>NC_079335.1:107407864-108015941 GCF_029582105.1 Oenanthe melanoleuca
TAATTAGATCTGCCCCTAGACAAATAGTAAGATCTAATGTTGGCTGATCAGCTAAGCTGCCCCAGAGATAACAGCACAGTCTCACTGTGACTGGAGGGTGGGTTTTTTGTCTATGCTAGGAGTATATATTTCCTTTTAATTAGTGAATACAACCAAAGAAAAGAACCTTGGCCTAATGCTAAGATCTGGGCAAGATCCAGAGCTAGATGATTTGCAAAAATTAAAAGTTTTAAACCTCATGATGAGAGGAAGACAAAGGACACTCTACCTTTTGATCCTGTGCTTATCAAGTGCCAGGATGATGACTTAATGAAAGGGACAGTGGAAAACTGGTAAACTGTTGCTTAAACTAGAGGTGGGGAAAGACAGCAAAGCAGGACCATGGAGCAAATATATTCCCTTTGCTATTGTTTCATCCATTTTGAAGTAGTTTTTAATTTATGTTTATTTTTTAAATGGAAGAGCCTAGTTTTGGTTCACTTGCAGGCACAAAACTAAACACAGAATAAAAATTATAAATAGAGTTCCTGCTTTGGGAACTTTATCCTGGCTTCCTCTTTGTCCATGTTGGTGAGACTATTTGTGGGGTTTTTTTTGTTTGCTTGAACTCAAATGACATCCTGGGATTTGGTCAAAGTGAGGGGCTAATTTTAGGAATTGCCATTGTAGTCATGGGGTTTTTTATTTGTTTGTTTAAAATGTGTTTCTTGCACAGAAAATTCCATAACTGGCTGTCTGCATATAGACCACACATCTTTGTACCCATCTAATACCTGTGTCTCACTTCTTTAGCCCAGTGACCAATTTTATTACCATCCTCTGTAACAATAGAAAAAGGGTAATTTAAAATGCTTCTGTATCTTCTTTGTATATTCCACTAAAGATTTCTCCTTGCTGATTAAAAGGACAGTTGCAGTTCACAGCAGCTGAGCTTTTGGAGTCCTCTTTCACTGACTGAATAGGACTCCTGTGTCTTTATTTCAGGTTGGTAACAGCAGTATAGCATGGTCACTCGGTTACATGTTAAGCCTCACCAACATGATTCCAGCAGAAGGAAAGCTGATCCAGTTACCTCTGAAACCTTCCCTGTTTGCTGGGCTCCTTGTTTTCCTCACAGCTACAGCACTGCTGTGTCTCCTCTTCCTCATCTACTTGTGTGTTGTATCGCACCATCGGAAGGACGTCCCTCGTGTTGAACATGTATTTATTCCAGAATGAATGAACTTGGCTGAAGGCAAAATAAAAACTTTTATAGTGCTGTTAAGCAGAACTTTATTTTGCCCCCAATTTTTCAAAAATAAATACAACAGAAATCTGGACCAGAAGCATAAATAGAGAAGAGGCACAAAGAAATCTGTGATATGGTGAATGGGAGTGCTTTTGAAATATTTTGGTAATTGTTTCTGTAAACCTAATTTGTCCAGTGTGCAGCAGAGAAAACATGTCACTTTGCTTTGTAAGGGATGATTTGCCTTTTCTTGCCAGGTATGCATTTTTTTTTTTGTTCATTAACTCTGTGCTAACTGGTGAGCTCGAGTTGTGATGGATTTGATCACAGTGGCAATTGTTTAAGATAAAATTAAACAAGCCAGTAGCAACTGTGGGAGGTGAGAATGTTAGCTGTCCTTGTGTGCAGTGCTGACACTAAAAGCCCTGAAGTAATCTCATTTCTGAAATTGAACAAGCACTGGATATTGACAAGAACTGAAAGGAAGAGCTGTGATAGAATTGATTTTATTTCTGTTCCAAATGGATTGATCCCCATCACAAAAAGGTGTAATAAACTGTCAACACCTGAGCCTGTCATTCTCCAGGCCAGCAAAACACCTTTTCTGTGTGGGTTCAGGAAGGCATTACTGGAGCTGCAGTCATGGCAGCCTTTCCACTGTCCTTCAGCAGCACTGGGGTCCACCTGGAAGATGTTCTGCCAAACACACTGACTCCAGAGCTTTCCTAAAAGTGCTGCTGCCTTCAGGCAGCAAACAGCTGGCTTCCTTGAAAGCCCAGGCATTCCTCAACAAACCTCACAGGACTATCTCAGCTTCATCTATACCCAGTATTAATTAGGGGATAGAGAAGAGAATAGTGGCCAGTATTTTTACCCATAAATAATGGTTTTAATTTCAGTCTTTTGTTTCTGTATGACCTTCTTACTTATGTTTGGTTGTGGGGTTGGCGTTGTTTTCTTTTCTGTTTTTTTTCATAGGCTGACAGATGATTTGAAGGGAGCTAAATATCTTTTCAAATGAAAAAAAGAAAAAAGTGATTTTTCAAGCAGATCAATAGGGCTTTGTCCCTTCTCTATTGATATAATGCTAAGTCTTGTCAGTCTCACTGGAGTAGCAATAAAGTAAAAGGTATTATAAGATGATGAAGAGCTCTGTGGCATTAAACTTATATCTGATAAAGTATAAAATTTACTTCAGAGTGCAAGGACATTACAGAGGCTGGCATGAGATATTTCATGTGATGGATCTGTAACTGCAGTTACGGGTGAAAAAAATCCCAGACAGTTGGATGAGAGCATTAAATGTATTCTTTTGTTGCCAAATTTTTGTAGAAAATTGTATTCTGGAATATTTACTTGCCCTACAAAACATTTGCTTGGTGAGTGGCAGGGCCATTCAGATGTGGTTTTACACAAATGGAACACTCTTGGAAGTTAGTCTCTGTAGAGCTGGCAGCTAAAGAACAAGTAAATTTGTTCAATAAACATCTGGACTTCCAGATGTACTTGGATAGGCCTAGTATCTGTTCAAAGAATAAAATTCCCCCTGTGAACCACCTGTTTTGCTTTTTCAGTAGTTGCCTCTTGTTCTTATGTATATAGTCTCCCCCAGTGTCAGCAGGATACCTACATGCTCTGTCATACCTCTCCTGGCAGTTTCAGGTGGGAAAGCTGAGGGTGTTGAACTTCCAGCCAAGCAGCTTCAGTGACCACAGCAGACTCCTTCCCCAAGTGTGAGCTGGAACCAGATCAACAGGCCAGATCCCTGTCCTGCTGTCTAGAACCAAAAGGATCTCTGGGAGAGACAGGGAAGTTGACAACACTTGGGAATGTGTGCAAACCAGAGGTTATTTATCTTTTTATACTCTTCAGTGCCTGCTATGAAGATTAATAAAATTGTGAAAAGTTAAGCCAAGTGTACTTTTTATTTTTAGGATGTTTTTTCCCTCCTCTACCAGTATTTTCAAGCTGGTAGAAAAGTTATTGTTAATAGAGGGGTAAGAAATCTCTGAAATGTTGTTCTAGGGAGTGGAAATTTGCAAGCTGCAAAACTGATCCAGGTTCTGAAGTGGACAGGACTCATTATCTCCTGAATGCCATGTTCTCAGCAGGAAAATCCTGATGGTTTAAAGCAAGCCACTCTTATATATAATATACATATATATATATGTATATATGTATAAACATATATATAAAAGCTGCCTGTTCCACTGATAAGGTCTCCTTTCCTGCTGATTAGGCTTTAAACCTGTGGTTGTTTCACCCCAGCTAGCTGCTTGCTCACTCCCCCATCAGCAGGATCAGGGTGAGAATGGAAGGATAAAAGCTGGAAAACTCCTGAGTTGAATAGGGAAAGTAAAAACTACACACACAAATAAATAAAGACAAACAATTAATTCACTGTTCCTCGTGGGCAGGCTGCTGTTCAGGAGAGCAGGGCTCCATCACACCTGGTGGTGACTTGGGAACACAAACACCACTCCAAATGTCCCCTCCTTTCTTTCTTCCCCCACTTTATAAACTGAGCATGATGCCATAAGGTCTGAATGTCCCTTAGGTCAGTCTGGGTCACCTGTCCCAGCTGTGTCTCCTCCCAGCCTCCCACACATTCCCAAATTCCTGGCCAGTGTGGCAGGAAAGGCCTTGGCTCTGTGCCAGCCCTGCTCAGCAACAACAAAAACGTCTTTACATGATCAACCCTGTGCTCAGCACAAATCCAAAACACAGCCCCGTACCAGCCACTGTGAAGAAAGTTAACTCTCCCAGCCGAAAGCGGCACGAAGTATACAACGTGTTAGACCAAAGAACATTCTGACTTAAGGTAATCTCGGTGTATCGCACACTTGGCAGAACAGGGCGGGCTCACGGTGGGCGGTGGAGGACCGCAGAGAGGGGCAGCTTAATGCAGGGCCTACGGAGGAGAGTGGGACCTGTAGGTGGTTAGGGAAGAACTGATTATTCTGGAGAAGACCCGACAGAGCAGCACAGGAGACACGGACAGCAATGGGGACGGACGCGAGCGCGCCCGGCGCCGGAACAGCACAGCGCATGCGCGGCGGCGCCACGGCCACGGCGCGCGTCCCCGCCCCGCCCCGCCCCGCGCAGGCGCAGCGGCCGCGCCGAGGCGCTTCCGGGCGCCGGCGGCCCCGCCCCGCCCTCTCTGCTGCCGCCGCCATCATGGTACGTGCGGCCGTGTCCCGCTCCGCCGGCCCGCCGGCCCCGCCGCGCTCCCGCCGCGCTCCCCTGCATCCCGCCCGCCGCCCCGGCGCTCCCGCCCGCGCCTCCATGTGCCCGCACCCCCCTGTGCCCGCACCGCGGCGGGGAGCCCGCGCCCGCCGAGCCCGCGCTGGGCCGGGGCCGCGCTCCGCGTGTTGTGCGGGCTCGGGCAGGGCCGGGCGCGGAGCGCGGCGGGACCCGGGGCCCTTTGCTCAGGCGTAGGGGTTTCGTGCGCTTGGAAAGCTTTCCAGGAGCTGAAGGGAACTTAGGAGAAAGATGGGGTAGGACTATCCGCAGGAGCATGTGGTGATGAGGCAGGGGGGAATGGCTGCAAACCGAAAGGTAGTAGGTTTAGATTAGATAGTAGCAAGAAATTCTGTACTGTGGGGGTGTTGAAGCACTGAAACAGGTTGTCTAGAAAAATTGTAATAACCCATCCCTGGAAGTGTTAAGGACCTGGTTGGATGGAGCTCTGAGCAACCTGGTGAAGATGTCCGTGCCACAGCAGGGTGGTTAGGACTAGGTGATCTTTAAGGTCTCTGTCCAATCCAAACCGTCTGTGATTTTTTGGGGAGCTCTTCTAAAGGCTCTCAAAGCCTTTAATCTGAAAATGTTCCTGTGTGTGTTCTCACCTAAGTGTCCATTCCTGCCTGCTCTCCCAGGTGTTCAAGCGCTTCGTGGAGATCGGCAGAGTTGCCTACATCTCCTTCGGGCCTCATGCTGGCAAACTGGTGGCCATCGTGGATGTTATTGACCAAAACAGGGTAAGTTGTGAGTGCTGTGCCTGCATTTCCTCCTTTCTGCTTTACCAGAAGCTTGTATGCTGAGGCTCTGTGTATTGACTTCAACAGAAATTTTGTTTTCGATTAAGTGATTGATAGAAGGATAGGATATAACAGCTGTTGTATTTGAAACCTTTAGGAGCATGCTTTTTCCCACCAGCAAATGATGCATCCCCCTCTCTGCTGTATTTCTTACTAATGGAATGGCATTAATGTATGTGTAAAGTGAATATTTAGGCTAGGAGACTCCTCCTGTGCACATCTTAGTTTTGTGTGCCTTTTTTTTTTTTTAATTCAGTTTGGTTTTTTGTCAAAGGCCTTTAAAAATCTTTCTGTAAAGCTTGGGTTGTGCAGGCAAGATTTAACAATCTTCACTTTTGTCTGCATGATATGTGTTTCAATTTTGGGTCAGTGTTGTCAAGATACTGTTCATACATGATTAGGAAGCAGCTGTCTAAATCAAATGCAATGGGAGAGCTGCTGCAAACCCCTGCCATCTGTTTTCTTTCTTCAGGCGCTGGTGGATGGCCCCTGCAGTGGTGTCAGGAGGCAGGCCATGCCCTTCAAGTGCATGCAGCTGACTGACTTTGTCCTGAAGTTCCCACACAGGTGAGTTGGCATCTTTCTTGACCTGAGTAAAAAAATGCTGTCTCTTGAGGAGTGATCCTTGCTAAGTCTAGAAAGTTCAAACAGTAGGGGATTAACAGTAAAAATTGGGCAGACTGTGATATCATATTGAATATGTCTAGGTTTTTATTGCCAGTGTTGGCTGATAGCTGCTGTTCAGGAGCAAAGGAAGTCTCACAGCAGTCAGGGCATCTCACAGGTAGTTCTGTGGTGGATGGTGTGGGGGAAAGCAATGTAAATGCTGCTGCAGCTTTGCTTTTGCTGTTGCTTAAGTCATCTTCAGGCATTAAAGAGGTTCCCTGCCTGCAGAACTACACTGGAATTGCAGGAGGCTGAACTCATTCTGTTCTTTTAGCTCAGTTAATGTATGAATTTCTGTAATTTAGAACCAACAAAGGGTGGTGCTTCTGATCCTGAAGCAGTGCTAGATAGCTGCTCATTTGAACAGTGAGGTGGATTGGGAGCAGATCCTGAGGTCCATGATCAGTGGCACGGGGTCTGGTTGGAGGCCTGTCACCTGTGGTGTCCCCCAGGATTCAATACTGGGCCCAGTACTGTTTAACTTACTCATCAGTAATGAGTATGGATGAAGGGGCAGAGGCATCCTCAGCAAGTTCATTGATGACACAAAGCTGGGAGGAGTGGCTGGTATCCCAGAGTGCTGTGCTGCTGTTCAAAAGGATCTTGACAGATTGGAGAGACAGGCAGAGAGGAAATTTTGGAAGTTCAACAAGGGCAGGTGGAGAGTCCTGCACCTGGGGAACAGTAATCCTGAGCACCTATTCAGACTTGAAGCCAGTTTGCTGGAAAACAGCTCTAGAGAGAAGGACCTGGGGAGTCCTGGTGGACAGCAAGCTGTTCCGTGAGCCAGCAGTGTTCTTGTGGCCAAGAAGGTCAGTGTTACCCTGGAGGCATTAGGAAGAGCATGGAGAGCAGGTGAGGGAGGTGATGCTGCCCTGGTGAGGCCACACCTGGAGTGCTGTGTCCAGTTCTGGGCTCCTCAGGAGATCTGTGTGGATCTCCTGGAGCTCAGGTGACCATGCACTGCAACAGGTTACCCAGAGAAGTGGTAGAGTCTCCCTCACTGGAAATACTCAAGAACCCTCTGGATACAGCAATCCTGTGCCATGTGCTCTGGGATGACTCTGCTTGAGCAGGGAGGTTGGAACAGGTGACCCCATTGTGATCCCTTCCAACCCGACCCATTCTGTGATTCTGTCAGTTCTAGTGAAGCATTTATTCAACAAAACTTTAATTAGGCCACAGAGATGCATGTGACCTTGACTTGAAGTAGGTGTGTGAAGGAATGTAGTAGAGTCATCTTCCCTTGAATGAAATTTGGGAGGCCAGCATCAGGGAGAACCTTTTTTAATAAAGACTGTGGATATGATTTTGTGTCTGTTCAATGCAGTGCTCGTCAGAAGTGTGTGCGACTTGCCTGGGAGAAGGAAAATATAAATGAAAAATGGTCAGCGACAAGATGGGCAAAGAAGATTGAAGCCCGAGAAAAGGTAACAGTGTTTCACTGGATGGGGAGTGCATGCACTGCTCTTGTTTTGTAAAATTAGGTGCAGTTTAAAAGCTGCACGTTTTCAATAGCAAGCTAGGATTAAAGATAGAAAAGGCATAGGTTTTTAACAGCTTAAACTTCTTGTATTTTAACAGTGAACATGGTTTTGTTCAGTTACTTCTGTAACAGCCTCTTTTCCTGCACCTCTTCTCCTGCATCTTGGCATGTTACAAAGGCCTTAAATTGTGAGCTAGTTCCAGAAGTGCAGCTAAACCTCACTGGGAGACGATCAGTTACTTTTGGAATGCTTTGGGATGCTGAGCTTTACTACTTATATCTCAAGAGTTTCACAAGTGATTCTTTTTTGTTGGCACAGAAAGCCAAGATGACTGACTTTGATCGCTACAAGGTGATGAAAGCAAAGAGAATGGTAAGTGTTTGCCTGCTACTTCTTTATGGGGTTAATGCTTGTAACTCTCACTTCCAGTGAGAGTGAGTCACATCCAGTGTTAGTAGCCTTAATTTCACAGCTGGCTTGAGGTGTGAATGCCCACATTTCCATGAGTTTTCCATGCTTCTTTGTATGTCTCCACTTCTGTAGTTGATCAGACTTGAACTTGTATAATCCATGTGTCAGTCCTCCCAAGTTACAGCTGAGAAAGGAATTGCCTGCTGATAAAATCAAATATTCTGGGTGGGTTGCTGTTAGTATTTCACCCTCTAATGAAAATCATTACACATGAAATATTGAGATGCCTGAGCTAGCAGCTAGAATGATAATGTCCACTTGGTAGATTGGAACAGTTTCAGGTGGAATTTGACGTTTCAGATATAATGCATGGTAAAGGGTGATAATGAAAAGAGACAGAATCTGAAAGCTTGGAATTTGACTTAAGGCAGAGTATTTGAACTCTTGCTCTTTTCATTCTGATATAGTGTAAACATTTTTTTAACAGAGAAACAGAATCATCAAGCATGAAATGAAGAAGCTCCAGAAGATGGCTTCTAAAAAAGGCAAGAAGCCAGGGAAGCCAGAGAAGGCAAAAAAGGGCAAAAAGCCAGAGAAGGCACCCAAGGCTAAGAAGCCAGAGAAGGCACCAGCACCGAAGGCACAGAAGGCACAGAAATAAAATTAATTTCTCATTATGTATAACTCTGTGTCCTCCTTCTGATTTTAAAATTACAGACATTTGATTTTAAATTGTAGTCATACGTTTGTTTTTATTTCTGACCAAGAGTTGTCTGTCTCATTTTTTAATGGCCCAAGTGTAGTATTCCCTGGGAACATGCAGAAATGCTTTTGCCATGCTATACCCTATACTCTATAACCAATGGCAGTTGAAATAATTGCACTCCCAGTTATTTGAAATAGGTCAGATCCTGACATTTAAAAGCAGTCTGCTATTGGAATTGTTTGGGAATGTACAAAATTACTTGCACAGACTTGAGTGTAAAATACATGAAAATAATTGCACTACTAATTAACTATTATACATAATAGTTATGTATAAATTCAGGTATATGCTGAAAGGATGTGTTCTGGTTAGAACACAAGAATGTCAGTGTTTGAAAGACTTGACAAATTGCTGTTCAAACACGAAATTGTTTTCTAAAAAACTTCCACATTTTGAAAGTATTGACCTGGAGTATTTGGATGCTTCAAATGTCAAACACTGTAGTTGCCCTGTAGGCACAGTTACAGTAATTTGTGATGTATTAACAAGATGGAAATTGTTGGCATGTGTTTCAGTATGCTTGCTTTTCAGAATGTTTAAGTTACCCTTAAACAGAAGATTCTGTGTCAAGACCTGAGGTTAACTCCAATTCTTAAACTGTTTAGCATATAATTTCCACTATTTAATCAAGTAAAAGAGAGCATGACCTAAAAAACAGTTCATCTGAAACACTTAACTGCTCAATTTAGTCTTTGCATCATAAAATAGTGTTTACAAATTTCAGTGTCAGCATCCATGTAATTTCCTGTGTTTCCTCCTGTAGTTTCTTGGCAGGAGATACATTTTCTTCACATTGAATGGAGAAGTCTTGTAAGTTTGAGGTATCTGGTAATTTAAAAGCAAATTACTTTTTCAGTCAAATATAAATTGGGAGGAGGAAATACATATTTTTAAAAATGAAGACTGTGAGACCTTTATATAGTCATATACATACTCAAATATGTGTTGTCAAATAGACTGATAAGTATATGTTGTTAAAAATGTGTCCTTTAACTATTTTCATGGTTAGTGCTGCTTTCAGCCAGCATTAGGCATACCCAAACCCTTAGAAGTATACAGTGTTGTCTTGAGCTATTTATGTATCCTTCGAAATAGAGCTCAAGCACATGGTTGATAGGAAGGGATATAACTGCTAAGGGGGAAAAAAAATCAGAAATTATGCGAATTGGGACTAAAAGCCATGTTCAAGTGTCTGGAGACCTTGATTTTAAATTGGATTTTGAAGTGATTAAATCCACCTACTCTGAAACTTTAACTTGAAAGTAACTTCAAAGTTCTATCAACCTGGAGGTCCTTTAAGGTGAAAGATTTGTCCCTCAGGGTTCTTGATTTTTTTATGTACTACTGTTAAGCTTGGTTATATAAGAATGAAAGAAAAAAATGGTCAAAGTGCCTGTACAGAAAATAGACATGCCTTCAATCATAAGGAGCCCAGAAATGCTTTTTCTTCACCATTTACTTGTTTGTAAACAGAACAATTTTTGCCTATGACTGCAGCAGTATATCCAGTGTTTTAATTCCAGCTGAGGCAGCTGAAACTTTTCCATGATATAAGATGTACAGTAATCCCTGGGAGCTGGGATTGTCCTGAAGAGTGACCTGGTAGTGGTGTGTTTTGCACACTAGAGGGTTGTGTCTGCCCTAGCACTGCACCACAAGAGCTGAACATCAAAGATTTAGGCACTGCAGGGGAGAGAGAGGGTTCTGTGCCTTAAAAGAAATCTGGGCTCTGTAACACCACACCTAACAAGCAGTATTTCTGTCGAAGTACTGTTTTTTACAATTTGTCCAAAAGGGGGAAAGAGCAATAACAAAGTATCAGGTTTTGGGTGTTCCACGTCAGCAGCATCTGGTGCCCCTTTCAGCAACTCATGAAACCTCTCTGAAACATGCAGGTCTGAATTGTGGGCAAGCCACCTTCCTTTCAGTCCACCAGCACTGTCCAGCTCTCTGGGCTGGTTCTTCCTTTTTGTAAAGCTACAGAAGGTGAAGACCAGTAACTACAGAAGTGTGGTTTATTTCTGAAGGTTACCACACGATGGCAACGTTTGCTCTTGGTAAGGTTCTTCCTAAGGCCAGGCAATTGTGCCGCCTTCCCGTGCGAGGAATGGTGCTAAACTAAAGGGGTGGCACAAACACTTGAGAGCAGTGGAAGTGCTTAGCCAATTCTTCATTTTGCCTTTATAGCTGTCAAAAATGTACTTTGTTGGACTGTAGATATGCTTCTTATTTTACTTGGTGAGCTGAGCATAAAGAAATGGTGTCTGCTCTTTAGAAAGAGCATAAAATGAAGTCCTTGTGTTTGTTTTCTCATATCACTTCATGCAGAATGTGTAGTGGGCTTGCTGGGGGCAGAGCAGGGCATCTACCCCATCCCTGAGATCAGCAAATAATTGCTATATTTCCTAAACCAATACCAGTACTTGGCAAACCCAGTCCTAATCTCTGCGCTGCAAAGTCTGGGAGATGTGAGGAATTCTAGGACCCCTTGGCATGATCTGTAGTTAAAAGGTTTAAAATCTGCTATTACCATGAACCAGCCACAGTTCTGGGCCAGCTGATTTGCTGGTGATGCATATTTCTTCTTCTCAAAAAATGCTGTATTTGCATGCTTTTGGTTCTTGACTAGCATGTCTGTTGGTGTGTTTGGCATCTGAAAGCGTTTCCATTTTTTCATTGAGATGTAATAGACTTGAAAGAGAAATTTCTGCATTTACTATTGGACTTGTGACAAATCTGGTCTAATTTATAGCTTTATTTATTTTGTCTTGCTTCAATTATAGTCCCCCTTAAATGTTTCCAGCCCCATAAGGTTTCTCTGCTTTTCTCCTGTGCACACTGATAAAGAGTGTCTGAAAGCTCCATGTGCCTTCCTTTTATTGAGATGAAGGGGTGCTAATTTCTATTCACAGCATTATTGGTATATGAGTGAGTACAGCTTGCAAGGAAGTGGTAAGTGGAGCAAATTACAGGGATGACTGTGTGGTCTACTCATTTCAGGTCTTCAGTTTTTTCTTATTCCATTCTATAATTCTGGGGGAATGGAAGGGGGCTGGGTTGGTTTGTTTGGGGGTTTAATTTGAGAATTTTTAATGCTGTTTTGAGTTTGAATTGCATATACTATTGTCACACTCAGGTACTTTTGAGTTTGTACTGGGATTTCCTTCACTGAATCAGAAAGATCAGATTTTGCCAGTTAAACACGACACCCCTGGTTCTCCTGCAGTCCTTGTCCCTGCTTTGACACAGGCCTCGTGGGTACAGGTGATGCAGCCACACCCTTTTCCCTGCACAAGCTTCATTCCTGGGGGCTGTGCAACTCTCATGGTGTCCTTAAGTGGGAATGTGGCCCAACCTTCACTCTGTGCAGCAACCTGCACTCTGTGTGCAACACTCTGTATTGTGTTCTTGTTTTAGACAAACAAAGAGTTGATCATGTTTTTTTCACCTCCCTTTCATGAAGATAAAACTGAGTGGACTCCAGGCAAGTCCTCTCCGCCTCCTCCATAAACTTTCAGACCACTATATGCATCCAAATTAGAGAAGTCTTCCACTTGAAGTCAGCTATTTATGCTGGTCACCAACATAAAAATTGTACCATTGCTACCAGCACAGAGCCACTTCCTCCTTCCTAAAGTGCATTGACCCTGTTCTTGTTACAGAGGAAGTACTTTTTAACATTTCCCTGGTGATCCCTGGTTGGAGGGTAATTTTCAGGATTATTTAGTTCTGTAACTGTTCCTCACACATAGTGAGGAGAGGTGGAGTACAAGTGGTGTTTTGGAGCACTGTGCCCTGATAAAAGTTTATGTGGCAGGATCTTATCAGGAAACTCTGCTCTGAGGAAAATGAGAGATACTTCAAAAAAGTAATGGTTTGCATATTTAAATAGCATGAAAGAATATTATCTTTGAGATTTGCTGGAGCTTTACCTAAGGACACACAGTGGGAGAGCACAACAGCTGAATATTTTTCACAAGAACTCACCAGCCACTGTTTGTCCTATTTACAAAAGAAGGGTCCATTGCTAGCTGTGTTATTGCCACAGTCAGGTGCTATGTAAAAATGTTCTAAAGAAGAGATGGAAAATAGGCTTGAGGCTTTTTCCTTCTTCCTTCTCTCCCTTCCTGTAATCCCTGAATAACTTTACAGGGAGGGGTTTCTTCCTTGTTTATCTTTTATTTCTACTGCTTGTCTCATTCACATTGCACATGAGTCTTAGCTCATCCTGGAAGTCTCTGTGGATAATGCAAAAAAAAAAAATCAGAGTTCACAGCATAATGAAATAAATTAAGTCTGACTAGCTGAAAGTGGCATCATTTTTGCTTGCTTGAAGCATTTTTCAAGGTCCAGGGAGAGGCTGACAAGCTGCTGCTGTCGGTGATACATACAGATCCTCATCCCAGATATGAGCAGGCTTCCTCAACTCCTAGACAAGGAGCTGAACGTGACCTTGGAAGGAAGGATGTTCATACTGGACATGCCAGGTCTCTGCTGGCAGTGTGGCAGGTCTAGAGTGGGAGGCAGTTGCATTTAAATGTCAATGCAGGCAATTGTGCCACATGGCAATTATTCCAACAGGAGACTGAAAAGAATCCACACACTCCATGCTGCAAAATAATTTCTAGCATCCTATAGAAAATTCGTGGTCAGAAGAAAGTGGCAGTGCCACACCGCAGGATGAGAGTGCCCAAGGTCGCAGGCACTGCCAACAACCCTGAGTAGTCACTGCTCAGACAGGAAATTCAGTGTTTTCATGGTCCCTGGAAGAAGATCATGCCTGAAAAGCTAGACCCTGATAATCTGACCTTTCTTTCTGGCCACTCTACTCAAAACTTCGGAGAAATTCGTCTTCAGGGCTATTGCATTGTACTATTAGCAGATGATACAAAGCCATCCCTGGGGGCATGGACAGGATGAAATGTCCATGCCCTTCAGTTTCCTCCTCTCTTCTCCTATGCTGCCGTACTGGGAGTGACAAAAGTTCACAGCCCACTCCCTCTCCTGTCTCAAAGTTCCCAGAACTTAATCCTCTGATTATTAGAAACCTTCGAATTGTCAACCTAAATTTATTTACGACCAATTTATAACCAGGAGGCTCCACTTCTTGCTTCTGTAACTGCAGGGCTGTCAGGAAAGATTCATGAGCCCATCTGTTGGTCAGACCCTATTTTCAGCAGCCACAATTCAAAGCTCTCAGATTAAATACTGCCCGATTGCTCCATGTGTTAACGCATACACTTTCCCCCATCCTGGCATCACAGTGGTGGCATCATTTTCCCTAGTGCAAAGGGTATGTGCATAGCCAGTAGAGTGTCTTTGTGGTCCCAACTCAAGTATATGCCAATAGCTCCTTCCAGGAAAAGAAACAGATTGCTTCTGTCTTGTTTTCTCTCTTTTATTTTTTTGGGGGTTAAAATGTTCCATGCATCAGTTTGTGCTCATTTTCTCCTTTTTTCTGCATGATCCTGCAGGTTAGAGCTGGAGGTTTTTGCTGAGACTCTCTGGGGAAAGTGAAGTCGTGCCAGCTTGATGTCCCCTGGGCTTGGGACACTGGCACACAGCAAACCCAGGAGGGCAGGCTCTGCCCCCAGGATCTGGTCTGTTCACATGCAGAGGTAGGAATTGACCTCTGGCAAGGTCTTGGAGAGCCACAGTCACACTCTGGGGAGGCAGGGCATGCAGTACTGGTGACTGCTAACGTGAATCGCAGGCAGCAATGCTCTGTGGTCCCTCCTGACATTGCCTGTGCTCCCTCCCAGGCTTCCTGAAAGCTGTAGTTTTAGCCATGCAGGAGCTCTGTGAGAACCAGTGTTCACCCTGGCCCTGCCTGTGAGGTGCAAGAGCAGGGATGAGCTGAGCTTTTCCCTGCAGAGCCCCACCACACCTCCTTTTCTCTGCCCAGGCACCTCCAGAGCAAGATGAGCTTGGACAACTCCTGCTCAGGAGGCCAAGGGAATCAGCCATGCATCTGTCTGAACCCCCACACTAAATCTTAGCCCCTCCAAGCCCAAGTAACCTATGCACTAATTTTGCAACTCTTCAGGAATTCTTTTTGTGATGATACAGAGTTTCCAGAGACTTTTCCTGGCCACCTTCCATAAATGTGGTAGCACTGATGCCTTAAGTTTTAGTGTTCATATTATCCAGATTCTATTAGTATTACTGCATTAGTATATAACTCTGAACTTCATATAAGTGTTAGCAAGTTCTCCTCACAGTTTAGTTAGACAAAACAATCCTTTTCCATCCTGACAACCAAGGACACTATTACAGCTCCAGGCCCAAAAAGTAAAAACAACAGTGAATTGAGGTGAGCAAGCTGGGAGGATGGGACTTCATAACCTGAAGCTGTAATTGGAAAACTAATCCCAATATGTAATAGACCAAAACTTATAAAAGTGTGAAAACTCATGACTCAGAATCCATCTTGGGTGGAGCCACAGCCAGGCTCTTGTACTGCCTAAGGGGTACCCTTTAAAGGCCTTTTCAATAAATACCTACTTTATTCCCTTAACTCTGTCTAGCCTCTGTTCTAGGTAGCCTCTCAAGGCATCAGCACAAGTGGATGGCTAGACAAAGCCTTAGTTAAGAAAAAGTGAGGAGCTATGAGTGTAATGATTGCCAGCTAATGTGGTTTCATGGTCAGTCAAACTCATCACCTTCCTGAGGAGAGGAATCTGTGCTGGCAGGGCACGTCTGGGTCTCTCCAAAGCAAGGGACACAGCACCACATGCTCTTTTTATTTTGCAAATGGTATCATTTACAGGGACTGCTTTACATATTAGATGAGAAACTGTCACAACAACAGATCCCAAAATGAGACATCAGCTTTTATATGTGATGGGGTGGAATTGTTCTTCATCCAACGTCCTGTATTTTCAAACAGTGATCAAGTTAGGAATACACAGACACACACGCATTTATCTGCTAGGGAAGATTGCAGATGGTGCAGGATTAGTAGGATACTAAATAATAGACATCTGAATCTCTTGATTTACATGATAACAGTAAAAAAAAAAGGGCGTTTCAGATTCATTGAGGTGCTGGGGTTTGTATCTAGAAAGAATAAAGAGAGAGGAAGAAAAGATAAGGCTTAAAAAAGGGGACCCCCTGCCTTGGGAAGGACTGACTGAAGTGTCTGGGTAAAATACAGGTAGAAAGTCAGTGCTGGAGTTCAAGTTGTTATACCAGCTGCTGATGGAACCCAGTGGGATGAAGCCCTGTTGGAAGGTTCACCCTCTCCCATGGACTTGGGATGCTCAACACAGCTGGACTGTCAGTGACTGTTTTCACATGGGGCTGAAGCTCAATTGTTTCCAAAAGCTGGTGGAGGATGGTAATAACACATCAAATGTCTTGGACATGGAACATGGGTGGTAAGCTGGTTTTTTTTTCTGGCTGAACATGGGAGAGCTTTAAAAATAGCCCTTAGAAAATAAAAAATGAAAAGAGAGCCCTAACTCATTTGACTCAGCTCATGCTCTGTATAAACAATACCAATTCAGAGTTTGTAGTGTTTATCTAAAATGTTAAATTGGAGGAATGAGTAATCACCTCTGAAGGACTTAATAACTCTTTGTCCCTTTCTCCATATGCTTGTGTTTGAGTCATGACAACAAGGAGGATACAATAGGTATTTGTGGGAAGTATAAAGCCTGTGCACTCAGGGAACGTGTGGTTCCTCTGCAGATGTTATTGTTTTCTGTGGCATCTTAAACACTGCTTATAAAGGATTACTCTCCCTTCAGAATGTGACCTCCTTGCCTTCTGTCTTGAGTCAGACAAACGGTGACAAAGGCATCCCAGCAGCATTAATTTACTCTAATTACTGCATTGGGGGTGTGCAGCTTCTTCAGCATATTCATGAAAATTCAGTGCATTCCATAAATTATTTGGATGGGCTTATTTCCATGTGAACAATGAAGAAAACCTGAGATACAAGAGTCATTCCCACACACAGTGAACTGAAAGAAATCACCCACATCCAGGTTTTCCTGTGAGTTAAGGACTCTTGCTTGTTCCCTGTAGGTTCATGTCATGCTTTGAAAGCAGATGCAAAACTCAGTTTTGTTCCTTACCTGCTTCTCAGCATCTTCTGTGTCCCAGTGCCAGACCCAGTCTGAGCCCAAATTTCTCTTCATCCTGCTTGATCCCTATAGCCTTAATTTCCCATCTCTTTCACACCTCCTGCAAAGAAAGGGTGAAGTACCAGGGTTTCCTCTACAGTTCCTTAGTAAAGCATCGAGACCCATTACTAACAGATAGAGGAGATAGTGGGGTGGGAAGGGAAGAGGAATTTGAAGGCTTTCTGAACAGCTTGTTTTTAATCACTGCTTGATAGGTATGATTTATCTGGGCAGGGTTTGGGTATCAGAAATTCATTCAAGCTTATAATTATCTTGGCAGAATTGAAAAGTCATATTCATAGCCCCTCAAACCTATTAAAGCCTCACACTTTTCTAAAAGGAAGAAAAAACCCTTCAGCTTTACTTTCTGAGTGGCAGAATAGCTTTCTGTTCCTTGACAGCTCTTGAAATCTGTCCCCTTTCCACTGCCTGTCTTTAGTTCCCAAGGGAGAAATGAATGCAAGTCCACTGGGACAGAAAGTGAAAGAAAAAAGTATTGCTGGGAAAGAAGAAAAAAATCAGCCTATTTTCATCCTTCTGCAAGCAGGCATTTCTTTATGAGGACAAGCAAGTGGAAAGGCAAGTCAGTCTCTATGAAATGGAGTCAGGGTTATACCAGAAGATTTTGCAAGTGCCTGCAGTGGAATCATTTGGGGGGAGCACAGAGGTGCTGCTGTGTGTGCAACAGCACCCACAGCCTTCTTTGATCTCCTTGGGTTGATTTCCTTGGATTTTGAAGAACCCTAGGGAGAGGTCTCTTGTTTCCAAGTACTTGCTCCTGGCTAAGCTGGATCTACCAGGAGATACCAGCAAACTGAGCCCCTCACACTTGCCTTGCAACAGGGACAGAACAGCTTTTCCTCCTCCCTCAGTACAAGGTGAGAGTGATCAGGCTCGGGAGATCTTTGCTATTGGAAATTGTAGGTCAGCTGGCCTGAGCACCTGATGAGAGACGTGCCTGTTTGGGAGACTCACATTTTGCCTGCAAGCTGGGTGCAGTCTCAGCTCCCAGCTCTCCTCCATCTCCCTTTGCTGCCTACACCTCTTGGGAGTTTCTTGGAGTGGGGACTGTCCCTCATCCTGCAGAAGTGGTGTCTGTCCAATTGGCCTCAGCTAAAGTCAGGAAACATCAGGGAAATCTGTGTGTGTGAGTATGAATGCCTGTGAGAATGTGAGCAGAGGAGGTCGGGATACAAAAGAAAAAGGAGAGAAGAAAAGCAGTTTCCACTGTTCACATATTCACTAATTTCTCAGAATGCAGTAGCAGGGATGCTGCTTATGGGATCTGGGAGCTGCAGTGGTTTACTTAGGGCTACCAGGTCATGTACAAGGTAGTCACAGTCCTACGGATTTGGGGGAGTCTTCCTCAGAAAACTGGTTTGCAATGCACTTGGTTCTTAGGTCTGCTTTTAAAATCTGATTTTTGCATGGTGAATGTCAGGGGAAAGAGCGGAGAAAT
The DNA here is from genome assembly GCF_029582105.1 of Oenanthe melanoleuca. Lineage (NCBI taxonomy): Eukaryota > Metazoa > Chordata > Aves > Passeriformes > Muscicapidae > Oenanthe > Oenanthe melanoleuca. The sequence continues at coordinate 107,426,051 of NC_079335.1, forward strand.
AAATTTTTTGAAATTTCATAATGCCAAGATTGGAGCGTTTGTTTCAAGGCTCACTAGATTTACCTTACTGGTTTGGCCACTGATCACTTAAGTCTGTTTGCTGCAGCAGCCATCCAAGCCTGTTTCTGGTGTCAAATTCCTCAGATGTCAGGCGTGCATTTTAAAGGGTTATTTGTAGGGAGAGGCAATCCAGAGAGACCAGCCGGAGCGCTCAGCCTGTCAGTCAAGGTTTGCTGCGCTGACAGGAATCATTTTGACAGAAAATTGCATATAAATTGAATCATTTCAAAATTAAGAAAGGGAGATGAAAGCAAACAGTGCTGAAATGAGGTGCCACCAAGGAGCTGTGATGCACAGGGTTCAGCCTGCAGAGCCCTGCAGATCCCTTCCCTGGAGCTCACTTTGTCTCCGGACAGGACATCTTTGTGCCAAGGCCAATAGTAGGTTATTGCTAATTACTTCATGTTGCTAATTGTATTAGAAGTATGAGGTTATTATCTGGCCTGAAGGGAAGTGTTTCAGGATGTTCAGTGCTGCAGTGTCCAGGACAGGTGGGGGTCAATGAGGTTGGTGGCATCAGCAAGGGGGGGATGCAGGGCTTGGTTCTGCACCCCTTCCTCATGCCCAAGGAAGGCATGGAGTGGGGTGTGCTGAAGCCAAAAGCAGGGACACTGCTTTGGTGTGTAACCTTCAAACCACTTATTTTCTTAGCTTTAGTTTTGAGTAGCAGTGGAAGGGGTAGGGAGATTTACCATATTAAAATAAGATGCTGTCTTGGGCTGCAATACAGGATGTGGCCAGAAATGTGTATTCTATCTCCATCTGTTGAAGCCAGATGGGGCAGTGATCCTTATCTCCGTGGCACATATTATCTGCTAATGGGCCGTCTTTAAGACCAAGTGGGGTAGTCATCTTTATCTTTTCCACACCCCATCCTCCCTCCAGGAAGATATCATCTGCTGCTGGGCCACTGAGTCCCACTGTATGACTGATAAAATTGCATCATCCCACTGGGAGATGCTCCAGCCAGGGGGAGGAGCCAAGCCTTTCCTAGCTGGATAAAAACTGAGGTTTTGAACAGCAAGTTACCATCTTTCCACTGGATTCCAGAGGAAAACTGGACCTTTCTACATCATCCCTGGACCTCCAGAGGAAAACTGCACCCTTCTACAGGGCCACTGCTTCAGCTGAACCACATCTGCCACTGCAGGAGGACTGTAGCCACCATTTAATGGGACTGCTACCAACACCCTGACTGACAGGGTGTCAGGCTGTATTCTGACCCTGTCAGTGTTTTTGGGATTGTTCTTTGTAATACTGTATTTCTATTTTAATTTTCCTAGTAAAGAACTGTTATTCCTAATTCCCATATCTTTGCCTGAGAGTCCCTTAATTTCAAAATTATAATAATAATGTGGAGGGAAGGGGTTTACATTTTCCATTTAAAAAAGAAGCTTCTGCCTTTATTGGCAGACACCTGTCCTTCAGCCTAGGACAGATGCACCCAGTGAGCCAAGGGGGCATGAAGGCCCTGGGGCACTGGGACTGGCACAAGAGCACACTGAGCAACAGCACTTAGCTGCCATTATTGTTTACACCCACCGTGCTGCATCACCTTGTGAAATGTCACTGTGCACTGCACAGTCAGTGAGCTAGAATAGGGCTTGGGGACACAGGAGCCTCCTCCTGGGTCTGCCACTACCCTCCCATGCTGCTTGGTCAAGTGACTTGGCCCAGTTTCCCTCAACCTCATCCTCTTCTCCTTTTAGACCACCGCATATATACCTTCATTATACCTCACAACAGCCTACACTGTGCCTTTATCAGATTTTTTTAAAATACAAATACCAGTAAATAACAATGCCAATCGTATCCGGTTTATGGTTTCCTGGAGGAGGTAGTTGCAGGTGTCAGGGAGCTGGAAAGCCCCCACACCTGAGACACAGGGTTTCCTCCTGTCCCCAGGCTGGGCTGGTTGGTGCTGAAGCTGGTGAGGGGCTGCAGCTGTTGGCAATGTCACCTGCACAGTGAGGGACTGATGGGTTTTGCTTGACAGCTAGAAGGGGAAAGTTACATGAAAAATAAATCCTTTGCAGTCTGGCAGGTGCCTGTGTATCCTGCTTGGCCATGGGGGTCTCTAGAAACACACTGCTGTCCAAAGCAATGCCTGCAGACCCTCTTCTCCAGAGGGCTGAGGAAATGGCACTTAGGAAATGGCACTGGGTGGGGGAGCTGCACTGGGCACTGCAGGGCTCAGCGTGCTGCAGTCTGCACTGCTGGCTGTGGTGAGGGTCCTCTGCCTCTGTGCCCCTCTCCTGGCTGCCTGCAGGCACTGGGTGCCCCAGAAAAACAGGTGCCTGAGCACCCTAAATGTGGTTGTAGTGCATTAATGCCTTTTATGCAGATAAGAAATCTTCTCCCAGGTCTGCATCCACTCCAGGCATTGATGTGGCATGGCTTTTTGCTGGATCATTACTGAAAGGCAAAGAAATGCTAAAAAAGACCTGCAAAGAGCATTTTCTTGGGCACTTCTGCACAAACCTCTGGTTTACTTTCCTGGCTCTGGGGTCTCTGTGGTCCCTGGGGCTCTAGTGGTTCCTCTACTTGGCTGGCAACGGGGTCACTGGGAACAAATGGGCTCGGGAGGAGTGTGTGCATTTTCATCTCCTTCTGGCTCAGATTTGCCCTCGGTATTAAAAAAAAAAAAAAAAAAAAAAAAAAAAACCACCAAAAAAAACCAGAAAAAAAAGCAGCAAGAAGGGCTTTTATTGTGAAAAAGAGACTTTTCAAATGCCTGTTCCCCCCTTCCCAGCCTCTCCACTCCCCTCCCCACAGGGAGGTGGGTCTGGGATGAGGCAGAGTTTGAAAACTCGCAGCTGAAGTTTGAAGGGTGTCCTCCCGCCCGGGGGGAGTGGAGTGTGGTGACAGGAGCTGGGCATTGAGGACAGCCCGGAGGGGCACCTGGGTGACACCCCCGGCCCTGATTAGTGCCCTGCGGAGAGGAGCCAGCTGATTAGTTGCTGGATAATTTTCAGTTTTTTAATTACTATTTTTAAATTTTTTGGTGTGTTCTGTGTGGGCTTCTGGTGTGGCATGGAAGTGCCACAGGCGGCCGGCACCCGCCTGAGGAGGTGACAGTGTGCCGTGTCGCCCAGAGGCGGTGAAGCACATGAGGAGGAGTGCGTCGGCTGCTGCGGGACATGGTAGGATTTTGGGCTTTCCTTGCTGAGCTGATAGTGGGGAGCAGCGCTGGGTTTGCCCCGTGGGATGAGGAATACATCCTGGGTGTCTCCATCCTGGGGGCAGCTTGGGCGGGAGCATTCCAAGGCAGGGAATCGCTACAGCGCTTTTCTGTCCTTTAAGGCATTAGGGATGGACCAAGCAGATTGTAAGAATGCTCTAGGGATGGACAGAGCAGATTGTCAGGATGCCCCTGAAGGCAGTGCCTGGGGCTGCTGTAGCTGTCAGCCAGGGAGGTGATTACACTCCCTCAGCCAAAAACCACCTCTTTTAAGTGGCCAGGTGGCACTGCTTCAGGCAGGCGAACAGCGTGGGGTGGAGGCAGCGAAGTGCAGACAAAGATCACGAAGAGCTGCTCTGTGCTTTCTGTTTGGTCCTGGCAAAGCACAGCACTTTCATCAAAAAGCCACAAAATCGGCCAATTTGGCAAGGGAAAACTTCACATCCCTCCCAAGAAATGTGCTTCCCCAGCATCAGAAGGTTTATCCACATCTGTAGCGTGTTCCAAACCTTAGGGTGGTGCTTCATGTCATCTAGTTTTAGTGCTCCAGTTTGAAACATCCCTTGGCAGACCCATCTGAGCAAGCACGCATCAGCTGAGCTGGGATGGTCCCCCCATGCCCCATTACCCCTATCCCACCAGGGGACAGGGGGTGTCATGCCAGGGAGTTTGCACTGGGGTGGGGTGCTCTGTCCCTGCTTCACCACCTCAGCCCTTGCCAAGCTTGTGTTGGACAGGGATTGCAAACCTGAGGAGACGCCTGGTGCTGCTGCCAGAAACTGGTCATTTGTGTCTCTGAAGCACTTTTATGTCCTAGAGAGTGTGCTGATGACTCAGAGCATCTCTGGGGACAATGCTGCTGTGCCAGCTTTCACTGGAGTGTGTTTGTGTATGGGGGACACTAGTGTCATGCTTTACACTTTCCATCCTACAGTTTGCATAGGCTGCTTTGGGTTTCTTAATTAATGAACTTCAGCAGCAGGAAAAAATTACTGGTGCTCATGTCACCCATTTTGGGTTTGGAGATTACTCCTCCCTGTCAAAGGGAAAAGCAAGGCAACTCTCCCCACACCATCCTTTTGTCTGCAGTAACGTTTTTCTGTACAAGCCTTCACTATGAAGCCTTTCAAAGGTACTGAGCCAGGTACCTGGTGTGGTCTCCCGTGTGAGAACGGGGTATTCACTTTTTGCCAGGATTTCCATTTTGCCTTGGCAAAGGAAGGTCTGTTTCTGTAGTCCTTTCCCCTTTGTGAGCTCCTGCATTGAGTGCTTTGATTTTGCCCGTAATCTGGGTTTGATCTGGGCACCTGCAGGCAGGGCACTGATGGTCGTGAGGAATAAATCCAGGCTACGCCCCCCAGCTGATCGTCTTGCTGCTTCATTTGCAGCAAACCCCCGAACAAAATGCTCGAGATGATTTTTGACTCCTTTCAAAATCACCAGGAGGGTGACTCCTTGCAGAAAGCCAGAGGGATGCCAGCTGTGAGCTCCCCTGTTGGCATGGAGAGCACGCTTGCAGCCGGCTTCTTGCTGGATCCGGCCGCTGCACGTGCCCGACCTGCCGCAGCAGAGAGAGCAGGGGGATGACTGCATTACAGAAAAATCTTCCTTCTTCTGCCTTCAAAATCTGCCAGTGAGCAGTTTCCAATTGCTGTTGTTTGCCTAGTACGAGGCACTCTAAATATGAGGGGCTGATTACACTGCCTTAATCCTCCGGCATAGATTCCAAATGCCTCAATTACCCCTTCTGTTTCCAATGCTCAGTCACTCCAGTCCACCTGCAGCTACTTGCCTTGCCCTGAAGGAAAAGCCCCCTTTCTGTGAGCCTGGCTGCACCAATGCTCCTACCTCGTTTGCTCTGCTTGCTCACCCCATGGACTTTGATGGGAGAAGAAGGAGGCTGGGGGTGGCTGCCAGCAGGCTTTGCCCAGGATAGGGTCTGCAGGACACAGGCAGCACTCAAAGCCAAGTGGCAAGCAGTTTTCTTTCCCTTTTTTTTCTCTTTCAGATGTAATGGCTTAACAGGAGGAAAATAGGGTTACCTTTCTGCAGCTGAGGCCAGGGCTGGTATGAACAATTCTGTTTTGAAGAAAGCCCACAGGGCTGAAAGGCCCTGCTGTCCTCCTCCTTCTCCCTCCCCTTTGGAATCCCACGAATGCAATTTTCTGCTCTCCAGGAAGGGAAAAGCCTGACAGTCAGCTCAGGGAAACCCAACTGTCTGACTTGCACAACCTCCACTGAAACTCCAACAAGGGAATCCAGTGCTACTTCTTACCAACACCCCAAAGAAGGTTTTGTGAGTCCCCACCGGGCACCAAGCAAGCATTCCTGTTCTCTGGTGCTGGTCCACCAGTTAGAAATGAAAACTGAAAATAAGTGGATCAAAATCCCTCCTCCCCAAAATATAGAAAAAACATGACCCCCAATAAAATAAATAAAACTGAACCAAATGCCAAAATGTGTGAGAGTTTTAGCAGCATTCCAGGCACTCACAAGCGGTATTGGCAAACTCATCAAGAGCAGGAGAAAATGAAATGTGATTTTATTGTAATGTATTCCTCCCTATATTAAATACAGCCCAGAACACATTGCAAGAGGGAAATGGCTTTCTAGCATCTCTGCTCTTTGCCTCTGTTATGTGTGGATGAGCTGCAGCAGCACAGCCCCTCTGGGGGTGCCAAACCAGAGCTGGTGAGCAGCCTAAAGGTGCAGCAAGAGAAGCTACCGGGGTGAGGGGAGTTGTGAGGAAGGGGGTCCATGGCTCCCAGATTCCAGTTTTTACATCCCTGGGTTTGGAAATCCCAAAGGAATCAGCTCCTAAGCTATGGTCTGTGGCTGGAATCTGCTGAGGAACAGGACTGTCAGTTCCAGAATGCCACAGGAACTAAGCATATTCTTCTTCCCCAGAAGAAACTCAGGGCTGGAGGCTGTCTGTCTGTGGGACTTGAAGGGAAGGAGTCCAGCCCACGGGCCACAGGCTGCTGCCTTCCTCCAAAGCACCCCCTGTACAACCCCTCAGAAACAAAGGCAAGACTGTTCAAAATGAGCGGGGCATGAGGCGCAGATGTTGCACAAAGGCACGCCACATCTGTTTCACTGGGGAAGGGGCCCCCTACTTGCTGGTTCAGCAGGCAGATGGGAAAGCTGCTCTGAAAACTTATGGAGCTGAGTGCAACAGGCTAGCCGGGAAACTGGGACAAGGGGAGGGGGAAAAGGGAAACCTGGCAGGAGCCTGCACAGCAGTGGTGGAGTGAGGGAGCAACAGCCTCCCAAAACTGCTGCTTTCCCTCTTTGACGTCCCTGCCAGGAATTTCTAGGTTATGCTGCTCTCATGTAAGTGTGAGGGTTACAGGAATGAGCAGAGAGAGAGGGAATATCCTCCCTGGTCCCGTGAGGATAGCAGGACAGTTGTGCATTCAGGGCTGCCCAGGTCTTTACTGCCTCCTGTGAACATGGGATGCTGTTTCAGGTCCTCAGTGATCTGCATGGTTTGAGTGCAGGTTGATACCACTTCTGGTGAAAAGTAAGGGAGACATTTGTGCATGAAAACAGACCTGTGCATCTCAGTGACCTGTCCTGAAAGATTGCCATCTATCTTTTGGGTGATGTGTCTCCAAGAAGTAGAAGATCCAGCTAAGTGCAAGAGTCTGCAGTAAAATCCCTTACTCTGGACTTAAATAGGAGAAAGATAAGGCATCTGAAAGCTTTTAATTTGCTTGCTTTAAGCAGAAGAATTGTGGCATCCTAGGGACTCTATTTTTGTGGTGCTTTGTGTTGACCACTGTGATTAAATCAGAGTGGTCCTGAGCTGCACTGTACATAGCACCAGGGTGAAAAACTCCCTGTCCATCTGTCACAGAGCTGAGTATTAGCTGTCTGCAAGCTGAGATTTACACAATGGGAGTGAGGAGAATTATGAATCTTTCCTTTTGCTCAGTGAAAATCACATAATTTTGGGGTAAGGATGGTGTCATCACAGGATAAGCAAGTCCCTGCCAGTACCCTGAAGAGCTTGAGTCCACACCAGATGCAGGACAAGGTGTGGGTCCCCTCTGGGTCTCCCCACACAGCAGCCCTGACTTTGACTGCATCAGCTGCACCCCATGGTGTGGTGTCCTCCAGCCAGGTACTGGCCATATGTTTTCTTCAAGGTGCATCCTGTGCCTCCTACTCCAGGTCTTCCTTCTTCAGAGATACTGAACAGGAGATTTGGGATGCTGGGAGTCTTGCCACTCTTGTAAGCTACTCTTGGAGAGGGCAGGGGTTTACAAGCCTGTTTCTGCTGTGCTTCTTTGGCACATAACTCAACTGGGAGCAGACAGTGCAATGGGAATAGCACTGCTAAACAGAGCAGTTTACAGCTATGACTGAAGATTTTGTTCAAAATGGTCCTTTGGATGATGGATGTGTGAGAAGGGGCTGTGCTTAGCCTATGGCTGTGCAGAGAAGAACCTCCAGGGCAAGGGACCTCCCAAAAACCAGAACTAGTCAGTCTGGGTGGGAGGTTTAGAGCAAAAAACAGGACATTTCATCCCTGGGAAGCAAAAAGTTCGAGGGGCTGATGCAGGGCCTGGAGGTTATTACTTGAGAGAGACTGTGGAGCTTAAAGGTTTCCAGGTTTTTATAACTTGCTGCCCCAAGTCTGTAGTGATAACTGGGAAGAACTGTGAAGGCAACATTATTTGAGAAGTTAAAGGAGGTGTGTTGGCGCCATCCCTTTGAAGTCAGTGCTCAGATTGAATCATGCCAGGACTGTTTCATCCATTTATGCTGCTGCCAGAGTGCTGCCGTCTGCTAGTGCAAAGCACACTGGTCTCACACTTAGGCTATAAATGACCCCAGAAACTTTGCAGACTATCCAAAATTTAGCAAATTACAGCATGTTTTAAGGTTTCATCCCAGGCAATTTAACTCAGTCATTTTCTGGTTTGGTTTTGGACATGTTGGTGGGAGGCTTGTGTGCCAGCTCTGAGGACTCTGCTGACTCTGCAGGGAAGGACCCAGCACCATGTGGTGATGTGTCACATTTCCATCTCCCCAGCTTCACCTGGCCCAGTGTTTGCCATGACTCCATGGCAAAGGCTTTGTGGGAGCAGTACCCTTTTCTACCTTCTCAGTGCCTGGCTTGAGATTCCCAAGCCACTTGTGTGGAAGTGAGACTGGAGGAGAACCTTGAGCAGACAGGTATGGCCTACCTGCCACATCCCTGTCCTGGAGCCAAGCAGGATGGTCTTCAGGGTGCCTGCAGAGTGCCCAAATATGGTGGGGTCGTGGTTCACCCCTCTGGAAGAGAATTTTTGAGGATAAAAACCTTCATGTCTGAAGGAAAAAACCCAGACACAAAGCTGGTGAGGGTCTGCTAGGAATTGCAGCCACTTTGATGGATTACGAGGCTGGATGAATAGGCTGTCTTATTCTTCATGCCCTATGGCGATGTGGGTGCAGGTGGTGGAGCTGTTCCCATGTGCTGGGGGAACACAGCAGACCTGCCTTCCTGGGAGCTAGAGCTACCTTTGGGACTGGCAATCACCATTTAATAGCTGTCTTTAGTCAATTCCTCCCCTGCGAGCCATCCATCTTCCCCGAGCAGGATAATGTAGGAAGGCACTTAGGCACTTGAATGATGGGCGACGGACGCTGCCAGGCATTTCCTTCTGCTCAGACTTGTCCAGAGTCACTCCAGGGATGGAGAGGTTTTCTCTCCTTCCATGTCCTCAGCACGGTTATGGGTCTCCAGCCCATGACAAACTAAGAAAACCTCCTGCACTATATGAAAAAGAAGAGGCTGATCCAATCCCAGATCTGATTGACGCGCCCGCTCCCCCATTGCACCGGGAGCTGCTGCAAGCACCATGTGTGGGTGCAAAGCTCTGGAGACATTCCCAGAGATGGGGGGCAGGCAGAGGAGGTTTCCCACTTGTTTTCCAAGCAGTCTTTGTTAAGATTGGTCACGGCAGGCTGCACCTCCTGCTGCCCAGGCGGTTTTGCGGTTCATTGGGCGGGCAGCGAGCACGGAGCTGGGCGGGTGAGCACAGCCCTGTGTGTCTCACCCCCCATGCAGAATGCACCCCGCTCATGTGCACCCAGAGAAATGCACGGGCCTGCCTTTAACCTGCTCATCAGCAGGGTGCCTTTGGCAAAGTCCTCTGAGCTTGGGAGTTCGGGCAGGCGGGTGGCTGAGAGTGACATGGCTGTGGCTGAGCCATCCTGGTTTCTTTGGGCACCTCTTTGGGACAGTGGGATTTACTGCTGAAGGGGTCTTGCAGTGCTGGTGCAGGGGTGGGAGGACTCATTTGAATGCCAGAGGAAAGCAGGAATCAATCCAGTTTTCAACAGCCACGTATTTCCGTGGCATCCTTCTAGACTCAGGGCTGTTTCTTACATTCTTGGATAATGAAGTTTGGGGTTTGTTTTTCTTTTCTTTCAAGCTCGACAAAGCCAATTTGATGCACTTTGAAAAGAAATTGAAAACAGGCTTCTCCGCTTCAAATTCTGCCAAGGTTCAAGCATCCTGGGAATACAATGTCAAGGATAACCCTCCCCCACCTCCCCCCCCAAATAGACTTAAAAAGTTTTATCTCCTAGCATCAAAGCTGCACAGCTCTCCACTGTGCCTTCAGAGCCTGGGCTGTGCTGTATGTCCCTCTGATGAGCGAGAATATATATTATTTACTTATTGGCATGCTGGAACAAGTAGTACCTCTCTTAAGCCTTTTTATGGATTTTGCCTGCTGGGAAAAGGACCTAATTTCTGGCAAAGACATGCTGTACTGTCAGTATGTCAGCCTGGCAAAGCAGAGCTGTACGTATGGTTTGCATTTCGGGCTGAATCGAAGCCATAGCTTAAACTGCAGCCTTTTTTTCACAGCATGGGCTCAGAGAAAGACTCTTTGGAAAAGTATTTACCCAGGGCTTGTGAATACAGTATTATTTCTGCAATGTTTTATCACTTAGGTTATTATTAAATTTACAATATCAACGGCCAGAAATAACACAGAGACTGTACTTGCACCTTTTTTTGTTTCTTTTTGTTGTCGATGTGGCAGGGAAACCCTGAGCTGCACTGGGGAAGTGAGCCTGCACTGGCCCTTGCTCAACTTCACAGCCCAGGGTTTCAAGTTCAGGCTGGGAAAGTGATGGGGCTCTAACTTGTGATGCCCAAACCCAAACTCACTTACAAGGAAGGAAAAGTGGGTTTGGACAATAATGACTCCTTAACCACTTGGACTGTAAAATGACTTGACATTAAAAACCCAGCAGTCGTTGCCATCCATTTGGCATACTCTGTTCTCTGGCTGTGGGTTAAAAAGAGTTTTTCCTGCAGTGTTTTGAAGGTTCTCCATATGGCTCCCACATGCATTCTTCCCCTAGGATACTGGAATTTTTGTCAGACTTTTGTCAGGCTTTTTAGATACCCAGAGATGGTATAAGCAGCCAGAGAGTTATTATCAGCTGGATTACAAAAACAATCACCTTGAAAATTGTCCGTGCTGAAGAAAATGGTTATGGGGTGTTTTGGTGAGAGTGGGACAGGGGAGGTGCTGGGAAAACATGCCCAAGAAAGCATAGATTGGGAAGGGACTTGGCTGGGTGCAGATGGGAATACTGAGATTTACACTTAGCCCTATCCTTTGGGATTGATCCCACAGATATCACTGCTATTAATTCAGCATACTTTGAGGCCAGAGGAACAGATTGTGAGGCCCTTACAGTGATGATTTGAAAGGAGTGTGGGTATCAGGATACCAGGATCAGCCCTTTGTATGCCACAGAGTTATTTTACTATGGTTAAACTAGGATTTAAACATTGCACCTCCCCATAACTCTTGCTCAGGAGGTCAGACATGGGTTGCAGATGTTTGGGAAAGGACGTGTCTGCACTCTGCAGAATTTGTGTGAAATCTGAGGCATGAAGGTTTTGAGTAACTGAGCTTGGGTGTTGCCTGTGCCACTCGGTGTTGGCTGTGGTTCCACAGAAAATCATGATCCCATCTGAGTGGGAAAGAGCAGAAGTCCTGCTGCCCCTCAGGGTGCTTAGGGGTGCTCATGCCCATTCCCTCCCCAGAAAGATACCTAAGACAATGACTTAGCCATGTAGTTTGATGCCTGAGACAGTTAATGCCAAGCCTTGAGTGACCCTGCTAGTGATCTAGGATAGGACATCCCTCTCTGGACAGTCTCACCCCAGACTAGGTCCTTTCTGCTCTGGGAAGAGACAAAGCAGGGGTCCCCTGGCAGGTCCCAAAGCCCTGTACCAGACAGTCCCTGGCTCCTGGTAGAGGCTGGTGTAAACCCTGTCTGAAAAAGGATTCAGCCCAGCAGATATATTTTGCTGCACTACATTGTATTTCTGGGAGAGAAGCAATTAAGTGAGAGCTATAAAGCTGAATCACTCCAAGTGCACCATCAATAGCTCTTATAAACTACATTAAATCTGTTCTTGAAAGAGAGGCATGGATGGAACACCCCTAGGGTTGGGGCCAGTGGGTCAGTGGCTCCTCTTACTTACCTCAGCTGTGTCTTTGCAAGGGATGTGGCTTCTCACCAGGGGGCTGTCTGAAGCAGTCTCCCCAAGCTGAGGACAGGAAACCTGATGGATTTTATGATAGTGCTGTGTCAGCTTATGAGCTTATGCACTGGGGTTGCCTGGAGCAGCTGCTTGTGGGGCAGGAGTTGTGCTGGTGGTGGGTCCCTGTGGTCAGTGGGAGCCTGGAGTCCTAAAAGCCCCGTGGCTGGAAATGCTTTTCCTTGCCCAGCTGCTTTCTGGAAGTTATTCTGGCTGCTGGCTCTCACCTCCCCAGCTTTTTAGCTGCTTTTTTCAAGCTTCTCCTCTTATAAACAGTCTCTTATCCCTTCTTTGGCACTATATTGTCCTGCTGTGCCTGCCATGGATATGCTTGTGCTTCCAAAACAAATAACTGGGAAAAAATGTATCTAGTTGACCATCTCCTTGACTTCCAACATGGGTTTGAGCTGCTTGGAAATGCCTGTTGAAAGCAGAGAAACGATGCCAGGGTGCTTTTTGTGGCTGCAGCCTCCTGAAGTGTGTAAGGCTGCCCAAACCAGAGTGAATGAAGCACGGGTGTAGCGTGGTTCAGGGACTGGATTGGCTTGGAGAATGTCACAGTGCTGCCCCACCACTGCCCTCTACCTCAGCCTAAATGGGAATGTCTTGTGCTTAGGGCAGCCCCAGCTGCTTAAAGGCAGCTCCTTAGTGCTGGGAATCAGAATACTTTAGGATTCACATATAGCATAGATTGTATCATGGACTCATAGAAGGGTTTGGGTTGGAGGGAACCTTAAAGATGTCTAATTGTGTCATGGTCAAGACCAGGTTGGTCTGAGTTTCATCCAGTCTAGCCTGGAACACTGCAGGGATGGGGCCTCCACAGCTTAACTGAGCAACCTGTTCCAGTGCATCAACACTCTCATAGTTACGAATTTTTTTCCTAATGTCTAATCTAAACCTTTCTTTGTTTAAAATCATTTCCCTTGTCCACATCCATGTAAAAAATCCCTCTCCAGCTCTCTCATAGGCCACTTTGGGGACAGGAAGGTGCTGTAAGTTCTCCCTGGAGCCTTTTCTTCCTCTGTCTGAACAACCCCAGTTCTCTCAGCCTGTCTTCATAGGAGAGGTGTTCCAGCCCTTCAGGGGCTTACACCCTTTTTTCTAAAACATAGCCAGTCACAGGTCCTGACTGACACTTGGAGCTGCCGTGCTTTTGCTGGATACAGCAATGGGCAGAGCTCCAGAGGACTTGTCTCAGCACACATTGAGATATCCAAGTTATGGGCTCAGTGTGCAACCAGAATAGGAGCCAGTGAGGGTGCCCAGAGTAAGGTCTGAAAAATAAAACCTCTTAGGAGCTGGGAAGTGTTAACATCTAGACAGGAATTTGCTCTGGTTTGGTGGGGGGTTTTTGGCTTTTTGCTGTTTTTTTTTTGTTTTGTTGTTGTTGGTTTTTTTTTTGTTGGCAGTGGGGTTTTTTTGCCTGTTTGTTTTTTGGGTTTTGGGGTGGTTTTTTTGCTTTTTTTTTTTTTTTAATTTCTTGAGTCTTTAAAGTGAAATATTTGACCATGAGAAGTTCATTACCTCGGTGCTGCAGATATGGCAACCTCTGTGTGGGGAGCGAGCCCTTGCTCTGATTTGCTTCTGAAGGGACTGCAGCTGATTTCTGGCACAAGTTATGGCACCAGCCATAACCCTCCTGCTGCAGCGCTGTGGAGGCGGCGAGTGCTTGTGGATTCTCTTGCAGGGATCACACAAGCAGAGGGGCAAACTCTGCCAGACTCTGCCTGCGGTGTCACCCCAGCATCACTCCGCCTTTCTGTCCCCGCAGGCCCAGCGACCGTGGCGCAGGACGGGGATGAAGCCGCCAGCCCCGGCAGCGGTGGGGGTGCTGCTGGCCCTGGCCCTGTTGGCTCTCATCCACTTGCCGCCTCCTCCGGAGCACTCCCCGCTCCCGCTGCCGGCCTCGTCCCCCCCGGGGCCCCCCAGGGAGGCGGCTGCTCCCCCGGCTGCAGGACAGGCCCTCAGGAAAAGGCTCCCCAAGCCCCGCACGGGCCTGCGGCAGGAGCAGGCCCCGGGCCGCAGCAGGAGGCGGCGGGGCATGGAGGGGGACACTGCCCCATGGCTCTCTGCTGATGACCTCCAGAAGATGTGGCTGCTGTCCCGTGGGCAGGTGGTGTCCAAAGCCCGTGTCCCTGCCCACGGGCAGGTCATGCGAGTGCGGCTGGCTGCCGTGGGGGATGCCAAGGGGGGCGTCTCGGCAGCCAGCCCGGAAGGAGACTGCCAGGACGGGCGCTGTGGGCTCATCAAGCGGCCCGGGGACCTGTACGAGGTGCTGGCCTTCCACCTGGACCGGGTGCTGGGGCTGAACCGCAGCCTGCCCGCCGTGGCCCGGCGCTTCGGCAGCCGCCTCCTGCCCTACAGCTACACCGACGGCGCCCCGCGCCCCATCGTCTGGTGGGCTCCTGACCTCCAGCACCTGGAGGATGCCAACAACGACCAGAACTCCTGTGCCCTGGGATGGCTGCAGTACCAGGAGATGCTGCGGCCCCACAGACTGGTGGCCAGGGACGCTCCCTGCTCCAGCATCCCACACAGCGAGTGGAGCCGCCTGGCCCTCTTTGACTTTCTTCTCCAGGTAGGGCTGTGGTGATTGAGGCCGCCTGTCCCTTCAGCTGTGGCAGTGTTCCCCTGCACTTCCAACTGTACTGTCTGACCATGGTCTCCCTCTGCTCTGCAGGGTCACATAGGCTGTGGTTTCTTGGGATGTATTTTTGTCAGCTGGTGGGGAGCAGCAGAACTTTGTGCAGAAGCACTTTGGCCTGAGCATGGTCCATGTTTGGGACTTGCAGGGGAAACACAGGCAGGTTGTGGTGAGTCTGTTCTCATGTGGGAAAGGTTTCTGCTGTTCAATTTGTACTGGCAGAGGCTTGGGACATCCCTAGGGACATCCCTAGGGCATCCCTAAGGATAAGCAGCATGTTTTGCATCAGCTCCATCATATCCAAACTCAGGGATATGCTGCTGGCACTGTAAATAAGGAGCCCTGCCTTGGACAGCACTGCCCTCCTCCTCCTCGGCATTAATAGCACTTAATCTTCTGTGTGGAAAATCATACCCTGCTGCTACAAGGGATTACAACAGTATCCCAGAGAGTTATCAGGTCTTGGAGGGCAGCTGTGAGGAGGCAGAAGTGATTTCTGTGGAGAAAAAGAAAGCCTGTTTAGGCACCTGGGGGCTTTTTATCAGACAAGCGAAAACTGCCTGAAAGGACAAGTATTAATACAAAAAAAAGAAAGAAGGGAAGAAAGAAAAAAACCCAAGCTACTAAAATATGTTTTCCTTATTCTTTCTTCTTTTTTTACAACTGTGGCTGGCAGAGGTAGAGCAGTTCTGGCTGGGCTTGAAAATATTTTAGCTGAAACAACCAGAGAAATGAGAAGATTAACCAATCCCCTTCCCTTCCCCAGGCCAAAATACTGCTGAGTGCAGTGGAAAGGCTGAAGCTGCAGGAGAAAGTATCTAGTTCTAAAGAGAGTTCCTCCTCAAGGGCTGAAGCAGTGCAATGATAAATTCAAGGGCAATCCACAGGTTCTCCTCAATAATTCTGATTGAATCCTCCCATGCAGGAAAGTCACAAAGAAGTAAAGAGTCTGCAGGATATTATAGAAGTAGAGTAGCATTTTTCTGAAATGGCTTTAGCATCTCACACCCCTGCTGGGGAAGTAGAAGTTGTGAGATTTGAGCCCTGTTGTACATTGGCATTGAAATCTTGGTAGTTTTCTTCAATTTCTCTTAAAATTTGGCTTCTTCTATGTTGACTTCTCTTGCTATTTGCCATAAGGAAACCCCCTACTATGTGTGAAGTTTTAGTGGGAGCAAAATGCCAAGCCTGGTAGAAAAGGGGCAGCTGCTGATGGCTTTGTCCTGTGCTTTAAAGAGGGCCAAAACCAAATCAAATCTGCAGCCACATCCTGCCATGGGACACCCTCTTCCCAGCTAGGGGGAGAGCAAGGAAACTTCCCTAGGGGAAGACATCCCAGGCTGAATCATAACTGGAATAAGCTATCAGATGCAAGGAGGTGCCCCAGGATGGGATAAGAGGGGCTGAAGGTGAGCTTCTGGTAGTGTTTGAGCTTGGATGGAAGGTGTGGCTCATGTATTTGTGTTCTAGCAATAATACCAAAATTCCCATAAATTAGATATGCTTAGGCTCTGGAAACAAGAAATTATAGCAAAAAAAAAAAAAAAAAAAAAAAAAAAAAAAAAAAAAAAATTGGGGAGGGAGGGCTTGTCAGCACGTCAGGGCACTCTCAGCATCTCCACAGCCATCTGGTCCCTCTCTTGGGGTTCCACTTGGACACCAGATCTGCCTCCACCTCACACCTCTGTGAGTTCAGCACCAATCCAGCTCAGTTTCACAGGTGCTCCTGGGTGGGTGAGTGGAGTGCTGAGCCTATTTAATATCTCTGTAATTTCTCTCAGATCGTCTTCACCTTCTGTTCAGCTTGCAAAATAACATAGCAGGTGAGAGAAACTGGCGTGCTGAGCTCTCCAGCAGGCAGACTGAGGAGATGTGTGGAGGAAATGTGATATTTTGTTCTGTTTCCATGTGTTTTGTGACATGATGCTCAAGCACTTTTTTAACTGGACTGTCTCCCAATGAGAAATACTGACCTGAGTTCTTCATAAAACCTCAGAAAACAGAGAGGTTTAAGAGGCTCCACTGTAGGACTAATCCTTCTTCTCAAAGGGTTATTAATGGAATGGCTGTGGAGATTACAATTCAAGTTTCCCTGCAGCATCTTCTCCAGTGCTTGGTTGGTGTCTGGGTTCAGACTGAACCTATGTCAAAGCACAGTCTGTAATTGGTAATACAACTACACAGCCTGTAATTGTAATTGTGCTAATTACCAGGGTGAATGGAATAGGCAGCCTCTGTGGGTCGCTTGGCTTCTGTCTCATTGTCACCTATAGATTCCTTCTGGATCACCTGAGACCTGCTCCAGCCCTCCCAGTGGTCCAGGAGCCTCTCTGCACCCTGAGCCCTGCCTCCTGGGCTGGCACCAGCAATGCTGAGCAAAACAGCGAGTTGGACATTTTCCTGCTGCAACCAGAAAATATATTTATTTTATATTTTATATTTTATATTTTATATTTTATATTTTATATTTTATATTTTATATTTTATATTTTATATTTATTTTATATTTTATATTTTATATTTTATACATATTTCATATATATTTAAAGGAGCACATATATATATACATGGGATTTTTTTTTGTAAACAGGCCTCGAGAGTGGGATGAGGTGAGGCAGTTCCCCTACAGGGTCATGTCAACACACAGCTATGGGGAGGTCTGTTGACAGCCAACAGGGTTCTGTCTGCCCCACAAACCACCCCAGAGGATGTACCTGCTGCTTCTGACAAAGCTGAGGAAGCCCCATAAATACTGAGGCCGGGTCTGACAGTTTTATGTCTTTTAAAAGCCCTTCATTCCTCCAAGGGTGGGGTTGAAACACTGGAAGTTGTCAAGCAGCTTCAGGGTTTCTGCAGGGAACTGGGATGGGAAGCAGGAGGTTTGACAATCTGGAGGACATGGAGCCTTAGCAGCACCTGCAAATGATTAAACACAAATGTAGCTAAAACAAGTCACTGTGGCCCAACTTAAATGTCAGGCATGCTCTGCATATGCACAGACTGCTTTTTCCCTTGCCAATACTTTTCAATTCATCTTTCCATTGAGAGCTGCTCAGGTTACCATAGGGATGGATGAAAGGCTGCATATGTGACAGGAACCAGTTGAAACTGTCATACAGAGCACCAGGACTTGGAAAAGAAATTCTTTTTGAGGTTTCAGACTCTAGGTTTCCTTGGGTTCTTTGTTGTTTTTTTTTATTCATTCATCATCATGCACATATTCCCTTCATTTCAGCTGGAAGCACAATCCCTTTGTTCTGTGCAGCTACAGAATGTGGAGGTACCAGGTATCTGAACTCCATCAGAAAAGCCATCACCTTTGTCATCACCTTCTTCATGCCAAAGGGGTTTTGCATGTGTGCTTCCATTCCTCTCACCAGTGTATGCACCATTGCATTGCTCCATCTCCTGAGGATCCCTAGAAATGTTTTCTTTTCCCCTGTACAAGAACAGCTCTCAGCAGGACCTCCCCATCCCAGGCACATGTCCCTGCTAAGGTCCCCAAATGTCTCCTGCAGGTTCATGACCGCCTGGACCGCTACTGCTGTGGGTTTCAGCCTGATCCCTCTGAGCCCTGCGTGGAGGAGATGCTCCATGAGAAGTGCCGGAATCCAGCAGAGCTGGTCCTGGTACACATCCTGGTATGTCTCCCTGCTGTCCAAGGGCTGCTCTGGGACTAACATGGAGATGCCTGGGAGGCACTTGCAGGGCTGAGGTGGTAGCAAAGGGAATGTAGGTCCCATGGTGATGCTGGGCGTCTGGTGGGGCCCAGGCATGGAATTACATAGACACTGACATCTGCTTTCCCCCAAATACTCTCAGGCTTTCTCACTGTATTAAAAAGCAGCCTAAATCCCCACACTAGTGGCTGCACTGAGTGAACTTCTCCTTCCCATCCTGCTGGCAGGTCCGGAGGAGCGCTCCATCCCGCCTGGTGTTCATTGACAATGCAGGCAGGCCACAGCACCCTGAGGAGAAGCTCAACTTCAGGCTCCTGCAAGGCATAGAGAGGTAGGAATGTGCATGTGCTGGGCAAGGGCTGAGCTAGCACACAGGGGATGTCCAGGTGCCCTGTGTGTACTCACCTTCTTGCTGCTCCTGGGGCATCCTTCTGAATCAGGATCATCTCCCACCCAGAACAGGGTGGGTAGCTAGGCTCACACGTGCCCCTGCCCTGAAACTAACTCTTTATTCTGCTCTGAGCAGATTATGGCAGGCTCCAAAGCCTGTTTCCCCTCTTTAATTGGCAGCTGCACAAAAATAATGAATAATCAGGTATTTCAGCATTTTTTGCACCATTGCCCATGAGGCATTTTGGCGTGCTAGAGGCCTCTTGATTTGGAATTTGTTTGGGTCTCTGTTTGATGGAGCTATCCTGCATGCTTACCATGGGTCGAGTTTTAAGCTGAAGGCTCCTCATCCTGTGTTCCTCTGGATAGACGTGCATTTCCTTTTGAAGCAGCTGAGTGCCCCACTGCTCCCCTGCTCTCTGCTCGGCCTTCCCTGGATAACCCTGTCTTGGTTTGAAGGACAGGTGTCTGTCAATAAAGGCAGAAGCTTCTCTTTGAAATGGAGAATATAAACCCCCTCCCTCCAAATTATTATAATTTTGAAATTAAGGGGCTCTCAGGCAAAGATATGGGAATTAGGAATAACAGTTCTTTACTAGGAAAATGAAAATAGAAATACAGTATTACAAAGAACAATCCCAACCCTGACAGAGTCAGCATACAACCTGACACCCTGTCAGTCAGAGTGTTGGTAGCAGTCCCATTACATGGTGGCTACAGTCCTCCTGCAGTGGCAGATGTGGCTCAGCTGAAGCAGTGCTCCTGTAGAAGGGTGCAGTTTTCCTCTGAAGGTCCAGGGATGATGTAGAAAGGTCCAGTTTTCCTCTGGAAAACTTTCTTCCAGTGGAAAGAAAGTAACTTGCTGTCCAAAATCTCAGTTTTTATCTAGGTAGGAAAGGCTTGGCTCCTCCCCCTGGCTGGAGCATCTCCCAGTGGGATGATGTAATTTTATCAGTCATACAGTGGGACTTAATGGCCTGTTAACAGCAGGTGATATCTTCCTGGAGGGAGGATGGGTTGTGGAAAAGATAAAGATGATTGCCCAACTAGTCTTAAAGATGGCCCATTAGCAGATAGTATGTGCTACAGAGATAAGGAATCACTCCCCCCCTCTGGTTTTAACAGGTGGTGATAGAATACACATTTCTGGCCACATCAACCCAAGACAAACCCTTTCCCTGCCTGTCTCTCCTGCTCCCCCCCTGCAGCTTCCCCACGGCGGCGGTGGCCACGCTGCGGTCGGGCCGGTTGCAGAGCCTGCTGCTGCGGTCCCTGCGGCTGGACCGGGAGCTCTGGGAGAGCCAGGGTGGTGCCGAGGGGCTGAGAGCCCTGCTCCAGACCATCGACAGGCGGGCACAGATCCTGCTCCGCCACATCCAGGAGCACAACCTGACGGTGTTTGAGGACTCGCCGCGCTGAGCCGACCACAGGGCCTGCCTGGCACATCCCAGCAGCCGTGGATGCACCTCGTGCCCTTGGCATGGACGCTGTGAGGCTCTGTGCTGGTGCTGCTCTCCACAAGGTGCTTCCCCTTGTCTTGTAAGATGATCTGGAGAAGCAGATGGAATCACAGGGAGCAGGAAAGGTGGGGAGGAGATGTCTTCTAAGACAACCCACAACTGCTTAAGAAAGGCAACAGTGATCAAGTTAGGAATGTTATCCATCTCAGCATGGCTTTTCAAAGGAAGGGCACATTTGTGAGGTTTTTTCGGGTGCCTTCAGTCACACGCACACAAATACATACACAGCAACTATGAAAACTGGAGGCTTGGACAGTTGAACAAGGACCTTTTAAAGAGTTAAAGAAGCAGTGGAAGAAGTCACTGGCATTTCCATGACTTTCCATGACTGGGCTTTTTGATGATGCCTTCACTACTTCCAAAACATCCCAGACAGAGAGGCAGAGGGGAGCTTTCTAAGTGGATTAAACCAAGCCAAGACACTAGAGCTGAAACTCTGCCTTTTCCCCTGCAGAAGAGGTGATGTGTGCCTGGGAGTGAGGGTGAGCCACTGCCAGAAGCTGAGACTAGGCAGGACCTTGGTGCTGCCCTCACATAGCCTATGGTACCATCCCCATGAGAGCCACGTGCTTTGTAGCATATGCCATGATCCATACATGTGCCTTGGCGGGCCTGGGCTGCTGCCAATGCTCTCAATGTTGGATTTGAAGATTTGAATCTCTCATTCACTCTTTCCCTTCATTGTCAGGGGATTAAAGGCAAAACTACCCCACTTCTGAAAAACACTCCTGGCTGCTCTCTTGGGCATGACTGCATGTAACTCTTCCCCAGGCTTGCAGAAATATGTTTTAACAAAAATGCCAAGCTATTTTAGCAGAGGCAGTCAAGTGCAAAATGCTTTCTGAGCATGCTGGCACCTCCGGCAGAGCCCATCCTGTTCCTGTCACCCCTCAGGCTCTTGCCCAGCAGCCCACTCTGATGAAGCAGAGCAGCATCCCAGTTAGGCAGGTCCTCAAGTGGCAAGGCTGAGAGATAATTCAAAATCAAAATTAACAGGAGGAAAAAAGATGCAGGGATGGGCTCCATCATTCCCCGCAGTGTGTTTCCCAGCTGAGGCATGCCTGAAGCAGCCAGTTCCTGGCCTGTGGGTTTATAGTTTGCCACCAGAAGGCTTTTTAAAGGTCTCAATTTCTCCAGTGTTACAGACAGAGCATCCGTGCTTCAGGCACTCCAATTCACTTGTGCCTTTGGAAAGTTTCAGTGAGATTGGCATGGGTACCCAGCTGCAACCCATGGTGCAGCTGTCACATTGCAATAGCTTGAGAACAAGGAGAGCAAGGCCACCCATGCAGTGGGAGAGGAGAAGCTGGGTATGGATTCCTTCCCTTCTCCATCCTTCTCAGCACTATGTCAGTTTGAGAACCTGCAAAGGGATGCTTTAACACCCATGCTGATAACACAGGCAATTATCTTTTTTTTCCCCTTTTGCCTCTTGCTGAAGAGAGGATGAAGTGAGGCACGGGTGACATGAATCAACAAGTAAGCACAAGTGCTCTCAAGAAGCATCAGCACTCAGCATCACAGGCACAGCAGCACCCAAAGTGCCATCAGCTTGTTCCTGGAGTCCTGCCCTCCAATTAACCAGGGAGAGCCTTTCCCCCAGCACTCTACCCACCTCGTGAATTATCACCCCATTTGCTGTGCCATGAGATGGATGACGGTCATGGAAACCCTGCTAAAGCCTGAATCATGGGGATTTATTACTGGGAGGTGAGCTTAGCTTGTAAGCTTGAAAGAGAACAAAATAACTCAACCTGAGTCCTATGAAAAGCCATACCCAATTATGGCTGTGTAAGAGTAAAGGATACTAAATGTAACATAATTAAATCCAAAAAATATGCTGGGAAAAACTGGAGGTAACAAGACCATTAGTTATGATGCACAACATCAATCAGGGTCTTTATTTTTCTCATTAAAGTGAGAAATTTTATTAAAGGAGAGGTTTTCTTCCCATGTAAGCCAAGTTCTCAGTGAGAATTAAGAGACACGTGGGGGCTCTCTGCAGTGGCCAAAGCTGTGGTCATTGCTGAGCTGGACCAGCAGCTTTTGCCTTGCCTCTGGTTGCATCTGCTTGACCTTAACATTGCACAAGGTAATGGTTTTTTCTTTTGCATTTCTTTAGTTGTAATATGAGTTTGCTGGCTAAACACATGTGGGAACATCTGGAAGCAGTTGTACATATGAATAAAAATCCCTCATGATTTAACAAAGAGCCATGTATGGATAAATGAGAGAAGCAAAAGCCAAGATCTTGCTGAGACTGATCATTAATCTTCTCTAATTAGCCCATTTTTCCATGGGCTTGCCTATGTAAGCAGCACCGGCTCTGAACTGCAGTCATGGCTGTTCAGAGAAATCCTATGGACTGCTAGCATCAGCCTTTACCATGTCGTGTTGGGTTTGGTTTGCTCCAGCTATCAACATGTTGTATTTCCTAGGACAAACTTACTTTTATGGTTACAATACTTCATGGTTATAAATATTTATGTGGGGCCATGCTTGACAAACTAGATTTCATCTGTGCAGGGATGCTGTTTTACCAAATTTTACTGCACATCACCACACGTTGTGTTAGGGTGTGGTCACAAAAAAAGATGGTCCAAGCTGGCTGCAGGATGGCTTTTGTCTTTAAGACAGCAGTAGCAACAGCTAAGGGAAAGAGCAGTGGAGAGACAGGGGCTCCTTGACTGGGGGAATCCCTGCAGCACCCTCCTGCTCACCCTGGGCACTTGGAATGTGCTCTGAGAACAGCATTTGGGAGCAGGGCACGCATCTCCACGGAGCTCCAGCAGGAGGGAACTGCTTCATTCCGCAGCGATCCGAGTGACACGATCCTTGTTTAACAACTCTCTGGCTGTGCTCAGCCCTCCAGCTGGCAGAAAACAGCGCTGGGGGCTGGAAGGCAGGGGACGGATTGGCTCCAACCTGCTGAGCACACGCACTCACACATACTGACACGGTCTGTGTCACTGCTCCTGATCTTAACCTCCCAAAGCTGGTGACCCCCGGGCACCCCCAGCAGCCTGCTCCAGTGCTTTGCTGGCCTCACCCTCTCCAAACTAAATGTCCATTTGCTGCATTTAAGAGCGACTTCTTGAGCTGGACACGGGACACTAAGTAATCTTTTCTGTCATCCCAGCACTCGTTGAGCCCTCCCAGTGTCCAGGGGTGACACTAGTGGGGTGGCACTTGGGAGTGAGGTGACGACCCACCCTTGTGCTTTCTTCCCCTTAAGGGTGGGTTATCACAGGTGCCCCTCAGAGACCCCACAGGGCGCTCTGCAAAACCCACCCAAGCATCCCCGTGCTGCACAGGGGAAGAAGCGTGGGCTGGCTGCTGCCTGAAAGGCAAGAGCTAGCAAGTAAATCCAAATTCATTGCTAAATCTCTGGATATAAAAATAATCTGGCTTTTAGAAAGCAATTTATTTATGCTTTCAGTACTTACTTAAATATTTATGCGAAAAAGGGGGAAAGAAGGTCTGCTCTGACATAGGGCTATTGTTGTAGCAACAGTCTTTGAGATTAATGGAAGTAAATTAGCCTGATGTTTTATTTACATCCAGAAAAGCAATAGATAAACTCTCCTTGTGATGGATTTTCTTCATTAGCTGGGCGAACGCCTAAGGTACAGCTCTTGACATTGTTTCTTCCATGCAGTTAGACAAACAGTTTATCAAAGGAGTATAAAATTGTCAGGAAAAGAAGCAGATTAATGGCCAGTAAAGTGAAGATCATTGAATTTATGATATAAGTAGCAGTATCACTGGAGCTCAAGAAATGGCTTATTAGATAAGCACCATGTACACACACAGGGAAGTGCTGAGCCCCTTCGGATCTGCTGCACTGTTGGCAGCTGCTTCCCAAATCCCAGTGGGGTGGTCTCCACACTGAAAGCCTCACCTCCCTCTTCCTTCCCTCTCTTTAGGTTTGGGTTTATTCTGTAACTCTCTCATTTCAGCTTGTGAACACATAATTTCCTCTCAATTAAAAACCCTTAAGATTTCAGAGATGATAACTTTGTCTTCATGTCTGTGCTGCTGTAACCATTTCTGCAACCTATTTTGGTAATTTTGGCTGCTTTTACACCCATGATAATCATGCCAATATCAACAACAATAACGTACAGGTCTTATGATTCTTTGTAAAAAATCCCCCAGCATTAGCAACCTACAGATCCCACATGGCTCCTGCAGCAATTACCTGTGGAAGGATAATTACCTGCCAGATCAGGCAAATGAAAGAAAGGAGATGAGGAACCTGGGAGAAACAAAACATTCCTGGGGATGCCAGAGGGGCTGTGCTTGTGGGTTCCCAAGGTCTCTGCCCTGCCGGACATGGGCTCGGGTTTTCAAGCTTCAGAAGAGGGATTTTGGCTACAAGGACAACTAAAAACCATGAATTTAATTGGTCCCATGAATCTTGGGCTGTCTCCAGCAGGTGGCATTGGCTCAACAGGCTGCCTTTTCCCAGTGCTTGCCAAGAGCGTCTTAAAAGTTTCATCTCTGGGCTGGCAGATTTCAAGCTGCTAAAGCATCATTAAGTCCCTAATTCCTTTGCAGCCTAATCTGCCCAGCTGTACTTTGTTTCTTTTCACAAGCACCACCTTTTCCTCCCCCATTACTCTCTTTCCAGCAAAAATCTAGATTTATGGAAGCAGAGTATTTCTCCATGCTGGGAGCAAGACAGAGCAAGTGGCTGCTTGAAGAATGAATTGCCACAGGACCCAGAGCTCTTCCCACTCTAGTGTGGACCCAAATGTGGACCAGGTGCACAGCACCCACAGGACTGAAGATCTCAAGTGGTGGTCAAGACCAGGAGTTTTTCCCTAGAGCTGTTTTGGACAGCTGCTGCTTTGGTAGGATTTTTCCAGAGAACTCATAAAGTTCAGGATGTTTTGAATGTCTCTGGGATGGATTTTAAAAAAATCTCCTAGAGCTGTGTGCATCCAACCAGATGCAGTTAACACAAATCCAACCATGCTCTGGGGCTTTGAAATCCACTGGTTTGTAAGCAAGGCAAGCCAAAGATGGGAACAGCCTCTCCCAAACAGGAGTAGTTTTTGACCCCCCCAGACTATCCCAATGTGGTCCTTGGGAATTTTCCTGGGATTTTTGCTTTGCTCCTGACTGAAGGACCTGCCCCACTTTTTCTCCTATTCTGAACTGAGCCAGTTTTTATTCCTGTGGACCACACTCAGCATCACTAATCCAAGAGATGACGTGGGTGCAAAGGGATTTCTTGCATCTTGCACTCTGGGGGCCCTCCTGGGACCCCCTGCTGCCAGCCACAGGCAGGGTGCTGCTTGTGTCCCCATGCAAGGGCTGGTGGGGCAATGCATGTCCCTTCAACTTCTGACTGTGGCTTTGGGTTTGGATACCACGTGAGCTTCTTTCCTGTCCTCAGTCCCTGCCCAAGTTCCAGGTTAGGCAATCAGACTCACCATTTTACTTCATTTCAGGATGGGAAGCTGTAGTTGATGATGTCTCTGCATCACCAGGCAGAAGGGAGGCTCATATGTCAGGAGAGGTGAGGAGAGGCAAGGACTGAGACATCAGCTCTTTTCTTTCAATCTGTGAGCTGTCTGGCCAACACCAGGAACCAATGTGTCAATCTGCAGAGGTATTAATGCAGGAAAGAGGCTGCCTGGTCCAGCTGTCTGGAGGAGGCAGCGTGTGGTGATGCCTTCAGGAAGCACCTGAAAGGGGTGGGTGAAGATTTTTTTCCCACTAGGTGCTCAGCGCTGGAAAAGCAAAGATAAATTCTCCATGGACAATGTTTCAATCCTGACCCCAGTCCAGCAAGATGAATATGGTGGGGTTTCAAACCAGGTACAGGGAAGAGGCCAAGGAAAACCTGAGTCCTGACTCTGCAGAGAAAGGGAACAGGATGTGCCCATGCAGGGGTATTTCCCTGGCAAGAGGTGAGCATGACTCCATGGTGCTGCTGGCCAGACTCTCTGCTGGAGCAGGTATGGTACCACCTCTTTCAGTCCTGCTTTTTGAGTGAGCCTTGCTCCCTTGGATTTAGTGTTTGGCTGTATCCAAGCAGGGATGGAGTTTTTATTGAGGATGAGGTGAGTGGATACAGTGGCTCAGGCTACACTGTAAATATTGCCTTATTTTTGCAGGTTGTTTGGTTTTAATTGCCCATTCTGGGCATCTGGGGAAAGTTTGGAGTAAGCAAAGCGTGTTACATCCCAGGGCTCTTTATGTACATAAACAATTGGAGGTTTATTGCCTTGACCTTCTCTGAAATAAGTTCTTGGCTCCTCTGAGTTAAATCTTGGGGAAAGAAAAGGAATCTAATAAGCTGACCTGCAGATTTGGGCTTCTAGGAAGCGCATCTAGGTGCCAACAAGATACCAGGAGGCTGAGATTTGCCACAATTGGGACAAATCTTTTTAAATGGCTTTTGTTCAGTTCACCGGGGTCTGCCAGCTCTGCTCCTTGCCAACAGTAAATAGTCTGGGAGCAGGGAATTGTGATTATATTAAATTTTAGGCAATTCAGCATGGTTTTACTTGATTTGGAGTGTGGAGGAGAAGTGGCACAACATCTATGCACAGAATGGACAGGTTAGGTCAGACGCTTCCTGCTTTATTTTCTGAGCATGAAATATGATATCACAGGGAAAGAGCCATAATTAGGTGTTCCTAA
The DNA here is from genome assembly GCF_029582105.1 of Oenanthe melanoleuca. Taxonomy (NCBI): domain Eukaryota; kingdom Metazoa; phylum Chordata; class Aves; order Passeriformes; family Muscicapidae; genus Oenanthe; species Oenanthe melanoleuca. Next base: position 107,452,752 of record NC_079335.1, read on the forward strand.
TCCTGCCCATTTGAGTCAAAGTTGTAAACTAAGAGGGCAGAGATCAAAGGCTTCTACTGAAGGTCAGAGCAATTTGCTGAGGAGCTTAACAAGAGGGTAGCACTCAGTGCCCATGCAGGGGCATTGTATCAGCTGCAGCTTCTTCCCTGCCCTTATTTTTACTCCTCTTCCAGAAAAGGGAAACAACCAGTGTGTGGGAGATCTCTCTACTTCAGCTGGGCATGGCCTTTTCAAGCCTGATCACAGTTCAAGAGCTGGGGGGAAAGGCTCCAAAAAGGGACAGCCATGTTTCTGTGGTGACAGCCCCTGGGCTGGGGCTTCACACCCAGCCCGGCCCCATGCTGTGCAGAGAGAAAACCTGCTCAGCCCTTCCCTGCCTCTCCCACCTGATGATGCATTTGCACTTACCCTTCTGAAAAATCTCATCTTCCTGAGGCACTTTGATTGCTCTAGGTAGACGCTGCCCTTTGTTGCCTGCAGCATTATCCCTTCCCTGTCCCTGCCTGCTGGAGCTGCTTCTTGCATGCTCCACAAAGCAGCCAGGCACTGTCCTCTGTTTTAATTGCTTTTGCCCACCTCCTGTCTTGGCCTCACATTAGCTTTAGGGGATGTGGGGCAGGGGAAGGGCTTGGAAATAGGAAACATTTGGGTGCTAAGAGGCAGGGGAAGGAGGGTAAGCAGGTACCCGCTGGCTTGGTGGGAGCAGATGTGTCAGTGCAGGCACCTGCATGGATATGGACAATAATTTCTCTGTCTTTGCAGAGATACAGCCTTGAAGTTTGCCTCTTTTATTCTGTAGGGACCACTGACTGCAGAAAACAGATGCCATCTGTCCACCGTGCCTTGTAAATCAGATTTTAATCATCTCAGGGAGAGCTCTGTCTCCAGCTGAGTGCTGCAAACCAGGTCTGCAGGAGTAACTCTGCAAAATTTACATTTCTGAGATAGGTTAGTGATTAGGGCTCCAGCTTCATACCAGGGAGGCTGAAATCCAATTTCTCCTCCTCTCACAGATTTCCTGGCTGATGGTGGAAAATATCTTAGGCCATGCCTGAATTTGTCAGGTAAGTGCAGATCTGTTTCTCACCTCCCAGCTGACCTCTCTCCCCAACACACTCATCCTGCAGTGTATCCTATATCTGCATCCAGCATGGGCAGGGAGGCTCCAGTGAGCCAGGACCAGGAGAGGAACCTCCAAGATCCAGTTTTGCTCCATGAAAACTGAAGCCACAGAATGCAGAGGTGCTGGTGTTGGAGTTTCTGTCTCCTCTGGCACTGCCTGATGCCCAGCAGTTACAGGCTTGCCTGGTGGATAACATGTTTGTGCCAAGGGCTGCTGCAGTGACTTGCAGTGGGCAAGGGCTGCTGCAGAGCCAGGGAGGGAATTGCACAAGGTCTGACTCTGTCTGGTCTTGTACAGCCCCTACACAGGTCTGTAAGGTGAATGGTGTATTCCTACAACAATAAAAGTGCACTGCCAAGGATGGTCACAAGCACAGGTGAAGTGTCCTTGTCCCTTTTTTCAAATCATTATATATTGCAAAATCATTGCAGGTATTACAGGGAGGCTGAAAAGCAACCTCTTTGTGAGTAAAGAATCAATAATTTGTTTTCTTCTGCCTTATATGAGAACAATACCATAAAATCATGTTGGTTTATTAAAAAAGCAATACCCTCCAAGCACAAATGGCAAGGCTGATCACAGCCTGTCTGTGGGGAGATATAGCTATTTTATCCACAGCCTCTGTGGACTTATTTTTCAAAAAAGAGCTTAGCAAAGCCTCCAAAAACAGGATTATTTATTAGTTGGCATTGCCAAGTTTTGACCCCCATCAGAGGAACTTGCAGGAGCAGAGCAGATGGAGTCTAGCATTACCTGCTGGAAGCTTTGAAACAAATCTCTGCCCTTTCTCCTCCATTCTCAAAAAGGAGATTTGCCAGAAAGGATGGCTCCTCACAGAAGTCCCAAGTCACTCACCTCTACCATTTTACACAAAAGAAGAGCATCCTCCCAGGTTGTGTATCATCACATCACAAGAGAGTGGTTACAGCAGTCGTATCCTGGGACGAATCAAGTCAGCTCATCAAAACCCAAATCTAATGGTAATAATGATGCTACCTTTAATTTTTTGAATGTGACAGCATTAATCTCTTGCAAGGGTACAGGAGAAGAAAGGTGCTTGCTGTCAGCATCTTCTGACACTGCAGAAGCAAACCTGCATCCTTGGTTCACACAAGTAGGGGTAGCCATCATTCATTCTGAAAAAATCTTTTTCCCCCACCTCTGAGGTGCAATGGAGATTGCAGCTGGGCCACACATTAGTGAACTGGATGGGGTGAGGGCACAAAAGCAGCATGGCTTGTGTGGAAACCATTTAATGAGTATCAATAAAGGAAATGCCCCCTTGTCCCCCACCTTCCTGCCCCTTACACACCCTCAGAGAGTTGTTCTGTACAATATCTCCGTGGAAGTGCTTGGGCTGGAGCTCTCTAAAGGTTTGGGCAGGGTTCATGAGGCTGGTGTGAGGTGTCTGATGAGCAAATTCTAGAACTAAGGGCATAAAAGCTTATTTGTAAGAAATGGGCTAATAAGGGGTAGTGTGGTACCCAGCTAATGGGGAGAGCCCAGGCTCCACTGCATAAGCCCCCCACAGTGCTGGGATTCATTTTAATCAGCACTGAGACAGGAAGAGAAAATATTCCCCATCTCTTTTCCTTAAAGATTAAATCATTCATTCAGCCAACACCCTAATGAGGCACCAACAGATGTGTAATGAATAAATAATTTTAAAATAGTTAACTTAAACACTAAAAAACACCCCCATCTCTGTTCTGTAGGTAGTGCTTGGGGAGTAGGCTGGAATGGGAAGAGCGTAGAACACCCCCTTTCCAGAAGAGCAAAGGAGACTGAAGATTAAAGCAATTCTTGAGCTGGTTTCTAATGAGCCTGCTGCAGCTTTTCCAGGTGAATCAAAGAAATTAAAATCCTTGGGCAAAACAAATATTTCCATTCAAGTCCTGTTGTCTTCCTATTCCCTAATATTTCCCCAAAATCCTTATTCCTGACCCAGATGCTCAGCCCAGTTTCAGTTATGAGGATGCTGGGACTGGGGGTCACACTCACACCTATTTCCAGGTGAGACTGTGTTGTCTGGAGGATGTTGGAATCATCACTTTAGTGGAGCCCAGTGAACCCTCATCAAGGCTGGCTTTGTCCTACATCCCTCCAAGGGATCCTTCACTTGTGGTACTTCTCACAAGCACCATGATTTTTCCTTTCTTTCTTCCTCTGCAAAGGAAGAGAATTTAAAGATTAAATCCCACTGAGAAATTTAAAAAATCATAGGTCCCTTGAGACAAAAGGTACAGCAAAACTAAACTGCATGAGCAGGGAGACAGCTTTTCTACATGTTGGGGGAAGTTTGGTAGGAAAGTATTTCTCAGCTAAACACTCTCCCTCTGGTTTGGATTAATAGCTTGGATCCAACTTCACTATTCCCATAACAAATAAATCTTAAACCATAACTAGCCCAAGAGAAGAAGTATCTGCTGGATGTCTTTTCAATGCCATATTTTTTTCCTCTGTAAAGCACTCCTCTTTTAAAAGCTCCCTGGCTCTTCACAGCTTATTTTCCATTGATTTTATAGAGATGTCGGTACCAAACACATGCAGATAACTAAGATTCCAGGTGGGAACATACACAAGATACATGTGACAAAAAGCATGAGGCAAGATGTTCCCAGAAAAACAATGTTTAATTTACTGCTTTTCAATTATCCATGAGGAGACCCAGACATATTTTTTTTTTTACATATTCAGCTATTAGTCAAAATTATTTGACTCTACAAGACCCCACTGCCAGTGTCCACAGCCCCACTGCAGCCATCTCTGTCACAGGCTCTCCTTCCCTAGGGGATGGAGGTTTGGAATGGTTTTGGAATCTTCTCCAGCTCCAGAGAGGACCCTACCCTGAGATTAAGTTGCCATTGTGTTGGAGCACTGGAGGAAGTTATTAAACAAGAACTCAATGCATTGTTTGTACTTCTCTTAAACTAATAAACAATAGATGTTCCCTTCAAAGGTAAAGGAACAGCTAATAAAACACTCAAAAGCTCTGTCTTTCAACCCCAATAAAATCCCAGCCAGATGCCAAAGAAATCCTTAAACCCAAACATTGAATTTGATGTTGAAACATCAGCCCCCTAATGTGAGAGGAATGTCCATTTCCTCAATGTGCCTGGGAAAAGCCAGAGTTTGAAGGGCTTAATCTTTCCTTTGCCATCAGGTAGAACAAAATGTTTCACCTAAAACCTGGTAGTCATAAATCAGTTCCTTGAATGCCTGCAGAGAAGTTCTCAAGCAGTTCTCGTCTCCAGGTGCGGAATGAGTTTGGACAAATTTTATCTCCATTTTAGCAAAACAGAGCAAAACATGTTCTACTCCACATTTTTTTTACAGTCCCCTCAAATGAAACCCTTAACCAGGCCTCTTTTTTATTCATTGCACTGTCTCTGAAGATGGGAGGAAAGAAAGGAAATGTGGAGAATAAAGGGGAACATATTAAGCTGCACTGAGATAACCCTCTTACATGGCAGAGGTGTTCTCTCTGAGTAGAGAGCTTGAAACATCTCAAGGAGGAAACAACTCAAATGATGGAGAGCAAGGCCAGCACACCCACAGGTTCTCCAGTCCTTTGACTTGGCCAGAAAACAGTGGAAGAGGACAGGAAAACTCCCACCAAATGCAGAGAGGCTTTAATCCCACTTTTGCAAACAGCCCAAGAGCAAATTTCTGAGGTGGGAGGTGACGCACCAGTCCCAACCAGACCTGGCAAAGCCTGGCCTTGCACCACTTGGTCCTTTCCCTGGTTTGCTGCTACTCTGCTGACACCAGGGGAGTGGTTGATGAGAGCTGGCAGGAGGCTGGGCACGTGTTTGAAAGCCAGAGAGAATCAGGGAAGATGTGGCATTTATTGTGATGGCTTGGGAGCAGCTGAAACTGTTGAAATGAGTTAACTGAGGAGAAAATGGCTCACAGCTCAGGGACGAGGTGACCTGGGGGGCTTGGCAGGGGACACCAGATGAAAACCACCACCATGTGCCAACCCCCTGCTCTCTCCCAGCCTCGGCCCTGGAGCATCACCCTGGTGTCACCACGGATGCAGCTCGGATAAAGGGAAAACAGAGTGATCCCACTGTCAGCAGCATTTTCTTTTGAAGCCTTGCCATCACACATGGGATTCCACCCTGATAGAGTTTGAGCTGCCTTATTAGCTAAACTGGGAAATTATTTACCCTGAGCCACACCTCCAAGTGAACAATGGCACCTTGGTCTTGGTGATGCCTGGTCTCAAGCAACTAAATCAAGCTCAGTGAAGCTATCCAGAGCCTCATTGCTTGGTGTGCTGTAGGACCATGGCTTCCAGTAGGCAGGACGTTGAAAGAAACACTGTCCATCGAGGTCTGAAATATCTGGAGCTCTTGGCAGCTGGAAAGCTGGGCTGGGGTAGCAGCAGGTGCACATCAGGTGGGTGTAGATGTACCAGTGTGGTTATTTAAATACTTTAAATGGAAAGGGACAAAACCTATTAAAATAAATTGCACTGGGGTTATGCCTCTTTTGCCTCTGCTTCAAGCTTGTAGATTTGCAATTAGTTTGCATTTATGTACAGTTTACATTTTTAAAGCTTCATTTTTAAACTTTCAAAATGCTTTACCCTGAAAACATGCATTTCCAGACTGCTTAGACTTCGTGGAGAGGAACAGGTTCCCCTGTGAGTCAGGTAGCTTCAGAGTTAAAGAGTAGACAGATCCCTTTTCCAGCCACTGTCAGATTTCCCCTCCTGCTGTATATCCATGCAAAGGTAAGCAGGCTCCCAAGGCAGTGCAGGTGGCTGGAGCCCCCCATTCTGGCAGAGCCCCAGCAAAGGGGGCTGTGCTGGCAGTGCTGCACACGTGCTCCATGGAGCTCCGTGTTTTTGGTCTCTTTCCTGGTAAGCAATGATATTCAAGAGCCTGATTTTTGTTTGTTCCACTGCAACCCATGTGGTTGTTTACATGAAGGTGAAGAGTATGAAAAAAGCTATCAGACCAAAACAGGGACAAAAAGGGAAAAGCTCCATGCAGCTACAGCTGGATGCCCTGACTGCACCTGGCCGTTTCAGGCATGTTTGCTTGCTTCTGAAGTTGTTGATCAGCTAATGGTGACCTGACTTTCCTACAGATTATGTGGGATTGGCTGTAAAATACTCTTTAACTCCACCAAGCACAGAGGGTTTCCAAGTAAATGGCTTCTCTGGCCTGGAGCAGCACAAACTAAGGTGCACTACTACTCTACATGGGTCACTTTGTGGGTCTTTTTTCCTCTGAAATGTTACTGCTTTGAAACAGAGCTGAGAAAGCAGAGCCAAAATCCTTGCCTAGAACTGTGCAGTTTATTTTTGTGTAGTGCTTACCTAGGTGGAGCTACTGGTGAGGATGCATCAAACTGTCCACCAATATGCTCTTGCTTTCTATGGGATAAGGATTAACTCAGCAGGAGCAGGGTAAGAGCAGTGGTGCTCACCTTGGGAAAAAGCACATTGGCAGCTGTGTCCAACCACAGCCTGGGGTTACATACCTGCCATCCTTCCCTACACCACTGCTATAGTAAGTGTACTCTGCTGGTCAGAAATTTCCCAAACCTGGGTTTTTTTGTTTTGTTTTGTTTTGTTTTGTTTTGTTTTTTTCCTGAGGAGAACACACAAATCAGGTCCTTGCTCAGAAAGGTGATGACATCTAGAAAGGAAACATGCATTGTAGAGAATTAAGCTAACTGCTCTTTGATAGTTTTCTTTCTGCCTACCAGCTTTGCAGCACAGTTTTGGGAGGAAAAGGCTGCCCTGAGGTTTCCACTGAAAATTCTGCACTGCAGACAGACAGCCCAGGTCAGCCTCACCAATTTCCCAGCCTTTCTTCTAGCCTGGGAAAAGGAAAATGGTACAAATAAGCCACTGTTTAATCAGAATCCCCCTCCATAGACCCTAATCAATTGTTGAAAATTGTTTCAAACCCAGTTTTGAATTGAAAGATAGCTCTGGAATTTAGATATTTAACCAAAAATTCTCCCTAATGGAGTTTGGTTTGGTTTAGTTTGTTGGGGTTTTTTTTTGGTTGGTTGGTTGGTTGGTTGGTTGGTTGGTTGGTTGGTTGGTTTGGGGGTCTTTTTTGTTTGTTTGTTTTTTTGTTTTTTTTTTTTTGTTTGTTTGTTTGTTTTTTTTTGTTTTTTGTTTGGTTTTTTTGGGGTTTTTTTGGGTTTTTTTTTTGTGGAGGAAGGAAAAGTTGTCAGAGAAACAAAATGTTTCTCACAGAAACAGCTGGGACATGTGACTGTGGTGTTTTGCTCTTTGGAGCTGCAGCAGAAATGTCTCTTTGTCCCCCTTCTCCAAGGACACAGCATCTTCCAGGCATCAGCATTAACCAGAGGATGTCCTACAGAGTCACTTCCTGCCCAAAATTTAGCAAGTGAGAGGTTGGAAAAGAACAAGAACCCAAAACATCTGAAACCCTCACTCCCAGAGAACTGAATCCCATTCTTCCTCCTAAACAAACAGCATTTCAAATTGCTCCTCTGAAGGATCATCGCCATCCTGAGGAAGGAATTTGGAGGCAGAAGAAAGGAAAGCAGTTTTTCACTGTCTGGCTCTGAAACTGAAAAGTATTCATGTGTGGAGGAAAGCACCTTTCTCTGTCAGAAGGAAATAGATGAAAAAGATGTATATGAAATATGGAGGACAGAACTCAACTTCCATTGTCCTGCAGAAGCACTGCTGTCAGGGGCTTCCTGGCCACAGCTGGAGACACAGCTGTTTTCTCATGAAGCTCTCCCCCTGCTCCCCTCTGCCTAAAGTCCAGCTCAAATTTTTCATCTTCTAGTGGCAAAACAGAAGATGGAATCCAGAGAAGAGCAAATAAAAAGGACAAAGTAATGGAGAATGCTATAAATCCTTGAAAGAGAGGAGCAGGATTGGGATGAGGATTTGTACAAACAGCAAATATTGGAATATCGAGCTAAAACAAAAGGCTTTGATCTACAGTCCTCTGCTGGTGTCTCATCCCAAAGCAGGAGACCCACTGGAGCCCACACAGCAGCTGCTGCCTGAGTACTTATTTGTGGACAGCAACAGGGACCTGGCAGGTTTTTGCCAGGCAGACTGAAGAAGCAGGAGGAATTGACTCATCACAGAAACATCACACCACAATGAACATCCACAGGATAACACTGCTGGAAACCCAGCAGGAAAACAACATTGCTGCTGGGGATGGAATGCAGACTGTTCTACCTTCATCCACCTTAAGTTGCTGGCTATTGCTAGAGGCCAGGATATGATTAAAGCAAGGAGAGACAAAGGAGCAGGGAACAGGGACGTTACCCTGAGTGGATCTGTTGGTGGATGCTACACTATGCACACAGGGACATGGCTAACCCAGAAGGTAAATCAGGCAATTGGAGTGAGCTGTTTGAATACACATCCAACAAAGGGAAATTCAATTAATTTTAAAGGCAGCACATTTGAAAATGGCAGGACTAAGCAGCATTTAAAGGTGGTGATGGTTGCCAAGTTATTTCAAGCAAACAGGAGGCTATTCCATGCATCTGTTTGAACGTGCCAACAATTAATTTAGTAATCAGCATGTTCTGAAGGGATGACTTGAGGGTGACAAGCAGACCTAGGCCCTGGATCAGTGTAAATTCACCATGGCTCTCTGTGCTGCAGCCAGCCCCACATTAGCAGAGGGTTTGGCTGAAAGCCCCTCAGGAGGGACATGCTGGGGGAGGTGGCTTCTCTTACATAAGGACGGTGATGTGCATCACACACGTGCAGATGGTGATGCTTCTCATACCACCCACTGCACAGATGGACTGTCAGTCATCACATTGAAAGCCTTTCCAAGAGTGTGCCTACCCCAAGTCCAGCAGGGAAAATTAAGTGCTCTTTTATCCATTACACCTATCCTGCCTTACACCAGCACAGACATCAGAAGCAAAAATATTATAGAAATAAGTCTGCTATTTATACAGCTCAGCAGAAGAGATACAGCAATATGATGTGCTTGTAGAATTCCTTTCACCCAGGGATCCCAGAGAGCAACAACTTCCTTGCTGTGGACTTGGACCAACTCCTGCCCTAAGGAGGCTAAAGGCTTGTGTCAGGGCCCTTGCCAGTCCACCTGCAGTAAATGTGCCTCTGCCTCAGAGCCATCTACACCAACAGCCTACAGGGTGTTGAAATTAATAATATCCTAAGTGTCTTAATTTGGGTCCTGTGAGGTGTTGGTGTCTTGGGACAAGAGACATCCACAGACCCGAGAGCACTGGACATGCAAAGCCCTAAGAGATGGAGGCAATAAAGTTGCTTGAAATTTCAGAAAGAATAAAGACTTTAAAAGTCAATAGACAGCTTTAACAAATAATCATGTCATACATGTAATAAATTTAGCTCTTAGAGATTGAGGTGATAAAGCCAAAAAAGGTACTTTGCAAAGTCCCAAGTTACTGCTTTTAACAGTTATCATTTCCTTAAGAAAAGGATCTGTCAAAAAAGAATCAGAAGAGGAGAGAAGAAGGAGACAGAAACATCTCAATTTGAACTCTGCAGATCCAAACATTTTGATTAACTATCTCCAGTCACCTTCTGGAGCTGTAAAGCCCACCCTGGGTGACCAGCCTAGGCTGCAACTACCTTATCACTGCCTGCCCCTACCACCCACGGAGGTATTACCATCAACCTGCAGCTCCTGCTCCAACACCTCACGGCTCCAAGCCCTCCATTCAGTTCCTCTTCATCCTCATACACATCAGTAAGAGCCCTCCCACAGCTGCTGGCTGGTCCTTGCACTTGGGCTATTTAGAAGATCTGAAATGGCAGACAGAGGAAATCCTCCTGGACAATCCATCTCTGTAAGCACGGACAAGCCCAGCAGCAGTGAGTTCAAGACCAGCATCCTGCATTGCCCCCAAAGAGTTCTGGACTTAATCCCACATACTTCCCTTCTTCCAGGACAGTGTGGCCAGACAGCACCAGAGAGGATAATGTATTCCCTTTGGGAGCAGAAACAAATGATGCAGTGCTGGAAGTTCCAAGTCTCTTACACAAAGCAATTTGTCAGGAGCTCCACAAGCTCACCCAATGAAAAAGCTCTCCTGGATATTGACTAATCCAGCTCCAGTCCTGCCTTCCTGCACACGAGAGACGCAGCCTCAGCCCCTGTGCACAGAGTCTGCATTCAGGACAGAACTTTAAATGATGCCAGGCAAACATTCCTTCTGATCCATCAAGAAGTGGCACTGTCAGAGAGAAGCAAGGGAAACAAAGAACCCATGGGACAGGGGAGGTCTGGGGCTGAGAAATGGAATGGGCCTGCAAAGCACTGATGGCAAAGTTATTAAAAGAAAGAAAATTTACTATGGAAAGCTGCCAGCACTCCAGAGCAGTCCTTGAGGTAGTATAAATCAGTGTAACATTACTGTGCCCAGTTTATGACAGCTACAGGCTGCACCAGGGGTTCTCACTGCTATGTGCTCTAGCAGAGGAGAAATTCAGGTGTAGCACTGAAGTGCCAGCACACTTTTAAACTGGGTAGGTGTTGGAGGCAAATGGCACAGCACATTTCATCACCAGCACAACTTCAATGTTCAGCTATCTCAGAATTTGAAAAGGAATTTTTTTTTTTTTTTTTTTTTTTTTTTCCCACCTCATAAATTACTCATAGCACTGATGAGGAAGACAGAACCTGAATGCACATTTTTGGAAAGCACATTTGATTATCTTCTGGAAAAAACGAGTCTCTCTCTGAACACGACAGACTGTTTCATGCCACAGAAACCCACATATATGATACTTCATTGCTCTGTAGCCAATTTTGTTGATTAGTCATTAGGATATGAGAAGAAAATAGTTAATGTGCTGTAACCAATCTGCAAATGTTATAAAATCTGCAATCATATGGAACTAATTTTAAGTGAAATGAGATGATCTACAAATTTCAGGCAAAGGATTACTACAAAAGCCACAAAGAAAAGCAAATAGGAAAGCAACAAGCAGATCAATATTCTGCTGAGGACGAACAATGGTTAGGAGAACACAGGCAGCTCACACACCCAAAGAAAATTATTTTTGAGAACTGATACAAAATGAATGCTGACTAAATTTCAGATGTCTGAAGACTCATTCACTACCAAATAGGATACCAACAATACCACCTTTGCAAGAGCCAGCAGGATGGCCACTGGCCACAGGGCTACCTTCAGCTTGAATGGATGTGATGATGCAGGACTGCTGCAAAACCCTTCTGTGAGTGGGAGCTCATCAGCCAGAGAGTTCCTGGGGAGCCACAGGTCCTGCAGGCTTCCCTGAACAGCTTGCTTTCACTGTCATCTTTTAGGAAGTCTTTCTCACTCAGCTCTGACATATATGGTGTGGAATGTGCAGCCACATGGAGACTGTGGGACACAGGTCGAATACTCCCATATCCCTTTAAAATATCAAGGCAAAAACCATTAGTTGGCAAGGTTACAACTGCAAAGCAAATGTAGACTTTGGGACTCATGTTCTGTTTCTTCCCCTCCTTTAAATCATAAACACATTTGAAAACAAAGCAAGACATAACGAAAATGAATATACAGAAGTAGCACTTGCCTGAAGGTCCAATGTTGTGCTGTGGTGTTTTGCTCATTTTTCAGTCCTTCTGTTTCTTGACCAAATTTGTACAGCCACTTGTACTCCCCCTCTCCTTAGAACCCATATTTATAATCCTGCCTTGAGATGCTCTTCTATCAGCCCAGAAAGCAAGACATTTATCCTACTCTTCAAACGTCCGTCTAGACCTTGGGAGGAAGGTGTGGACTGGGAGGGAGAGGAGAAGAAAGCACTTTTCCTTTTGCTTCAACACTGGTTATAAACTACAGAGGATGCAAATATCTATCAGGGAAACATCTCACACTCCTGCCCCTTTCCTTCTTCCCCTCCTCAAGAGCTGCACTTGTGACTCAGAGCCGTTTTCCAAAAACAGTGCCATTTAGGGTCTCCAGCTAAAGCAGATCTGAGCAGGATCAAGTCCAAAGTAGTCAGTGTGTTACCCTGGCAATGAAGCCAGATTGTGAACTCAGGGAAAATGAATTTAAGAGCAAACTACTACCCCCACTGAAGTAACAGAGGTGTGAATGCCATCAGCCTGATCCCTGCCACGTGCTCTGGCCAGCCCAATGCCCTGGCAGACCTACCTGTTTCCTGCCTGACTCTGCTTCCTTCCACCACCATCCAGGATCACCTGTCCACAGAAAGCTTTGCTTTGCCACCACCTGTCTATTCCCTAGCAAAGCATATACCTATTAGTAGCTATTATCAACAGATTATTATGATCAAACACCAAAAAAAAACCAAAAAAACAAAAAAAAACAACAACAACAACAAAAAAAACAAAAACAAACAAACAAACAAACAAAAAAAAAACCAAAAAAAAAACACACACACAAAAAAAAAGGATTTTCTTGAGCAGATTGCTGTAAATGCAATCTCTTCTCCAACAGCTCTCCCAAATCACCCCACTGCTTTCTCACACACCTGTACATAACTCACAAAATGAAAACTTCTAAAACACGGTAAATTATTTTATCTACTTCATCCCTTCTACCTCTTATCTGTTACTACAACCTTTTGCAATAGGGATGCAGTAAAATCTGATTTTAAACATGAAGCTGTAGTCTGTAGTTATTCTCTTCAGTCAATATATAAACATAGGAAGCTACAGATAAATATTTTGTCACAGCAATGGACAAATCTATCACAGTAATTCTCTAGACAAATAAGAAAATGCAAAAAAGTATTGATGAGGTTTACAGCAGTTTAATGAAGGCTCTCGTACAAAATCTTGAACTCAAAGTTACAGTCAAGAATTACTAAAAAATATAACTTACAATGAAAAAGCTGATGAGAATTGCCCACTTAGCCATGGAATTAACTGCGCTTTAACGCTGCGCTTAAATAGTCACCACACAATAGGAACAAATTTAAATCACGACCTAGGTACACACAATTCACTTCCATTCTGTTTTCAATTACATGTATTCAGCATGTAATTTAACCTGTGGAAGTTACTCTGAAGAACACGGAGGTTTCTCTTTTTTTTTTTTTTCCCAAACACTCACTGGAAATAAATACCATTGAAAGAATACATGTGGAGTGCAATAAAACGGACACTTAGGCACTGGTACAGTCTAGTCCTCTTCAGCTCTCTACAAACTACAGGACAAGAAGTTTTAAACCACAGATGGAGCGGAGAGCAGGTTAGAGCTGTACAGGTAGTGCAGCAGGTTATGTACTACACAAGAGCACATCTGCAAAAGGTCCCTGGAGATTTTTGTTGAAGATGCAGCGTATCCACACCAGGTATATCGTGAAGGGCTTAATGTTTTCTGAGAAGGTGTGATTCTGATGGGACAATATATAAGGCATATAAGTGTTTTCCCCTTGCTCTTGTATCCACACTTCGTATTTTACTTCTCTGACCTTGAGATACCTCAGATTCCAGGGGATCTGCCAGGACACAGCAAGTTTAGCTTCACTCGTGCCCTGGACAGAGGCCTGACACTTGGCATCCCTCACTTTGCCAGGGTAGAGGCTACCGGACCACTTCTGCTTCTTGGGTCCGGGCTTAGACTTCACAGTCTGCCTAATGACGTGTATGAGAGACGGGATGTTCACCTTTGTGTCCTGGTAGGCACGGAACAGCCACTCAGCGTTGCGGCAGCAGAGGTGCCGCGGCACCTCCGTGCTCTTGATGATGCGCTCTTGCTCAGCTTTGTCCAGGTGAGCGATCCCGCCCTGATCCCAAGGTCTGTCCGGGTAGGTTACGGTGTCCTCCCTGTCCGTGTTCTGCCAGGCAATGTACTGCAGGTCCATGCCAGGCAGGGTTGCCAGAGTTTTGTAAGGGGTGTAGTGCTCGGGGTTGATAGCATATGGGAAGAGCTCCACCACGGTGGCCCCTCTTGGCAGGAAGAGCGACATGACTAATTGGGCCCCGTGCATGCTGACCAGCATGGACGCATTGCTGATCAACCGCACGATGTCAGAAAATGAGTGCTCCTCCAGAGAGACGGAAATGGTTTTCATCTGAAACTCCTGAGCAAGAGCCAGGATTAGTTCTGCCTCATTTAGGATAAGTCTGTTGATTGTCCGACTGAACACTACGATGTACTCCTCGCTAGAGTTTTCCTCCAAACTGATGTTCAGTTTCTGCATCATGAATTTGGTGAACTGCCTGATCTCATTACCAGAAACCAAGATGTTAGCCTTTGGCCCTTGTGGCTGGACAAATCCGTACTGATACCAGGTGGTGATTTTGGATAGTCCCACATATGATTTGGTAAAGCAGAGGAGCCTGCCCAGGGTTTTAAGCTCCTCCCTGAGGAGCGGCTGCTTGTTACTCAGTAACTTGTAGAGGTCAAAGTGAACACCTTCATTCCACCCTTCCATGAAGAAGAGTCGTGCTTCCAGATCTAAGTCGGAGAACTGCTGCATGGTGTAATAGATGGGGAGGAGGTCGTCATGAAAGACGTGCATCAGGTTGTCTGGGTTGAACCTGTTGGCAATCAGCGCCACATCAGGCACAAAGACCGGCTTTGGCATAAATTTCAGCGCGGCAGCTGGCAGCTCCACAAAGTTGAAGTACTGGGTGTTGTGGTCTTCCACAGAGGAGAGGTCGAGCAGAGCCGGCTGGAACCTGCGGGAGCCCAGGTTGGGCAGCATGACAGAGGAGTTGCTGTGGAAGTAGACGAACTCCTCGGCCTCAGTGGAGTAGCAGAGGGACTCGAAGCGGCAGATGCGGTCCGTGTGCATCCTGCCAGTGCAAACCATCCGGGTACCGTTCTCCACCAGGGCCTGCAGAGCTGCATGGTAGTCAATCTGAGCCTCAGAAAGCTCCTGAGACTGGCGCATGAGGAGCAGCTCCTCCTCCACCGTGGCAGCATGATCGAGCAGTTTGATGTATTTCCACAGCACGGCAGCGAGGATGGACACGAGCAGGGCATTGAACACAGCTGCTATGTTCATTCTGTACTTAGATCCTAGCAGGATGACAGGTGGGGAATGCAATGGAGAGGGAACACATCATTAACACTCTTTGACATGGTGAGGGCAAAGACCTGTGGAAAATAAAAGAGAGGAACCATTTAAACATCAGGCTTACAGCTCCACCAAAAATCATATTTTAAGGACTATTCAAGAGAGTTTAGGCTTCTTTCAGCAATTTCCCCCCCTTCCTGGGATTTAGGGGAAAAAAGAAAGCAGTGCCAAAGCTCTCCCCAAAACCGGGGAAAAAAAAAAAAAAAAGCAGATCTGGGAGCTGTTCTACAGGAAGGCTCCTCTCTCATTTCCATTTCTATGCTTTTGAAAAAGAAAATGTAAAAGAGTTTAAGGATGAACTCTGTCAAGATCTTTTAGAAAGAAAAAATATGTTCTCTGGGACTCTGGATCACTGTGCTTTTTGCAGACCACTCCCACAGTGAAAGGAAATAGAGCACTACAATCACTGGGCCATATCCACTGGGAGACCAAGCTCCTCCTTCAGCTCTGTAGGGCTGAGAGCACTCGGCAGTGCCCTCACCTTCACTGTGCAGGTAGCAATAGATCCAGGAGGATTGCCAGGACAGATTTCGCTACACTCCAGTGTGCAATGTGAACCAGGTGAACATCACATTCAATTTCATTTCATCCAGGGGTGGGGGAAGGACTTGCAGGTCCATAGACTGCCCTGAGGGAGAATCCCAAGTCACTACGGTGTTGCTCTGGCTGCAACCCAGGATCAAAGGCTAGGAACTGCCATTGTCTTCCAAAAGAAATATTGGCACGGGAAAGAGGAGAGCTCCGCTCTTTATGAGAGGAACGGATGTGTCATTAAAGCAATCAAACCTTCGTTTAGAGCGAGTCTGGCTCGCACAGCACAGCCAGCCCTTATACAAATGATAAGTTAATGCATTTGAAGGGTTTCACTGCTGGCATTTTCCCATCCCAATCTGAGAACCTTTTCTGTGCTGCTCCAAAGCCTCCCTGGCTCTTCTTCTGTTAGAGCCTGCCACTGTTCTCCTCCTATGCAGAAACACTACTGGCTTATATCAGAGTATTGATTTTAACTTCAACTGTGAACTTCAATTGAGGTATCGATTCACCTACAGAATTTATGGGCTTCAATTTTCATTATGCATCAAGATTCACTGCTAGTCAGGCTGTAAATAATTGCACTTGTGACTCATAGGGAACTTTAGGAAGGGAAATTTCTGATTAGTATTTACTCCACTAGATTGTTTCTAGCTGTGATTTTTAAATGTAGCAATTTTGAATTTCCTTTGGTGCAAGTGTGCTGTGGGGGAAAAAGAAAAAGCAATGTCTCAAGCTGTTCTCAACACGTTCTGACATCCCAAGTATCCTTCAGCATTTTAACCAAGAGACATTTGTACATGATAATGTGGAGGAAGTTAGCCAGGCATGTTTGGGACCACAGCAAACACCTCCTCTACTGCCAAAGGAGTTCCTTTGAAAACAGCTACTGCAACTTAAAAGCTTCATCCTGCAACTTGGAATTGAATGGAGAATCATTCATGGAATTCAATGAAGTTAGAAGGGATTCCTACACCTCATAAGATCCCAACAGCCTGGGAGATCTGTCTTACGAAGAACTGAAGGTACATGGGGGTCTGAATAATGCCAAAGAAATGAGCACTAGCTTTAAGCCACACAAACACAAGAGGTAATCTCTGGAGATCTGAGCAACAAATTAATTTCAATTGGAATGGAACCCCACTGGGGACAGCAGTACATCCCTCATGTTCTGCTAATGCAATCAAACCAGTTTTCAGGAAGAGAAATTTTTGATGAGGACAGATCCTGAATTATTTTCCTGGTACCAACTTTCAAAGCTTTATTTTACTTCTTCACTGTCTTTGAAAAATGTCTAATGGTATCATCCAATTCTGTACATAACCTCTTCACTACAAACGTCTCATCTTGTGAGGGCAGCTTTAACTGACTTCAAGAGCATCAGCAAGGAAGGGATTGAGCCCCAGCAGCCATGTGCAAAGACTGATAATCAGTACATGGAGGAAACCTTTAACAAGTAAGTCCCCTGCTGCAAGCACACACTTAAAGGAAGGCCAGTCTGCAGGCATTGTGAAAGTGAACTTCTCTGGGTCAGAAGAACAAAGCACCTACAAGTTCAGTGGAGTCAATGTAAGTAGCAACAACTTGGCAGAGGAGGGAAAACCACAGAGCTTCTTTATTATTCCATTATGGGAAGGTGAGTGTGTATGTGTGGGTTTCCAAGGCATAAGGAGCCCTATAAAAACACCACTGATACCACCTGCATTTCATGGACATTTTGGTGGTGGAGAGCTCTGCCGACCATTACAAACCCCTTGAGCCAAACAGGTCTCCCTGAAAACAGCCTCTTCAAATGTTTCACTCCTGACTGATTTGTTCTTTCTCCTCCAGCCCCAAGGGAAGGGCAAAGGAAGCACTTCAGAGATGCAGCCTGATGAACGCAGCCAGTGTTCAGAGGTTGGCAATTCTCATTTCAGACTGCCACAGCCATACCTGCTAAATGGGTAGGAATGAACAACTCAGCTTTTTAGTAAAAATCACCTGCAAGGCCCTTTTCTGCCTCTTCCCTCATTGCAGCTCTTTCACTTCCCTGCACTTAGCTGAAGTATGTATATGTGCTTTAGCCAACCAGGTGTCAGGAATATATGTTAAATGTTAGCAATGCCAAAGTAATCCATCTTCATTTCTGTTCCGTATTCCCAGTTCATAAATCCTGATTCTTACTGCTTGGGAGAAAGCTGCTTTTGATGGAAGTGAACAACGGGATGGAGACAGGAAGGGGTGATGCATGCAGAAATAAAAGGAGAATTTCACAGGTACTCAGAGAACTGTCTTAATTCTTTGCCTGTTTTCCCACATTTTATCATCCACCTTTTTTTCAATCTGACACTTTCAGTGAAAACAGACCTTCAGGAGCTATAATTTTTGGTCCCTGAGGGAACGATAGAATAAAAATAGTAACAAACAATCCCACTGTTGGCTTTTACATACCCAAGAGAGGCTACACCAAGAGAGTAAAGGCAAGCAATCACTCTCCATGTCCCCTGGTTCCTCAGCCCCCCAAGCTGAGATCAGTCATAAAGTGCTGTCACCAGCAGTAGACCTGGGCTAAGAAACTTTCCCAAGAGGCAGAGGGTAACACTGAAACAGGTGAAAGTATTTAGTTTTCCACCGGAAGAGAGCTGCTTCACAATAAAGGAATTCATTACTCAATCTCTTTCATGAAATGGTTCTAGAGCCACCACTCCCACAGTGTCATCAGAGAACATCCTAAGAACTGAAAGGCACTTGCAGAAGCAGGCCAGACACACTGCTACTTTTCTTAAGAGCACAGATGCTGTTTCTTTCTACATACAGGGCAGCCTCTAGGCCAGTCACCCCCCGAGCTGCCCACAGACTCCCTCCTCTCCATCCCTACTACATTCATCCACTCTCTTGCTTCCTAGTGTCACTGGAATAACCAGGGCTCTGCTCCACGTGAGTAATATGCCCCAGTTACCAAGGAAATTGATTCAACTGACATTTTTTCACTCTCTGCTTTGAAATGTTAAAGCGCCATCCTTCAGCACCAGGAGACACAACTGACAGACCAGAGCCAAGCCAGAAGAGACATGCATGTAGAAGCTGCACAGAGCTTCTCGCTGCCAAGCTGGCAGAGGGCCATGATGTCCCATGGGAGGGGATGGGATGTGCCCCTGGGGACTCCTGAGAGGAGTGGGCTGCAGGGGAGCAGCAGGAGTGAGAGAGGGAGGTAGAAGAGGCAGATTTCCCTGGCAGTCATGCTGACAGGACAGGGGGTAGCAGACTTACAGCCAGACATGGAGTTCAGCAAAAACACAGATGTGGAGGCAGCTCAAGACTGTGCAGGGGAATTAAAAAGCATATCCTGAGGCTTGCAGCTCAGCCACAATGGATGCCGCTCCAGCAGCAAAGAGCCTGTGGGAGGCACTCTATTTTTGGTCAGCTCATCTTTACTCTTTTTCCAAAAGTTCATAGGCATGAAGAGCTTACCCAGTTTTCTTCCTCCGCCCCATTCACATAGCAAAAGCATCACAGTTTCATTCTCACAGCCCAGCTGCTTCTCCTCTAACTGGCACTGGCTGCTGGTGAGCAGGTAAAGTCTTCAGGAACATTCATTTGGTGTGTACAGCAGGCACTTCTGGCAGAGCCCTCCAGTGTCTTGCAGGTCAATACCACTCTTAAGCAAGTTTGGACACAGCAGCACCTTCTGCCTGTTAGCTACAGGTTATCTGATGTATTAAACATCCTCAGGAAGTGGTAATTTCACAGGAAGCATAGATAGAGACACTGTTCTCCATCTCCTGTTAGCATGCCTAGGAGATCAGAGTGGGTGGGATGAGAGAGGAAGTTCCACTAATAGGCAGTTGGCATAAAGAACTGTTTGGATTCATTTAGGAGACGAGTTCTGTTGTTCTTTTTTTAATTGTGAAGCTACAGTAGGATGAATCACTAAAGCTATTAATATGATGGACAGTGTTCCAAATCTCTTCTCCTTTTTAAAAACTGCAATCTAGGTAAGAAATAGGGAGAAAAGCTACAAAACCCATATTAAAAAAAACATCCCAACTACAAAGAAGAGAAATATACACTACTAAGACCCCCAAAGGGTAAAAAACCAAGAGCTTGATTAGGGAGAACAAGGGTGAACAGGGTGACCAGCACACCTAAAGAGCGGTCACCTATTCCTGCAGATATTAACAAAATGAGAAGTGCTGGTTTTGTCTATTTAGGCCTTGATGAACTTTTGTTACCAATGCCTGAACATCTTCCAGGCCAATGTTCAGCTTCCCATAGCTACAGCAGGCTAAAAAGCCTCATAAAATGGAAAACCAAAAAGCATGAAGGAGACACATTTCCACAGAGCATCACCACTCTGTGCACAAAGGGAAATGCCTCCTCATGGAGGTCAATTTGGCTTTGGCCCAGCTGGTCAGCTCCTGTGCACAGCCTGCCAGTGGTGGCAGAGTGTCCAGACAGAACCATCCCCACAGTTCCCAGAAACACAACACAACTGGAAGTGGACTGGGGCTGCCCTTGCCACAGAAGTTAGGGCAGAGCTGCATGGGCAGGAAATGGGCTTCTTGCTACAGTAACACAGTGGGAGGGGTAGGAACAGATACTCCCTCCTCAAGAACATTTTCTCCATCAGCATTCCCCACGCCTGGTTCCATCTCTTGCTAGACTGGCTTTCCAGGACCAGTACAGGAAAAAAATGCATGCAAACATCATGGCATTTTGCACTCCCCCTGCAAAATGTCTTCTGTTCTTTCTCCCATTCCTGATTAAAGAGGCTTAGCTAAGGATTCAGTGTATATAACACATGCAGTTTTAAATACCTACTTCATTCATCCTTAAAGCAGAAGTTGCTAGAAGGCAACTTTCCCAATTGGAAGGAGGGGGAGTTAGGATTCAGCAGCCAAGAATTTGCTTTTATTCTCATCTCTGTCACAGATTCCCAAAGAACTACAAGCAAGTCAATCCCCACAGCCCAAAAAAGCTGTTATAATCTTATTCACTCTATTTATTTAATGAGATACATATATCTTTCACAGTACATAGCATATTAAAGCAACGATGGTACACTGAATGATTGATATACTGGAACATTTTCTTTGTAAAAAGCAGCCAACTGTAGAAGTGCTGACTTTTTAAACAGGAAAAGAGCAGATTCTTGTAGAGGGAGTAAGCCCAGCAGTTAAAGATAAAAATATCATTATTGAAGCCTAATACAAAGAAAGGATATGAAAAATAAGAATATCTTGACTATGTAGTCTCAAGAAAAAAATTTAAAATAGAGCTTTATTCAGAAAAAAAAATCAAAACGTAACAATATATTTTAAAAACCCTTGTCTTATAAAAACCTTATGTACAGACAGTTGTGATCAAAATTAGGTCCATCTTCAGTTTTTATGGTTCAGCATAAGTGAGGAATAGAAAGCAAAACTGTAAATCTTTCTATACAAGACTGCAACCAAGGACACTGAGGCTCTGTGCAATGGTCCCTACTGCATGAGTACCTTCCATATGAAAAGGAGAAGACTGGTGGCTACAGAACACCTTCCAACTGCACTTATGGATAGAAAATATAAGTTTTCTTTCATTTAGTTTCAGAGTCTGTGAAAGCTGGGTCAGGAAGAGATTTCACAATGACTAGCAGCCATTGATTTAATATTTGTTGACACTCCTGTCTTGATCTACAAAATAACTGGTTAAAAAAAAATTCTAACACTAAGCAGTCAATGCATAGAAGCAAGCCACAAAGCAAAGAATACTTCTTGGGCTTTTAAGATCTGCATTTCCAAGTTCTCCATCCATAATGGAGTATGAAACCCTTTCCTCAAACAAAATCCCATATCTCCAGAAAATTTCCCTAAAAAAGATGCATTTCTGATAAACAAGCTTGAGGCAAGGGATGCAAGAAAAATGAGCTAAAAAGGTGGAAAATAATAAAAAAATGGTATTTCTCTCAGCCCCTCAAGTCTTGTTTACCTTCTGAGAGTCCCAAGCCAAAAGATGGAAACACAAGTTACTCAAAATTACCATGGCTAGACAGAGGGGAAAGCTTAACAGGCAGAGTACATGCCAACTGATCTTTGTTCACCCGAGCATCCCATTGAAACCTATCTGGTTACATTGTCATTAACAGCCCTGTTATACGAGTAAAAAAGCTCTCGTTTTTCCTGGTCTCTTGCTTTTAGTCTGCAAACAAGATACCTTTGTCAGAAAAAAAGTGTCAGGAGAGCAGCAGGTTTATCTTACTTCAGTGGTCTGCCTAAAGCAAAGAGGGAGCGGGGGTGGCTGAAGGGAAAATTCACTAACGCTGCAAGACTGAATTTAAAAGAATGTGATGCGAAATCCCAAAGTACTAAACAAGATGATCTTCAGCCGCTCCAACTGTGCCTCTGGGCTTTAGCTGCCATTTGTATTTTATCTACCCTTTCTTTCTGCGTTCTCCAGTGGGCAGAGTACCTGTGTTATTCGGGTACTGGGACTGGTGCTTAGCAGCATTTCCAGCCTGAGCTCTCCCCGTTTTCCACCAGCACGGTGCCCAGGACCGCTCCGGTGTGCTGCAAATCCTAAGCAGGAGCCAAAACTGTTCGGAGCACAGAGCAGCCAATAAGAACAGTGAAAATCCCTCCTTGGTTACCACAAGCTCCACATTAGCATGTTTTTAGGGGAAGGTAAAAAAAAAAAAAAAGTAATCCCTTAGCAGCACGTGTCCAGCAAGAAATAAATTTCTGCAAACGTACAGAATTTAGTCCATATCAGCGATGTTTTCCCCATTAGGCTTTTGTTTAAAAATGATAAAGCAAACCACAAGTCAAACAAAGAGGGACTACAAAGACGTGGGATTACAAATGGACCACTGACTCCCTTCCCACATGTGCACACACAGAGGAGGGGTTCAGTGTGAACTTGCATGGAGAGGGAGAGCGAGGAGATATCATCGAAAACATGCCAACCTCCCCCCTCTCCTCAGTACACTGCAAGCAGGACTGCCAGCAAAACTGAATTCTGAGCCGTATGTGATCAGCACAGCAAACACAGCACAGTTACAATGACACCCAGCAAAGAAATGCAGTAATTCCGAGCATCTGCAACCTTTTAGTCTTGGAAGTACTATCACTGGTAGATCAGTGTTTCAGCACATGCACGCATACCTGGTGTTGCTAAATAACAGGAAATGCTATCCCGTGCCTCTCTTTCACAGGAGAAAGAAAAAAGAAGACAGCTTAAAGCTATGCTTTGCAGGGGAACGAGCACTCTCCAGTCCTCTTCCTTCCTCATCACCACAAAGAAAAAGCAAAAATCCCATCTAGGAGCTCTCGGCACCGTAACCCGCGCACCATCTGCAGCCTGAGCTACCTTTCTCCCCAGGTCTGAGCATGCTCTGTCTGCCGGCGGTGTCCTATCGCTCCAGCTGGCTCACCTCAATTTGTTAGCCTCCCAGAGGTCAGCCTTGCATGCAGGATGATTTGCTGCAGTATTCCTGCAAATCCCCGACGGGCGGCCACACTGAAACAAACACCACCGTGCTGTTCCACGGAGCTGAGCTTGTCTTGGGAGACAGGCGGCAAACTGCTTCGGGGAGGGGGACAGAAATTTCGAAATCCTGCTTTTGAGGATCATTAACGCCACCGCTACTCCAAATACTTCACACAAAAGAAGAAAACAATAAGAGAGAAAGGAAAAAATGCCCCTAGCTTGAAGACGTGAAAGCCCTTCGTCATGCTTTCTAGTAATTCCCTTGGCACCAGGAAAGCAATTTCCCAGCTGTGATGGTCAGCAAATGGCTTCGAATTGAACAAGGCTGTGATTGCCCTCCTTCAGAGATCCAGGGAACAGTATTTTTGTAGTAAAGGGGTTTTTTTTTGTTTGTGTGTTTTTTTTTTTTTTGTTTTGTTTTTTTTTTACGGTGGAACAAGTAATTCCTAAACACAAAGGCATAGAAATTATCCAGGATCTTATAAGAGAATCTCCTACTGCACACAAGCTCATGGAGGTGAGCGCCTTACACCAACCTTCACAGCAAAGCTTGAACCTGTGGGGACTGAGCAGCTTCATGAAGATGGCAAACCAGACAGAACTGACTGGCAACACTTCCAGTTCTTATCCCACAATGGGATCTACATGCACATCACAGCTCTTCAAAAGGCTCATGGCACAAAGTCACACCACTAAACACAGAAGTGTGATCCTAGCCCTGCAGGGACACTCCTGCAGGCAGATCACTAGCAAACATACGAGGCTCTGCAAATGTGCTGACGGTATATTTGCAGGACACATCTTGTTGAATATCTGTCTGAAGATTTTCCCTTTGAGACCTAACAGGTAAAATAAGAAGGATACAAAAGAATAAAAGTTCTCTAACACCTCTTCCCACGTGCTCAAGGTGGACTTCGAACTACAGCATGTGCCTATGCCTGCCCTGAGGGAATATCTGAGACACTGGTCAGTCACATCTGCCTGGGGGAAATAAATAAAAAAAAGCAAAGTGAATCCACCCAGTGCCGTCAGCCTGTCCTATTGGGACTAAGGAAATCCAAAATCACCTTCTCTTTTTAAGACCATCTCATTGTCCTTTTGCCCCTCTGAATACAAAGATGTTGTCTTGTATGGAATATGTCTGTTATTTTTCCTCTGAATTTTGAAACTCTAGGTGTGGAGTTAGATTAGGAGCTGACTTCACTTGAGAAAACATATCTTCACTTTGTGCTTTCTGCACTTCAAAAAGCTCCACAGCATGCCCCACCTCCCACTGATGCTAACAGGAGCCTTTCCACTGACCCCACAGATGCTGGTTAGCGACTTTATCAGTGGGATCCCGGATAACCCAGACACACCATGTTGGTCTCTTTCTCTTAGACAAGCTTTTATTTTTCTGCAGAAGAAAGGACAACATATACAGACTGGTCTTCTATTTATGAATAAGCTTCTTCTTTATCTCTGGAATGAATTATATTAATGGATTTCTTATGTACAATTTATCACAATTGTACATAGAGTACAAACTTAGAGTTTATTAAAGAGTTTAACGCCAGTCCTGAAGAGGGTCCTGTTTGTCAATCTGCCACATCACAAAGCACAAAATTACATCATTAAGGGGTGGGGAGGAACCATAGTCAAATAATTCCAGCAACTGAAATAATAACTGTCCATTTCTATAGAACCATAAGACACTAAGTGTGGCAGTCCCAAGCTCTTCACAGTCAGCACCTACAACAAGCTGGTAAGGTTTGAATAGGAGGTCTTGGCTCAGAACTAAGAATTTGATGAATATTTAATACTCCTTATAAAGTTGCAGCCTTCAAAAACAGCACCACATTTTAGAACTCCTAAAAAGCAGTACAGCACAAACAAAACTCATCAAGCTAGCAAGGAAGTCTGAATAGATCCCCCTTGGTTTAGGGCTGACAAAGAACAGGTAAATCATTGTTTACTGAATCTTTTCAGTGCACATATATGTTGCAGAGGTGCCTGCATCACACTGAGTCACAGCATTTATTATTTATAGTCCCAGAAGGACTCTCTATAAGAAATTATTCTTCTTGCAGTGCTTTTGAACCAAAAGTGTATTCAGTTTGAGAGCACAAAAAAAATTATGCCTGAACTAACAAAAAGTCTTTATACTGATAAATACAAAACGGACATAAAAGAAGCGCTTCGTTTCTGGACACCAAGATTGGGAGTTCACACAGAGAGGATGATATTTTAATTCTGTAGAAGCTAAAATTAAAACTCATGTCAAAAGGACCAGGACTTCAGCCAAATAGTGAAAATTTCTAAACAAGAATATTTCTTGACAGGGTAAAAGGTATTTTTCTGAAGAATATCTCAGGGGCCAAACTCCACTTTGCCCAAGTGCTTAAAGAATGACAGGTTTAAGAGATGTAGGATGCAAATTTTACATAAGTACTAGGTTTAAAAATGTTTAATTATGATCAAATGTATTTTACACACACACGTCTTGACATCAACCTGACAAATTCATAGATATATATTCTCCTCTGTAGATATATGCATGTTTTATACATATAAAACATATATTTATCTGCTATCTGAATTTGTCATATGCTAAATTGCTCACTCTGTTAGGATGAGCTAACTGCTCACACCTATTAGGAACCACCCTAGCAGCATTGCAGGGACACACTGGTCTGCTCTGCAGCTGTATGCAGTGTGTGGACGCAAGAAAGGTGTGGGAGAGTCACCTGCAAGCTCCCAAGGCAGGAGATGGCTTTGGTAGCTGATTCAAGTTAGGTGTCATTTGTGCTCTTTCAAGTTTCCATTTTGCCATCAGTAACGACAGGTCAGCAGGATAACAGAGATAAATCAATTCCCTCTCCTACAGCTTTGCCAACTGCACACCTGCAAATGTAATTAGTGCCAATGTGTCTGCAAGGGAATCTGAGATAATTCATGCTCATAGGAGCAGTTTGGTAAGTCAATGATGTTCAGCAAGACTGACATGAGAAACCAAGGGTAAAACATTGCCTGTGAGATCCCTGGGTACAGCCTCACCCTGGTGCTTCCCACAGTTGGTATTTGTTAACTGTTTTTGCCCAGGCAGCAGGAAGATCATCTGCCCTCTTTCAGATGGCACTTCACCTCAACCTCACCTGAGAAACACATCTCCCATTTTACAGACCAAAAGACTGTATCTGTGAATGGGCTCTGGGTGGGATGTACCACACCAGCATCCATTAATATGAGAGCACCTTCCTGTCAAAAATCTATCAACAATCAAAGCTTCTTGTGTATTCCAAGGCTGTATTCATGGGCTTCAGGACTCAAGACAGAAGCTGGGGCCTCCAAGACCACAACTGAAAGAATAAACATGGTAAAGGACAGAGAGAAATAAGTTACCAGGTCTGTCCCTGTTGCTCTCAAAGAGCTGCTGGAGGAATAGCCACAAGCCTGACATGCTCTGCTCCCCACCTTCCATTCCTACCACTTGCTGTGCAATAGGTCCAGGGGCCTCCTGCAAGCCTGGGAAACCCCCTAGAACCCACAATTTAGCCTCAAGTTGGAGGCCCTGTCAGAATGACTTGTCCTGGGAATGCTGGAGGAAAAGGAAGAGAGACTCTTTTCCTGTTGAGACAAACAGCAAGTCTAGCAGATATCTTAGGAAATTAACATGTTAATATCACAGCAAAATACAGCTATTGAAAGGAAAAACACCCCTGAATGTGAACATCATAGGGGTGCCAAGGTATGGAAAGGAAGAGACATAACAGAAATACAAAACTTGGTTTTCAGGAACTGACAGGCACTTAGACAGATCTATAGGGGTGAACAGATAAAAATCGTGTGGAAGTATCCAAAGGGCTTAAGAAGTCCAAGAATTTGACTGCCTTCACTGGATTATGCAACTGGTTTGCAAGTGGGCTGCAGTTGTTCCAGAACTGATGAGAACATCTCAGTTCACAAGCAGGATTACAGGAGGGCTTCAAGGATCAAAGTCCAGGACTTGGATGGCCTTTATGGGTGCGTTCCAACTCAGAATATTCCATGATAGGACCTTTTCCTGAAGCTGCCTTTGTTCTAACCTTCCATTTTTTCCATATTCAGAGACTTTGTGCTTTCTTAAAAACCTTGAGAGCCCAAACCTACAAATCCAAGTCCTAGTACTTCATGGAAAGAACTCCACGAGGAAGCAGTAAGAGCATTTACAGTCTTGATCA
Organism: Oenanthe melanoleuca; assembly: GCF_029582105.1. Taxonomy (NCBI): domain Eukaryota; kingdom Metazoa; phylum Chordata; class Aves; order Passeriformes; family Muscicapidae; genus Oenanthe; species Oenanthe melanoleuca. The sequence continues at coordinate 107,480,089 of NC_079335.1, forward strand.
AAACAGCAGTTTCGATCCAAGCTGGAGCATGTGCTTCAATTACCCAGTCTCTGACAAATGCCTGGAAGTAGCTAGAGCAGCAGCATGACAGGAAAATAGTTCAGAGCCAAGCTAAAGGAGAATCTAAATCAAATCAGGGGAAATAAAAAGGTTTACTGCCATTTTGAGTCCCATAATTGCAAACTGATTATTTTGCCTCCAACGCCCCCTTCAGCCACACCTGTACAACACATCCTCACATTTCAAAGGATGCAGCCAGCATATAACCCAACCCTCTTCCTAGGATAGCAGGGTAATATTAACAACAGACAGGAGTACAGGATACCCTCCCTGTAGAGTAACCTTTTAGACTGACTCTAAGGGAACACAAAACATCCATGTTCCGGGTGGAGAGCACATTCCAGGGCTGCTGACAGTCATGTGAAATTTCAGAACAGAGCATTAGGTCTCACAAATAGTAAAATAACTTCTACAGGAGGAAAAAAAATGGAGGTTTCTGACAGCATAAGCCAGAAGACTGAAAAATATCAGTCGGCCAATTAAAAAATATCCTAACAACTGGGTTTTGATTAGTACTTAAAAATCCCAGTCTGATTTTCCCTATGGAAAAGAAGAATGCTTACCTGGTCCCTCATCTGATTACAGCATTATCAGAAGGCCCAGAAGAGAAGCAGTAACACATGGCTGCAGGCCAGGCATTTACTATTGCTCTGAGGGCTACTGCTGCTACTGACAGGAGGGAGAAAGCAAATGAATCACCTTTCTCAGCTTCAACATGAACCGCTGCACACAATAGGAAAAGTGTGATGAATACACTGAATTAATTGTAAAAACCCATTTCAACTCCTCCAGGTGTCATATGCAACCATTTACAGTTCAATACTTAAGAAGAGCTTCTTTATGCCTTCAGCAGCTTGAAAATTCATGGACAGACTATTGAATCTAGGCATATTTATCAAGGGCACAGCAGCAGGAGGAAGAAGTCCAAGCCTGACCTGATGGAAAATTTTTGTATTAGACTTGCTGTTGTATTTATCTGAATATTAATAAAAACCAAGGTGGTTAATTTTTTCTCAATTTTTTCCCAATTTTTTCCCCACCAATAAATCAATGTATCATTTCCATACAAGCCCTCCTTGTGACCCACTTGTACTGAGGTTTTAACACCCCCATAAATAGATTACGTGACATTCAATACACACAAAAAGGTGAAAGTTTCAGAGAAAAAGCAGGAAGTATCTGTTAAAAGATGAACACCTGCAAAACTACTGACACAGTAGTTTTTTTGCTATTCACCTGTGGCCCTTCGATGATGGGAGATTCCTTACCCAACCCTGCCACAGCAGCTCATTTCTGTTCCCTTCCTTCCTACCAGCAAGATCTGCTGCCTCTGTTGCATCAAATGCTGAGTCAAGTCTTTGGCAATGAGAATCTCTTCAAGTAACTGAAGTGTAACCTGACTGTCACTGAGAGAAGAGCAACATCAGCCCAATAAACCAACTGCTGTTTGAGACGGCTCCAGTTAAAAACATCTGCCCTCATTCATTTTGTACAGCTCTGGATCCATGTGCTGATATTTGCAAAGCCAGGAATAGAGTGGTCTTTCAGCTACTTTACAGAGTATTTCAAGAATCAAGGGCTCTCCAGGCAGCTTCCTACATCAGGATGTGCTTTTCCATCTCTAGGCTTCTGCTGGCATCGATGCAGCCGTTCCCCAGAGAAGCCACCCAGCACAGGGAGGGCTGGAGCAGGGCTGAACCCCCTCACTAGCAAAGCATTCCTAAAATGAGCCATAGTAACAACATAAGTGCTGTCACACCCAGCAGCCTCAAAGAGGAAGGTCTTGTGACCTTGAAGACAAGACTAAAATATACATATGTATTGGCAGTGAATCCTATCCAAGTCTGGAGAGGTCAGAGGTAGAAGACATTTACAACCTTCCTGCCTTGGCTCATCCTGCTTCACTCCTTCTGTGGCAGCATGATGTGCTTATAATCTGACCTGGAGGCTGACAGGAACAATCTGCTGAGGTAGCCAACCCTTCTTTCCAGGCAAAGGGATTAAAGCTACAGCACAAAAAGCTTCTCTTGCAACTACGAAGACCCAAATCTGCACATGTGTTACTGCAGCAAGTATGTGAAACAAGAAAGTGCAGAAGTCAGGGATTGAGGACTGACTAGCAAACAACCATCTTGCTGAGTGACTTAAAAATAACCATCATTTCTTTACCATCGAGGTGATGAGCCAAATTAAAGCCCAAAATATACTGAAATAAAAACCCTCTCACTTGATTTAATATATTTAAGGCTTAAAAATAAGCATGTACGCAAGAGTCCTGTGTTTCAATGGGACAATACATGCACATAAATTAAGCAAGAACTAAAGAACTTTGTGTATAATAGCTTGCCTTGTGACCTCTGTGCTAAGTATATATATATTTGTATACAATACATATGTATGACTATTGCAAAATTCATATAAAAGATAACAATTAAGACAGAGACTACATATTTCTTCTATGATTATACCCACGTTAAAAGATGATTAATCAGTGATTTTATACATTCAAAGAAGTTAATTTCAATGAGCTGCTAGCTTCCCAGCTTTGCCTTTATATTTGACACAATCGTAACAGAGTCAGAAGCCAAGATGCTGCAAAGCCATATATTAAATGTATATGGAACTGTCCCAGGCAACCTTATAGGAGAAGGGAAGGTGAGAGCAACTCCAGTCTTCATTTTCTATTAACTCTCAGGTCTCTACATGAACATGAGTAAAAACCTAAGTAGTAAAGAACAAACAGCCGGAAGCAAGGAGCAGAAAAAAAGTGATAAGCACCAAAGGCTCTAACTTAGCTAAAGGCAGTAAAAATGCAGACACACAGAGAAAACCACATCATGCCTCCTCAAAATGAATCTGGTCATATCGTATTAGTGCTGAGTGACTGCCTCAATGCAACACCACAGCATCTGCTAGAAAGGACAGTATTTCATCTGTGTACTTAGAGGTCTGATAACCTAATTTCCCAGGTGTGTCTCTTCCTTCTTCTAAAAGAGAAAATTACACAGCAAATTAATCTTTGTGCACATTTTTATTTTTCACCACTCCTCCTCTTCCCTCCTGCCACACCTCCTCTATGTTGTGAAAGGTAAGCAGGAATATACTGAAATTAAAATTGAAATAAATGACAACAGCAGGAACAGCCTGAGTCTGGTTTGGCTCACAAAGTGAGTTTATGATACGGTTGAGTCAGTGCAAAAAAAGAGGTCATGAAAGTGCTGTCACACACCTTTCTGGGGAGAGGTTTTTGTCCACATAGCTACAAATGAAAGCCTCATCTGCTCAGGGAAACTAATTTTCTGGTGCAAAGGGATTTCAATTTACAACCCACCACTATCCCACTCAATTTCCATTACATGAGGCCAGCTGGGAGAGGGGAAAACAACAGCAAAGTAAGATACAAAGCAATTCACAACGAACTCATTTCCAATGCATCAAAGGCTTTACCAGTGAGTGTTCTGTGTGATGGACTGTGGTCATTCCCTAACTACATCTGACTGTCTGCTTCCCAGAAGTACATGCAAAACCCCATCACATCCAGGGAATCATTGACAATACACAGTGCATTCCTCTTCTGTAGGGAGAGTGCAGTTCCTACACACAAACTCAGAAGGGTTTTTTTTTTTTTCCTGGACAGAAGAAGGGACAGAGGCAGCTGATTTCAAATTCCTTCAAGGCATTTCCAAGGTTACATAGACTATGCATAAGTATTTCATTGGTCACCTGTCATTCAAAAGTTCCTTACAGCTTAAAACTGCACAGGAGTCTCTGAGCTTAAACAAACCAAGGTCTAAACTCTCAGTTGAGTACCACTCTTGGAACAAATCATTCACATTAGTACAGCAGTGAAGAGAACTGAACTGCCAAGAGTAAGTGTTATTCAGCCAAGAGCATGCAAAATTGAGCCATAAAACATAATGGGTGAAATTTTAGCACCAGAAGACATTAAAAACTCACAGCATGGCTTTGGTAAGAATGTAGTAGAAATATCCCAAACAGTCTGGTTTAGAAGCTCTGAGAAGGGAGAGCAAAGATTACTTTTCAGTATTAGCCATAAGACTTCACAAGAGGAATCTTTAAAAACCTACACGGTTTACTATCAGTGAACAGAATTAGATGACTAAGAAAATTTGTGTGCAAGCCCACTTTAATACAAGGGGTGCATAGAGCATAACCAGGAAACATGTCATAATTTCTTGATGTCATTAAAGCATGGTCCTAATACACAGCTCTAAGCTGAAGAAAGAGATGGTTCTCTGAAAAAAAAGTAGCCTATGCCAAATTTACACAAGGACTGCCAGTCAAGGACTCAAATCCTGTAATTCAGTTGCTCTTTGCTTCTTGAGCAGCAAAGAAGCCAGTAGATCAGACTTTGGAGACATCTTACCCTGCTAATTACATGATAACAGTTTAAAACAGAGATTGTATCACACCCACTGTCTCTTGAGAGCAAAAATACATGTGTAATCAAATTGTTAAGGTAAAATAGTAAAAAGATGGAAAGGCAATTAACACCATATACAAAGAAATCTTTGCAAGTGAAAACACATGATCTTTAATAACATTTCTCAGCTGAACTTTGGCAAGGAACCTGTGTGGTACAAAAAAACATTTTTTCATAAATACGAGAAACCTCTTCTGTTATCAAATAAACTCTTATTCCTCCCATCTTTAATCCCAAACTCCATATATGCCACCTCCACACAAGAACCAAGAAATCCTTATTTAATATCAAAATGGCCCTTGGCCCCTTTTTATGCACATGTGGCCTTCAGAACACCTAGCAGCTGATGAAGGGGCTCCTGGATGCAACTGAGCAGAGAAGTCCAGCCGCTAAGTACCTAGATCTCTGTTGCAGTTTTATAAGACAGAGGCAAAGGCCAGAGGAGAGGAGAAAACTTGCATGTGTGTTTTGAAAGGAAAAGCTGAAACATTTTACAATGGAAAAGGGAAACATCAGTTGGTTTGGATGTGAGAATTGTGGAGCACAGTCTCTCACAGGTATGACAAAGCAAGCTTTGAAGCACATGATGGTCAAAAGGCAATGAAAGCTGGAGGCAGGATGGGAGGAGTTTGTGAAACTTTTTAGTTGACACTGGGAAAAGCCTGAAGAGATGAAGGGGCAAATTACTGAGCTCTTTGCTTACAGGGCAGCTGTAAGGAGAATTTCCAAATTAACTCTAAATAGCCAACTATACTTAAAGTCAGGTGTGCCTCTTCTCAAACCTAAAGAAAACAACCCAAAAGAGTAAAGAAGACCTAGGACTAAAATAAAGGGAGGGAAGAGAAGAAACAATAGGAGGGGAATAGAGAACAAAAAAAAAAAGACATACTTTGACAAACAATGTACAACAGAAGAATGTGCAAACTTCAAAGACTGCTCTAGAAAAAAACAAAGACCAAACAGGGAGTTTATCTTTTTGATCTGTATTTATCAATAAAACACCACGAAATTTCCAGTCATGAGCTTGAGACCTCATTGCACTGTATGAAGTAAACAAAATCACTTAAAACACAGGAGAAGAATGTGAGAATTTCAGTGCCAGCTGCAATGCTGTTGGATCAGCTGATGGTAATTCAGTGAAACTGATACTGTAAAATCAGTGCATCAGGAAAACTCAGCCTCCATCTCTCTTTTAGAGTCTTAAGGATGTAAGAGGGATGACATCTAATTCAGTACCAAAAAGCCAAATAAAAACATTTCCATCAGCACACAAACATGATATATCACCTCCCAGTTAGAAAGCTAGCTCAAATCCATGAGGAAAGAAATAGATGACTTCCTACTACCAGGAATATGTGGACAGCAACCAGAGCAGAGAACACACTGCATCCTCAGAAAGCACACATGACATCAAATACAAGAAGCAAGAAACATGGCAAGAAAACGAACTACAGGGGAGGAAAGAAAACAGAGCCAAAAGAGCACTTCCACTAAAAGACAACCAGAAAAAGAATCAGATAGAGAAAAGATCATAGAATTATAGAGTATGCTGAGTTGGAAGGGACCCATCAGGATTGAATCCAACTCCTGGTCCCATGTAGAACATCTCAAGAATTACCATATACCCCAGAGCATTGTCCAAATGCTTCTTGAAATCTGTCAGGCTTGGTGCTACAACCACTTCCCTGTGGAGCCTGTTCCAGTGTTCAGCCACCGTTTGGGAGAAAAACTTTTTCCTGATATCCAAACTAAATGTTCTCTGACTCAGCTTCAGGCCATTCCCTCAGGTCCTGTCACTGGTCATGAGAGTGAAGAGATCTGTACCTGTCCCTCCTTTTCCCCTCCTGAGGATGCTGAAGACCACAATGAGGTCTCCCCTCAGTGTCCTCCAGGCTGAACAAATGAAGTGACCTCAGCCACTCCTCACCAGGCTTCCATTCCAGACCCTTCACCATTTCCACAGCCCTCCTCTGGACACTCTCTAATAGTTAAATGTCTTCTTTATACTGTGGCTCCCAAAACTGCCCTCAGCACCCGAGGTGAGGCCGCCCCAGTGCAGAGCAGAGCAGGACAATCCCCTTCCTTACCCAGCTGGTGATGCTGCCCCTGATGCCTTCCAGGACAGGGTTGGCCCTCCTGGCTGAGTTATTGAAAATTATTTTTTAATTATATTTGAATTATTGAAAATTTCTACATATTTCCCTGTTTACTAGGAAGGAAAAGTTATGCACTCCCATGTAACATCCTCATTGTCTTCTAGTGCTTCCACCTTCTAGGCTGAGGGGCTGCAGTGCTGTATCACCTGCTAAGAACAAGGCTCTCTGCTCATGGTTAGCAGACACAGGCAGTGTGAAAAGTGGGAGAAGTGGAGGGATGCACTGTAAGGTATCAAAGGATCAGGATTTCCATAGACATCAGTTCACACTGTTGAGTCAATGACAGTAACATGGAACAGCTAAACCTGCACTACCCTCAGACTGCTCTTCAAGGGGACAGGAAAAGGCTCGTTCTCTTATTCCACTTCAAACCACTAAAACAAGTCAAACCTCCTTTCACAGAATGAGCTTTGCTTACCCTACACAGCATGGTGCCAGGCATATATACCCAATGGAAGCAATGCTTCTGCTTAGATTTAAGGATGTGCCTAACTCCTGGCTGGATCAGCACTTTCACACACACATCCTTATGAGGCCAAGGATTTGCATTCTTACACATCTTTAAACTTTCCAGGACATGTCATTTATCATTCTGACTGTGATAAAGGATGGCAACACCCTGCTCGTTTATCTTGCTCTCAATACACTGCAGAAAACAAAAATATAGATTTTTTTACAACAAGGTGGAGGACATTGATATCACTCGCCCTCTCTGATAATTTAACTATAGTGTAACATCATCAGGTTTAAATCAGAAGAAGTAAGAAAAGACTTGAAGAAGAAAAAAATAGTGGGGGAAGCAACATTTACTACAAAAGAAAAAACAAAAAAATCTGTTTACAGATCACATCTGAAAAGAACATCTCTATTAAATGTGATTTCAGAAGAACTGTCAAGAATAAATCCATGTGCAGCTCCTGGTGTTTCAACCTAAACATGGAAAATACACATTATTCTGAGTTTATAAAGGGCTTAGATTTATCAGTGCTGTTTATGCACACTTTCTTGGTTCATTTTAGACATATTGCAAGATATGACCTGGGTGCTCACTGATTATAAAAGACAGCAACTCCCTATTTTTAAACATGTTTCTGAACTACATATGGGCTGTGTACTCCTTCAGACAAAGGAACTCTACTTGAAGGACCTGGCTAGAGGCAGAATGTCATTTATCAATCTCCACCCTCCCACCTCTTCACACGAAGTAAAGATGAAGACTGCACAACATCAGTCACACTACAGACTCGTTCAGATGCTGCCTCTACCTGAAACAACACAATCCATGTGTTGAGATCCTCATCAGCCTCCATTATCAGAATGCTGAAATTTTTGCTACAATGGGCTCAGGCAGGGCCTGAGAGGGTATTGACTAGGACACATCCTGCACAGCCAGCATTATGCCAGACTGCATCCAGCTCCTCTCACAAGTTCCTCCTGATGGGATTGCTCTCCTTCCTAAATGGCTTTCTCTTTTATGCCTGGCTAAGTGATTTTGGCTGCATCTGTGGTCTGCAATACATTTAACGAGCATCACAGTGTGCTCCATGACCTGGCTGCTCCTGAGCCACGTGTCTGCAGGAATGCTGCCTGGAGCATTAAACCCGCCACACGCGCTTGAGCGCACACGCCCCATTTCGAACCCGCTTCATTACCCTTTTCTCAGCAAGCTTGTCCAGAGTTAATTTAATGCATTTAAGGACTGAAGACCAGCTTTGCCACCCTGCAGTGCTATCAAACATGTTACAGGCAGAGGATTTGGCCATATTCCATCTATGGGGTTTCCTTCAAAGTCCGCATCTTCTGAAAATAGCTGAGCTGATGCTTGAGCAGTATGAGAACAATGCTCCAACACAGACCATCACCACCATGGAGTGTTGCTGCAACTTTACACTGACCCTTGCATACCCAATCCCTCCCCTATGACAGCACAGCAGTGGGATCATTTCCAAGACTCCTTTTGTGATACTTTAAAAGTATGGAACAAGACTGGAGTACACAACAGTGGTCCCTAACACGATGTCTCTCTCGGCTGCCACAGAAGGGCACTTGCAGTGCCCAGACCAGGAAGCAGCATCAAGGACTCACAGGAATAACTAGAGGCAAGTAAATGCCTTCCAGCTCCTTCCTCAGCAAGAGCCCCTGAGCTTGGGGACTGTCATCTTAAGATCCAAATTTCCATGGAATAAAGCTTTTTCCTTTTCAAGGGTGACTTCCATCTTCACCAACACTTGGTTAGGCAGGATGTAATGAGCAGGAGGCCTGATATAACCAGGACAGCTTTGAGAGAGAAGGGGGTGAGTCTGTGTTCAGAGCCATGCCTGGATGTGCCTTTGCAGTACAATCCCACCTCTGTCTACAAACAGGCTTCCTCCCAACCCATTCAGAAATACCTGTACTATGCTTTCTACTAGTACTATATAAACTAAAAACCTTTAAAGTTCAAACACAAATCACTTCTCTTCTGATCTAGCCAATTGAAAAATGATGAATGACAACAAGTTGTGAAATTTATCTTGTCACCAGCCCATAATTGCTACTTGGAGCTTCAAATTATGGCAGAAAAAAATGAAGAACAAAACTGAAGTGCTTATGGCTTGTTGGGATTCTGGTTTACAAAATAGAGCATTATCTTCGTCAGTGTGTAAGGAAATGCAATTGCACTGTGGACCTCTACATCAAAAACCATCTACTTTAATTAATTATTTGAGATTATACCAGCAAGAAAATAATTACTGTAGTTATTTCAGAGTTGCATATTGCTTTTATACATGTGATCTGTCTGCAAAGGTTAATAAGAATTTGTCAAAAATCTAAGTTTATTTTACTACAAAATTATTAGGATTAAGGATTAGCATAATGAGATACTATGATTATTAGGACACCCAATGGTATCCTAATAAATACAAAAATATTTTGAGATCTTTCTAAAGAAGAACTGGATAAGGATTGAGGAGTAAAGGATGAAGAAAAGGCTGCATTTTAAGTAGATATGAGATTGTCTACAGATGGAGAGCTAAAGATAGAGAAAGACTACAGAGCCCAATGTCAAAGAAAAAAAAATCAACAACAAAACTACAGGTGGACTGCCAAGACCTTCCAAGTAAAATTATAGTACTTTAGGTGCATTTAGTTGTACTTGGTTTACAGCTCACTCATTCACCTTTCTTCACTAAAAAAGTCACCCAAAAATATCAGAAATAAAAGCCCACCAATCAAAAGCAATCAAAGTTACATTTTTAAAGCTAGTTCTGCCCCTCTGTTCTTCCCCCCAGGCTTCCAACTTCCCATCTCAGGGCTGTCAGTAGCTGTCAGCAGTTCATATGAGAAATTCATCTGAACATACAACATAACTTGACAGGCAATACATCAGAAAACCTAGATGTGACAACAGTAAATTTCACCAGATGGTCCTGGATCATATCTATCTATTAAAAAAATTCTAACAGAAAAAAAAATCCTAACCACACATAAGCAGAGGAATGGGAATAAAAAAAAATCTGGTATATGTTTCACCCTTTGTCCTAAACATGCCAGAAAAGGAGATACACAACAGCTCCAGCTTGTCCTGTTCATTATATCTATATGTATATTTCATCCTTCCCCGAAGAAAAGACTTCTAAATAAAGATGCCTCTCCATTAAAGGCAGTATGTACTACTAACAATGCTGCTCGTCAATTGAGAAAATTCTGTCAATGACTCTGGAGCCTGGTCTTGCTCCAGCACCAGCCTGGTCTCCAGGAACACCAAAACCATGTGGTTAGCCCTGGGAGTAGCTGCAAACTTGAAGCACATCCAAGACTCTCTGTTTGCCACCCTTCCCATGTCCCTGTTGCTCTGGCAAGCAGCAGATTCTATTTGGGTCTAGGTTTCTTGAAAACCCAATCAGCCTCAGCAGCGACTCTTTTAGGAGAGACCTTGGATTGCATTGTCCACTGTCAGTCATGCAAGTCAAACACTGACTGTCGACCTACCCTCAATCCAGGTAAAACTGCCTTTGATCCATGTGAAGTACAAATAACATTCCAGCAGGCACAACCTGCTCCAGCCTCAGGTCCACAAGGAACAGTGCTGTGGTGGGCACAGGGTCAGAGTGGGGACACTGTGCCACCCTCTGAGAGTTGAGCACAGTCCCATGGCAGAAAACTCCAGGTTCAGAAGCAGCTCTGTGGCTATTTCACTGATGCTGTTACTGTTCTCCAGGTGAGCACCACCAGCCTGGCCACAGCAGCACCTCTGCTGTGACAATAGTGACAGGCCTCTGAAAAGTAAATCAAACTGGAGCAGGCTGTCACTGCTCAAGTGAGACCCTCAGGGACACCATTCCTTGCTCCTGTTCTGCCCCTGCCTTCTGCAGCTGTGTGCAGACACGTGTTTTTCTCTGTGAGAAGTAGTTGTGTGTAACTGCAAAAATCTACCATGTGTCCTTGTCCTCCCATGCTTGGAAGTAAAAGGTATTTAGTCAAATACATTTGCAATTAATAAAGCAAACAGACATGAATCTGAATGCACAGAGGGAAGGAAGACAGTGAAGGATGTGGTGTTACTTTATCATTGTTTAATAGGACAGGATAGTGCTCCAAGTCCTTTGGAAATCTGACAGTTGCTTTGAATACAAAGCTGTGTCTGTGGTAGAAAGCAGATCTACTCCCTGTCAGTGCACAAGCTGCATTCCACAGCTCAGGGCTGAGGAAATCTCTCTTCAAGCCAGTGCAGCAAAATCAGTTTCCACCAAGAAACCAGATTGATCCTTTATCCAAAGAGTAGTTCTATGTATCACACATACCTTTTTTCCTTCCCCCAAGGACAGCTCCATTCATTATAGACTCTCCTTTGCTGTTAATGGAAGTGCACCCATTTCCTGAGTGAGAAACACCTGTGTGTGGGATTACTCCAGCACACTGTTTATCGTCTCCATCCAATCCATTTCACAATTATCACCTTTAGCACAGAGAGAAAGCTACTTTTACATCATAGACCTGAGAACAAAAAGGTTATGAAAAAGCCAATTCCCCCCTCCTCCTTGAACTTCAACAAGGAATATATGATTTTTCACTGTGCCTTTGTCATTTTGACATAAAAGAAAAAGTCAGTGACATTTTCAAGTTTTGTTGTTGTGCACCAGTGGGGTTTCAAATACTGCAGAAGAACATAATTACATTTATAGACACTTTTGACTGGAACTTAAATGTTGCAACAGCTATAACAGTCTCTTAGAGATAAGAAAAATAGGCATTTAGCTCAAAATATATGTTCTGATTAAACTGAAAATGGACACCACCTTTTTACTGGAGTGCCTTTTGGCATCTAAAAGTTTTTTCGATAAATACTAGACTATGATTTTCCAAATCATCAACTTCCTACAGAGAGAAAAATACACATCTTACTATTTAATCATTCTCAGCTGTAATACTGTCAAAGAGAAGGCATAATATGTATTTAATAAAATTGATAGAAAGTCACTTCCTCCCATTCTGATATTTAATTATATCTCATTAGAAAAGCAAAAAATGGTGCAAATCAAAGTCCATGAATCAGCTGTTTACTTTATTTATAGGCATTTATATAGTGCTCATCACCATAGCAACCAGGAACCTTTTTTTCTTCTTGTTCAAAGGAAAAGTTGTAATTTCAAAATGTGATCCTTTGATGTCACAGTGCAAATAGGTACTTAGGTCCTGTGCTGCAAACCCTGTAGGCAAGTGCATGAAGTACATGGACCAAGTCAAACGTGCAGTGAAAGAGACAGAAACAGAAAGGAAAAATAAAAGGAAAGGAACCATGAAACAAGTGAGAAAAAGGGAAAGAGGGAAAGAGGGAAAGAGTAAAGAGCTTTCTTATGAAAACCCACAATAAGCCATGATCACCCTGGTACAAGTGACTGGTTCATGGAGAACAGTCCAATTAATGAAGACCAATCAGCAAATTACAAATTTATGCTGAGGACACTGGTGAATATTTTTGAGGAAGGGTTTCTAAAAGGATAGTACCTTAAAAATGAGGCTGCAAAGGGCTGTCTCCCTTTTGAGAACAGAGAAGTCAGGAGCCTCACTTTGACTAGTACTCTTTTCTGATCCCCCAGCAATTACACATTACCAAATTCCCACAGAATTAATAGACCTTTTTAAAAATGCCATCTGCTCACAAAACATCAAAGAAATGTGTAAATTAGAACACTGCTCCTGCATACACCATTATAGAATTAATTACTAGGTATGTCCTCCAATTGCAGCTTCCTCATGATACTGCTGGGAACTTTTTTTCAGACCCCCAAAAGAGACTAAAATTGGTTTTACACTATTTCATCTGGTTGCTTCCCTCCATTGTATAGATAATACACATACATTAACAATATAATATTTCAAATTCTTCTTAAAGCTAATGACCTTCTAATTGGGACAGAAAGGAAAAAAACATATCTTTGGTCTTTTGTAATTTTGTTATATAAGAGACATTATCATGAATATTTCCTCAAGACACCGGTATGTGAAGTTATTATCTTCAACTCGGTATTTAGCTTGATCCTAACTTCTTCATAAGCCAATACTGTCCAAAGCAGTTAAATAAGGAGTGTTCAGTTGTTCCTAAACTAAACACATAAATCTGTACTCAAGACTGGTGATTATTCTGTAGTCTTTTTTTATACTGTATTCTAAATAGGGCAGAAGCTGCATGTATGACAGCAGGAAAAGTGACAAGTTCCTTATCTGGAAAAGCACCAGCAGGCACTGTTATCAGAGCAGACCAGCTCTTCCAAAGTGGATTGATGAAGCTATTTTTAAAAACACCTAATAACATCACAGAGGAGACTCTGATCTCTGCAAAGGTGAGCTGCACAGCTCGATACTCCTGGGAGGCAGCTAATGAAACTGAAGCTTGTCATACACAGACTGCGTCCAGTAATTGGCTTTGAACATTGGCAGCTGAGCCTCCCCCGTGCTGAGCTCAATGCCCTGCTCACAGCTTGCACCAAACACGGGCAGGGCTGGGCTCACCAGGTGCGAACGGCCCTCCCTCTCCTGCCCCTGCCACCAGGCACAACTTGCATGCCTGGAAGGCAAAGAATGAAACTTGCTTTCTTGCAGCCCCTCACACCTACCAGTTGGCTTCCAGGACAGGGAGAGACAGCTGTGCAGGGAAGGTGCAAAGTGGTGTTGGAGCAGGTGGTGTGCTGCTGGAGAAGGAGGGAACACGTTCTGCCACAGAAGGTGAAGGGAAGGGGGAAAGACCTAAAATGAGAAGGAAGAGGGTCCCATGTCATGCATTCATCCAGCACAGCAGAACCACCAACAAATGGTAACCCTCAGTCAGTGCTCTGTACCAACAGTGCAAGGTCCCTTAGGGACAGGCAGTGGCTTCCCCAGGAAGGCAGCCAGAGAAACAGCAGAGCATCACTCATTTTCCCACACCCCCACTGACCCTTCCTAGCCCCACTCTTCCCTGACCTCTGTGGGCCCACAGACCCACTCTACTTCTCAGTGTGAACTGCAACACTGAATTCTGCAACCACCCTGGAACACAACCTAAGAAAATACTGTCCCACAGTGTGAGAGTCATCTTTGTCCTCTTGAAGAAATTTTATCTGCATAGCTGAGGATCTCTGATCTGGTTCTGACTCTGCGATTTAATGCTCTCCTTTGCGCCACCTTCTTTTTCATGATTCTTCCTGCCTCCCACTACTTCCTAGAAAAATCCACTCTTTCACAGCCTAGATAAACTCTGACTGGAAAAGCCATTTTAAATAGAAAGCAGTTTCTTCTGCTGAGAAAAGTCATCTACAGCTCTGATCATTTAATGGTTTTACTCGTGGAAGATCTCTACGTCTCTATGTTTTAAAAAACCTTCTAAAGACCTTGCTATGTTAGAGCACAGGCCAGATACATTAAAAACTCTGGGGAGCAGCAGCTGAATGTGGGCTGATGTCATAGGGAACCATTTAAACCCACAGCACTTATGGAACACTTTAAAGCAACAATTTTTAAGAGAAAAGGGGTAAGAAAAAGGGGAACGAGAATATTCAATTTCCTTCAAATGACTGAAGCAAACCTCAGTAAGTTCACAATGAGATGCAACTCAGGAGACTGGAAATTTAACTGGAAATAGATTTCCATATAGTCAATTCATTTTGCACATTGCTTAATAGAGAGTGGGCTCTAAGTAATTAGTCCCAAAACATTACCCAGGCACCTAGAGTGCATGTTCATGGCACTTCACAAGTGTTGGAAACTGAACTCCAGCTTTGATGACAGCTAATTAAAACACAAAAGTGAGACTCTGAGTAAAACTGCCACCTTGCAATCATCAGCCGTTCAAAATGCACTCTGGCAGAAAAGCAGACTGCAAAGCAGCTTTCCTGTATCTAGTTCACGCATTTGGTATCTACCACGGTTTAGAAAATGACATTGCAAAATAAGCACCCTGTCTTCCAGCTGATGTGTTTAGCATAAGTCAGATTTGTTTCAGGGAGAACGTCCTTGCAGAGAATAAGAGCTCTTCTGGTTCCCAGCTAAGTCAAGGCTTGAGCTAACAAGCTAATCAATCAGTTCAAGCATTTTGAGATTGCTCTTAAAAGGAGCCGCTCCTGTTTTATTACCAAAGTCAGCAGTCACTGCTTAAAAGTCAGCATTTGTCAGTAGTTACCCAACTATGGCAGTGGTGTGAAAACACTGATACATTCCCTTGGCTTGAGCAGTTGTTCAGATACAGTTCTTATTCTCATCACCAGAGAAGAGCGTGCCTCCCCAATTTATTTATTTTTCCAAACATGTAGCCTTTAATTTCACACTTATTTAAACAGTGGGTTAAATGAGGAGGGCTGGAAGGAAGCAAGGGGACCCAGCAGACTCCGGAGAGCCCAGCCTCCGAACATGCCTGTGCAACGCATCCAGAACTGACACAGGCAAGAGAAACTTTTCCACCATGCTTAGTCAGCACGCAATAACTAAACAGGCGCAGGGTGTGATAAACCCAGAATCCGTACATATTGGGGCCAAACTCGCAAATTCACTGCTAAGCTTTTAAAGCCGAAAACAGGCGTCGGGGGGCTAGCGGGGTGATGTCCCAAGGCACCCAGCCATCAAGGAAGCCTGTCAGGAGAACAGAACTACATCTTTACCTGCCC
The DNA here is from genome assembly GCF_029582105.1 of Oenanthe melanoleuca. Classification (NCBI taxonomy): domain Eukaryota; kingdom Metazoa; phylum Chordata; class Aves; order Passeriformes; family Muscicapidae; genus Oenanthe; species Oenanthe melanoleuca. The sequence continues at coordinate 107,495,868 of NC_079335.1, forward strand.
CACTAGGCTTTAAACCCGCAGCGCCTTTGACCTCTGGGGAGGTTATCGGAGTTGTGACCGAGCAGCTGCCGGCAGGAGCAGGCACCGCTCAGACTCACCGCGGGCTGTGGGGCCGGACCGCTCCCGCTGCCCGCCCGTGCAGAGCCCCGCTCCGGGAGCCTTCCCCGGCTTGTCCGCCTCCCGCCGTGGGGTCGCCGCCGACCACGAGGGACACGGCCCCGCTCCGCCCCTGCCCCATCACCCGCTCTCCCTTCGGGAAGGAGGCGGCAGCCGCCCCCTCACGAACCGCCCCCTGCGGGTGCCCGGACCGGCCCCCGCCCCGCGCCGCCTCACCTGCCGCCCGCGGCAGCGACCGCCCCTCGGCCCGGCCCGGCCCGGCCCCGCCGCCTCCTCGCCCGCGGTGTCCCCGCCCGGCGGCGGGCGGGAGCGGGGCGGGCGGGCCGCGCATGCGCGGGGCGGGCGAAGGGCATTGTGGAGGCTGCTGTTCGCGGGGCCCTCAGGGCGGCCGTCCTGTTCCCGCGTTCAGTGCACACCCAGCACTGCTCCTATCCCTGCTCCTGTCACCGCGTTCAGTGCACACCCAGCACTGCTCCTATCCCTGCTCCTGTCCCCGCGTTCAGTGCGCACCCAGCACTGCTCCTATCCCTGCTCCTGTCCCTGCTCCTATCCCTGCTCCTGTCCCCGCCTTCAGCGCACACCCTGACCCGGTGCCAGCTCCCACCCCTGCTCCCGTTCCCCTCCCTGCTCTCTTCCCGGGCTGCCCTTGCCTCCTCGGCTGATCGGTTTCTTGGAGCCCCCTGCTTTTCTCAGCCGTCTGTTGCCCACCTGCATCTCCTCGTCTTTCTCCCGGATCTCCTCCAGCCTCCACAGAATCATCGGATCATCAAGGCTGGGAGAGACCTTTGGGATCGTTCAGTCCAGGTGTCCACCCAGCGCTACCGCTGTAACCCCTAAACCACTTCACCCAGCACCAGATCCAAGTCTCTTGAACACCGCCAGAGATGGTGACTTCAACACACCCCTGGGCAACCTGTTCCAATGCCTGACCACCCAAACAGTGAAAAATTTGTTTCTAGTAGCTTATATGAAACTCCCCTGTCCCATCTTAAGGCCATCTCCTTTAGTCCTTTCAAGCTAGACATGGCAAAAGAGACCTGCCCCTACCTCATTGCAACCTCCCTTCAGGTGGTTGTGGAGGGCAATGAAGAGCCCTGAGCCTCCTCTTCTGCTGTACCTCCCATCACTGTCCTGCCCCTGTCCTCTGGGTCCCTTTCTCACCCTCTGCCCCCCTGCCCAACATGCTTCTTCCTTGCTGCCCACACTCTTTGCCCTCTTCCACTCAGAAGAAGGTGCTAAAGCAGAGGGCAGTCATCCTTATGATGAGCACATGGCTCCAAATCCACCAGGAAAACCTGACAGATCGCAGGCACCTGTATTCTTAGTGAGGAAGGTTCCTGTCAGCGGTGGCAGGTCACCTTCACATGGTGATGTTTGCTATGGCCAGGCTTCACCAGAGCAACCCAGAGACCATTACATCTTGAATAAACCCCCGAGAGCACGCTGAGCCTGCAACAAGAGGTTGAATCACCTGAGCAGGTAGACACATGTGTGTAACAGCACCTCTGCTCCCAGCCTCTCCAAAAGTCAGTGGGACTTTTGTCATTCACTTCACTGAGGCTTTTGTCTCTCATGTGAGCTTCCCATTTCCAAGCCCGTACAGAGCTCTCACTCAATGGGAAGGACAGATAGAGGTTTAGTAGCATCTTCCACATTAGCTGGTGTTTGCATGCATAGCAAATGCTCTCAGAGTGACAGGACTGCTAAACATGCATGAAGGAATTTAATATAAAAGTTTAACCATTGAAAAGTTTGCTCCTGGAAAGCTGATAATCTTTCAGGGGAAATCAAATCTAAAAGCTCAGTGCTCCTTCCTCCAGCCTCTTTTTTCTGCCTTACAGATTTTGTAGCTAATAATCTGAAGAATCAACTTGTGTTAGAAGAGATACACACAAGAACTGAGGGTTTTCAGGAATGCTTGTTGCTACTTAAAATTTAATTTCGTTACAGTCTCTATGCATTCTAGTGTTGAGCCCCCATGGCTCAATGCAAATGTTGAGCTTCTGAGATTTCTTTTTCAGTTTGTTCAAGAGCTATTACACTACTGAAATCCATTGCAAGAGATACCATCTACTCTGTTTCTCGTTAAGTTTCTGAGTTATAGTCCAGTCTTTGATAGACCTCAGAATGCTGGACCCACATCCCTTTAACTAGAGCAACAGTGCAAAATAATCATTATCATCATCATAATTTTCATTATTTCATTGGCTATTTCTCTGGAATAAAAAGTCACTATTTCAACAGTGTTTAGAGATATCTATTAATCTTCCCAAAGCATTTGTGAGTAGAAATCCTGACTAAGATTTCACAAATACCTGCTTGCATATTCACGAAAATGTCATCTGCAGTGCTACTTTTCCTCCTTGTTATGAAATATTTAATGAACCAGTCAAAAGCCAGACACTACAGTAATTTGAATCAAGTGGCCAGTCACGTATCACAGACGATGAATGGCTAAAGACACAGACATAATCGTTCAAGAAAAAAAGAACACCCATAAGCTGAAATGCATTTCTATGAAATATTCATAGAGTTGTGGTGATTTATTGTCATGTCTGCTTCAGAATAACCTGCAATGGGAATAAGAGCATAATCTGATAAACTTTTCATGCAAAACAGTTAATTCATTATTCCTAGAGTAAGAAGTTTGTAAGCACATCATCTATGTGGGGTAGAGATGCATTTTCCTTAATGCAAGGTTTTACAGAGGATACCTACTGGAAGCAGTGTGAACATGCTAGTGGCAGAGACAGTCCCTTCAGATGCTGAGACATAGGTGCCTAATGCAGTTTTGGACAGTTTAGGTTGCCCAAAACATCTGCATAAGGCTTGTAGATACAACATGGGACCTATAAAAAGACACTGCCTGGCCTGAACTTGAGCTTCAATGTAGTGTCACAGTTATATTGCCCAAATCACTTCTGATGTGACTTCAGGGAATAAATCAGCTTTTACAGACACAGTCAGAGGATGGGTTCACAACTGGGAGCTAGAACAGTTAAGTCACTCTTTACAGTTCAATAGACAGAACTATGTCTCTAACTTCAAGCAAATACTGGAATGTTTCCAACCCATACGTCCTCTCCTCACATCACCTTCTATACCTGTGCTACAGCTCTCTCTGTATGTACAGCCTCTTTGAATGAGAAAATACCAGAGGGTTGGATCCTGGAAGCTGAGTCCACCCTGCAGAGCCACTGATGTGCCTACTCATGAATATCAACAGCTGAAGTCAACTAGATCCACTGGATTCTTTGTTGTGTGTCTCTGTGTGAGGCTGCCTCAGCTTTTTTGGCCATTTACCTAATATCTGTGCTCTCCCTTGCTATTCACTGCCTCTGTGTGCTGCACAAATTGTGGGCACTTGTGCACTTATCCTTTCCACAGCAGGATGGAGGGAAGAGTCTATGCAAGCTGTTGGTAGGATCCTGCTAGGATTTAGCCACTCAGATTTTTTTAAATGCCAGCTTTGTAAAATGCATTTGGTAGGGGTAGTAAGACACACAATCCCAAGGAATGTGGCAGTCTGCCTGTGGTATAATCACAGCTCAGCAGAGCTTGCGGGCCAACCAGCCAGTATGTAAAACTGGATGAGCACCAGTGATTCCAGTCTTGTAAGGGGTAATAAGCAATATCCATGGAGTGTGCTGCTGCCTAATCATCCTGCCAAGGAAAACCATTTCAGCAAAAAACATCAGTGAAGCCATTTGGGACTGGAGGACCACGGAACTCTCTGCACATCCGCTCAGCAAATGCTAAATGCAAGCACAGAGAGAGCTGAACGAAGGACTTTGAAAGTGTTATGTGCCTCAAACCTCTCTTACAAATTTATGTAATTCACTAAAGAAATTATACATATTCATGTCATTTTACCTCAGGACTGTGAATTTGTTTGGAGGGGATAAATGCTTCCTTGCCTCCAAAGAGCAAGATTTCATTAAACTGTCTCTCTTTTGGAAAAAGCAAGCGGTGACCCCAATATCTGCAGTACCTGGCAGCCAGTAATAGCTGTATCATGATCAGTATCTGCCCTCTAGTAGCAATTTTTCACACACTGATGTCAAACACATGCAGGAGTAAAAAAAAGAAAAAAATCTGCTGCTGAGCAACGCTGCCACTGAAATGACTTGTGCCTATGGGGCGGTGAGGACTCTGGGTGTTCTGAAAGCACAGCTCTGATCCCAGTGTTTCACTCCTTAAGCCCAAGGGCTAGATAATTGCTAGTGTTGCCAAAGAAGGTTAAGGCTTTGTTTATCTTGTTGAAGATAAAATGAGGTGAAATGAGCATATGTGCTGCTAAACAGGTAAGCAAACATGACTACTCTATACAAAGAGAGATCAAAAAAAGGCTTCTAAGGATGACAGCTAAATATATCCACTAGTTTCATGGTGATATGAAGAGACCAAGCAGACTTCCCAGGCTCACCAGCAGGACACCAACCCCTGTTTCTGCTGCTAGCAGTGGGATCCCACTGAGCATGGAAGTGAGCAGCACGAGGCAATCTGCACGAACATGACAGCAAAGTAATGGAGAGAGTGGCTCTTTCCTAACTCCTCCCGGAGTGCTGACAGCTTCTGCTTGGGTTTTTGGAGTGGCCTGCTTAGTTTGGAATGCAAGCAAACACCCGATTTATTTAGCCATTCACTTATTTAACAACATGGTGCAGGCAAACTATTAAGCGATAAGGAATTTTTCCTTATAACAGGAAATCCATGCATATATGGACTTGAAGTAGATGTTTCTGTTAAATATAGAAAAAGATTTGCGCTAATCTAAGTTCAACTAAGTATAAATTTTCCATGATACAAAAAAGGAATAGGTGGGTACTAGTGACAATGAATAAAAAAGACAGGAAAACGGAGAAATCAATGACAGTCGGCATCAACAGATGTGCCAAAAGCTCCCTTGTATGACAAAATGACTGTCTCATGAAATATTAGCAACTATCCAAAACTGGGAAAGTGTGAAAATCTTGTTGCTGTATAAATTATCTAAGACACTCCTGCCAATTATAGACTTTCTGTGAGGAAGAGAGACATTGGTAATCATGACAGCAACTGTGTTCAAGTGTCATGTGAATATTCTCAGGCAATTATTCAAATCAATCATTTCTTGTCCATGCAGGAAAGATTCATCACTCTTAGTACTTCGTGTCACTCAGCGACTGAATTGATGGTGCTCTGCTATCTGTGCTGTTCTGTAGTCTGCCAGTTTAAGGTGACAGCACTGTCACATATTTAACTGCTGAGGTGAAGAGCTGTCCAGCAGAAAGTAGGAGAGCATGGGCCCAGAATTCATGAAAAACATTACACAGGTGGTTAGAGACCAGCTCCCTGCTGCACTGAGCAATGTCCCGCCGAGAGACATTTTTGGAAGTGGCAGGAGCAATTCTGACACTGTGGCAGGGCACGAGAGGGTTCTAGATGCAGGGGGAATGTGGTCCATTTAATCACTCTTCTTCCACACAGGGTTTTTATGAGACCTGCTAGCCATGTCTTGTCATTACAAATCCTCCAACTTCAGTGCCTGGCATCCCTGTTCGTTGAGAATGACTCTCTTATTTAATAATGTTCTTGCCTCTTGCTTTCCCAGCCCTGTGTACTCTGACCTAACCCCTCACACCTGCAGTTCTGCACAAAGAGGGCCTCCTATCACCACAACTTTCTTTCATCTTCCCACCCTTCCTGGCAGGAATTCCTCTAACAGCGGGCTATGTCCTGCTTCCATGAGAATTACTGTTGGTAAGAGACTTGACTGAAAATGTGCAATGTCTCTGTGTGTTCACCAAACTGTGACTACATAAATTTTGATCTTTGACTTGGCTTGGTACATCTGGTCTTATCTTCCTTTTTGTATGTCATGAGGTATAATATATCAATTCACTTTTTTATTTTTAATTAATATGCCTCATCTATTCCTTCTGCCTCTTTCTGTAAATTATGTATGCATAAAGGCTGATTCCAGCCCCTTATCACAAGGGGACACATTAAAGCTGCAGATCTGCCTTTGCAAAGCCTTAGGCACCTGATTTTGTAAATTAAATAAAATACAATCGACGTGTTGCTGCTAAAAGTACCCAGTATCAGCTGGGTTTCAATACCACAGGGCTTCCCTCCTTCTGTTTGAGAAACAAAATTAACACCAGTGAATGGTAACTTGAAATGGATTTTGTTCTTTAATAAAATAACAAAACGAAGTCTTCACAGAGGAGTAGTTTCCTTTTTTCTACATGTAAGTGTTTGTAACAAAATAAAAGAGCATTTAACTCTTCAGGCTGGTGATAACAAATAAAGATATGGTTCACCTCGACTTTCACATGCACTGTCTCTCTTTTCAAAGAGCTTCTTTCCTTTATTCATGAGCTCTTTGGGGACAGGATTTTTAACAGTTCTTTCTGCCAACTTGTGGTTAGCAGAATATTTGCTTTCCATTTTTTTTAAGCATGTATTGTAGCTCCGAAGTATCCATCTGCAACTCTCTGAAAAATATCTGATAGCTTGCATCCAGAATATATTCTGGGATGCCTAGTTTGTCACTGGTTAGCTCAGATGCTGAAGTTTAAACTAACACCTGAAATTCACCAAGATGAGCAGTCCTTTGAAGATCCTCTCTTCAGCTATCTCTTCCAGGTCACCCCACTGAAATCCTGAGAGATTATTGACATTGGTACTGAGCTGTGACCCAGGAGAGAATTTTGATTTGTTTTTGCTTTAAGACTGCTTATGCCACAGATCATCCTCACTCCCTGGATCCCTTCTGCACCTCTAATGAGCTATGATGCCCTTCATTCACATTAGGTTTTGGCAGTGCATAGCCTATTTTTAAGAAGTGATTTTACAGAAAAGGAATCAGTTTTATGTGTTACACCTCCATAGCAGAAGTGTGAGGTCTGGACATAGAAGATATCTATCCCTGCTTCACTTGGTGGTTGAACAGTCCAGCCTCTTGCTCTTTGTATCTGCTCTTTGTAAGGTGTGAGCTTTGCCCCAGTGTAGCATAGCCTAAATTTTGTCACCTTCATTTAATGACATATGGATATGAAACAAGGAGGCATTATACCCCCTCCCAAGACTGCAGCTTGAGAGCTGTGTCCATCCTGCAAAATAATGGGAAACATCAAGCCTAATGTTAAGAAATCCTTGATTTGAACCCCAGTCTTCCTTCAGGACAATTACTTTCATTTTCAGCAATTTGTTTGTTTTTGCATACATGCACAGACACTGCGGTTCCAAATCCAAGTGGGATGAGTTGCAATGATTCCTCTGCTTCATAAACCCCAAAGCCCACTACCTGGGGAAGTGGTGGTCATTCCACCCTTCTCCCACCTACAGAGGAGTCCAGACTAGCTGGCTCCTGCCTGAAAGGGTTCAGATGTTCCTTCTCAGTGAGACCAAATGCTCTGTTTATCTCTTCCTCTGAGGGCCAGACTGTGACAGAGAATGGAAACTGGTTGTCCTGCTTTTCAGGATGTTCCTGTTCCAGGCCAGCCAGAAGGCAATGCTAACCACCAGTCCTTGTGTGGCATTGTATTCAAGTGGGAATGTTTGGTTCCAGTGGACCTTCCCACAACTTAACTAGAACCTTGCCCTCCTTGACAGCAGACCTAGTTACCACAGAAGTGAATTTGGAGAGCCAGGCCAGGTAATAATGCTAGCTCACTTGTTGGACTCTGTCTGCCCCAGGAAGTATGTTCCTATGGGCTCAATTTTTAACTAGCATAGCAAAATAAATGAAAACAAGGCAAAGAATAATGCTCCACTTCTCTGGGAACGCAGGGTCTCAAGGATGTAACATGTACTCCTTCCCTTCCCTTCCCTTCCCTTCCCTTCCCTTCCCTTCCCTTCCCTTCCCTTCCCTTCCCTTCCCTTCCCTTCCCTTCCCTTCCCTTCCCTTCCCTTCCCTTCCCTTCCCTTCCCTTCCCTTCCCTTCCCTTCCCTTCCCTTCCCTTCCCTTCCCTTCCCTTCCCTTCCCTTCCCTTCCCTTCCCTTCCCTTCCCTTCCCTTCCCTTCCCTTCCCTTCCCTTCCCTTCCCTTCCCTTCCCTTTCCCCTTCCCCTTTCCCCTTTCCCCTTTCCCCTTTCCCCTTTCCCCTTTCCCCTTTCCCCTTTCCCCTTTCCCCTTTCCCCTTTCCCCTTTCCCCTTCCTTTTTTTTTTTTTTTTTCTTATCTTGTAGTGCGAGACACATAACATTTGCCTGCATATTTGAGCAGGGAGTTTGGCTCCATTCATGTCACAGCAAGACAGAGCATCTCTCAGACAGAATAATTTTCCCAACTCTTTCAAAGCACCACTGTCTGTGAGCATGTCCCAGCTCTCCCCTCACACATTTTGTGCTGACAGAAAAATCATCTCCATCAGAAGCTGCTCCATCTTCCTGCAGCTACAGCCCCCCGTGAGCTGCAGCTGCCTTCCCCCTGCTCCCTCACTTACAGATGACACATCCCATCTCATTTAGATTATTAAAATGATTTCCACGGGGTCACCTTCTGCTTCACGCCTGAAATGATATAGAAAATTAGGCTCTTCCTCTTGTGCCACTTGGATTTAAATTGTAGATTTTAAATCTGTGCTCACTTCTCGATCCTTTAATTTTCCACAGGCAGCGCCACTGCAGCGGCAGCTGCTAGTGACTGCATTAGATGTTGAAAAAAGAGAAATCACAGGCACATTGGCTCATATGATGCTATGATGAGTGAGGTGGATAATAACAAACATGCAGCACTCCGGTCACCCACTGGGTCTCTTTCCATTTTCTTCACAGAAAACCTAAACAACCTGCTGTGTGGAGTATGAAAAAGGTGGTATCAAAAGAACATCTGCACATCAGCGTAGCAATTAGCTTGTAGAGTAGCACCCAGTTGTGAAAAGGCTTTTGCCTTCCTTTCCACACACAAAAATGGTGTGTCACATGGAGGGATGCTTACACTGAAGTCAGACCTGACATCTGTTGTGACTTCTTAAGTATTTAATGAAAAAATATTTCCTTGTAGGTGAGTTTGGCAAAAGGCCTTGGGCTGATTAAGGTAAAGGGCTGGACTGTTTTAGGAAGTGTAATTGCAATTACTGTGTTTCACAGGCAAAAGTGCTGCCAAGAATGAGTAGTTCTTGGTATGGGATACAGACAATACAGTAAATATGCAAACCAATACCTTGTAAATTGTGTCTTTCACTTAAGCTTGATTTAAATGTGTGAATTCTCTGCAGCTTTCTGGTGTTTCCTAGTCTTTACCATTGTCTTTCTTTATTACAGGTCTGAAAGAAGCTGCTGCCATATGGAGAGCTGGAGCAGCCAAGAGTTATATTCACCAGAAATGCACTATTCAAAGCGTTTAGAAGCTGCCAGTCCTCATGGTCCCAGACCAAAGCTAACCTTTGTAGCAGCACTATTAAGTTTTCTTGCTTCTTTTTCCAAGTCAGATGGTGTTGGCACTCTCTTGTGAAGAACATAGTGTCAGATGGTCTGAGGGGTTAGTCCTGATGGCAATTCCTATGCTAACTCAGATGCAGCTGCATCCCCAATAACATTCAGTTTAGGGGAGAGAATAATCCTCTGCATTTTTTCAGTGTGTGCAGCACAGATCTGATGGGTCTCGCCTGAGTACTGGAGCAGGGATGGAAGAAAGGAGGAGCTTTTGCACTTTCTTTGGGTGAATGACTGAACTAGTCTACAGGGAAGGTTACACAATAAAAATTAATCCAACTCTTTCATAGTGACTAGTGACTAAATGCACAACTGTTTAAAGAAGCACCATCTGGACTATCTGTTCAGCCTTCCTTGCAGCATATCCTTCTATCCAGGGCATACTCCAGAATGTAGCTGGGGAGTGAGACAGGTCAGAGATACTGGAAAGATGAAAGCTGTTGGATTAGCATTTTTGTCCTAGGGCTGTAATAGAAATCTTTAGTAAGCAAAGCCGAGGCATGAAAATCACATTGTAGCTTGAAGATTAAGTCCAATTTTGAGCTGAAATTCACTCCCTTTAGCTGTCTCAAGGCCAAAGTATGAACAGAGACTCTGTAAGTCCTCTATTCAGGGTGTTAGCAGCACATAGATCCCTCTGCTGGTTCCTCTGTACATGAATGAATTGGATCCAGAGCACAAGGACAAGCTCATGTCAGAGCACTGCTGTACGTCATGTTTTGAGACAACTTTATCAGTTCCAAAATCAAAGATTAAAAGAAAATCTGACCAGAGGAGTGCTGACACATTCTGAAAATTTAGAGGTGAAAGGGATCTGGGATCTTTTAATAAACTGTTCTAAAAGTAAAATTGCAAAATACCACTCTTCTGCGTGGAAACCTGAAGGCATGTTCCCAATTTTGAATCTAACTTGTAGACTGTATTCCTCTTCTGTTTCCTTTTACAAGACATAGTGAAATTCTGCCTCGTACAGAAGGTCCACACAAACTCCTCTGAGCTGTAAATATATGATTCTGCTGATGGAACTCTTATGGACAAATTTATTACAGAACATTTCTTCAAATAGATAGCAGATATAATGGGTAACGATGATAGTTGTAGTCCAAGCCTTCCAACTGTGCCTTTGGTTCTAGGATCATTAACTCCTGTAGGATTTCCCACCAAAATGGTCTTAGTTCTCTAGTCACCACACAATCTGTTCAAGGACAGCCTTCATGCAGAATAAGGAATGGAATAAGGAACCACAGGCAGCACTCTGAGACCAGACAGCCTCAGCCAATAATGCCCCCTACTGATATTTGAACAATTCCAAGGGAAGAGATGTCTCAAAGAGCTGGCAATGGCAACAAGGCTGATAAAAGCAGAAAGAATGTGTGTGAGGACAGCAGACAGGCGGATTGAAGCTCTGGACAATTAAATGCATAGCACAGAGGAAAGTAACTGCTCAGGAAAAAATCAGATTTTGAGAATAAGCTGGTTTGAAGATCTTGTATTTTAGGGTGAAGGAGCCTCAGTAGCTAAAAGTTAAAAGCTGGCATTTCAGCTGCCACAGAAGCCCATGGACTGTCTTGCTCAGGACAAGGGAGCTGTGGGCATGGGCTTGGGAGCTGCAGGGGCACCATGAGCTGCACCTGAGATGTCTGCAAACACACATAGAGGTAGATATTACATACACACCATGGTCACCTCATGTGGAATGAAGTTGAGACGAGATGGCAGTGACGTGACTAAGGTGTAAGTGTGTATGGGTAGGTAAATTACTTCCTTTCTAATTAGGGTTTCTGTAATGCCTGAGTCCTCTTACCAGCCCAGTACTTATAATCCTTTACAGCCAAATGCTGACAGCAATTTCATTGCCTATGAACCACTACTTGTAACAGCCTTACTGAAATTTTATGTCTGAAACTCGGGTTGCTCTGTTTTATGTTCCATCGTTATAAATAGAGCAGGTGTTTCCAGTGATTACAAGGAAAAACATTTTATGTTTGACACTGAGTATCCGTATGCTAGGAGTTACAAACTTGTATTTTTAAAATAAACGTAAAGCTCAGATATTTGAGCAAAAAATTGCTATTTAGTTTCCTCATCTTCCCAGGAGCAAAGGCAGCCAGTTACATCCATTGAGAGCCAGCCTCGGCTCAGAAGAGCTCTCCTGTGAATCTCCTGTGAGGTCCAATCGATGCTGTGGCTCAGTGGAAGGTGCTGTGCTTCCATCCACTCACCTTCAGCAAGCCTTAAATCGTCCTAGGAGCCACATCTGCGCAAAAAGTACAAGGATGAGTATGTAGTTTGCTTGTCATGCTTGTATCCATGGTCTAGGAGGGAAGAACAGCGTCCTCAGCCACCAAAAAGCTGCTTGCTCTCTGGTGATCAGGGTGAGGAATTTCAGTCAATACAGCCCTGTGGACTGGGAGCCTCAGGGCAAGAGACAGGACCTGGCTCTGTTGCCACCCTTAGGTGAGTTACTTCTTACTGAAAACACAGCCTGTGCTTCCAAACAGCTTCTACCTGCCTATAGTCTTGCTTAGAGAGCCAAGGTAACTTCCTGCTAAGTTTGCTGTGGCAGCCTGTCAGCATCAGATGAGACAGCATTTGCAAAAATAACAAGGCACCTTAACAAATCTGAAAAGTGAGGTTGGATTTTACTGTTACCACTACCCAAGAAAACAGTGTATCAGTGTGCCCTTGGGAATACATTCAGACAGTGAAATCCAGTTTCCTTATCATGTGCAGTAAACACTGTGAAGTTAAAACCCTCGGTGGCTTCTTAAGCTTTTATCACTGGATTTATGTCAGCAAAATAGCATGGGAAGTGTATCCAAGTGGTTATTATGCACCACTCTGATCAGGCCACATGAAGTTGTATCTGGCACCTTGTATGCAAAGGAAATCTGCTTTTGATGGAAACTAATGCATGGTTAATTTGCTACATTAGCATGTGATAATTAGTACGCAGGGCTTATGATGTATTACAACTACATCTTAGTATGCATGCATGCAAATAGACACATAATACATCAGTGTGTTAAATGCAGGCATCTCTAGGACAGAAGGTGATATAAACAAATCTAAGCAGAAGTTTTGGACACAGGATGAGGGCTGCATAATGAGTGCCTCAATTTGCAGTCCAATAACATATTATATATTCCTCCACACATCCTGAACAGTGTGCATATATTAAAATCTCTAATCTGTCTACTTTCATATTCCTGAATATATTAGGACTTTCTGTGGTTCTTTCTTTTTAAGGTGCACAATCCAGGGTCACTTAAATAGTTGCACCTTGAAGACAAACTCTGTGGCTGGTGTCAGAGCAGGACATCTCATCACTCTCAGTTTTGTGCATCTGTAACCATGGTGACTTTGTGGCTGCAGCTTTCCCCAGGCTTGGTGTAACCTGGGGTGGATAAAGGCATGCTTCTCTGTCTGGTGCGGATGTCACGTACAGGCTCTCTTAGGATACATTTTTAATTACTATGTTCTCTTAATTACTCCTCCTGATTTCCCTGGTGAATTGCCTTTCTCAAATTTCAGTGACTCATTGTGAAACCAAGTGATATCTTTGCTGTCTTCAGTCAGGAAAATTCATCCCAGACCTCTGAACCTTCTCAACTTTTCTCTTGTCTGAAAAGCAATGCAACCTGGCGCTTTGTGCTTGTGGCTACTGACCAGATGCAGTGTTTTACAAGTGCAGATTTCCTTCCCTCGGCTGCTGGCCTTGCCAAACCACACTGAAGAGAGTGCCCATCCTGTCCAAAGTGGCCCTTGAGGGCAGCCCTGCTTGGGCTGCAGGCTGCTGAGCTCAAGGTGGGCTCCACCATAACATCTCCTCTCAGGGAGGTGCAAGGACTGCATGGTGGTGACCCCAGCAGAAGTGCAAAGGTGGCACATGACAGGGTGTAAGGACAAGGGAGGATCTCATCAGACCCTTGGCCATTTGGTCCCCTCCATGGCTGTCAGGCATTATGGAGATAGATTCACAGGCCTGTGGGATGTGGTGCCATAGAAAAGCTGTCTTGGTGTTTGGGGGAGAAGCTGTGGGATTCCCAGCACATACATCCCACTCACTGGGAGCTACAGGCAGCAGTCTGTATGTCTGCAGTGCATAAATCTCACCAGGCCCTGCTGAGAGGGGGCTTAGCCAGGCAGTGTCCCCTGTCACCACAATCTTTTTAGATTGCTCTGCTACAGCACAGTGTGCTGGGACCAAACAACTCTGGATTTAGCCTTTTATTTGACAAGCTGTAATGTATCCCTTTTGAGCAATCACTTCTCCTGGTGTGCTAAACCCACCACTGGGCAGAGGTCCAGGCAGCACAAGCCCTGCACCCCAGGCATTGACACAGACCATGCACACATTTCACAGCCACACAGCACAGGACTGAGCAGCTGGGCAGGGGCAGTGCCACACAATGTAGGGGTGTTTTTCTTCCAGTATACCTGGGGAGCTTGACTTCAACTTGGCCTTCATGAATTGGGAAGTCACCTTATGCCGTAGATTAATCAGCATTTAACAGAGCACCCGTGTATTCTTCCACTTAAACTGCACTAAACACAAGCAATAAGTGTGCTATTTCTTTTTCTACCTGGGCAGTAATAGATTTTCTTTTCATGAGGTCATCCTTAGCTGTAAGAGCCATCTCTGTAAATAGCTGTTGAGGTGCATTATTTATCACTGTCAGATGTTTAGTGCACAGAACCCAGCAGCGGGCAGCAATCGGATCACCTCGCTCGCATGGGATGAGGGGGATTTATGGTCAAAAGCTGGGCCATGGAAAGAACACCCAGTACTTGTTAATTAAGGACAAGCAGTTGAAGGCCAGTACTGCTGCGTTTCTGACAGAGGGCAGCATTGAGTTTTTTATCATATAAAATAAAATCCCAACAAAACACTTCTTGGCTCTCTGGTGATTGCGCAGTTCAGAAAGAAGAAAAGCTTATCGCTGACATTTTTCAAAAACCTGTGCTATCAACTGGCTTTTAGCTAAAATTTAAAATGGCAATTTTTTGAGACTGTTTTGGCAGAGGGAGGGCAGGGTTGGGGTTGTTTGTTCACAGCTTTGTGGAAAATGCTACTTTCTGGTCTGCCCCTTGCCAGGCCTTTGTTGCTTCTCCTCTACCCAAGGCCACGAAAGTCACCAGAACTAGATACTACCTGGGCAGCCTTGTAAGGTAAACATGTCCTCTAGCACCCAGCTGTTGTTCTCCTGTTCTGGGGGCCTATGAAAAGGAAGGATCTAGGGGTACTCAGAAATCATCTGGGAAGCCACCAGCTCCTGCTGCAGACAGCTGTTCTGTGAATCAGCTTTGGACTTTAATCCCTTTTTCACTAAAAGCCTCTGTTCCCTCCTGGTTTTTAATAAGACCAGAGGGTTGTGAGGGCATCTCCACAGCAGTAGCAGGAAGGGATGCTGCTGAATGGCACCCTGGGCAAAGGGCTGGACTCAGGAAACTTTGAAGTGAGAATTTAGCTGGTGCTGTGCTTAGAGGCACTGTCTCTAACTCTCTGTTTTCTGTTAGAAACACATCTTTTTTCCCTGCCAGCAAGAAATCAATTAATTTAATTCCTGAGCAACATAATTTGTGATTAGAAACAGTCTCTGATGTGGGGGATTTACAGCAAAGCCTGTATATAACTTTCTAGTGTTCCCAGCCTGTTGCACCTTTGGGCTTTGGCTGTACTTCCATTGTAATTGAAAGGAGGCAATTCCTATATGAAATTGCTAGAAGAGTGGGTGCACCACGAACTTGAGCGGACAACTGGAAACTTTCCCAACTAGGAGACATTTTCCAGTAAATGTGGATGTTTCCCAAAAGCAGTGGGTGTGAGAATGTGTGTGTTATGTGCTGCAATACCGCCTCCCTGTAGTCATTTTCATTATAAGTTTGGGAGAGAACTGCTGCATATTCCATCTTTGCCCTGTCTCATTGATATTCATTCATTCTCTAGTGGGCTTAATGTTGCTGTCTGCACAGGGGAAAAAATTAAAATAACAAGACAAGGAAATAATAGAAGAAGGAGGTGATTCTTTTTTAAACCTTTCTTGTGAGTGAAGACAGGGATTCATTCGTCCCAAGCCTTTGTTCTGGGAGCCCTCAGCACAGCAGTTGTCAGAGCAGGTTGCAGGAACAAGGTATTCAAATGCCTCAGAATACATCTATAAATCATGTCACCACTTTTCTCTGCAGGAGCCAAAGAGTAGGAGGGAAGAGAGATGAGAACAGCGAACAGATCAAACAAGCAACCTTCGGAGGAGACATCAGCCCTACCATGATCCTTGGCGTGATGTGAGCATCTTTGAGGGTTCCTGTAGGTAGTTTTATTTGTCTAAAATAGGATGGACCCTAACCAAATATTTATGTGCCTCTCCAGTGGCTTTCAAAATATTTAAAATTCTTTGCTCATGTGGACTGAAAAATCTTCAAAGGAGCACAAGTCCTCTTGACTTGCAAGATGATATGAGCACCTATGTCACATGTCTGCTTTTAGAAATACTTCTTGCAGTACAGCCAAGGCAGGCTGATGGATATTGTCCAGCTGTCCTGGCAGGCAGAAGTTGTGCAACCCCTCCAGGGCAAAGGACATTTGGACAATGAAAGGGAAATGAGGATATTCCTGCCTTGCCCAGCCCTGATTGCCTTAGGAAGGATGCAAATATCTGCACAGCTTTACCTGGAGGTCAAACAGGACCTGATCAGGCCAGGATCTGCAGAGGGAAGCTCAGCTAAGCTGAGGTCTGGTCAGGTCTCACAAGTTGTGTGTGAGGGTCCTGGGGCCGCTCAGTGCTCCTCTGCTGTAGGCTGGGGCCAGGCAGTGAGTCTGCTCCCAGCCCTGGTACCCCCATGCCACACAGCCAGACAGATGTGGGCACTGCTGCCTGTCTGTGGAGCTGGTCCCCATGGGGGACAGGCTGCTGTGCCCCCTTCTGACTACTTGGGCCCACTGTCCCCTTCCATCCCTGCACATTGCCTGTCTTTCTGCCGGTTTCATTCCATGTCTGGTCACCCCTTGTGGCCCAAGTTGTGTCACTGGCTGCCATTGCTGTCCCTTTGATCACTGCCCACCCCAAGAGGACCTTGACCAATTGTGTGCTCAGAGCAGCATAACATTTTGGCTGTAGCTGCCAAAGGTTTGCCTACTTTGTAATGGGTCTTTGTCTGGGTGAAATCTTTGCAGGTCTGCTGCTTTCACTATGGACTGCAGTATTTGTACAGAGAGGTTCATGACAGGCTTTATGGGTCTGGTTTTATGGGCTCTTAGGTGCTGTGCTTCATTTGTTCCTCCACCTCCCCTGTCTGTCTTTCTATAAATGCATGTATGGGATGTGGAATGAAAAATTGTTGAAGCTCACATTAGCCACATCATCTCCTTAACTACCTTAAATACTCCAGCTCAAGACTAATTTAGGAAAGCTTAAATTTGACCCTGCTTATATTTGCAGCCAGAAGAAGAGCAGACAACCCACTTTTATCTATGAGCCATGCAGGGACAGAGAGATCAAAGGCACCAAGAGCTCAACCAACCAAGTGTAAAAGTGTGCATGGCACTACCATGACTGCTGTCTGTCAGATGCACGAGGACTGAGCCTTGCAGAGACCAAACCCAGCAACTCTGTTTATCTTCTGTGCAAATCCAGAGTCCTACTGCTTATCTTAACCTTAACCTTAATCTTAACCTTAACCTTAACCTTAACCTTAACCTTAACCTTAACCTTAACCTTAACCTTAACCTTAACCTTAACCTACCAAATTCTAATCTTTGGGTGGAAAGAAATCACTTAAAGGTGGCAAATGCTTGCAGTTTTTTTCCCAACATCCTTTAATGATCTGCAGCATTCCAGATGTAGGTCATGTTTACTACATCAAATGCTAGCAAACAGCAACAATACAATTTCACAGACTAAAACACAAATTCTAAGCAGCAGAAATGCTGCCTTTTGAGCTTCTGCTTCTTTTAAGCATTTTTAAAGCCCCAAACAAACAAAAAAATTATGCTTTCCTATCTCACACCTCACCTCAAGATGACTGGGGCATTTATTGAGTCATAATATACTGTGTGGTTGTAGTAGCAAGCAAAGCAAACTGTGCCACAGAAGAGCTGCAATGTCAGAGGAAAGCAGAACAGCACCATTGAGCAGATGATTTCATGCCTGGAAGAACAAACCTCAAAATTCACACTTGGAGAACGTGGAGGCTGTGCACAGTCCAGTGCAGTGCCAGGGCTAAGGGTAGGGTACAAGCCTTCAGCAGACAGCAAATCACCATTCTGTATATGAGCTGCCTCCACACTGAGGTGGGGAAAGCCTTGAAGGCTCCTGCCCTGGCCAGCCTGGGCACTTGGCTGTGTGTTTCATCCTGCCTGGCATTCAAGTGGTGGGTGCCAGCAGGAAAACGTGTAAGGGCATTAAGCCAGCTTCCTGAGAACATGCCACTGCTTCACCCTGCAGCCAACTACAGCAATCACCTTCAGTGCAACAAACACAGCTTTGCCTCTGCAGGTACATCCCTCACGTGCTCCAGGGTGCAGGGCTTTGCCTCTGCAACCTGCTGGAATGGGTGTGCCAGCATAACTGGGAGATACTCAGACATGGATGGCTTAAGGCAGTGGAAATGATGGGAAAGAAGAAGGAAAAATCTTCCGAGGGGAAACATCTGTTCTCTTTACCATTAGCTACAAGTGGTACCTTTTTAATTACTGAGATGCTGGAGCCAGCAGAGGTTGTGGATTGACTTGGTAATTATTTAGAAGAGCCCCAATTGCTGGCAAGGATTCCCATGTAGTCATTTTCTAAGTGGATAGAGGGAGAAATAAATTCTTCAAGTATTTATTATTATTACAGCCTGTCAATTATGAAGATTTATTCATTCCTGCTGAGCTACCTTGAGACTTGGCTTTATCACTTCACTGCTGCTGCCACAACACTATTATATATGTGAAAATGTGAAGGTGAGGCATGCTTTTTGAAGTTAGACACAATTCATCTTCCTGAGTTTTGACAGCTCCCCACCATGTACAGGATAACACTGTCTAACACACCGACCACAGCATTACAGCCTGCTTTTCTCAGGTTTGATTCAGCACAGCTTCTTAGCTCACACACTGTAACATCTTCAAGCAAGTTGAGAGTGCAATGAGGCCCAGTCTTAGCGTTTTCCACAGCTATCCAGACTGTTGCATAAAACACCCTGGTCCATTGGGCTCATGTGCTGCATATTTAAGGCCATTGAAATTGGGATTTCAGTTGGTAAATTCCCCTTCTTTCAGGTGAGTCAGGTCCTGAATTTAGGGCAGGTGGACCAAGATCTTAGGAAAGGTGGGGATGTTGGTGTCTTGTTCTGTGTAACTCATTTAAGCCTGTTCATGGATGCAATAGAGGCTCAGCACAAAGCTATTGTTTTCTGGTCCAAGAAGGAAGTGGTTTGTGATGCCATTCCCCTCGGGACTTTTGTCCTTCCCCTTCCCTTCCTTCCCTTTCCCACTTTTTTTTTTTTTTTTTTTTTTTTTTTTGGTTTTTTTTTTTTTTTTTTGTTTTTGTTTAAAGAGAGCAGCAGCCTTTTATGGTTTTGTTGAGTGAGGGGCAGATTTATTGAAGCAGAATTAAGGAGATAAGAGAATGGGAGCCCCTGTCATTCAGACCTCAGTTGGAGAGGCTATGCCTCAGGAAAACCTTCCCCATCTCTTCCTTCCCTATTCCCTGTCTGTCTCACAGCTGCCTGTCACACTGCCCCCCAGGGTGCATGCTCTCTGGCTGGTAGGTGACTCCAAAATTTGCTGTCACAGGCTTTATTTTGGGAACTATCTGAAAAACATGGTCTGTCTGTGAGGCTTCGAAGCCCTGCTGCTTTTTGTGCTGTAGCCAGGATACAGAGGGTGCCAGCATTGAGCCTCTAATGGGTGGGACCCTCCAGTCCCACCTAAATCAGGGTTCAAGGTCCTGGGCAGGAGACTTACCATGAAAATGTTCTTTGCAGTCTCATCCCAAGCAACTGTGACAATTTGGGGCCATCTGCAGATTTGCCACCTCACTGCTCACCTCTTTTCCAGATCATTAAGGCATGCATTAAACACTACTGGCCTTCGAAGGAATTTGCGAGTCACTCCTGCGAGCTAGCTGGGAAAATGATCCCAGCTCCTTCTTTTCAGCCTCCATCTCTGTTTCTTTTGTGCTTCCCCTTGCATGATGGGGCGATTTCCCAGTCATGGTTATGAAAGGTGTGTTAGTCAGGATCCATCACAGAATCAGGAGTTTCTACACGGGCCTTTGGGAAAGAGCAGGTGCTGCTGCTGTGCTTGCCAGCTTCCCAGCTGTGCTGCAAGGTCTTTGCTGCCTGTGTCAAGGTTGCGCCATGCAATTCTTCCAGAGGCATGGGAGAGGCATTTGGGGAAGTTTCTTCTGCTATTGCTGGTCTGCTCTGCGGCTTTTTGCAGGAAGTTGTGCTGCACCTGCAAGCTGCGGTAGGCAGAACCTGGAAAGAAAAGATATAAACAGCAAAACCAGAGCCACTGCCAGGTGGGGTAATTAGTTTTATTTATACAAACATGCCTCCCCACTGCAGTTTTGTAGTTTTGTAGTTTTTGTAGTTTCCTGCCGCATGTCCATTTTTCTTCCTCCCCTCTTCTTCTCAGAACATTGCGGGGCCATGAGTTTCCCAGTGTTTTGCTCTGGCTGGTCACCAGCCCTGCTGCTGGGTCAAGCACAATGCCCTCCTGCAGCACCCCAGGGCAATAGCCGAGGCAGATGTGCTGTGGGTGGTCTGCACTCCACCACACCTGCCTGCCAGTTTTAGGGAGCTGCTCCTGAGCTTGCTGTGAGGGACAGGTAGCTCATTAAACTGCCTGCTGTGCTCTGCAGCATTCCCACTTGGCAAGGTCATCACTGCCACCTCGAGCCATTCCACCCACCGGAGGGAGAGGTGGGGGGGAGCCTGTTGGGAAACCTTCCTTTGTGCTTAACCATGCCTGCTGAAAATACAGCAGGGATAGAGCCTTGAGGAGGTAAAACAGCCTGGAGCCAGTCTCAGATTATATCTTCCCTGTCCACCAACTATTTTAGAGAGAGGCACACAACCTCAGTCAGATGGTTTGTACCTTAACACATGGGATGGATGGCAGCCACATCCTTTGCTGCCTTCTGTGGTTGCCAGTGCAGAGACCTGGCAGCTCCATGGTTGGCTGGAGGATCATCCCAGATCTCAGCCATGAGCCTGGACATGGGCAAAGCACAATCCTTTCTTCTCAGCATCCAGCCACTCAGAGGAGCCAGCATTAGTGGGGAGAGGGGGCAAAAAATCCCGTCATCAGCAGTGGGATCTCTTGGGATGGTGGGAGTGCAGAGCTCTGGTTGCAGGTCTCTGCTGGAGGGGGGGATGTTTGCAGCCCCAGGGTGTCAAGGTTCAGAGGACTCTCCAGCCCAGCTGGGCTGTATTTTTTTTGGATGCACTGAATGGAAAATATTAGTCTGTAGACAAAACAGACGCTGTGAGGAGGAGCACAGGGCAGTATGCCCGCTGCAGGAGCTGGGGCTGGAGCAGCAAGCTCCCCACATGGCCAAGCTATGCCAGCTATGGGCTGCTGGGGAGTGATGCTGGCACCATCCTCAACCATCCCATGCTGGGAATAGCTTCTACTGCAGCAAGTCACCTGGGCACGCTCCATGGAAAAGTTTAAAGGTGAAAAGTCCTCTTTGCCTTCCCACAGCCTGCTGAGGGGAAGGGTTCAGTGTGCATCCACCTGTGTCTCCAGAAATAACTGGAGGTGGCCAGCAGTTGGCTGCCTGATCTAAAAATGGTTCTCTTTTATAACAAACATCCCACTGGTCTTTGGCAGGTAGTAACCACGAGCAGGAGGTCTAACACACAAGCAGGACAGGGCTCATCTTCCCATGTGTTAAATATAGAGCTGGAACCTGCACCACACTGCAGGTGACAACCTAGAGCAGCCCCACAGACACACATAGGGGAAAATCCCAACTCTGGGCATGCACTTCAGGTCAATTTTCCATAGTGCTTTTTGTCTCCTACTTTAAATAAACCCAGAATTCATTAAGTCAGATCCTCTGTTTTTCTGTACCATCTGCTTGTGGGCCAGCATAGCTGAGAGTACCTGGAGTCAGCTCTCTGGCCACCTGCTCCTGCTGGGTTTTCCTCCTCTAGCAAAGTTTTAACCTTTGGTTTGCAGCCTGCTCAAATGTTGTTCATCATTAATTGGCTGGAAAAGCAGGGCCACTGTAATGGACTTGTGGAGCTCCTCCCTCCCACCCATCTCCTTGCACGACCTGGCCTGGCCAGGCAGGACAGGCAAAGCCTGTCTCTGAGCTCAGCCAAGGAGGATTGCAAAGGAGGGACACACTGCCTGGCATCCCACAGCTCCTGTGTCCAGTGTCCTCTGCAAATCCCCATCTGGATGCCAGGACTGATGGAGGGTCCTCAGGAGGAGATACTGATTTAGGGACAGCCTTGTTTCTTCCTTGCAGGGCAGCACAGCCTTCCCAATGCTCTGGTTTTACAAAGCTAGGCCCTGTCTTGCTCCCTTCCTGACCCATCCATGTTCAGGCCATAATCTGGTTTTATCTTCTCACAGCTCAGCTGTAAATCTTCACCCAGTGATTTCTGCACTGAGATCACAAGCACTGCCAGAGCTAGCACCTGGCTTTTCAGAGGTCCTGATTCAAAAACTTTGAACATCATTACAAAATTCTTTGGAATCTCTTCAAAAGGCTATTAATATTCCCTGTGACTTGTTCAGATGGGAAACACAGCTTTCTGTCCACCCATCTGGACAAGGCATGGCAGGCTGCATGCACAGTCCTGGTGGATACATGGCAGCCCCCATGAGAGGCTACACACCTCAACACAGCACTAGTGTGGAACATAAAGAAAACAGCAATAGCCCCCCAGAAGATGAGGGCAGGATGTTTCCATCCTGGTCTTTTTGGGCAGGGGAAAAGCGGCAGCTCAGCATCTGAAATCACAGCTCAGCTGGTGGGGCTGCCAGGCAGGTGCTGGTGGTACAGTGCTCCAAGGCTCCCTCCCCAAACCTGGGGCCAAATCCCTGTGACAAGGGGTGCCTGCACAGCCAACACCCCTGCTGCTGGTGCCACAGCCCTGCTGGGGGACCAGGGGCTGGGGCAAACCCTCTACAGCTCTCCAGGAAGAGCTGGCCATCAAAATAAACTCAAAACCAAAGCTTTCCAGCTGACCTTCTTTTTGTAGTCCTGGAGAGAACTTTTGGGTACAAAAAAACAATCCCAAAGACCTAAAAATAACCCTGGACTTCTTCAACAGGGCAGTTGTATTTTGAGATATGTAGAATATTATCGAACACTGAGACCTCCTGCTAAAACTGTGGAGGAGATGAAAGCCCTTAAACTCCTTTTCTCTTGTCGCCTGAGCTGACCTTCAGGCCAGGGAGTGCTTTTATTCGAGCACATTTCAGGACTCAGGCAGTGGGCTTGTGCTTCTTGTCCTGCCTGCTTGTGACAAGGACATGCATTTGTCATTGATGTTCTCTGCTCCTTCTGCGTCAGAGAGCTCTGCTTTGTTTCTCTTCCCAAAACAAGCAATGTTTAAACAAGCAGTGGACATATTATTTTATTGAAATGATAAAAAAATAAATTAAAAGACCTTTTTGTTTTATAAACCTGAAGGTTCTGGCTTAGGCCCTCTGACAGCATCCCTCCAGCACAAAGCTAGAAGAAACATGACAATGAGATATATTAGCAGCTTGAACACTCTGCTCAGTTTTAAGCTATGTGTTATTGCAGGTCTGAAATGTTATTTCTGCTGGATATACAAAACCTTGCTCTTCTTTCAGATTTACTTCTTCAAGCTTGTCACCAACAGCAGGTTTTTGTGCTTTGTCTCCAGAGTCCAGAGCTCACTCATCTCACCAGGGCTGACATTGCCATGCTTTGCTCAGCTGAGTGCACCCAATATTTTTGCCAGTTGTCTGCTGCTGCTCCAACCCTGTCTCAAATGCCCATTTCAGGAAGAGAAACCTGCTTGCCTGGGCTGCAGCAAAAGGAAAAGGCTGTTCTGAACTGGGGAAATGAATAACCATCCCTTCTTTTATGCTAGTAACTTTAAAAGGCATTAAAATAGAAGGTTTTCAGGGCAGAAAAAAATCCCCATCACCAGGCTACAGATGCTGCAGAAGGAGGTTTCATTATGAGCAAAGGATGTCTGGAAACAGATATTCCTTTTAACAAATACTCCAGTCACTATCTTGAGAAAAATCAGGTCTGTCACCTGCTCTGCTCACCTGTGAATGTGCATTGCCTTCAAATTCAGAGTTTCTTAGATCATTATGTTGTCTACAATGGGGTTGCTGCCTGCAGAGAGCTGCAGATCCCTGACCCCTGCACACATACACACACACACACACACACACACACACACACACACACACACTCACACACACACTCATGCCAACAGCTATCTTTATGGCCACAAAATCCCATGGAAACAGATTGTGCTGTAGTAAAACTATGACAAACAGAGTGATTTACATACACAGGCAACTCCAGCTCTCATTAAGAATAAATTAAGAGACCCAAGATGCAAGCAGCTCACCAGCTCTGCTCCAGGCACTCCCAGCACTGCTGATGCCTGAGTCTGGGATTCTGCTGCAGTCCCATGTAATGCTGGAGCCTGGGAACTCCAGATTTGCATTCCATATCTAATTTGAGATGGAGTGTGCACCCAGAGCTTCAGTCTGAGCCCACCTCCAACAGAAACCGAAGGAAAAGATGCTTTATTTAGATTTTAAGATTTTGAAGTGGAAGCTGAGCCCTTTGGTGCAGGTGTTCCTCCCTTCAAAGCTGAAGCCCAGCATTTCTTGACATGCTTCAAGTACAGCTGCTTTGCCAGCAGCCCCAAGCCTCCAAATGTGCTCAGTGAAGTTAGTAAGGACAAATCTGTCCCCTTTCACCTCCCCTTTGGCCATGGCCTCTGGGCAGGACTAGCCCAATTATCCAGAATGGGTTGGCCAGTGATGAGCCCAGCATTCCCAGCCCTTCTCAGGGGAGGTTCCAAGGGGTCATCAAGGGCAAGTGTGACAGCAGGGAATAGTGGGACCACACAGGAGCACACCTCAGCCAACCTCCCCTGCAGACTGGGGAGGGAGGAATAAGCATCCTTTGGGCCTCCTCTGCTTGCTGGGAATACACATGGCCCCTCCAGTAGCTCCCACTGCCCCTGGCTCTGCCAGCCTGGACACAGAGCCAGCAGCCAGAGCAGACAGCTGAGCCCTGGGCAAGGGCTGTGCAGTGCAGCACCTTTGCCTTTCCAGAGGGATTTTGAAAAGGTAGGCTTGGCCAGCCCTTGGCCAGACACAGCTGCTGTACCTGGAAAGATAAAGGGCAAAGCCCAGAGATCCACTGGTCTGTCTCTGCTCCTCAGGGCTCCCAAGCTTGCCAAGGCAGTGTGCCTCTCCTCGTGACCCCTGATGTGTCCTAAGGGACTTGCTGTGAGAAAGAGGGGGAGGAAGGATGAAAATCCACGATGAATTACAACCACTGGGAACCTGATGAGCCAGCTGGTCCCCAAGCACCCTCAGGGACCTCCAGCAGGGAGCAGGCTCCAGGGGCTCCTGCAGGAAACTCTCTGGGCAGCCTCTTCCCACGCAGTACAGCCTGCCTTGTACAGCTTGCCTTTCCTAATGCTTCAATTTTCAGGATTTTCACCTGTGTCGTTTAGTTTTTGTTCACAGTGTGCTCCCATATGGTTTAATTTGCACCTCTAAAATTAAAACAAGATTCCTTGCTGTTAGGGGGCAGCAGGTCTGAAAACCAAGCCATAAAATTTTCTGTTTTTCTGTCCCAATGAGCTTAGTCAAGCTCAGGGTTCCTTGTAGCCCTGGTGTTCCTTAGCCCAGAGCTAAAGGAATGGGGAGCTGTGGCAATGCCAGAAAATTTTCATGAAAGATTTTTTATGTGTCATCAAGCTGCACAATTAAATGGCATTGAAAGGTTCCAGATGAGGAACTCTGAAATTTGCATTTAATTTGGTGTGTGGTTGTGTTTTTTAAAATCCACCATTAATCACTGCTCACGATATTCAAAATATTTCTTTGCAAAACTGAGGCTACCGTACTCCTGAAAGGGGAAAAAGGGGCAAGAGCAAGTCAGGAGCCCTGTGAAAAATGTGTGCAGCATATTCTGGAATATCATTAGCAGGCTGCAGCCTCTGTGCAGTCTCCATGGATGGAGATACAGTCAGAGCTCCCTGAAGCAAGGGACTTGTGTAGCTCAGGGGAGACCTTCCTTGGTGCTCTGGGTCCCTTCAGCTCCTGCCCTTTCCATGTCTGATTCCAGGAGGGAAACCTGGCCATGGTGATTCACTAGGCAGGAATGCCAACACAGCACATCAGGCTGTGTGGAGAGAAAGCAGCCATCCTGGGCAGCCCTCCTGGGCAGCCAGCCCCTCATATCCCCTGCCAGCAGCCAGAGGAGATGTCTAGGGAGGGCATGAGGAAAGCACAAACATGCAAGGAATCTGTGCCACGGAAATTCCATCCAGTGGTTCATGGACATCACCTGCTTGAGATGACATCCTTGAGTTTAGAAGACCTTAAAGGATTTTAGTTACTTAGGTTTGTATAGCTGCTTTCAGACTCCTGATAAAGCTCCCAGCACCTATACAATCCTGTGCCAACAACCTCAAATGGCAGTGAGATGCTGAACCACTGTTTCCTCACACTTCTTTTAAATGTGCTGCCTAATCAATCTACATTAGGATTTCAAGCCTGGTGAAAAGGAATCAAAGTTTCTTTCTGTTTCACTCTCTTTCATGGACCTCTCTGCTCACCCTTGCCCTGCAGCCATCTCACTTCTTGTCTATCCAGCCCATCCTCCCACAGAAGCTGTTCCTTGTTTCTGTCTACCTTTTTTCCCCCCCGCAGTGCAGCATTAGCTGTGTTGATCCACCGAGGCATCTCACAATGAATCAAAGGAGGCACAGGTAGAAGAGCTGCATCATTGGGATGATCTGTCTGAGGTCATCATGTCATGCACAGCGTTGCCTTTTTCATGGAAAATTTCACTTTTGTCCCCTGGATGCATGCTCAGCCATGGGAATGACGCTGCTGGACATTACTGTGGGTACACTGGCAGCTCCAGACTGTTTGAGTTCAGCTCCTGGAGTGACTGAATGATGGCAGGGATCACTTGGTCCATCTTGGAAAGTAGCACAAGTGAAGTAGGAAGAGCACGGCTGCCTCAGTTTCTCAGTCTTTGCCCCAGAATACCCAGAAAGCAAACACAGAGCCCACACTAGAGGGAAGCTCAGGAACAACCACTGAGGAAATGTCTTACTTCACATCCTGAGCTAAGAATGCAGATAAAACAGCCTGGAGGGGGTGGATGCACCTCTTTCCTCTCAGGAGGAGCAGAGGGAGAACTCTCCTCTGGGCAACCCTGTCCCCTTTTGCCTTGCTGCTCCTGAGCTCACAAACATCTTAAAATTTCCTTTAATTACTGCTTTTACCTCCTGCCTTTAAGAAGACACCCACCCCCTCAGCCTGAGTGAGGAATGATATATTGCCATCATTAAACCAGGCAGGCTGGCAGTATCCTCTATGTTTTCATATCTGCCTGGCTTCAAATGTGGACCAGCTGTGAGGTGCATTGAGGACCAAACCCATTCACAATCTATCCAATATCCCTCTATGTCTGCCAACGTTAGGGACCAACCTTGTTCAGTTTTCTCTGCTGCAGGTTGTGTTCCTGTCCTGACAACATCCTGCCTCTCATGATTTCATGCCCTTCCTGGCTGTTCACTTGATGGGGAGCTGAACAAAACCAGCACAAGAGGAGGCTATGGCAAAATTTGCAGTGACATTTGCTGGCATTATTCTTGTTTTCTGGCAATTTGAATGTGGAATGTGTCTGATATTTATCAGAGAAAAAAATGTCACATCCTTTCTCTTCCTCCTGATCTGTATTAAAAAATAGAAAGGCAGTCTGGAAGCTTTCAAAGGCCCATGTTCTTTCACCAAAGACAGTCACAGATGCCTAAATGCTTAAGCACAGATGTACAGCATGCACCCCAAGGAGATTACCCTTCAGGAGATCCTTTCTCATGCTGGATTACTTCTAAATGATATAACGTGATTCTAGTTTTTGCCACCTCACTCTTGAGGTTCTGGGAATTGCCTGGCCATGTTTGTACCACCAGGGCCTTTTACACCCCCACAGTCCTGTATGGGAAAACAACAGGAGTGAAGGGCTGTGTGTTCCCCTGTCCTTGGTCAGTCCTGCTCGCTGGTGTTCTCCTGTAATGAAAAATATCATTAAATACTAATAAAAATAAATATATGAAAAATAACATCAGCAACACCTTCTTGGGTGGAAAACCCCAGCCTGAACACTTGCCTCTCTTTGTCTGTTTGGTGTCTTTTCCCCTTTTTAGCTCAATTTGTGTCCTGCTGCATGGCACTTTGGTGGAAAGGCCTATGGACAGAACCAGTGTGAACCACAGCCATGGTTTCTGTGCTTGCACAAGTGTGTGGATGTGCAGCTGTGAGCCTGCAAGCTTTAGTGTGTAAATATGCACATATGCCAATATGTGAGCTGATCAGAGTATTGCCTCTGTGTATTTATCATCTATTATAATGCATGGCATTAAAAAAGATAGCACAGTAGATCTAATATGTAATGCAAAAGCCATATGCAAATAATTTACTTAGTGTCTCAGCGAGAGCAACAGAGGACAAGGAATCTGACTCTCAGCTGGTCTGTGGGGTTTCCACCTTACATTACAGCCTCACTCCATTTGCTGGGATGGCACGAGGAGAATAGCTGTCAGTAACACTTTGTGTGGCAGCGGATGCACCACACAGAACTGTGAGCAGGCTGATGCAGTACCTTTTATTACCCACATTAAGGATGGCAGGCAATTTACTTGCTAAAGGCCAACAGCAAATAATCTTTTCCCTGTGAAATGAATTTAGGCAGCTTGAGGTGGGGCCAGAAAGCAATTAAGTATATTATTAAAGCAGGGCAGGAGATTGTAATCATACATATGTATATTACATACTTACATATAGAGAAAGGCAAATAAGTCTGCAGCCACCTTTGGAACCAATATATTCAAGTTTGAAATGCAATAAGGCTGGAAATTAAGTGCTTATCTCCCTCTGTTAATGTGTAATCTTCCTCTTTAATCAGCTGCATTAATTATTCCATCACACTGAGTTTTTACATTTCTGAAAAGCAGAAAAGTTAATTTTGTTGTGGTTCGTGGCTTTTGAGAATTACCTGGGGCAGGGCAGCGCGGGGATGGAGGCAGGCTGGCTGCTGAGTGCCTCCTCCCCTTGCGGGCACCCTGCTAGCAGGGTGCTGGCTGCGGCTGCAGGCTGAGCCCTCCTGCCCGCCGGGGCAGCCAGCTCCCCGCAGCATCTGTGGCACAGGGACACTCTGCTCTGGATGGCGTCTGTCGCCAAGGAGACAAAGTATCCAGATTATCAAGCCCAGCCATAATATGATAGACGATCAGTGAAACACATGCAGCTTTGAAGAAAAAGTAATCAGAAGTCTTCCACGGTAAGACAGGGATTTTGCCTTCCTTATTTAAGAGGTCTCATTTACCCAGTGCAAACAGAAAACAGGGTTTGCTTGTGGCTGTAACAAAGATGCAGACTGAGATGTGCTAGTTACATACAGAATGTTAATAAATACACGACGGGAGAATATTTTCCTCTATCATGAGGGCAGCAGCCACAAAAACATCCTGATTAAGTCCGCTCCATTTACACCATCTGATTGCAAAAGGTAATCCCTGCTTACTGAGGATGTGGCAGTCAAGGGCCAAACCACAAGGTGAGAAAAAGGTCTAAGGACTTGGGGCAAGGGGTGCCACATCTGGTCCAGGGGTGCGCCTCAAAAATCTTCCAACTCCACTTCCAGAGGGGCAGAATGAGCGTGCTACCCTTTGGCTAAGGAGGGCAAAACAGGGATCCCCAAAGCAGTATTTTCCCTCGTGGAACAGCTGATAGAGGCAGACATTGAGATCCCTTCACTGCTCTGAGACCTCAGCACCTCCACTGAGCCCAAATTGCTGCTGCCATCACAGGCAACACTGAGCCTCCACTGCCAGACTTAGATTTATAAACTGCTGCAGCTCTAATTAAAAAGTGGATTTCTTTCTTCTGGGACTGTAAAAAGTGGTTTTACAAACTGAGGT
Organism: Oenanthe melanoleuca; assembly: GCF_029582105.1. Classification (NCBI taxonomy): domain Eukaryota; kingdom Metazoa; phylum Chordata; class Aves; order Passeriformes; family Muscicapidae; genus Oenanthe; species Oenanthe melanoleuca. Next base: position 107,525,586 of record NC_079335.1, read on the forward strand.
CAACACAGGAAAACCAAGTCACTCTCTTAAACCACTTCCCCTTTAGGCAGAAAGATTGATGGATCCCTACACTGAGCACACACCCCATGTACTGATTTTGATAATATTACAATTTTCTTTGTTTAAGCAAAGTGTGCTGATAATATTAAAACATCCCAGACCCATGGTGTTATCGAAAACCTTTCAGTTAACCCAAAAGTCAGTTGAAAAGTGAATTTTAATTTCAGGACATATTTTAAAATTTGTCATTTACTTTGGGATCAGGAGTGGAATAAAATAAGGAAACTGCAGGAACAGAAATTATCCTGGTAATTTTTATATTAACTGACACGACTCCGACATTAACTGCTTCAGGGTTTTATTGCAGGACAGTGTTAAATTCAAACTGATGAAGTGAGGCCAATATACAGGCCAAATAATGCAACAGCTGGCACAGTGCTCCAAGAACTAAAGGAGGTCACAAAAACCATGCCAGCTCACAGTGGTTTATATAAAATGTACTTTGTCAAACTAACCGGCCGCCTTTGATGGGATGATAAATTTTGCTGAAAGCGATAAAATGCCTTGGACTTGGTACTGAGTGACATTGGCTTGGAAAAAAGGATGGCATGAAATCAATGTGTCAATATGAAATGAAATTAAGCAACTACAGGCTGCTTAATGTCCACATCATAAAGTAAATTGTAAATAAGAATCACCTTGCGTGCATTGTGTGCAGGCCACTTTGGGGGTCATGTGTTTTGTGTCCATTACAACTAATATTTTTGATAACTACTTAGAAGAAAACTACACCACCACTGATGATGCTTGTGTGTGATGCAGACCTTGAGGGATAACAGCCATACCAAAGAAAGGATAGCACAGATCAGCATCACCTGCACCTGAGCAAAAACCACTCAGCTGAGCAGAGACAAACATAAATCCATGAATCTGACAGCCAGAAGATGTTGATGAGACAGGTGATCCATGCCCACATCCAGCTTGTGAGGTGAACTTGTCCAGTACGAGCCCTATTACAGTTTAATTTCCTAGATCCTAGGATCTTCCAGGATATGCCTGTGGCAGAGCCCCACAGGCATGTGCATCAGCTAGCCTTGACCACTTCAACATTTGGATGCCTCCTGAGCTCCTCCTCCTGGTTTTGAGGCACTGCCCTCCCTACAGAGGCAGGACTGCAATTGTATTCCACCTCGTCTCTTGGCCTCCCAGCATTCAGCCTGCCCTTTGGGGACAAGAGACACTGTCTCCTGCTTGGCTCATCCCTGGGGGCCTCTGGACTGCTGCTGACTTGGGATCTCCAGAGGACTTGCTTACAAGCTCAAAACATCCTTCTTTCAAACATGACAAATAAATCTTTGCCTTAATAGCCTCAGATTTTGTGCCATCTTTTATGTCCTCTCATGATGTTATATGCCACATAAAACAGGAGAGGTCATTAAAGTTGAAGTGAGAAACTAATTAGCCCATATTTACACTGAGGGATGCAAATAAATTATGTTATTCAAGTATCAGGCATGCCTTTTTAAATATTGGCTGATATTCTAGCAGAATCCTCAGGTTATAGAGGTCACAGGAGACCTCTATAACCTGTGACCAGGTTATAGAGGTCACAGAAGATGCTTAGCTTACAACAAGCATGCAAATATATGACTACACTGGGGTAACACCGACACCAGATGAGAGATGACCCTAATACCACCTGCAAAGCTGCATTGAAGGCATTGCTACAGAGGCTCTCACAGCTGCTGCCTCTCACAGGGGAAACAAAGAGCTGTGGACCCTTCCCCATGAGACCATCAGCTCTGGCCCCAGGGGCTACAAGATGCTAACATATGTTGCAACCAAAATATATCCCCCCATATCCTCAAGGGAGCCAATTGCCAAAGCAGAGGAAGGATGTTTAATCTGTTGTCCAGTAAAGGCTGAGTGCCTGCTGCTTCCCTCTGTTTGCTGCTTTTATTGGGGTCTCTGCTGTGCTCAGCTCCTATTTTCATGAAACTTGTAGGAACTTAATATCTTGGAGCCTTTGTTCCTCTGTCAGATTTGTCTGAGGGCAGCCAATGATTCCAGTGTAATAGCAGGGGATGCAAAGGGACCAAGCAAGTGATTGCATAGCTGTATTTCCTTATGAAGTAGGCTAAAAATAACAGTGACCTTTACGAGCTCTATTTTTCCATGGTTTGGAGCAGAGTTGTGAAATTTGGCAGGTGCAGGAGACCTTTGGGGTGTGCCTTCTGCTGTTCCTGTGAAAATCTTCTCAAATTTGGGCTAGGTATAAGCCTTTTGAAAACAAGACCATATGTTAAGAATACGGTTCAGAGGCATGTAAGAGCTTAAGCAATTCAGAGGAATTCCCCGACAATTCCCCCTCCCCGAGTCTCATGACACTTTCCTACTCTGTGCCTCTGGGGTCTCCACCTGGATATCCCCAGGACCAAGTATGAAAACTGAGGTGGAAAGCAGGGGCACAGTTTCTTCAGAACTCCCTCTTCTCACCCTGCTAACAAACACAGGTTAAAAGGATGCTCAGAGAAACCACATGAAGGGACAAGGACATGGAGCAGGTGGTGGATCAAGGTGGTCCTGAGTCATCACATCCTGCAAAAGGCAGAGCCAGTGGACAGCCACCCAAACCCTATTCCTGCTTGGAGAAGGAGGACTTGCCACTGAGGCTGCTTTCAGACAAAAGCTGTGCATAAGCTGCAGGCATCAATCTCTGGCATGCACGTATGTGAGTAAAATAATCCCATTTACGGGGCGTTGTCACGCACACGGCCATGTGGAGGGAAGGTCTCAGTCTGAGATCTCACTGTGCAGCCACAACGAGGAAGAGAATGTTTGGCTTCATAATAGATTAGTCATTTGCTTGTAGTTTAAATAAGCCTCTGAGAAACTGTTGTCTTGACCCTGTTTTCTGGCTGGACTGGTAAGAGTGGCTTTGAGCCGTGCCTCACTGAACCAGAGGGGTGAGCAGCGGCAGAAGGTGGTTTGGTGACTCTTGCCTGAGTGAAGGACACTTCCACAGACAGCAAACAACTGCTCTTTTTACTCCTAATTTACACAAGCTTGCTTTAGGGGAAAGCAGTTTAGAAGCAGAGGATGAGCTTTGAGGTCCTTCATCCCTACAGGCTCCAGCCTGTTTTTCCCCTGGCACTGCATGGCCCTGCTCTGACCTGTGCAGGACACACTGGGAGCTGGGATGGGGTGGATCAGTGCGTGGAAGAAGAGTCACCAAAGCAGCCAGGGAGATCAGTCCATCTGGAGCAGATTGATATGGGCACACCTGATCCCTAAGGGAGCCAGGAAAGCTTGTCACAGCCACCAACACCAGGAGTAGCTATGGAGGTTGCAGGTGGCAGGCACACAGTGATGGAGGGAAAATTAATGGGGAATTGAATGAGAAGATTGCTTGGGCAGAAAAAAATGAAATTGAACTGAAAGGTAAGGGAGAGACAAGATAGGAAAATGGAAAATACTATATTCAGTAGTGGCTATCAAACAGGATTTCTATCCTATGCACCCACGATGGCAAGAATCCCATAGAAAAAATAGATTTTTATTAACATGCACTCAATTACATTAGTAATTAAAGTCTGTGTATTGTAGAGACTGTTTAATTAGAATTGCACTACCCATGTCCTTTTTAACAGTTCCTAATTTCTGAGGGGCTGGCTTTGTGATGTTTCTCTGCCACTGCCATTTTTTTGACCGAATTCTAATCCTTCAAGAGCAGTGCAGTGCCAGTTGATGCCTACTGGAGATCTCTACTCACAAACCAGTACAGAAATCACAGAGGCAGGGAGAGCTGGAGCAAGTATTGAAAGGAGGCATTAGCAAAAGGTGACCGTCCTTGTGCAGTGCCTTCATTGCATTCCCCATGCTGCTGTCCTGAAAATGCCCACTTGTGGACAAAATATTGCTTGAGTCTGGACTGACTCCAGGGAGGGGCATCATGAGCTGCATGTTTTGCCAGCAATACTGGCAGTGGGTTAAGGACCTGCCCTTGCACATTGCCTGGTCAAGCTTGGGATTACCCTGGCATGGGGATCAAGAGGGTTGTGACACCGTCTGCCCCACCTTGATGGCACCAGAGCCCCAGCTGTTAGCAGGATCAGGACTATCCTTAGAGAGACTTTGCTTTTGAGGTTAAGGCTGGCCTTGTGGTGCAGGCAGGGGCCTGCAGTTGGGTGTTTGAGCCCTGGCTCTAATGTGGGTGTGGGACAAGCCTGGCAGATCCCACACAGTGTCTCTCTTCATCACATGGCGTGTCCTGGTGCTGTGTTCCTGCTGAGCTGATGGCTTGGGCTGAGGACCCATGCACAGCCCCATGGGGACTACCCCCAGCTCAATGCATGGAGTGATGGCATGTTATGCATCAGACACCCCTCTCTCCATGCCCCATTGCAGACTGCAGACTGCATCCTAGCAAAAGGGCTATTCCATAAGGGACTCTCCACCCTATTTGTGATAATCCAAAGCCCTTTTCCTCTTATTCATGGCTGTGTAACAGCCCTAGTGGCAAATGCATCAGCTGCTTATTCGAGAGAGAAATCCTGGCAAGGCTGAATGCAAATTTATGTAAGCCAAACAGCACACAAGTTTTCCAGAGAACACTGGCAGAGCCCCACTGATTTTCAGAAATATCTATTCTTTTAATAGCTGATGGACAGGTTCATTAGGTGCCTATTTTTAACAAGATGAAATAGATTCTGAATAACTGAAGTGACCAGCATGTCAGTCCTGAGCAGACAAAACTTGGATGCAGTTGCTGGGGATTTTTTTCCATGTTAAAACGTGGCAAAGGCTGCAATAATTGACTTCTGTAATGCTCAGGACTCCCAGTTTGACACTTTGCTTTCTTCCTGGTGATGAGTGAGGAATTGCCCACTGATCACAAAAAAATACAAAACAATCACATTTTCCCCAGATTTTTCTTAGCTAAGCTCCCTTATTACCTACCCTCCTTAATTTGAAAAAAATTAAATTTTGAGGTGGCTCAGATGAGAGTCCTGCTGCCACCTCAGCACAGTTCAGCTCTCTTTTTTTTGAGAAAAGGCTGTAAATATTTCATGGTTGATTGTCAGCAAAATTTACCTGGGCAGGTGTTAACACTGAGAACAATATATTGTGTATATATATACCAAATTTATTTTGGTTAGGAGTCCAATGAATTTTTAAGCAGATGGCAAACTGGGCAGTATAACAGGAAGAAAAACCAGGCAGATACAACTCTAATCTTGTTATATAGGTTATGTCTACTGGAGACCACCTGTGTCTCTGGGTCTGCAATGTCCCCTTGGATTCAGAAGGTCAAGGGCAGAACCACCAAAGTCTGGTGCTCTGAAGCCAGGGGCTTATAATCTTATGGTAGACACAGTTTTAGATGCTTTCCATATTACTGCCAGTATGAACTGGGCCAAGCAGAGCTGGGGAGATGCTACTTTGGTTTTGCTGGGGTCTTCAGTGAGAATAAGGTTGGCTATCAATCATCCTCCCTTCTGACCATGTGCTGTGCCAGACAAATCTTTCTGATGTCTAATGATTCTCAGCCCAAGGACCAGGCTTGTATTTTAACAGATGTAGACTTGCCTCCTTCACCAATCCCTTTATAGGAAGGGTTCATTGGAAGGTTAATAGGATGCTGAGAAGACAGACTGATTAAAATTAAATTAATCCAAATTAAATTAGGGGAAAGTCAAGTAACCCAGTCCGTTCATAAGAATTCATAGGAAAAGTATTAAAAAGAAGCAGTTCAGACTATAAGGAAACAAAGAATCTGGACCTGAGTGTTCTTTCCTCGGCATCACCCAGATGGATTAGGTTGAGGAGTTTGTATGGCTTGTAAAACCAGTCCCAGGAGCAGCCAGGAACATGCTGTGCTTGCTCATCAGCCCTGCAGCACACCCAGCTGGCTCTGGGACAGCCTGCAGACTTCCCAGGACAGCATGGCTGGGAGCACCCACTGGTGGGACCTGTCACACACCCATGCAGGAGGTCACAGGCCCTTCCCTTCCCTTCCCTTCCCTTCCCTTCCCTTCCCTTCCCTTCCCTTCCCTTCCCTTCCCTTCCCTTCCCTTCCCTTCCCTTCCCTTCCCTTCCCTTCCCTTCCCTTCCCTTCCCTTCCCTTCCCTTCCCTTCCCTTCCCTTCCCTTCCCTTCCCTTCCCTTCCCTTCCCTTCCCTTCCCTTCCCTTCCCTTCCCTTCCCTTCCCTCCAGGAATTCAGATGGTTATCTATTTTCACATGCAACAAGGCAAGCTTCCTTTTCCCATCATGTGAAGTTAGGAGAGGAACTGCTTCAGAAACAAAGGGTCACAAAATATTCACTATCCTAAAAAGCACAGAGCCACAGTTATCCTGCAGTTCAATGTGTAACACCCCTAATATGACATGTGCCTAATTTTCTTTTAATTTCAAAGTGTCTGTATAGCATTTGTCTTTGGATTTTTGCTTTTTTTGTTCTTATTCTATGAACTAAGAGAGGCTCTTTAAACTCCATAGGGCTCAATATCTGCTTCTAAGGAGGCAATCATCTCATCACAAGATGAAACAATATATATGTAAATGTACATTGATACATAAAATCTGAAATAAGACATTAACATCTACATTTGGATGCACTAATTTGGGCCTAGTTATGTTGACACAGATGGAGTGAATTACTGGAGGAGAAAAAGCACATCTGTTAAATGTTATTGTTTAATTAAGCCATTAGCAACTGAAAGACAAGGGCCTTTAAATTATAGTATTTTATATTTATCCCAGCCCGTGGTAGTTGTATGGCCCCCTAGCACTTGGAGTGAGCTGTAATCTTCAATGCAATCAGCATAAAAATCTCTCTGTGAAAGGGACCAAGAAGGATCCCTCTCTCTGCCTTGCAGATGGGCAGGTGAGCTGTTTGGTGTAGGAAATTTGGGCAAAGAACTGTGGTCTGGGGTTAACATTGTGACACTGACCTGCTTAGTTAGCCTGTGTGGTGGAGTCTCACAGGACTTCCAAGGAAATCTTCATGGGGGGGATGAGCATCCCTGGAACATCTGTCATTGCTTTGCACCCTGGCATTCGTGTACACCCAGCTGTGGAGTTTTGGACACAAATTTTCTACCTGAGTGCCAAGCTCTGTGTGCACAGCCACAGAAATAGGCAATAATCCTTTATTACAGCCACAGGCTCTCTCTGGAAATCTTATTCTCCTGTTCAATTTTACAGTGAATAAATTTCCTAGCTGGAGGGAAATTTCCTCCTGTGAGAGGGAAGAAAATGTCTGTGTGACACACCTTACCAGTGGACTTACTATGACATAGAGAGGAAGAAGTCTCATCTTGTGCTCCAAAAAGCCTTCAAATTCACCTGGGAAGGGTCCACTGCTACTCCAAGGACACAGGGTTAGCCATGAGAACGTGTCCTGCAGACTGTCCCACTGAACACCTGCCCCCTTGTTTAAGCTGCTTTTACTGTGGAAATAGAATTTCACAGAGCTCTGGAGAGCTTAGAGATGTTAAGCATCCAGAAGCAGTGCAAAACCAGACATCCATAAAGAACAAAGACACCCTGTTAGCAGTTTTAGGGTGGAAGAGGTGAACACCATCAGCCTTGTCTTTGCCCAGGCACTGAGGCTTTCTAGGTTCTGCTGCCAGCAATACCTGGTAGCTGTCATGATGGGCAAGCAATAGGGTCACAAGCAGTGCCCATAAATTGTTTATTTAATTTTTCTGTTCCATTTACACCATCACTGCCAGCAAAGTGACATGTGATAATTAGAAGTAAGAACTGCTTTCAGCTTTAAAAATAGAAATGTTTTTCCCTTTAGCCACTGCAGGAGGAAGGCCTGAGTCTGCTCTTGCTTGTGCTGGCATAAAACAAAATTAGCTACACAGAAATAATGGAGTTACATCTATCAAAAACTGCACAAGTGGCAGCAGAACTGACCCCTTTTCTTTTAAACTTCTTCCTGCTCAATACTGTATGAACATCTTTTATATTGGATGCAGTAATCTTTTAGAGCTGACCCCTGCCCCCTACATCAGAGCTGATGCCGTTCAGGCACTAACATGGATACAGCTCAGAGCAGAAAATCAGCCTTGGTGAAGGCCCAGGCAATATGGGAAGTGATCCTTGAGCCAGCACAGAGCAGTGTGAAGTGCCACCACAGAGGGCCAGCATTTGCTTTCCCTACACTAGAAAATATTAAAGCACAGCACAGTCACTGGCATCAGGGAGGATGTACACGGGGCTCTCCGAGAAGAAACACCGAGGGACTCCTGATGTGGCCCATTCAGCTGCCCTTGTCCAGAGCCATTGGCTTTGGCCAGGCATGGTCAAGCCTCTGTAGCACCTAAGGAGTTTGGCAGAACACATGGAAACTTCCTGAGGGATGTGCCAGGGAAAGAGAGAGCATATCCATCCTAATGAAAGCAGTGGCTCAAAGACAATGAATCCCTTCTCCCAGGGAACTGGATCCCAGTGCTCTGCTGTCTGAGGTGGCAGCAATTTAAAAACTAACCAGAAGCCTTGCTGCTATCCCAGAGTACTGCATTAAATAATTGAAAAATGAATAATTAAATTAAAAGAGGATTATTTCCCACAGGCAGGCAGAAAATTGCTGCCTGCAGGACAAAGGACGATGGCAACACTTCATTTTCTGCAGTTCTCAGCAGTCAGGAGTGAGGTGATGTGAATAACACACACAGTGGGCAGGAAGAGCCCCCCTGAATTGCATTGGGCTTTTTGGCTCACAGTTTATCCCTAAATTGTCTATCGCCAAGTGCAAGATTAGTGATTTCTAAAGAGCAAGGAAGCAAGTCAGGAAATACGAGACATTCCCTTTTGCAAGAATGTCACCCTTGGGGTGTGGGGGCATCTATTTACGTAGAGGTACCTGAGGGATTTGCACAGATCAGTCCCGTTGACTCACTGTCAGCTGCTACACATATTTGTAGGATACATTTCTATGTTTAGTCATCTACACTTACTTTATTGGTGGATGTGAGGAGACGTGCATGCCTGCTTTGTTCTAGCACTTTATAAGAACAGTATAATGGCACTATTATATTTTTCCCTAAGATGTATATATCTGTTTGAACAGACGACGCATTGTAAGATTTCTCAGGAACTATAATTAAACATGAACAACTCTCCACATAGGATAACAATACTGTAATATACTTGCTCTCCTCACAGAAATTTAAACAAGTTGACATGCTGAGTGAATAATGATCCTACATTTATGCTGAATTATTTTCTCTGAGTAGCTACAAGCCCTTGGCACACTGATACCCTGACTGTATGAGGCACTACAGCAGGGTCTGAACATCATGACCTGAGGGGAGAATTTTGTCCTCTTCAGCCCAACCTCAAGCTCTCCTCACACAGACACTACATTGTCCCACTTCATTCTTTGTGCCTTTTGCATCTGGAAGCCCTGTTTTTATCCTGTGTGTAAGGTTCCTTCGGACAGCCCTCCTAAACCCCTCCCTTAAACTCATATTTGTCCAGTGAAGCAATTTCTTCACTCACCACATCAGTGTTGGCTATAAAAGGTCAGGGTATTTTTCCAAGAGCTGTGACATTTTCCTTAAGCCCATCTTGTCTCTTTCTATCCAGAAACTTTACAGTCCCCAACATGGTGGTCATAGCTGTGACTGAGGTGTCACAAACCAGATGGCTGTGATGGTGCCATGGGATTCAGAAACACACACACAGCATCAGGAGGGGTGAGGCTTCAACCCTGTTAGTAGCCCTTCCTCCCTGCACTAGCAGGTCCATACTCATCACATGTATATCTGGAGACTGTGACCCAGTGAAGGAGGCCCAGGGTTTCAACAGCAGATTTCTCATTCTCCACCCCCCTGTGCCAAAGCAGATGGGCAGAGGAAGCTCAGCAAGTAAACAGCATGCTTGACACTATGGAGTGGTGCTGCAGCAGAACAATTTCTGAATGCCAACCCAGGGCCCCAGTCCCAAAACCAGCCCCTTCCTTCCTTCCTCTACAGAGAGAGTGTCTGCAGGCTGCACTGCAGACATCTTTTGTGAGAGGTGGCTTTTGAACACAGGAGCAATGAACCCATGCTGGAGCCCAGAGCCAATGAAGCCAAAGAGGAGGAGAGGCAGGGGTGAGGGCCAGTCTGGCTGTGCAGACAGCTCCATTGCCCTCCTCTCACAAAGGTCCAGCAAACCAAGGCCACCTCTCAGCACTGAAGGAGGGGGGAGCAGCACAGCAGCTTCTCCCTCTGTATCAAACCATGAATAGCAGTGCAGGGGAGGCTGGTGGAGTGGATATTTCAGTGCATGCCTTTTCATTAGAACACCCTTGCCTTTGCTAAATGAATCTCTGGTCCTTCAGAAATGGCTTTGTGGTGACACATTCCAGGGCCAATCATCACTGGCCCAAGGCTAACATTTACATACACAGGAGTTGAAAGCTGGTATTCACACAGTACCCAGCATCAATGCTCCTCTCTCTGCCTATGCAGCTATTCCCTTATCTCAGCCTGTCTGATAGCCACAGGAATACAGTTGGTGATGTTCCTTTCTGTCCTGAAGCCCTCCCAGCTAAACCAGTGGAAAACATCTTTGTCCTGCTCAGCTCCAGTCCCTGCCCAGCTCCCTCCACCGCTCCAGCAGGGGCTAAAAGCGCCAGAGGGGTACTCTAATCCCAGCCATCTGGCAGGGGTCCCTGGGGGACAGTCCTGCAGCTCCAGACTGTCAGTGTGCTGCCAGATGAGTGCTCCCTGCTGCTGGAACAACTCCCAGCCAGCCGACCGCCTCTAGCCTCTCCTTCCCACAAGTGCAGAAGAAAGAGCTGGTTTGGGGATGGGGGAGGAGGGAGTTGAGCTTGGACCCTCCAGAGAGGCATTCATTTTCTCTTGCTCATAGGGAGACAGACACTAAAATACAGTTTTTGTGAAGGCGTGTCAGCCCCTGTGATTTAATGCCAGCACTTTTTCTTTGCACCTTCAAAGCTCTTTACCATCAGCTGGCAGTGGTCGCCTCTCAGGAACCACCAGGCAGCTGTGCTGGGACCAGTGGCACCATGCAGAGCCTGTCTCCCTCTCAAATGACTCAGGTCCTGCAAGGGTACCTTTGCAAGGCAGGCAGAGTCAGTTTTATTCCCTCTGACAGATGGGAAAAATGAGAGGAGGTGCAGTGGCAAGACTCGCCCAGGGCCTTCCTGCTAACCTGTGCTGTGAATGCCTGAATTACTCAGCTCTGCAATCCAGCCAGTCAGCTCAAACTGCCTCTGGTTGTCTTTGCTGCAAACCACTGAGAAAAGCATCAGTGCATCAGTTCTGGGTCAAGGCAAGGTCCCTCTACCCCTGTATCCCATGTCTGATGAAGGGCTCGGGTGGGCAGTGGCAGAAAGGCTATGCCAACGAGACTGGTACAGAGCATCTCCCTCCCAGTATGCCTTGAAAAATGAGTGATGCCTTTCCATCTCCATCACCTCTCATAATGATTAAAGCATTGAATCATGCTTTTGGCTAACAGAGCTTGCATTGTGCGGGTCTGTTTGAATTGAAGAGAAGAAACGCTTTGATGATCTTAATCAGAACTTCCCTCTAAACACACGCTTCCGTCCCTGCCACAACAGGAGCAAACACAGCACTCTGCTACCCAGGAGATCACGTCCAAAACAGGCTTCCAGCCCCAAAGGTCACCAGAACTGGAGGAAAAAAATGTAACCCTGCTCTCAAGTTGTTAGCCAGACCAAACAAAAGATTCCTCTCCAGGAGGAAGATCCCTAATAGACAGTGAGGTATCAGAGGGAGACCAGTGCATTTCAGCCTGGTTCCAAAGCAGGAACCTGAGGTGGAGAGGAGGTTTTTGGTCAGGTCTGGATGAGGTCCCTGGGAAGCACATCAACAGCATGACTGGGTGTATGGATCCAAGATCTAAACCACGTCATAAGAGCACCCAGCAGCACTTCAGGCAGGAGCTGAAGAAGAGTAAGTTATTCACCATATGCTTTTACCTTGTGAAGATGTTTTATGTATTTTGCATCAGAGGTAAAATTTACCCAAGGAATGTAATAAACAGCATTGCCTCAAAGACAGTGCACAAACTTTACACTACTGGCAGATTAAAAAGTCATCTTGTCCCTAGCGATTTCCTCCTGCACGTACCAAAGAAGTCCAAGTGTGGATAAATTTAACGCAGATGATTCTCATTTTTTGCTTCTGGAAAATGTTGCCCTGGCAGATCATGGAGTCAAGCTATGCATCTGTCACTCCCTCCAGTCAAGTCCTTGGGAATCTACATTTATAGTCCTAGACTTTGTACAGTTAGCATCCATGCCAAAGCCCGCTGCAGTCAATGGAAAAAAATCTTGGGAAAAAAACCAGTAGAAATGTTTTATAAAAGCACTGTTTTTATGAGAATATGTTAAAATGTTAGAATATGTAAAAAATTAAACATTTCAAAGAAAACCTTTCCAGGCAGCAGATTCTGAAATGTGTGGAAAACTGTGGATGTGTGCCTGAGAAAATGCTCAGGGCATGAGATTACCTGAGCACAGCATCTTGCTGGCCATGCTCAGCACCTTGTGCTCCTCCAGCACTTTGGCCTCTGAACTGGGTCAGAGGGAGTTTTGCACAGCTGACTCAGGTGAACTCCAGTTCCACTTTAGTCTATCTTTCTGTTAAATAAATGCCATTCTACAACCTCATTATTTGTTGTTACCAATCACTGAGGAACCAGCAGGTGCTTTCATCAACAAAAGCAGGAAGATTTTTCTCACTTTTGAAGTTTGCTGAGAAACAAGAGTGCTTCCTACAAGAATTTTTGGATGGGCACCATCTCTCTCTGGTACTCCACTGCAAAATATTGATGGTTTTTTTTGTGTGTGACTGCATCAATGTCAATACATTTTCTGTCTTGGTCTCTTCCAGTTTTTACCAGGTTTTACAACCCCCTTGAAATCTGGCTGACAAGAGTCTAGAATGTCTGGTCTGTAGATCAAAGATAGAGAAGAGGACACAAATACATGAAGGGGACACATATAAAGCAACATATGACCAGAAAACTTCAGGGTGATAAATGGAGGAGCAAAAAATATGCATCACAACTTTAAAATCCTGTAGCCACTGGACAAAGTAATAAGAAGTCCTATAGGCAACTCCAAAACAACAGTATTTCCAGCTTAGGTAACCAAGTCACAAAGTAAACTAAAATGCTGATGAGGAGCATTTACAGATAGTACAAACCATAAGTACCACAGAACTTCTCCAGTAAGCTTGGCTTCTCTTATATCAACCCTGCTGAGCCTTGCACAGCTGGCAGAGGCCTCTCAGCTGAAAGGATATGGCAAGTCTGAAGCCTGTTTTAGCATCTCTTCGCAACAGAGCATCATCAAGCCAAACATTTTTTAGTGGTTCCACACTGACATTTTAGTGTCATTTAGTATTTTAGTGTCATCTACAGCAAATCCATGACTGAGGATATATAAAATAAGACATTGATACAGCTGCCCATGGGTTCCCCAATGCAGCATTTGTATCACCAAATTTCCTGTGTGGGTGCCCCATTTCCAATATTTAGACCTGGGAAACTACTGTGTGCAAAAGGCAGTGGGAAAAAAAGTCCCCAAGCATTGCCCAGTCAGTGCTGTCAGGTGGTTATCTCTGTATACAGTACAGTTTTCATGGTGCTGCATAGTTAAGGGCTTACAAGGTCCAAAATTAGGGGCTCCTTTGCCCAGGATCCATTAAACCTCACCTAGGAAGTGTTCTCACCACACATGTGGCCAGTACATTCTGCCCAAAATTGTGAAACAGGTAGAACAATTTACTCTTACTCTGCCTCTTTTTTACAGCATGAAGCTTCATCCACAATGTGGGAATCTCAGGCACCATTTCCTCTCCTATGAGAGTAGGAATACATGTGTCTACATACATGTTGTGACTACCAAATAACAGGTTCTATCCTGGGGAGGTGTTCCTTGCCCAAAATAAAACAGGGACACTTGGCAAGAAACAACAAGGTTTGGTGGGGAAACAGAAGCTGTCAAGGGGAATTCTGCTGCTGGAAGAGCAGTGAAGAGGAGGAGGCTGTAGGACAACAGAGGCCATCGAGCAAGGTCACTGTGCTAACTTCAGCAGCCTGGGTCAGGGTCCAAATTCTTAGCTCATCTCACCTGAATTCTGGACCTTTAGAAATTTCCTTACAAACTTCATGTAACTTCTCTTCCTCTTCATGAGGTTGATGCTCCTTTTACCTGCTCCTTTTACGTGCCATGAGAGCTATTTAATGTCTTTCACAGTGTCTGATGATAGCGAGAGGCTTTCTCATGCCTTGCGCAATTATCCTGCTACGTGCTCAGGAAATGTGTGTCCCAGGACTCCAGGAACGGCTGTTTCCAGGACATAGCCGCTGGTTTCAATAATATGCAAATATCTGTTAGCTGGTTTTGTAACTTGGGGAAGTTATGAGCCAGTGAAATTAGAGAGTGAATGGCTTTACGCTACAGAAACCCAAAGCAGAGCTCCAGCATGTGTAAATCAGTGTAGCTCTGAGTCAGACAGAGCTGGGTGAATTTATTCTAGGTGAGGAGCTCTTGAAACTGGAGCCATAGCCCCTCCATGGCCTGTAATTAGACACCATCCTGCTTTTTCTCTCTTCAAGTGTGCCAGCACTGCATCCTTGCAGATGATTGCATGTTATGCCACATGCTGGTCCTTCACAGACAGCAGCGGGCACTGATGTTTATCACATGCATTGCATGAGGTGAGAGGGGAAAAACCACAGCAAGAGCTTGGCACCACTTTAGTCTCATCAGAGCCTTGCTCTGGATACTGGGAGTGTTGCAGAGGCTGTGCCTGCCTGCTTTGTGTGGGCATGAACAGCAGCCTTTGATTCGCGGGTGGCACCAGCTCCTGCCCTTTGCTGTGGCTTTAAGACACAGGGGCATTGTAAGTGCCTGGCTGCAGTTCTTAAGAATACCAGCACTTTGGGCTCTTGGAGCAGCTGCATCCTTATCCCCAGCATCTGAAAACCACTTGTATTATTAGAGTGGCAGATTTCAGAACTGGCATTTCCCCACAACCACAGGTATTTAAAAAATTTAGCAAAACAAAATGGCACGCTGGGATGGCTCTTATGGGTCCTGTGTAGCACCTAGGCAGGAGACAAAAAACACCAGAATTGGCTCTATGCAAGATGAGCCTTGGATGTGATTCTTCCTCTGTCTCTGGCAGAATACAGCCACTGTGCTAACAAAAACACGAAGACTCTTCCAGAAACATCGATCTTGAAACTTTTCATGGCCTTGCACACAAAATGCTGCAAGACTCATAACCTATTTAAGGTTGGTGATGCAGAGTGAGAAATAGTTGTCCCCAGGAAGCGGCTGGCTGATGAAAGTTCCACTGGTGTGAATAACCAGCGAAATTACAGGGAAAGGCAGTTGTCTTGAACAAACTGTTAATGGGACACTGAGCCTTTAACTGCTAGATCAAAGTGCAAATGTGTCCCAGAGCAGCACTGACTCACATTATTTGATGTCCTATGGGAAACGTGCTGATAAGGCTCATTCCAGCTCCTTAACTCATCAGAATCATTGAAACTGAAGGAGCTGAAGCCTCTGACAAACCGAGATGCTTTTGTTGGTCCTACTAGAATTGTATCTGCACCCTTGGAAACCTGACCTTACTTGTCTCTGCCACAAGGGCCACCACTGCCACTCACACAGACTGTCTCCATTTTTGGCCAAGAGCAGAAACAGCATGAAAACGAAAATCTCATTTTAGCACTCATGTCAATTATTTATTCATGAATGCTGATTTATTCATCAAGATGTCTGCCTTCAGCTGTGATTTAACAGCTTTGCTAAACATGGGTTTCATTTAAGTAACAAGGAACTTCACTCTGGTCCTTCATCTATCTAATAAGGGCCAGCAGGGGTCCTTATTTAATAAGGACTGCAAATGGACCGATCTGAATTCTGGCTTTAATAGACAAAATTAATAGCAAAGATTAATTTCCTCCACTGCAGGAATAAGCATTAGGATGAGCATTATGAGGAAGTCAAACTAAATGATTGTAATTTCTAAGCCTTAATATCTATTTAGGTAGTCATTTTCCAGTAACAAACAATTAGATCTATGTAAAAGGCAGATAATGAATAGGAAAAGTAAGTGTTCTGTGGACCTTCCTGGATCATAAATGTCTATTACCCAGTTGCCTGAGACTTTGGAACCAGAGTCAAAGAGCCCAGTTGGCTCTCCCATTTCTATATTTTTGCTGAATATAAAGTAATTCATTTATTTTTCAGAGGAGATAAATTACAAGTATCCCCATTTTAGATAAATAAAATAAAAGCCTTTCTACAGCTATCCAACCGTGAATCACCAGGACTTTACACAGAGTGATAGCCACATGCTTCATGAAGGCTCTCTGTAATGCTGGATGTGGTACAGCAAGTCTGAGTTGTGGTACAAATTCTTAGTCTAAGCAAATTCACTCTGTAAAATGGGAAGTTCTGACATGGTGCTGCTCTTGCACACTTGAGCAGGCTCAGTAAGGATATTTGATACAAATGGTATAAACAGCAGCCACTGTATCTAGAAAGTTGATCAAGACCCAATAGGAAACAAAAAGCAGTAAGGTCATCTGATTGTGATCAAGTCACCATGAGCCTGAGCTCTGGTAAAAGTGCAGCTTTAGCCCACGGTAATTACAAGTCTCCAGTAATGTTCTGCTTCTCAGCTGCAGTGTTCTAGGAGCTGAGTGTGGCTCAGATCAGGAGCAAGACTGTGCCCATGCCACCTCTTACTGACACAGCTGAGCTGAAGGACAAGAAGACCAGCCCCAGCTCTGACACAGCCTCCCTGCCAGCATCCACTGATCCTCACACCTCTTGGTATGGTGCTGCCAAACTCCTCCCTACAGGGACAAGATTAATCAGTTTAAATGGTCCCAAAGCAGTTACGAAGTGCCCAGAGAACCAAGTGAGTATGAAGAGTAGCTGAGTAGAGAGGATGTGGGGGGTAACAAGAAACCACAGACCTCTTAAGCCAGCCAGAAGAAAACATGCACCCACAACCTAGCTTGTCAAGAAACCTGTAGCTCTGTCTCATAGAAATATGTGAAAATACCCAAAGCCACATACTGCTCTACTTTTCCCCTCTGGATGTTGTTTATTAACAAATATTTCTACAAGCCTGGGGGAATGACACTGGGATGAAACAAAGTATGTACTGGCAGTGAATATGCACCATGGTTTGCTATATGCTTGCCTGACTTTTTAAGTGCCAATGTTTTCCTTCTTAATTTTTTTTTTCTTCAAAGCCTGGCACAGTACCATGACAGCTTTACAGTGAAACTCTAGTCCAACATGCTGACACCAACTAACAAGGCATAGCAAGAACCCAGCCCTTTCACATACTTTATGAGTACAGTGTGTTAGTGTTAAGCAATATTTGAAGAAATACTAGGCAGAATAGTTCCCAGAAAGACCTGGATTCTGACTTCTTGCAGGCAAAGAAATATATGACAGAAATGGTAAATCCTAATGACATTGCTGATGGTCCACCTAGTCAGGGAGCTGTTCTGAGACTCCAGTGTAAGCAACAGCCCATGAAAGACCATGCTCTTTGTTCCTTTCAGTTAATTTGCTGTACTTTTATGCTGGCAAGTGTTGTTTGGTAACACTAAACAACATAATAGGGCAAGAGGTTTGCTTATGTGGCATCTAGTTAAGATAAAGAGCTTAAAAAAGAAAAGCCCTCCCAATAATCACATGCATTACAAAGGGCTGAGGTGTACAGTATACTCTTCTAGAACCACACTAAAGCCCAAAAGCAATGGCATGTTGACACTATCAAAAGTCTGCATGCTTCACAAAGAAAACATTTCATCTCTAAAAATGGACAGATAAAATGTTCAGCAAAATCTCTACAGACATACAGTCCATCATTACTTTACAATGTTCAGGTCTTATGCAATTCACTCAGCTTCCCCCACTCCCCTTTGCCTTATTCAAGGATGGAAATGTTCTGCTGGCTTGTGTGCTGTAGCAGCTGCTTCTCTTGACATTTCTGCTGCAGGCTGGGATACAGACCCTGAGAGTTAGTTCTAATGAAAGAGCTAATATAACCCTTCCTCTCATTTCCCAATATTTCATGTGAATCAGAAATTCTAATTTAGGCAATCATTTATCTGAGAAGTCTTCCTAGGTTAGTGGAGATTCAAAAATAGTTTGAAATAGCAACAACAAAACCAAGGGTGCTTCAGGCTTTAATTTTCTTCCAACAACTTCTGTGGCTTATTAGAAGGTAGATGCTATTCCTACCAGGTATCCTGCAAGGAAATTCAGTCTATTAGTTATTGACTGTCACTCTTCAGCATGGTGCTCAGGTGAAAAGAATAAGATACAGAAAGCTAATCGTAGAATCATAGAATATCCTGAGTGATAAAGGACCCATAAAAACCATTGAGACCAACTGCTGGCCCTGCACAGGACACCCCCAAGAGTCACCATGTGCTTGTCCAGATGCTTCTTGAGCTCTGTCAGGCTTGACCTGTGACCTGCTCACCTCTTGTGACCACTTCTGTGGGGAGCTTGTTCCAGTGCCCAACCACCCTCTAGGTGAAAATCTTCTTTTAAAATATTCAACCTAACCCCTCCTCTGAGACAACTTCATGCCACTGGGCACAACAGAGAAGAAATCAGTGTCTGCCCCTCCTCTTTCCCTCCCAAGGAAATTGTAGCTGCAATGAGGTCTCCCCTCAGTCTCCTCCAGGCTGAACAAACTAAGTGCCCTCATCCACTTCTCTAGGTCCTTCACCATCTTTGCAGCTCTACTTTGGACACTCTGTAATAGCTTTATATCTTTTTTATACTGCAGTGCCTAAAACTTGCACACAATATTCAAGGTGAGGCCACACCACTGCAGAGCAGAGAGGGACAATCACCTCCCTCAACCAGCTAAATTTTTGTGGTGAGAATATGTGGACATGGCACAATGAGAGAGTCTGATTTTGACCCACAGGGTGCATTTGTAGCTCAAAAAGTACAGGGGAGAAAGTGTCTTTACAGAAATTATTAATGTTGCATTTCCATGACAGAACATCCAAGATGCAATTCATGATGAAGGGGCTTTGTCTTGGCAGGCCATTTCTCCAACGGGCCTGCAGGAGCTGCTCATTAGGAGTGTTTCAATCACCACCAGTGATCACTGCAGACTCTGTAGAGAAAGCCTCCATTTGTTCCCATCACACTGCAAATACACAGCCCATGCAAACATTCGGGTTTTCTCAAGATCCACTGAGACTGCTGGCTAACAAAATCATCAGCATCACACTGAGGACATTTGACAAAATAAGAAGAAAGCTGAGTGTCAGTCAATGAGACCTGGGAGCAGAGATATCTGTCCTGAATTACCCTTTCTGTACTTCTGCCCATTACCTGAAGAAATGTGGCACATCTGGGAAGCAGGAATTGCAAATGCAGTCAGCTACCCTCTCAGCTGTGACAGATTTAGTTTGAGTTCTGCTTGTATTGCTCAATAATTTCTTTAGGGAAAGGTGCATTGCAGGAACAATTAATTTAAAAAATGGTAATTATTTGACATGTACACCCCATCTCAGCAGTAGAAAATGTTTGTTCCTGGCACCAGAAAGAGACAAGATTCTCCTCATCCCAAGTCGCTCTACAGCTCCATTAATCACCTGCCTTTGTTCCAATGGAGAATGTGCTTACTGCAAGTACTTTGTCTCGTGCCTGCATAATTTCCATGCCCTGACTCCTCCATAGCCTCCAGGAAACTCCTCAGTGCAGGCAAATTTCTTCATGCAGTTCACAGAGGCACTCAGCCATGCTGCTTGGCCAGCTCCATCAATATCATCTTGCAGCATACTGATACTGCTTTTTATGCATTGTATGTTTTTTAGATTCAAGGAACAGCTTCACCATCATTAACCAACTAAACAGAGTAGGTAACCTATGGTGAATATTTCTCAACAAATGCCACCCTGGTGGAAGTTTACTACTGGATTGCCACGGACATGTTTCCAAGGTTATATTTCTATTGGCCTGTTTCTGTATGCTGATGTCTTGTACCCACACAACAAAACAGGGTCTATGAATACACCTGCCCTGGAGATGCACTGGGTGACTATAATTCAGTCCCAGCTGAGAGAATTACTGCTGGGAGTCCCCCAAATAGAAGTGAGGTACAACCTGTTGATCATACAGCCGCCCCTCCAAACAGTTTCTCTGCCAGTTTCCTCCTTGAAACCTGCATTTCCCTCAAGATCTAGTATTGATTCCTCAGACTCAGCCCAGAGATTTTAAATATCCCCAATCTCCCAAGTTCCAGTTAGCATTTTGTGAGGAAACCTGAGGAAATTCAGCAGCACAGCTAGCTTTTACACAGCATCCTAAAACAGCTCATTAAAAGCAAACAAACAAGAGAACTCCCCAAGCCCTTCCTGAAATGCAGCTTCCCTCCATCTAATTGTGTCCCACTTCAGAAGTCTTTGTGGCAAGGAAGGCAAACAGGCAGCTCCAGGGGTACCCTCATGCTTTATTTTTCTTGTGCATCTCCTTCAGACTTCACCCAGGAGACCTTTTAAACCCTCTTTTATCACCTCTTTAACATTGCAGAGCTGCTGGCAAGTTGCCAGTGCTCCTGGGGAAAAAGGTACTAGTTTGTATTCAGAGATAATGTAGGCAATGGAACAAAACACATTATGCCATCCAGCAGCAGCAGCAATCAAAAAAATCTTCACATTTGGGAGAATCAGGAGACACCACAGCTGTAAATTCTGCAGTGTATGCATAAGGGCTTGCCTGTCACCTTAGATTTTAGGGATCAGCCTCCAAGTAGATAACAATTTCCTGTCCCTATTCCTGATCAGCAATAGCTAATGAAATCTCTTTTGACTTTTTGCCAAGAGGAAAACAATAGGCTGCTTGAGAGCTTCAGCTTGAGGTGTGAGTTATTGTGCTTCCCCTGCTTAGCCAAATCCTGTGAGAGGGCTGGTGGAGTATAATCAGAATTCAGTATATGTGAAGAGTAGAAAGATGAATATTTTCTTTTTCTTTAATCCCAAGATACTTTATTATTCCAATGGGGAGGATGGAACTGTGGAGATACCATTGCAACTCTCATCTGGAGCTAAGAGGTCAGTTCTGACAGCAGCACAGAGTATGTCATGAGCTTATGAATGCACCCACCCTGAAGTCACTAACTCACCTCAAAAACTTTGTTATTCTCTTTAAATGTCAGGTTTTGCTCTGTTGGACACAACAATTATACAATCCCACAAACCAGTCAGAGCTTGGGCTAGAAAACTCGTGGTGTGAAGGTGCATCTGGAACATTAGGAAAAGAGTCTTCACCCAGAGGGGGTCTGGCACTGGAACAAACTTCCCAGACAGAATTCAGGGAGTGTCTGAATGATGCTCTCAGTCACACAGTTTAGTTTTAGGTACTACTATGAGGAACAGGGAGGTGGACTCTATGATCCTTATAGATCCCATCCAACTTGAGATAGTCTATGATTCCATGATTCTGCATCAGACAATCAATAAACAGGGTGTCCCCAGCAGTTTTAGAAGCAGGAGAAGCTTCAAGAATGGCAAATGTGTAAATGAAGCAATGAAACACAACTGTTCCTCTAATATTAGATTTTTTTGGTGAGATTTGCCACAAAAATCAAGGCATGAAGGAAAACAGGTAGGTTACATGTAAGTAAATTCCTCTAAATTGAGAAAGATTGGCTTTTTTGAGAAATAGAAAATAAAGATCTTTTGTGCCTTGAGAATCCTGAAAGATGATACTACTATACAAACCAACTACATACTATGAATATAATTTGTTCTTATATTGTTTCAGTAAACATGTTTGCCCATCTTCTTTTAACTCTAGCTGATATTTTAAAAAATGCAATCAACACATATTTCATTGTACTTATATGCTAGCAGAATATTTCTCAGTTTTACCACGAATTTCCCATAGTCAGAACAAAAGTCTGAATTTGCAATTGTCTGAAGTGACTGCCTGTTTTTTTCACATACCTCTTTCTTAGTCAGCTGGTGCAAACCAGTCATCACAGAAACCTGAAATCCATTGCAGAACAAGATATTGTACATTGCAGGGAATAGTCCATGACTAACAAGGGATAATTTTTTTAATGTGATTTTATTTTCAAGATGAAGTGGCTTTTGACTTCTTCTTTTAGATTTGGGGATGAGCACTGTATTGGGAGCTGTATCTCCTGTGTGCACCACCAGAAACTGCAGAGATGCACAGCTTGCCTGTGGAGATCAAAGCCAAAGGTCAGTTTGCCTAATGTTGGGATATGGGCCAGGCCTTCTCTGTGTTTTTTCTCTCTCTCCCAATATCACTCTTGTATCAGTGCCAGGAATTGGGATATTCATCTTCTCTAGGTAAACATCAGTTTATAAAACAGGGAATATAATTGCACAGAAGCAGCTATGATATGCCTTGGGATTAGTGAATACCTCCTAATTGAGCTTCAGTGAAAGCGGCAGTTCTGGCATTATTTTTATTCACCTTGTGGAAAATTATTGGAGCATATTTCATATAATTAGGATCAAGAATGGATTTGGCATCACTTCCAGCAAATGCCCCTGAACACTAATCTGGTTTATTTGGCACCACTGATGAAGCTTCTCTTGTGGGGAATACAATGACAACAATTAACCTGGCAATGCAGAACAGAAATGGGAAGTGGGAAATTGTCTTGTCCTTTATCCACATACAGGATGAAGTGTGGCCTCATTCAGCAGCAAAGCAGTGCCTTGAATTTATTTTCTTCTTTTGTTTTTTTCTCCCATCTTGAAAAACCCTAAGGAATCTTCTGTTTTTTTCCCCATCTATCTGAAAAAATCTACATTATTCATTCTGTTCAAGAGGATCCCAACAAGCAGACCTATTGAAAGTGTAGCTCAATGTATTGGATTGAACTGGGTCTTGTTGAATGACCAAAAGATTCTTTCTAGAATTAGACCAATATTGACTTTCAACAGCTGCCAGTTCAGAGCAAGAAATCAATAACAGGACTTGGGCAAGGTCTTTAGGTTACTGCACCAGGATGTACTTTTTTTTTTTTTTAATAATTGCATATGTCCATACATAGTCCATTTTTTAGTGAGTTCTGTTTGTTCCTTTTCAATGAGTGTTCTGGACAACTCAAAAAATCCCCTTTTTTATCTTCTTTATCCACTCATTATGAATTCAGCACTGACAATACATTTTAAGATTTCCAGGTCAGGTAAAGTGACAATTCATCCATCCGTAGCTTTCTTTTCCTTTGATCTAGTTCTCAGGCTAGAGGCCACAGTGAGGCTTGGGAAAACTAGTCCTCCAAAGTTTTTCAGGGAGAATGTTTGGAAGAAGAGGCTTCCATAGAAGCAGGAAAAAGAGATTAGTTATTAATGTGGGATGTTAAATACAGCAAAGCTTGAGAGACTTAGGGAGATTTACAGACAGAGGGAAATATGACAAGAAAGAGGAAGAGTGGAGTGATTTGGTTTAGCTGCTGAGCCAGCTGAGAAAGGGATGAGAAGAACTCTGAGGGGAGGAGTGAGAGAGGAGGATCTTGTGAACTCAGGGGACCTTAGACTTAACCCCAAAGAACACCATAATGCAGTGACAAAATTTAAACAAGGAAATATATAGGCTTGCTTATTGGCATTATGCATGTTTGTGGTTTTTTGTTTCTAGAGCAGTATATTTCTTTTGCCAGATATAAGACCTGAGAACACCACAAATTTCTTGCCCAGACTGATATTCTGCCCCTGATCATGGAAGTAGGAAACACCATCCATGCAAGCATGCTCATTTTATTTAGGAAAAGTCAGAAAACCTGCCTGTTTCCTCTCTCCCTGGTGGATGAAAAGGTGAGATACAGGAACATGCTTAAGCTGCTGAACAGAACAAGGAGGGCAGCTGTGGGGCTGGGACGCATAATTTCCACACAAACTCCCAATTATTTTACTGGGAAGACAGAGACAGCCTGTGGTCAAGCAGTGTGTGAGAGAGGCTGAGGAGCAGGCAAGTGCTGTGATGTGCTCCTGTGAGCACCTGAGGAGCCTGCTGTAAGCTCAGTGCAGTGGGGTCAGGGTGTAAAACCCTGGTGAGAGCTATGCTGGTGTTCATGCCAAGCAGCTGGAGATCACAGGATTGCATTTCAGCCATGTTCTTAAAAATCTTTAAAAACACAACAGATTTGGGGAATGCTGTCAGGTCTAGCCCCATCTTTTCTGAAATCCTCAAAAAACAGAGGAGACTCACAGCCTGTCCTGATCATTAACACCCCCCTCCCCACAGCCCCCAAACAGCCTCAAGCAAATGCCAAAACTGAGAGCCCATCACAGAAAGTGTCCTTCCATTATCCTGAGCTGCAATCTGTGCTCTATCCTCTTCTTTGACAGCAGAAAGGGGATGCAGTAAATCCTGTGCAAGCTGTTCACATCAAAACCAGCAGATGATCTCGTAAAATTGCTGCTCCTGGTAAAATACCTTGTTTAGTTCCAGAGCAGCTGCATACAGCTCCTGGATTGACTGTAGATGTAGCCCAAAGAGGAGAGAGTGGCAGCAATTTAGCTGTAAAGCAACAAGTAACTGACTTGCAATAGGCAAGGTCTAGTATGGGTAAAAAACACACTCTAACAACATCCCAGCCAGACAAAAATGAGAAACTTCCTAGCAAATGCTGATTCGTGATGTGCAAGAGGAACCCAGCTACAGCCTCTGTGTCCAAACCAAGAAATGGCAGGCACACATGTTCCATGAGGAGTGGAAATTACTATTTTTCCTAAGCAAATAACTAATTTTTGCCAGGTGTAATTTTTGCCAAGCCATTTCATCATGAACTTGGTCCTCCAGCAATAATCTATGAGGTTTTCAACACCTCACCAGCTTTGTTGTCAGGTGAGCCAGAGAAAAGGGAATGGTTTATTGCCAACACAGCTGAACTACCATGGCCTATTTTCTCTGTTCCATCCCTTACAAAAAATAATTTACAGAGCAGAGAGGAGCAAATGGCAGGGCAAGTAACACTGTACACAGAGGATCTGATCCTTGCTCTGGAAATGCCTGGTGTGGAAGGAGTGGCAGATCTCTCAGGCCAGACCTCCCAGCTGCCACCATCATCAGGGGACTGAGCAGTGCCCTGCAGATGTGACTGGTCCCATGTTTTGTGTGTCCCTTGGTTTTATTAATGCTGCTGTTCTTGGAAAGTGATACACACTGTAGTACTGCCCCAGACCTCACTCTGTGCACGAGATATTCTGGCTCACTTTTCAGCAGATTTTGTTAAAAAAATTTATTTTTGTGCACACATAGCATTGCATTCCATTTCTAGATTTAGAGGTTCTTAAGTCCATCCCTAACTCAAAAGTCTTGGATACCCACCTTCTGGCACCTTAGTTTAAAAGCACTGGCTAGAATGTTTCATGTCCTCTCTAGTGCCAGACATTGCACAGCCCCCTAAACAGTGACAGATAATGAAGAAATTGCATATGCTTCAATACCAAGTTTCATGAACAGAAAATGGGATATCACCCTTAACCATTAATTCTCCTCTCCTCTCCTCTCCTCTCCTCTCCTCTCCTCTCCTCTCCTCTCCTCTCCTCTCCTCTCCTCTCCTCTCCTCTCCTCTCCTCTCCTCTCCTCTCCTCTCCTCTCCTCTCCTCTCCTCTCCTCTCCTCTCCTCTCCTCTCCTCTCCTCTCCTCTCCTCTCCTCTCCTCTTTTCTTCATCTGTGTGATAACAATTAGCATAATTTATATCCATATCATACATTTTTCAGAGGGTTTGGACACAAATATATTTACCTCACACTACACCAGAATTAGCAAAATAGCCATGTTCCCTGTCAGCACAAAGAGAAGTGAGAGATAATAAATCACTGACTTGTAAACTGCATCCAAGAATCAATAAAATGTAAATGGCTACAACACAGAAGGTAGAAGTACATTAAATATGAATGATAAGAAAGAGTAATATGGCTGGAAAACGATAAGGCTGTGTGTTTCTTTCCACTAGACAGAAGTGATGGAGGATGTTTCTGGACTGGTAAAAGAAGAGAATCTCTTTTCAAACAAAATGGTATCTGACCATGTAACTCTGTCCACTACCCCTCTAATGGAGATATATCATACATGTGTCAACAAACTTTTACAAACTTTACACATCACTGATTACAAATGAAAATGTAATGGTGCCTACACATGTTCTGGCTCTTATCTCTCCTCTAGGGAAAGCATTAAATCCTCAGCCTGCCATGGAAAATGTAGCATTCAGACATCTGTGACCAGCATGTGTAAAGAAAGAAGATAAGGTGCGTATCAAGCCTACATCTGTGACAGGGGTCTCAGAGCCTCTAGAGAAAGATGAATGAGCACATATGAAAACTGACAGAAAATCTTCTAATTAAACCTTTGCTTTCCTCAGAAGTATTTGCTCTCTATGGAGTATTTTCTGTTTTGAAAGAAAAGCTCACTGAAAAGATTTTGGCCAATATCCTCAATATCCAGTGCTTACACACACGCACATTCTTCTTTTAAGAAAGAAATAGCCTACTCTTGAGCAAAGATACTTTGTATACTTTAAACACTCCCTGAGAAAGTTCAGCCTGCTTGCCTACTGTGCAAGGGAAGAGGTAAGCTGTTAATGGTTGCAGGATGACACTAGATCTTACGGGCTGTGAGACAGATTTGGATCTTTGAAGAATAACTGGTTCTGAACAATAGGAGATAAATAAATCAGAACAAAGCCACAGGTAAGATGCTTGGATGAGCAGTGGCCTGCCTGTCAGAGCTAGTCATTAGCCCATATTGGCAGTGCAGGTGAGATAAATAAGGTAGAGCTTCAAACATCTAGGCAAGGCTCTTGAGCTTTACAGCTAGAAGTACAACAGCTTTGTAGGGTCAGCAATTCATCTTACTTCTTTAGAAATTTAAGAATAAAAAATGCAAATGCACCTTTCATGTGTTGATTACTTAGAGATGCACAAAACCATGAACAGTGGCAGTAACTAAATGTCTGCTGGATGCCTCTGAACAACACAGGAGGACACAGGCAAGGTTCCCTAGGAAACCAGAGATGCACTCCAAAGCATGTGCAAGTTTGGCCAGCTGACAATTGTGTTCTGAACATCACTGCTAGAAGGTATGTAATTCAACTCTGGAGTGTAGTTGCAAGGACTAATTGTGGAAAGCCTAGAAGAGATTGGGATAGATTTATTCCTGGTTGTATAAATACCCAGACCTCTAAAAGAAAGAAAAGACTGATTGCTAGCTATCCAAAATCAGGGGAGAGAAGGGTGAATAACACCTTCAATTAATCTAAACATTGATCTTAGTCCCAGACTCTGCTGGCCTAAATTCCACCTAAATCCTTGTGCCTACTGTTTTCTATTGGCGGGGACCCCAAAGGCTTCACAGTAATTATTCCAGAGATGTGAGTAAGGCTTAGAGCCCAGAGCTGCCACTTCTCAACACTAAGTACTCAGATTTATGTGGAATCTAGTCCTGGCAAAACTGGGCATTGGGATTCTATGTACCTCCTAGGTGCTTATGAGGGAAGAAGTCTGCAGACTCAATGCTTAACCTTGCCTCTTCCAACTTCCAGACAAAATATCAATTTAACACCTCTTGGGAAATACAGTACAGAACCTCTCCTAAGCTTTGTTCTCTTTCTGCATCCCAGCACCTCCAACCCCTCACTGGGTTTGCTCAGAAGTAAGCTAAGGCCATATATACAGGTGACCCACAGTGGGAATGAGAAAAGAGAAGAGAAAAAGAAGAGAAGAGAAAAAGAAGAGGAGAGGAGAGGAGAGGAGAGGAGAGGAGAGGAGAGGAGAGGAGAGGAGAGGAGAGGAGAGGAGAGGAGAGGAGAGGAGAGGAGAGGAGAGGAGAGGAGAGGAGAGGAGAGGAGAGGAGAGGAGAGGAGAGGAGAGGAGAGAAGAGAAGAGAAGAGAAGAGAAGAGAAGAGAAGAGAAGAGAAGAGAAGAGAAGAGAAGAGAAGAGAAGAGAAGAGAAGAGAAGAGAAGAGAAGAGAAGAGAAGAGAAGAGAAGAGAGAAAGCAAGAAACTTTTGCCCTCCTTGGCCAGATGATTCCTAATGTCTTGCAGATCCTTCGTCTCTTACTACTAGAAGACCCTTTTACAAGTGCAGAACAGTGGAATTTCTCATACTACTATGGAAGACCTGCCATGACTGAATTTCTTTCCAGTTGCATGTCTCTGACTCTCTTAGAACAAGCCCCTGGATATACCAAAGACTGGAAAGCACAGAGATTTCAAAACCAGTGAGTCCTTCCCAACTATCTGTGGATCAAATATCCTTAATATCAAATATTTGAGGATTGAGATGTTTGGAGCAGAAAGGGTCTGCTACACATGGACACTCTTACAAAGCTTTCCATGGATCAAAGAAGCACTGTTGTTCCTGAGCTCTCCTGCCCTGGTGTGAGATAGAGCAGACAGGTGTGGCTGTAACTCTAGCACAAGTAATAAATACATTTAGCTGTTGGATTAGCATAATTGCTTGCCTAGTCAGCTAGCATGCAAAGTGCACAAACAAGTATCATAACAGTTTTATTACATGTACATGCTTGCGTTTCCTTGAGACATGATAAAACAAACAGATTGGTAATTTTAGAACAAGCAGGCAAAAAACCTAAAAAACGCAATGAGTAATTGAAAACAAATGTTAAGAAAATGGTGTCTTTAAGAAATCTTCTCCAAGCTCTGCCCCAATTATATTTTATCAATGTGAAAGGTATGATGACAAAATATATTGCTGGTCACAAAAAACTACATTTAGGTAGCTTTTTGCTCCATTATGAAATATGTTTTGTTTTGTTCCATTATGAAATATACTTCACTGCAGCCATTTATATCCTTCCGTGTGAAAGGTGTGATTCGATCTGGAAACATTTTGAATGGGTGATTGCTCGAGAAATGTCCCCACCCTTTTCTTCATTCAAACAACAGATAAGGAATGTGCCTCTTATTTCTCAAGTAGAATATTTAGTTCTTGCTGATAATATTGCACAGTGCCTTTTGAAGAGCTTGAATATCAGTGACTTATAACTGTTCTAAATACATTTCTAACAACTCACTATAATTTCACAAGTATCACATAAGCTAGCCAACAAGTTTGTTAGTCAAAACAAATAAGATAAAACATCTTTGGGGTTACACCAAGATGCACTCAGCTGTTAAATGAAGTAAAATCAGCTGTCAGAGTTTGTTCCTTTTACAAATTGCCCATTGTGTGTGTTTCAGGGAACAGTGGGAGCAGTGAGCAAGACATGAATGAAGTAGTCTGTCAAATCCTCTGTTTGATTTATAATAATGGGGTTGCATTGACATGAGAATAAAATACAGCAAAGCATATGTTCACTATGAGTAATACAGACTCATTTATACTTTACAGGAGTATTAAATAAATAGTGTTTTCTAAAATAGTCCTAAAATGAATGTGGTTAAAATGCCATGGGACAAATTTTGCTTCACAGGCAGTGATCAAACAGACAGAAAAAATATTAACTCTGTGTTTTTTCTCCTTAGGTTTCTAGTCCTTCGACTAAGTGGAAGGAGTTGAAATAGCATACATTTTCCTGTTGTGGGTCTAAAGAAAAACTAATCCCGGTTTTCCTCTGGAACAGAGAACAAGAACAGTGGCTTCATGACATAACTTGCTCAGTTTCAGTCCTCAAAGAATCTGGTCCCTTAAATTCTCAGTCAGATGTTGGCAGGAAAGGGCTGGGTAGGACTTTAAGAAAACATTGACATGGTTTCAGAGATGTCAGTCACAAATCCAACTCAGCTATAAAATAGTTACTGTGGGAATCCAGAGAAATGCATGCATTTATCTTGAAGACTGGCAACGCTTCCACATGAATGTTCTAATTAGGAATCATGACATCCTATTTCTTTTTTTAATACCCTAGCTGTAAATTGACAACAAATGTTATTTACTAGAAATTGAGCAAGAGAATGTCATTGTTTAAACATGGAAATGGAATTTAAAGTTCTGCATTTAATTATACTTGGGGTTGCTTTTCCTTTGGAGCTAAACCTGAAGATTTTTTAAAATGTGGTCCAATATTCTTTCTCTTTGTAAAATAGGAAGAATGTTAATGAACATACCCAAGCTGCCTTTAACAGCAAGAAAATTGTTTAAAACACAGTAGATCTCCTAGTTGTTCAAATAATCATGCATTGTATGAGCATGGTTATTTTGTGTTGTGGTTCTAACCACTACATTACGTGACAGCTCTTACAAACCAGAAGTTTCCGAAGTCTCATTTCTATTTCTTTTCTTTTCTTTCCTTTTTTTTTTTTTTTTTTTTTTTTTTTTCCAGTGAAAATGGCTCATTTGTCTCTCCCAGAGACCTCAATTTGTGGACCTATTCAGTGTCAGAAGCAAAGTCATTATAAGAAAACTGCTATTTATTTATTTATTTATTTATTTATTTACTTACTTACTTATTTACTTATTTATTTTTTTTATTTCCAGCCTGCGTTGAAAAGTTCTAAACATTTGCCAGAAACTTTGTAAATCAGAAATCTGATAAATTAAACACACAGCATTCTTCTCAGACCACCTAGAGAAAAGGAAGGCTAAGAACACGAAGGAAGACTGAGCTAAAGTAAAAAAAAAAAAAAAAACACAAGAAGGACTGCTCACAGAGCTCTAAGGCATAGGCCAAAGTGAAGCTGAGGTGTAGGTGGATACAATTTCTGCAGCACTGGTAGCAAAGCCCAGGCCAAGGCTGGAGCTGTGAATACTTGGGAAAGTAGAGCTTCAATCTGCTAAACCTGGAAAGCTGCTCTGCCCTTCAATCTTCATTCCAGGGTGTGAGTTTAACCACACAGTTTTAACCATTGGCCTTTACTGCACTGGTAGAGGTAATTTTGACTACTTTTGTTGGGTGCTGAGAGCAGATGTGTAAGTATTTAGCACAGCATTCATCAGAATTAAAAGAAAATATCAAACAAAACCCTCTAACCCAAACCCTTTGTTGACGTGAATTTTTGAAATGTTTCATTTCAAAATGAAAATGTTGTACTTGTGAAAATGGCAAAACCTTCCTTTTAGATGAACATCAGTTATTCCAAAGAAACACATTTTGCTGTGTAAAACATGATTACTGCTGTACCATGACTACAACTGCCCTCAAAGGTGCAATTCTCAAGCTTTCCTTCCAAGAAATTGCTTATTTTTAAATCCATGGCAATACATGGTTGTACAGGTCTTCAGCTACAAGTCTCCCCATCACATCTTGGTATTTCCTACAGTGCACTGGATGCAATTAAGTTTAAATCAGGGGTATGTACTACTAAGGACCCTTCTGCAGGTAATGTGTGTTTGAACATAGCTCAAAGTAAGCAACAATTATAATACTTCAAAAAGCTTTTAAATATTTGCTTTTTAGGATATGATGGTCCTATTTCATCCATTAAAGAGGCAGGGTAGAATATAGGTCACATCCTAGCCATTAGCATTTATGCTTCAGTAGCAAACAACTGGGGTTAAGTAATTTGTCACATGATCAGAATTCTAATTTTGATTTTAACGCAGTAACTGTGTGCTTTTTCCCTGTAGCAGTGCACAGATGGCTGCTTTTCTACACTTTCTACCATGTTTAGGGTATTCAAGCCCCATACTTCATAGAGAATTTGAAATAATTCCTTCTGCCATTCATACTTTTCCTTCTTCCTCCCAGGTCAATGCTGCTTTCTTTATTATTCTACCCTAGTGAGGTGACTGGGGGTTTTGGGAATCCAGTTCAGACAGTCTTCCCCAGTCAGCATGACAACTGCACAAGGAAACCTGGCACTCTGTCGCACACAGAGGCCTCCCAACCTTTCCCAGAACAGAGAAGGACAGTGAGTACTCCTGAGTTAGCCTTCTAACTACTATAAAGAACCATGTTGGCACTAAGGGTTTGTTTTTTTTTCTACGACTGACTCATGTTTTCCTATCCTGGCTCTTCTAGAAGAGTTACTAGGAATCCCTAAATAACTTGGGCCAAGCCCAAAACCATAAGTGAAAAAGAATGCAAGGCACCAGCCCTAGAACCACTCCTAACTTTACTATGTTTAATTAGTTTATCACTTAAAACACTAATGGCATGTCCACAGACTCCATGCCTCTACCTTTCCTTCCAGACTGACGCATTTTTATCCTTTCAGACTAAGGCATTATGAGTTCATGTCATACCTTATTTCATTCATCATTTCTATGCCTGATGTTCTTTTAATGTCCTGTTCCTTTCTGAGTGAAGCAGGAGCTTTTGAACTCTGCCATCAGCTCACCAGAATGGGATGTGGGACAAAGGTATCATAGGAAGGGCAAAGTTTCTGCACTGCCTCTGTGCAAGTCAGGAGCCAGAGAGGCTGCATGCTGGGTCTCAGCCTCATATTTCTGTCCTCCTTGCCTGGCTAAGTCAGCTTGGGCCATATCCCAGTTTTCCTGTCAGTCCAAAGGTCCCCTGTATCACTGTCCCTGCTATTTGAGTCACCAGGTGGGACTAGTTGCTTTGACTAAAAAGCAAATGAGGAGATAGGGGGCAGAAAATGTGCTTCCTTCACAGCAGGTAGCAACTCTAATTGTCCTTGGCACAACTGGAAAACATCACTCTCCACCCATCACAGGAAGCACACACCTTCTTCCTCTGCAGCACCAGGAGCACCCGTGGCCTTGCTTTGTGTTTCCTCCTCTGTAGTACAGGCTGTGGCTGGGTGTTTGTGCCTCTCTTCCTAGGAGAAGGAGGGAGAGACCTTTTGGAAAGGCCTGCAGCAGGGTTGTAGAGCAACCATGTGGTGGTGGAAAAGCACAGTATTCCAGATGTTGTGTGAGTGCCAAATAGAGAATGGCAATGGCTTCCCCCCTCCCCTGGCTGTGCTCCTGCTGACACAGCCCAGGGTGCTGCTAGCCTTAATCACTGGCTTGGGCTTACCCCCAGCTGTCCCTCAGGACCCCAGGCCCTTCTCCACAAAGCTGTGCCCTGCACGGAGTTAGTCTGCCCCAGATACTGTTTGTCCTGGTTGAATTTCATGAGGTTCTTGTCATACCATTCCTTCAGCCTGAGTCCCTCTGAGTGGCAGCTCTACCCTTGACCACATTGGCTCTCCTACTAATTTGCTGTCATCCACAAACCTGATGAAAGGGCACTCTGTCACCTCCTCTAGGCATTCCTGCAGATATTAAACAGGTCAGGTCCCAGGATAGACCCCTACAGTACTCCACTTCTTACTGGCCTCCAGAGAGAGTACAGCCCTTTAACTGCTGGCCTCTGAGTCCTATCACCCAGTTTTTTAACCAATGTGGTTGTCCGTCTATCTAGCCCACAATGTGTTAATTTGTATACAAGAGAGTAGATTGTGTCAAAAGCATTGCAAAAGTCAAGGTAAATAATATCCTCTGCTCTTCCTCACCTACAAATCCAGTCATTTTACTACAGAAGGCAATCAGGTTGGTGAGGCACGCTGGCTGTTCCTGATCACCTCCTCCTTCCTGTGTTCAGGAAAGCATTCCAAGAGGGCATGGATTTGGACATGGACTGCAGTGATGCTGATCAGCTAACAGTTTCCCTTTGGGCTTTTTTTCAAGAGTCATTGGAGAACACTGCAATGGTTGTGGAGATTCCAGTCTCCACTATCTTTCAGACAAAAGTGCAGGCTTGCAGTGAAACCAGACAGCTCCCTCAACAGCTTGGATACAGCTATGTTGATCCCATTAATGCTTATGGGTCAAATTCTCCCATGTAATCCCTGACTTGATCCTCAGCCATTGCTGGTAGTTCTCCTCCATGAATTCTAAGCACAGAGATCTGGAACACCCTGACGATATACCTGAGGCAAAAGTGGCTCTAGATGCCACAGCCTCATCTGTTTCCATTGCCAGATCATTTGACCCATTCAGGAACACGACCATGTTTCCTGTTTCCAGTCTTTTACTCTTGGAGCTGTGGCAGAAGCTCTTCTTCTTGCCCTTGGGATTATTTGCAAATCTTAAATATAGCTTTGACCTCAGAAAATATTTTATTTCTTTGGATATTTCCAGCAGTTTCTGCATCAGCCCAGAAACCTGAGTTACCTCCCCTGATCATGGAAATATACGGATCTAAATGTCCTCCATAAGCTGCAGTATAAATTGTACTCTTCTATATCTGTCCAAAGGCAGCTGCTTTGTTCTGCTTTGTCAGGGAAACTGTTAATAATTTAATAATGAAAGGGAACTAATGAGGCCTATGGATTTGAGCCTCATGCTCCGATTATCCAGTGTCTAATGAAGTGTGAATTTTGACTGAAGCTTTTTCCACCCTGAGGGGAAAAAGCCACTCTCATCCATGCAGATTCTCCTGTGACTAATGAAGGGTGAGCTCACACTGCAGCTTTTGCTGTACAGGGAGTACAGGTAGTTACTGTTTGTTGCATAGGCCTAGTTTCATGACACTTATGAAAACATGTAATTTTGGAAATATCTACCTCTTTAATTCAGATTTGACCAGTGGGTTTGGGAATGACTAGGGAGAATGGACATACTCACAAAGGCTGGTTCAAAGTCTTTATTTAAGCCTCAAGCATTTTGAAACACCCCAGTATTTTCTTGCACTACTTTGCATTTCAAACATGTCTCATTGGAAAGGTGCAAAATAACTTACATTAAGTATTAGCCTAATTTTTGAAACAGGTGAACCATAATGATTCATCTTTCAAAGAACACATCCCTTCTTCTCAAGTCCTGTAGACTAACAATTTCACATGTGCTTATACACCCCAGACATTTGACAGATGGCTTATACTTTTTGTATCTCATCTAAAGCAAGGTTATTTCTAATGTCAGCCAGTAGGTATTCTGTAAAAACCAATATGATCTACTATTTTCTTCCTGTAGTAGATTACGCTTGGATTTAGCAAGGAGGAATGTTGTCTGGTCTGATTTGGATGCACGTATTCCATGAGCAATCCCTCAAACAGATGCATGAGGCTGTTGCTGTCACCTTCCCTAGACAAATACATTCAGGCTAATGACTGACAGGTGAGGTGTGTTTTGCTGTGGCACAGCTACCATGTATTAGCTGTCCTGTTTTATAACTGACGTGGGGACTGAGGCACGGCACTTTTATTGTAGGGTGAACCAGGCCAGGCCAACCAAAAGCAGCAGCACAGGGCTAACATCCCCAGCAACCTCACTGAAGCTTGTGTGATTTTACAGCCATATAGCTATCACATCCATTACGTTTTCACTGTAAAAAAACCCTCACAAATCACAAACAAGGCCCTGTGCCACTGAAGACAAAGCCCAGTGTAAGTGACTGTATATGTGACAGGAGATTTACATTACCTTGTCGAGGGAATGGCATTGGTCTCACCCCAGAAGTATGTGATCTAATGTAAACAGTGATAAAGCTGTCTGAAAATAGTCAATTCCATCCTACTACAGACTGTCAGACTCCTTCCAGTCCCTATTCTCTCCACTTAAGTGCAGCATGTATTCTTGACCCTCTTCTTTGTCTCACACATACTCATCTACAAAGGCTCATCCCATTGAGTAAAAGAGCTGTTGTATTGCACAGTGACCCTAAGTATAGTATCTCAAAATAGCTGTGTTGCAGGTGAGAATTCTTTTTTCCTGCAAATGTATCCTTTTCCACCCACCTGTTCTCCCACATAAGCAAACATACGGAAAAGTTGAGTACATCTGAGTGCAATATCCTGTGTGGCAGTGCAATGAGATTTCTAGCTGATATAAGAAAGTCCTTCATGCCAAAATATTTTGCAAGGGAAGACTTAGTGGCACTGAACTGGATCATTATTTGGTCTTTGTGAGACGTGCCTTCTTCAACATGCCAATGAAAAACAACTGCAAATACATTATTCTCATTAACTAGAGTGACAGAATCTAGATTTAAGCTTTACAACACAATAAGCATGAGGCATCACCTGATCACAGCAGAAATCCAAGTGGTGCGTATCCCACGCTTGTGCAAATTCTGACTTGAGACATCAGTGATAATCAGGCAGACACAGGTGATGGGCTGGTTATTGCAGTCTTCTACATCAAATCCATCTCGTAAATTCAGCAATCAGTTGTGTTTTATTGGTGCCTGAATGGGTAAAAGTGGAGAATCAAGCCTGATTGGAGAGTGGAGAATTTAGACCATGGAGTGGTCTAAATTATGACCAAGTCATGAAAATCTCATTCTTGAAGGAGGCAGCGATCAGGCTAAACATATCCTGAAATCTTCATGCATTTAAAAATTTATTTCCCTTTTGAAACCTTAAAATACAAAACCATTATGTCCTTTTCATTACATATGATCACACTACTTCAGTTTAGTCATTCCCTGAACTTTATTTTCTGGCTTAGTGTATTCACAAAGATTGGTTTCAAACTAAGAAACTCCAGGTTAATTCAATAGCCTCTGCTGTACATAACCTATTAACAAAATAATGACATCTAAATCTTGTCAAAGCATGGGAAAAAAATGAAAAGCATTTCTCAAACTTTTTCTTAAAATTAGGCTTAGCTGTATAATGAGGTGTTTTATTCTCTCTCCATATATCTTGACTGGCCATTTCAATTTGAAAAAAAAAAAAAAAAAAAACAACAAACCAAACCATGGCACTTTTGCAAAGTGCCACTTTCAAGTCTTTTAATCCCCTGGCTATTCAAAGATTTTCCTTCCTTGATCTTCAGAGGAAATTCTTGCATTATTTCTGATTCTCTAAGCAACCGCTTTGCTCATCCCTTAGCCTGAATTGTTGTGTAGCACAACCACTCGATGTGTTTCCCTCGCCTTCACCACCCGAGCAGCGGCGTCCGTGTCCAGGGAACCTGTACTCTGCCAGGTGTATGTGTACAGGGAAACTCTGAAACCCCCGCCAGGCTCGTTCCTCGGCCTGTTTTCTCCTACTAGCTTCAGTGCCACCCTTTCCTTTCACGCTCCCTACTTCCAGATACTTCCACCATTGCGCTCCCACCCTTCCCACCACAGGGGAACCCAAGAGCAGCGTGCCCCGCTGCCCTCACAGCAGGCCAGCTGCCCTGGGCACCAGCGGCACCAATGCCTGCCCACAGAGGCGGCGGAGTCACCGTCCCTGGAGGTGTCTGAGGCAAGACTGGACGAGGCACTCAGCGCCATGGTCCGGTTGGCACGGTGGTGTTCGGTCACGGGTTGGGCTCGATGATCTCAAAAGTCCTTTCCAAGCTATTTGATTCTGCGATCGCTATACTCCCATTTATACGCTATTATTTCTACCCAGGAATCACAGGTGTGGCCCTTTCACGACTTTAAGCAGCCCTCCAGCCCAGCGTCCCCTCCTGAGGGACAGGGGGCCGCCACGCAGCTGGCGGACGCGCGGGCTTCTTCACCCTCTCCTCAGACCTTCAGCGCTTCAGCCCTCCACTCATTTCTTCCATGTTTAAGGGGAATTGCCCAAAACACCCACGAAACCGAAGCGCAGGGCGGACCGAACCGGGCGGTCCCGCCGCCCTCCGCTCCGCTCCCCTCCCCTCAGGCGCCCCGTCCCCTGCCCGCCCCACGGCCGCCATTGGCCCCCGCCGTGACTGCGCTTGGCGCGCGGCCGCCCCTCCCCTCCCCGCCGCGCGACGCAGGCGCGCGTTGGCCCCGCCCCGCCCCTCGCGGCCCCGCGCGAGCCGCGGCCGTTGTTGTCAGTCGCGACTCGGAGGCGCAGCGGGAGCGGCCGCAGCGCCGGGTCCCGTCCGAGCGCAGCGCGGGCGAGGGGCGCGACCCGCCGCAGCGCCGCCGGCCTTCCCCGCTGCGCTGTTGGGCCCTCTCCGTCTCCTCCTCTGTCCCTCCTTCCCTCCCCGCTGAGCTCCCCGTCCCCGCCGCCGCTCCCGAGGGCAGTCGCGGCGGGCGCTGCCCATGCAGGGGGCGGCGCGGGGCGCGGCGCCCCGAGGAGACGCCGCCGCTGCCGCCGCTGCAGGCAGTAAGTTGCCGGCGGGGTTGGGCCGCGTTCGGCTCGGGCTGGACCGGTGGGGTGTGGTGGGTTCCTTCCTCCCCCTCCCTGCGCCTTCCCGTTCCTCCCGGAGCCGGCCGAGCCCAATGGCGGCCTCGGCCCGGGGGGAGGAGGAGGCGGTGAGGGGACGTTTCCCGGCCGCCGCCGAAGGTCGGTGTGTCGGTGCCGGCGGGGCTGGAGGGGAGGGCTGGGGGAAGGGAGGGGAGAAGCGGTTGTTCCTGCGGGCTCCCGGGATGCGGGTGTCCGTGCGGGATCAGCGGGCTGCCCGGACGCGGGTGTTCCTGCAGGGACGATGGGCTCCCCGGACGCGGGTGTTGGTGCGGGGACAGCGGGCTCCCGGGATGCAGGTGTTCTGCGGGGACGGCGGGCTGCCAGGAGCCTGCCGTGCCCCCGGAGCGTCCGTGCGACACGGCCCCGTGTGACCGCGGTGACACCCGGCCCCGCGCGTGTGACCGGAGTGACACCGCTCCGCTCGCCACTCCCCCGCCGCTGCCGCTGCCCGCGCCGGCCCCGCCGCCTGTGCTCTGGTGCTGGGAAGGGAAAAAAAAAATAAACAAGCGAGGCGAGAACCCCGCGGTCCGGCCGCGGGTGCGTTTTCGGGGAATGACGGTGCATCTCGCCCCTCGCAATCCGGTGCGTACCCAACAGGTTTTCCTTCGTCTCCTTGTGCCCGGGGCTGGAGCGTGCCCCTCCTGACAGAGGCTGGAAGTATCCCTCGGTCTTTGTCAGTACGTGCCTTGCTGCTGTCAGTACACTTACTACGTTGAATTCGCTGCCTAAAGATTAGTATAGAAACTGGTAGAATAACTAGCAAGGTCCCGCATAAAGGTCTTTGTGCTTACTGTCAGCTGAGTTTTGGTACCCAGGTGCTTAAATTAATGGAAGATGACTTTTAAAGATAGTCGATGTGCAGTCTTGGTGATAGTTGAAGGGCAGATACGTGTGGTTGGTTTTATTTGTTTTGGTTTGTTTGGGTTTTTTTTTTGTTTTTTTTTGTTTTGGTTTGGTTTGTTTTAGTAAGTAGTCTGAGTAAAGTTAAAGTGTTGGCGATCATCCGCTAGCACAAACCCCCCTATATTGGCCAGAGGATGGTTGGTGACAGAAGTGACCTATTTTCAGATTGGATATTTTATTTGCAAGAGATGCTAGTGTACCTGTGAAGGAGAAACCTTTATGTGGGATACATGCTTTAGGTTTTTGCTTATTCATAGCTAGTTTGTTATTGATCATCTTACTTCCAAGAGCTTGTTATGAGTAGATGAAGGCAAAGCAATAGTTTCTTCGGTGGTACCATTGCAGTTACTGGAGCGGCTGAAGCGTACTGTATGATTTTCAGCCATCTAGCATGAATGAAGTGCATGCAAATATGCTTACGCCTGCCCTCTGTAGTGCAGTCACTACTTAGTCATATCTGCTGCTTTTTTGGAGTTGTTTATTATGGATATATTTAGATCTTCAGGCTCTGGGGAAGGACCAGTTTAACAAATCTCTGCAAAGTTAAATCTGTAGGGAAGTGTTTACTCGCAAATATTTATTGTGTTGGAATTAAGCATTTCTTTCAAGGCATGCACCATTATGAACTGGGCTAAGAAGTGTTGGGGTTTTTTTGGCAGATATATCAACGGTGGGAAATTGGCTTATGGTTGTTTTTGTACTATTGCTGATCCTTAGAAGGAATCTGAAATGCATAAGAACTAACAATCATTGCCAAACAGTGCAGTCAAATTTTACCTTGTGAACCGTGTCAAAAGGTTTACTTAGACTAGTACCTGCCCCTTTTACTTGTAGTGCAATACAGCATCCAGATTAGAGTACTTAGTAATGAAGACTAAGGAGGAGAAGGTCCAGTCTTGTCTCTTATTTTTCCTGAATATCCTAAATGACCAGAAAAGTGGTAGAATGATGACATGGTTTCTTCAGGTGATTGGAAAGAGAAGCTAACCTGACTGCTGGAGCTTTTCCTGGTAGGCAAGGTAGCATCTAAGACAGCACATTCATCTGGCTCTTTTAAGAGAATCTTTATGATGCACACTTGAGGCTTTAATGAAAAACAGGGAAAAGGGAGAATTGCATCTGAAGTGTGCTTACTGTGTTATGGTTTTTGTTTTCATTTTACACAATTGAGAATCAAGAAAGTAGAGTTTGAGTGCTGGACACTCTACAAGTTACTGCTGTTCCTTGAATCATCCTGCTATGACAGCTGATACTGTTGTGTGGTATGGGTGGTTACACTGTAATAAATAGTCTGCTTTCTGATTATTTTAAAGAAATAACATGTTATGGGTGTGCATGCTAATATGCTACTGCAGATACACTTTTACTTGCAGTAGTTAACTTGTGCGCTGTTCTGACCAACCTGGTCTCTTCTAACTGCCTTCTAATCATACTTGAATAATTCTTTTGCAGTCTACACCTTCATTGTATCATTGTCCCTTTTGTCCCACTGGCAACTGTAATGTCAAAGTAGCATTTTCTTCTTGCTTGGCCTGCCTTGCTTTCAAGGGCACAGTATCCTGGTGGAGTGAGTTGTTTTTTTCCTCACAATGTGTCTCTTGTGAAAGAATGCACTTCCTTTTTTGGATTTTCAAAATTTCACCGACGTGCTGTAGCTGTAAAGCTTATTGGTGAACTTCTGTCCATTCCTACTTAAGTATAGTGTTTTCTCATTGTCTTAAAGTAAGAAACCAATGAAACATGGTTTAGATCAGGGATATAGGGCTGAACTGCAGTTTATGATGAATGTAGTAATGTTAAATTGCATAAGCTCTTAACTTTAGTAGCCTGTGAAGTTCTGCCCATCTTCTGTATCATATTATTTTCAAGCACCTAACTGAAATGCTACAGCTGCTGTAATAAAGTACCTGCTTTAATACATATAACAGTATTATGTAAGAGCTTAAGAGGATTAGAAAAAAATGTATATTGCCTTAAAATTCCAGGTTAACTCACCCTGGCAGAGTTCTCGTACACATAAGTTGATTGAGTCACCAGTGTTAAGAACTTAATGAGAAATAATTATACTTGAAAAGTATAAAACAGAGCATGTTCACTTTCTGAGAAGCTGAATCCTTCTGTTATAGTGATCTACAACAGTACTGAGACACAAATGTTGCACTGTATTTGACAGCCTGATTTCTTTATTTATCACTGGGCTTTTCTGCAGCAGTCTTGTATCTAGTTACTGACTGGACTTCACTTGAGAGATGAGAGCCTAGATTATTATAATCTTAGTTCACGTTAAAGTGTGGCAAATTTCAGGTGTATGACTGTTCCTGACTAATTTAGGATAAATGAGAGTAAACCATTGAAAATTACTAACTGTAGGTTGGAATAAATCTATGTATCAAGATTTATGCAGTTTGTATCCTAGGTGGAAAACATCAGTCTCAGACCAGCAACTTAAGTCAATTCCAGACTTGAATTTTGTGTTACCAGATGTATTGCTAAACAAACAAAACTATCTGATATTTGACCTTGAAGATATTAAGAAATTTAATAGAAGTTGTTATTGCTTGTAATAGGTACTAAAAGTATGCACACATATATGTGTCTGAATACTTGTGTTTGAGATGTTGTATGTTGCTTTCACCTCCCTTGATACAGAAAAAAATCATGTTTGTGGTTCTGAATTCAAACGCAACAAAGATGTAGGTGTTAAAACATTGGAATGTTATGCCACACTGAAGTGTTCATTGATTAATGGCATAATGTTTAGAGCTCCTGTTAATGGTCTTGGCTGCGCTAGCTAGCATGACAAAACATGTGATAATGTTAATAAATAGACATTTGAAATAGGTGAAATAATTCTGAGAGTTCATAAACATGGACTAGATGAAGAAGCTTCTCTAAAAGTGTTTAATTTGGTGGAGAAATCTGAGTTATCTGCTTTCTGCAAAGTTCCTGTTGTATGTTTCCTAGATATGCAAAATATTTTAGCATCAGTTTCATATTCCTAATTATTTTGGGGGAAGAAAAAAAGGAAAAGAAAGATAAAATGATGGAAAAAAAGCTTGGAAAAGTACAATTTTGGGCTAGGGAGTCCAACTACCTTGAGTTATCTCTGTTGCTTGTACAGTTGTTGACTGAAATACCAGATCTTGATTGATTAAATGTATGGATCTCTGTAACTCAGATATCTGTGCTAATTTTCTGTAGCTGAGGAAAAATTTTTCCATTAGTGGCAAGTGCAAAACATGAGAATTTCATTTAAAACTTACTTTTCTATATATTATGACATCACAGGGTCTGAACAAAGTTTTATAACTGATTTAGAGATACAGAAAGAAAGTCCTAGCAGATATCACAAAACTTAGAGCAAGTCTTTTTAAAGATGTTATCACATACTACTATGCAGAAGATCATTTATGAGATGTGGCTATTCAGAAGATCTGATATTTTTCTATACAATAATACTTAAAGAGCAGCTTCAGAACTTAAGTGCTGTATTGCTGAAGCCTCTGGTATGTAAACAGGGTAGTGTCTCTTGCTTTTTTTTTTTTTTTTTTTTCTTTAAAAATGAAAGGCCACACGCTGGCCTTTGAGAGAAGGCATAAGAGGAAAACAGATACAACATGAGATTAATTGCTTTTGGAGCTATGACTGATGTGAGGACTTTAAATGGTGTAAAGCTATTGCTGAGTTCTTAAATCCATAGGGCAGCTTATATTTGTCTTGTGTAATACCTCCTCTTAGAAATGGAAAGTACCTTGTGAACTGCAGCGAATTATCAGCAAGGTTGTGAAAGTACTTTGGGCTTTTAACATATTTCTCAACTGGAACCAGTGCCAGTAACTACCGGCAATGGGTTTGCCAGTGGATCAGAGTTCCATCAGTCTTAGTGCATCTGTCCTCTTAATAGCTTTGGTGTCTAGTCTGTAATCATAATCTTACTGTTACTGTCTTACTGTTGCTTTGCAATCTGTGCCTCAGTGTAGTCTGTATTTTTTCTCATTCGCCTGCTTGGCAAGAAAAAGGAAATAGATATTCTTGACTTTTAAAGTGGAAACTTTGAAGGACCAGTTCTGATCCAGTGGCTTCTTTAAGTTGTCTGTATTGAGAATGATTCTCACACAGATACCAACTATCATGTGGAGTTTCTACAATACAGTTCTCAAATTTTAGCTTGCTCTTTGCTAGTGTTCTGCAGACCACTCACCAAACCTTAGCCGTGTGAAAGAGGAAACCTTAAATTGTCTATGCTGTGTGTGACTGCTCTTATCTTCAAGAAAATAGATGATGGCAATCTGCAGGTCTGAAAATTTGGGAATTCCTTATCCAAGAAATAAATGTATTCTTTAATTGATGATATCCTGAATCATGCATTGTATCTTTTACATTTTCTTGTGCATTGGATCTACCTCAAAGTGTCTTGCTCTCAGAAGTCAGGTCATGCAGACTCTCATCATTTTTGTTACAAAATGCTGTAACTTTTTTCTTCTCAAATCTATAATAGCACTACCCTTCCCATCCTGCAGCATTTTATTAGTCCAGGAGCAATGTTTTATCTAGTTTATTGACCTGCCAAATATTTCTGCTGGATGTTCACTGAAAAATGGACCTTAGAATTGAAGAATCCTCATTGGCATTTTGCTTTTACTTCAATTCTAAGACGAGGTAAGGCTAGACATCAGTAGCTCTAATGTCTGCAATACATTCTAAAATGATGAAACATTAACATTTCATTAGAGATTTCCCAAATGTTTAGAATGGCAGAACTTCATCAGCAATTGGCACCTCATATATTTTCAGAATAAAATTCTATAGACTGTTTAAAACTAAGGAGTACAGTTAAATTTTGCAGGTTAATTCTTCTTTTTATGTTTGTGACACAGCATTACTTGATAACTCTTCATGATCTTCATCATTTTATAGAGGCAGCCAATGCAGAATAGTAGAGAGGTTTGCTGATATA
Source organism: Oenanthe melanoleuca (assembly GCF_029582105.1). Classification (NCBI taxonomy): domain Eukaryota; kingdom Metazoa; phylum Chordata; class Aves; order Passeriformes; family Muscicapidae; genus Oenanthe; species Oenanthe melanoleuca. The sequence continues at coordinate 107,569,467 of NC_079335.1, forward strand.
TCTTGGCATTTCAGTAACACAGTATGGACTGGATACAGACACTGAGGCCTAATAGGAAAATGAAAGAAGTGCATGTGCACCTTGAAAACTGTAGTGTTTTATTGTGGAAGTCACTGGGAACAGGAGAGTTTATAGGGCTTGTCATCAGTGAGGGGGAAGATATGTGTGTATGCTGTGGTGCAGTCACGTAAAGTGGAAAATAAAGCTTTGGAGGGCATCGCATATATAAGGGCTGAGTTGTAGCACAGCTGCCTCTATGAATTGTATCTTCCTCTGCCCTCCAAAAATGCTGCATGTACAAAGTGTTTGGCTGTAGGGCAGTTGTAGATTGCCATGATTTCTTTGAGTACCTTTGAATGGTGATTGTGAAGGCTTAGGCCATAGGAGGGGGCTCTGATGGATCATGACACCTCTGTGTGCAAACAGAAAGACAATATACTTGGATCCTGACTGCCATACTGGGTCTTGAATATTCAAGAAATACTGGGTACTAGGAGCTTAATAAGTTTGAAATATGCTGGAGGAGTTGAGTACTGGTAAGTTTTCAGGGCATGTGATATGAATTGAGTGTATGCGTTCTTCACATGTCACTCTTGCAGTACCTTTTACCTGCTCCTAGTGTGTTGGTGCTCCCTTACACCCAAAGTGATAAAAAACCCTCTGGAGGAAAGCAGATTGACACATCAGTGAAGTGTCAATAACAGTAACAATGCAAGTAGTGGCTCATATAGTTACAAGTTAGACTGTTCCTAAAGGTTCATGCATTAGCCTGTAAAGATACTTTACATTAGGATGACGGGTAAAAATTGTGAGGAAATATTGGAAAAAATGTGAAAAATTATACTTGCAGTTGGTTTACTGAGTTAATATGTCCTTCAGTTTGCTCTCAGATTCTGATGATTTGTACAAATTCTTTCCAAAGTGGAAAAAAATTTGCTTCTGAATCTCCATATTCTGTTTATGTCAAATTTTGGATTTAGTGTTTCTAGAAACACTAGCAACTTAAGTCTTACTCTCAACGTACAGTTGTGTAGTAAATAAATTATTGATGTAGATGCTGTTACTTATTTGAGACAAAAGAGACCAAAAGGAGAAAGAGGGTAAAATTTCTTTAATCTATCTGGTAGATGTGTGCATCCACTGAACTATTCATTCTAAATTCCTGTTAGAGAAAATGAAAGCATGTGCTTTTAAGAAATTATTCATTTGATCTGTTTGGCTATCTGCTTTAGGGCACAATTTGTTTTATCACAGACTCTTATCTGTGTTGACTGAATCTCCATTTATCGTGAAGGGAGACAGGAATGGTTAGCTGTCTGTGGATGGACGAGTCCCAGTGAAGATTACTTCAGTTTTTATGTCTGTTAGACTGCTGATGCAGAGGAGCCTTTGCATTGATAGTTTTTCAACATTTTGTTTAAATAGGAACATGAAGCTTCATTTTCTAAAGTAAGCTAATACACACATTAGGGTAAGATGAGCTAGTCTGGTCTTACACACAGTATGTAATCTAATGGAATTTTTTGAATAGGCTGAATCACATAAAGAAAAACTAGTGTCTCTGAAACATGCTCCTTTTCCTAAACAGATCTAGTTGTTATCTTTTAAAGATGGTTGAATCACAGTGCTGTTGTTAAGCTTCTTAATAGGATGCATGTGATATTACAAAACAGCTCCTGCAGATCTCCATTAGGGGCTATTTGCAGTGTTTTGTGGGATAGGTATATGAGCTTCTGTGGAAAGAAGGATCTGTTCTGAATTTATTTACTGGTAAATGTCTACATTGCATAAAATGAGTATCGAGGGCGTAGCTGAGTTCTGGTATAATTAGGGGAAAATGCATTTTTAGATCCATAATTAGCCACATGGATTAAATGCTGCTAAATGGTTACTTAACTCACCAACTAGAAAAACCTAACTCTAATGCTGAAAAATGAACTTACCAGAGATTTAACGTAATGTGAGTGAAAAGGCAGGTAAATATTTTCTGTGATATAACTGTCTCTTAAATGCTTTTTCTCAGGCTGTAATTTGGCTTGCTGCTAACGTGTGGCTGGTGGAAATTTTGCTTGTTGTCTGCTTTAGTCTGTAGCTCCTTCATTTGGGAAAATTTTCAAGAGGTTACATTGTAAACTGGATCACCAAAATGATCCATCATTAAAAGTAATCCTGTTTTGGAGGGTCATGGCAAAACTAGAGGTTTGTATGGTTTCATCTGTAGTCGGCCCCAGAAGTTTTACTGTTGTAACTAAGGAGACAACTACAAAGGGTCTCAAAGAGGCTCCAGCCTGAAATAGTGCATCCTTAAGTGCTGTCAAAATTCTACTTTTTTACTCTTGGGAGAAACTGAATTAAAAAAAAACTGCTCTGAAATGTATTGGTATGGCAACTGCGCTCCTTTAGATAGCATATTTGTATTGTAACCAAGACTTGTATCTATATACATAATGACATTTTTGCATCCACTTCCTACTACTGAACAATTTGAAATTTTTGTATTTTCAAACCATGTGTTGCATCTAAGCTCCCTGTATTTAGCTGTGGGAGCTTTGTCTGTGCTGATTTATTTTAAAGCCACAGAGTTAAGGATTAGTTGGTCTGTTATTGTGGAGACTTTAAATTAAACTGTTAATGAATCTGCATTAATTTTCTTACAGCTAATGGGGCTGCAACATTAGTAAACGTAGTTTATCTTCTATTTCTGTAAGCTCTTATCCTGTTGATTACTCTCTGATGTATTTCTCCATGGCTTAAGCATAACTGATTTTTGCTGGAATTCTGTTGACAGGTTGATTTTTATGTGTATTCTGTGATTTAGAGTTAAATCACTTGTTGAGTTTGTGCAATGATGGTTGAGAATGTGCCAAGTGAACAAAGTAATGAGCATAAATCTTTCCTTACTGCTGAGTGTTGCAGTTAAATTCAGACAAGTTGTCTTTAATTTGTGTGCTCCAGTTTTCCTTTAATTTCTTTAATACAGAAGAAGTTAGGAGTCAGATTAGGATGCTGTGGAGACAGGAGTACTATAAATCATGTTTGTGTGAGGTTTTTTTTTTTTTAAATGCTGGCAATCCCTTTAGGAGTGAGACTTTGGAGTCTCACAACCATATGGGGCACAGCTGATTAATAGATCCCCTCTTGCTTCGTACAGGCTAAGATTAGGTGGTTTATGTGCATACATGGACTGTTTTTCATTAGGGGTTTTCATTCTGGGGTTAGGTCAGTGTGATGGAACATTATACAACTATAAAGTAAAATATTGCTTGAAAACATTGTCAGTGCACAGTAGTAGTGAAAAAACCCTCAAACTGGCCTAAGAAAGTAGAATAGAACAAACCAGAAAATGAGTAGAGAAGGGTGAGAGGAATGCTGAAGTCTATGGAATAACCTCTGCTAAAGGATTGATAGACTAGGATTGGAAGGAAATTGAGCTGAAGCTAGGAAGGGAGGAAACTAATTCTGTGAGTTGCTTGAGGCAAGGTAAATGGAGTATGATAGTTCATGTTTTGGAACAGGCGGTGAATGAGAAGATGCACAAATTATCAAGAGATTAAAAACAAGCAAGAGGAAGTGGTTCTTGTCACAGCACATAGTTAAGATATTCAGCTCTGCTGCAGTATGTTCTTGATTCTAAAATTCACATGCTTTAATAAAGCACCTGCCCAGTTGCACAGGGAGGGGTGGAGTGGAATCCATTAAGTGCTATTGAACACTGCTCTCAGATGTAAAGAAGTTTTTGAATCTCTGAAAGATAAGGAGAGTTTTATTGTTGTATTTGCCATTGTACTATGTTGTTCCCTATGCATTCTGTAATAATTTCTACCAGGTAGGAAGACTGTTTGGCGTGGGCATTTAGTTTAATGTAGAATGCTTTTATTCAGTTTTGTGCTTTTTATGAATAAGGATGGGATGGTGTTACATGGGAATGGTAGGGGAAGCTCTGTAAGGTGAGCAGTATGTGAAGTATTGGGAAGCAGATATGCCAGCCATCTTCTAGGGGAGTGGTTTTTGAAAGAGCATGTGAAGTATAGTGTTCAGTGCAGAATGAAAGGCTGCATACAGCAACACAAAACCCGGTGAAGTTTGTTGAAGCTTGAAGCTCAGTGTTTATATTGTTTGTTGTTGTATTAATGCTTGTTGTACTTAACCCTGTTCCTTGTCTAGGTTATGAAGTTTTGGAATTAATTGATTTAATTCAAATTTTACAGGGGTGGAGGTCTCAAACTGAATTCTGTGTGTTTTGTGGAAGCAGACAGCTGGATAGTGGAGAGGTTATACCATGGCTCCAGCTGAGAGAAGCAGTAAGGTGAGCTTGTTAAAAACCACTGAATTGTCATAGGACCCCCCAACCTTGTAATTGAATTCATATGAAACCAGGTTCATTGGTTTCACTCTCTGTGAAATAACTTGTTTAGCAGGGAGTGTTTTTAATCTAATGCTTACATTTCAACTTGAGAATAACTAATGCAAGGGGCTGTTTGTTTGCCAGCTTCCTTTTCAAAGTTTTTCTTTTTGAAGTTCATTTTTGAAACTGAAAATATATTCTAAAGAGCTGTGTTTTCTGTATTTTAGAGTTGGCAGTGAGCCATCTAATTTTCATATTTCTGACTACTTTGCACTCAAAGTTGGAGAAACGGTTAGCTTTTTGATAGCTACAGTTTTTTATTCAAACCTCCATCTAAGTTAATGCAGGAAAAGATTCTGGGAGGTTTTTTGTGTGGAAAAAATAATGACAATGGGATGTAAAACTGTCAAAACCAGTTTTGAACATGAATATTTTATAAGTTGGGTCTTGTTTGCTTAAATGCCAAGTACCTGGTAAGCAGGAATTCAGTACACAAAAGCTGAACTCTTGAGTCTTCTCTGCTTCTTTCCTTCTCTTCTTCCCCTTCTCCTCACTCATTCCCAGGACTGATGAACATATGCAGCCTACCTCCAAACTTTTTACCACCAGTTTGTATAACTTTGGTCAAAATATTTAACAAGACGTTTTATTTAGCACTAAGTACATCCAACCCAGATGTTTCAGCATTTAAAGCTTTGTACACTTGCTGTAATTACAGTATTGATTGATAATGCTGCAGCTAATTAGAGTAACAAAATTAAGTATTGTGTGTTACTCTGAGTGTTGCTAAACAGAAAGCTGTTAAAAAGGAGGAGTAAAAGTCCCAAGTCATGCCATTAGAACTTTGTATTAGAGCTGTTTCATGCGGAATATGAAGGGATGTGTCAAAAGAGAGATGTATTAAGTATGTTCCTCTTGATGATATCATATGCTGCCCAGTTGTTTTCTATTGTATCTGGAAAAGTTACAGTTTTCAGCTTTGCCAGTTCTTACAGACAAATTTTCATTATTGCAGTGTTGAAACTCACTTTCTTCAAGCACACTGATAATGTGACGTCAGAAATCTGCAAGTTAGTGCAGCCCGCCTTATTAAATTCTTTGCAAAAATTTCTGAAAATTATTTAATAATCTGTATTAATATGCTAATGTAACTTTGGGTAATTACAGGATAATAATTTTGCTTACTTTTGCACAAGTATATAATCTTTTCTTTTTGTTTTTAGGTATGCTTGGCAGTGATTATGGACTATTTATTTGCATCAGATACTCTTATATGAAAATACCACGTTTCCAAAGAGCTTAAATATTATTTCATCTTCTGAAACAGAATGGCAGGCTTCAAACGAGGATATGATGGAAAAATTGCAGGATTGTATGACTTGGATAAAACTTTGGGCAGAGGCCATTTTGCTGTGGTCAAACTTGCTCGGCATGTCTTTACAGGTGAAAAAGTAGCAGTAAAAGTCATTGACAAGACCAAACTGGACACTCTCGCCACGGGACATCTCTTTCAAGAAGTCAGGTGCATGAAATTAGTGCAGCATCCCAACATTGTGCGGCTGTATGAAGTGATTGACACCCAGACAAAGCTTTATCTCATCTTAGAGCTAGGGGATGGTGGAGATATGTTTGATTACATCATGAAACATGAAGAAGGGCTCAATGAGGATCTGGCAAAAAAATACTTTGCTCAAATAGTTCATGCTATATCCTACTGCCATAAACTGCATGTAGTTCATAGAGACTTAAAACCAGAGAATGTGGTTTTCTTTGAAAAACAAGGACTTGTGAAATTGACTGATTTTGGCTTTAGCAACAAATTTCAGCCTGGAAAGAAGCTCACCACAAGCTGTGGATCTCTTGCCTATTCTGCTCCTGAAATTTTACTTGGGGATGAATATGATGCACCAGCAGTGGGTATGTATGTCTGCTTTGGTTTCAACCAGTGATCTATAAACATAAATACCATGATCTTTTACCTCTGTATTCTGTTTCAATATAATGTGCTACGTGGAAGGCAGCTAATTGGCAAGAAATAATATAACCTAGATGAGCTGGGGATGAGATAATGCAGGAGCAGCTCTGTTTGAATGAGATACTCAAGCATTCTCAAAAATACCTAGAAGTTCTTTTTGTATGAAGTGATGCAATTGTATACATTGTAATTTTTAAAAATTTTATTAATAATAATGTGGATGCAATGGACACATTTGTAAACACTCTGTTAGAGAGAACCCATCTTCTTTTCAGAAAAGTTGCCTTTTCAAATTTATTTTTAACATGACCCCACACTCCCTTGCACCCAACCACGAGTGATTTTTCTTTGCTCAATTTAGCCATGTAAGAATAGCATTGTGTGCTCAGGCTGCTTACATGTTCTGCTGCAAGGTGGTGGGAAGCCATGTGTACCAAGTACTAACTCAGCTATCAAAGGAGGAGACAGGGAGTTAAGTTAAAGAGAGCTTCAACTCCCTCTATCCCATCTCTGCCCTTTTATTGTCTGAGAACTGAAAGTGGCTGTTGAGTTCCCACTTAATAGCAATGTGTAAATGAGTCTTCATTTTTCTAGCTGCAAAGTGGAGTGTGCAGGGTGGACTGCTACATATAATTCTCTTACTGTCTCTCTTAGGTCTACTGGTTATTGTAGTGGAAGTAACTTAGAGTCTTTTTAGAATAGCTGTAACCGTTGATGGGGTCACTGAATATTGTCCTGTAGTCATACAGATTGCTTAGATCTGTTAGTTGAGGTACAACTCCCTTCCCCAACAGGTGTAGGTACATATAATTTCAAATGATGCTTCAAAAATGGCTTCTGGTAGTCAATATGCCTGTTGTTTTTGTTTACTCAGTATCTGATACTTTCACAGGTGTTAGTAGCACCCATTAGGACTCAGTACATGGCTCTGTGTTTTGTTATGTTTTATAGCAGTGACTGTAGTGATGGTTTAAATTAAGACAGAGTTGTTCAGGTTTTTGTTAATTTACCTGAGGTAAACAATCAGCTAATTTTATGTGCTGACAGGCACACTGTTGAATTACAATTCTTGCATTATTTTCAAGTATAAATATATTTAGCTATTACGTATTATGTTCTTTTGCCCAAACATTTAAATAATACTTAGTGGCTTCAGACTTTGAATAGATATTGTACTCTGGGTTTTCTGGACTTGAAAGTATATTCCCAAGTGTGCTATAATTAGGAATTTTGGATCTCTGTTATTTCTGGGTTTCCAAATCCATATTGATGCTACAGTGATACTTTACAAAATTATTTATATTTAGAGTCAGGTGGTTTAGATGAGTTAGTTCTGGTTTTATTAGTGGCAAACTAGAACTTCTAACTCTTGAGTTCTCCTGTGTTTTCCTATGTCTCTTTCAGAGATAGTAGTGGCTTCAAAACTAGATGAAAAATGCATTTGTTAATTATTCTATACAATGCCTTATATGAGTTATTTCTTGAAAAATGAAATAGCAGTCAAATTTTGGAGGATGAGCAAAAAATTAGGTTTTGATATTACTGCCCAGTTGAAGATGCTTGGGAAAAAGGAGGTGTGTGGAGATTAATGGGAGAGGGAGAATTAGGAGCATTATGAGCAGATGGTCCAAATTGAATTATATAGTTAACAAAGCATGCTTTGGACCTCTTAATGATAAATGTAATGTTTGTTAGAGGACTTTGTAAACAATTAGGGAGGTAAACTTCTGAATAGTACTAAAAGAAAATTTTTGAATGGATTCATAGAGGGGGAGGTCTGGTTAATATGAAATGGATTGATGTGAACAGTAGAAAAATTAGGAAAAAACGAAATTATTTTAACTAGTGTCTAAGGATGCCAATTATCTTCTGTTTCTGAGAATATTTAAATATACCTCAGTGGTTAGTTTTTGCTTACTTATTCCCTAGTATGCTGTCTCAGCTACTGAATACTTAAAACCTCTATCCTAGTTGAGCAATTGCAGTGCTTGTATCCTAACATTTTAGTGGCATATTTTTCATCACTTTGTAGTGCACTACAAAATCTCTCTGAAGTCCTGTCAGTTACCAGAGTAAAAATACCAAAATTTACTATAAAATTCCAGTAAGATGATAACCTTGAATGGTCTGGATTTTCCTTTTCTAACTATGGGTAAAAAGGTAAGATACACTACATAAGTTTTCTAAATATGATTTATATATTTTAAATACAGAGATTGTTGGGGTTAAAAATAGGGCCTTCTTTAAAGCCCTCTTTCTACCAAGGAAATCTTAAATGTTAGTTTAGGAAATCTGTCACTAAAAATGTAATTATGTAATAGAGAAATCAGCTTCTGAAAACCTTTCTTAAACTTGAAAGTTAAACTTTCATGCTAGGATGAGGTTGTACCTGTGGACTAGGAGTATGTATAAATTCAGAAGTAGAAATTTTCAAGAAAGAAAGTTCATCAGTTGCATTGTGGTGCGAGTAATGTGCAAGGTGTATATATATCTTGGAATAGTGGACTGCTGAGAATGGCTCAGCTGTTGGCTGAATGAGGCTATTAATATTGCAATAATAGTGACTGGCAATGGCAAAGATTCTTCCACCTTTAGGATGAAATTACATTACAGCTGAACCAATCTAAAAACTTGCTCCTTAGTAAAAAGGAGGTCATGCTTTCCCTAGTGCAGTGACATGGTCATGCCCCCTTGTGAGCATCTGACCACTTGAAATCCAACTCAGTTTATTAAAATGACAAATTGAAATGGATTCCCCTGCTTACACTCTGTGCATATTAAAGTACTTTTGCATTCATTGTGTTTTTAAAACCCCACACCTGTTTTTATTTATGCAAAATTTTTGCAAAAATTATTGGAAGAAAAATTGATCAGGGTATATGAAGGGGTTTTTTGGCCGAAGAGTTTGCCACAAATGTGGCTTTTTGGAACTCTTATGAATAATATTAGAATGAGTACATATAGGAAGATAATTTACATTTTCTTTCAACAAACAACTGAAATATTTAGGGCAAGTCTTTATTAAGTTATGTGCTTAATAAAGATAATAGAAAAGCTTGCTTTATGAAAACAACTGTTTCAGCTAGTTGAGGGAATAATCTGCCCTTTGTGATGTCACTTGAAAGTTTGCACTCTTGAAAAGAGCCTAGTTAATTTAGGTCTCATTTCCTTTTGTGTTTAAAGCTGTAGTTATAATGATGCAAGAGGAATATTGGGCAATGATTGTATGTTCCCAGGGCTTTTCAAAAAGCTGAGTGAGTTAGATAATGAGAAGTTCTGTTGCTTGTAATTTCCCATGGTTTTTTCATACTTAATTAAAATCTGTTCCAATCAGAGGAAACTGAGAGGACTGTTGTTGGACATAAAGTTCATTTCCTAAATCAAATGGATGTGCTACTTTAGATCAGAGTTCTGTCTAGAGCAGTGATGTGATACCGTGAGCTGCATCAGTATTTAAAAGTTGATTAACTTTGATAGCAACAGATGAGAAAGAACAGTGTGCTTCTGGTAGTACTCTTCATTTTGCTCTACCAGCATCTACAGAAATTGGATTATTAAATAAATAGAAACTGCCTCTTTCCTAGGTGATAAAATTTATTTGGAGTTTTTCCGACTAGTTGATTCTTTCAGAGGAGAGCAGGTTCTATTTTAACTATTTGGCATCTCTACAAAGTGCTGTGTCGGCTACAGTAATGCTGGAAGACATAGATACTTGTGATAGGTTCATATTATTGTAGCTGGGTATTTTGCAAATGCATGGAAATATTTGCAGAGTAAATTCATTCTTCTGGGGATGAAAAATGGGCAAATTCAGATTGTAGCATTGGGATTTTGTATATTTAGCACAGCTGAGCACTGGCCTTTAGAAGAGTACTGTAATACATAAATAACATTGTAGTTACCATCACAGTTACTTAGCATTGGAGTCTGTCATCACAGCAGCACAAAGAGAATGGTGGCAAGATGTTCCTCATAAAAGATGTGACTAACAGGAATATTGTGGTTACTGTAGCGCAGTGCTGCTCAACTTGGCACTTTGTAGTCCAAATCCAACTTGCTGCTGCCCTGGAAGTTGCAGATAGCTTCTGCTGCTTTTGTACTAGATACAGGCTTGCACAACTCAGACCTGGATATTTTCTGTCAATATGGTAAAACTATGTATTCATGTTTTTGATTACAGAAGGAAACAGACTTTGTTTTACATATGCTGCTTTCCTAAGATGATGATACACTGCCTTTAGACCAACTTTGTCTCTGTTGGAATGAGCCCAAATTGTTTTCTTTTCTTTTTGCATCAATCACTTGTAAGGGCTTTTTACTTGAATATGGTGTTGCTGGAGTGTGCTTAGTGTTTCAAAGCTTCAGCCATGGTCACAGGGTGCTTGAGCATAGCCAGCTAGCCCAAATGACCCTGCCTGGCCTGCATGGAGATAGTCTGGATGTTCCTGGATGTGTATAACACTTTATTCTCAACCTGAATGACTAATGTAAAGCTGTGCCAAATGGCTATATACAGTAACCTTTCTCACTAAAAAAAAAAAAATAAAAAAAATACTGAATATAAGATTTGACTGACTGGTGTTAAAAAAAGCAGGGTTGTAAGATACTTGCAGATCATAAACAATATTGAATAATTGGCAGCATTTTGGAGTTTCAGTATGCTTAAAACCAGACTATAGCTAAGTACTCAGAAATGAGAAACATTTCTCTGCTTCTTTTGTTTTGAAAATCTCCCTTTTTATTGCTGTATTGCAACACTTCAGACCATTTATACTTAGAAACATGGAATGAACTTGAGGCTGAAAGGGTGCAGAAAGCTAGAATTGTGATACTTAGCTGCTTCCAGTATAAGCTGTGCCTCCCCTTCTGTTTTGCTTGCCTCAGTGCAGAGCTACCCCTTCTCCTGAGCTGCACTCTGCTGCATGGCTGTCCATTTGGTGAACTGACTTGTCAGCTAACTTGGCAGAAAACTGTTAGAAAGCCAAAAACTGATAGAAAACCTGCTCTCTGCAGACTTACTTGTGGCAGATTAGCAGAAGCAGATTAGCTATTTGTTCCCTTGGGATTGCGTAGAAGAGTTGGTGCATAGGAAGGGAAGAGAATATGGAGCTTGGAGTAGGGTTCTGGGGGAGAGTGGTAGGACCCATCTCAAGTTAGCAAGTTTAGGTAATACCAGCTCTGCCTGGCTCACTTTACCTTCTGTGTAAGAGAAACTCCTTTGACTGAAATTCATCATCTTTACCAGTGTATTTTTAGGAGAATTGTACACTCAGGTTCTTGGCTTCAAATGTTTTTTAAAGCAAAACAGAAGGAATTGGTAAGAATACCAGGTCTATTCCTGTCCTGCTGTCTTCTCTAGTGGTGTTAGTGGCCATGCTTTTCTGCCTTCACCTTGCTGTGCTGTGTATCTATCTCATGCTGCTGAAAAAAACTGAGTCAAATCAGAAAGTAACTTTTTATACTTTTTAGAAGGGGCAAATAGAAGGAATTGGTTGTAGAACACTTTTAGAAAGTCACAGTCTTAAGGATAACAAAGAATTTATGTTCTGTGGCAAATTGTATGCAAACAGTGAAGTTTATTTTTAACGAAATGGGAGTTCAGTTTTCATGCATTATATATTTGGTTCTTTTTCCCCCCTCTCAATCTCATTACTGTAATGACAAGAAACTACTTTTAGTGCTTAAAATTGATGTTATGTTGCAAGGATTGGAGCATTGCATTTGAAAGTGAAGCTTTGATGTGATGGGGCTGCAGTGAATGGTGGGAATCTGTGATCCTGATAACTTCTCAGTAAATCTGACCCAGCTAATATTTATGAAGTATAATTTATGTTCTGTTCTGTATTACTTTATGCAGAAGTTTTCATGCATTCACCAGTGTAAACTGCTGGGTGAAGCAAAAAATAGTTTATCCAAGTGAAACTACAGAGAAGAAGCTGTGAATATAGGCTTAGGTTACTGCTATATCAGCTAAACTGTAATTTTAAGTAGGGGTATAGTTGTGTTGCTGTGTTCATGGGAGAACTGTTTTCATAGTATTTCAAGCTGCTGTTGTGAAGCAAGGTTTTGTTATGATGAATACATCTCCTCAGCCAGGAAGCTTAATTTCATGTATCTCTCATATAAGTACTCTGATTAATTATTTCCAGCCTGTGGCTGACTAATTTGGCAGCACAGATCTGGTGGGACCAAAATCAGTGGTTTACTACCTAGTTATAAACCAAATGCCCAAGTTTTGCATTCATGTGTGAAGCTGTATTCAGATGTTAATTTTTTGTAAATAAAGTACAAATCATGCATTATACAGCTAAATTGCACAGGGAAAGATACTCCATCTGAACACATGAATAATTTTTTAGATACCAGGAACAAATTATCTTTATATACAAAAAAAAAAAAACAAAGTCATTGCAGTAAAATATGTACAATAGCTGTATGCGCTGTATAGACTTTGATATGTCCAGTGATTTTGAGAACGTATTTTAGAAAGAAGAAAACTTTCTTTTATGTTTAATTAATTCATTTATCCTGGCTAATTATTTTCTGGAGTAGTGGTATTGGAATTCGTGCAGAAAATGTTGGTTTAATTTGTTTTTCTTTAATATAGATTCAGTAACTCTTTTTGGCTAAACAGCAGATGTCAAGGGAGATAGAATGTATTTTTAAAAGCAGAGCTGATGATTTGGAGTAAAACAGGTTATTTTCGAATAAAGGCAGTGGCATGTGTTCAGTAAGACCTTTCAGTGGTGGTCTTTTTTTGTTAAAATACCCTTACTGAAATTTGAGATGCATTAGTTACTAAAAAAACCCCAAACAAATGGTCAACTGTTTGTATTTTAGTGGTTTTACTCAGCCAGCAAAGCCCATGCTGTTGACTTCAGGGAAAAATAATGAAATCATAGAATGGTTTGAGCTGGAAGAAACCTTAAAGACCATCTATTCCCAACCCTCTGCTGTGGGCAGGGAGAATCCCACTAGACCAGGTTTCTCAGAGGCCCACCCCACCTGGCCTTGAAACTGACATTGAATGGGACATACATAACTTCTCTGGGCAACCTGTTCCAGTGCCTCTCCACCTTGACAGTGAAGAATTTCTTCCTAGTGTCCAATGTGAACTTGCCCTCTCTCAGTTTAAAGCCATCAGCCTTTGTCCTGTCACTCCAAGCCTATGTGAAAATTCCCTCTCCAGCTCTCTTGTCTCCCCTTTTCCAGGCTAAACTACCCCAGCTCTCTCAGCCTGTCTCCACAGCAGAGGTGCTCCAGCCCACTTTAAAGCCCTCATAATTGTTATGGCTTCTCTGGACTCACTGCAGCAGGTCCATGTCCTCCTTATGTTGGGGATTCCAGAGTGCAAGTACTAGTTGCCAAATGGAATGAAAATAGGAATCACTTCTGAAGATAAGACTTAGTTACTGACGATCATGTCTTAGTCAACTGAAATAATTTAGAACAGAGTTTCACCAGACAGATTAGCTAATTAGGAAAATAATTTGCTAAATGCAATTTGCTATTTATGCTCTCTTTTTTGAGGGACAGGGAAAGGAAAAGATTTCTCTTAATTCTCTTGTCTGCTACGTATATTAATAGTAATATTGGTACTATTTTTAGTGCTTTAAAACAAAGAAAAAAACATGTTCTGCATCTTAATTTAAAAAATGTTAGCCTTGATTGTAGATGTTTTCTTCCTCAGCCTTCAGCAAGGGAAAAACAAGTCCCATTTTACAGAGACAAAAAATGTTGAGTTAACAGATGGTAGCATCTCTGAGAACTGGAGAGGTCAGTATACAAGTTTGCTCAAAGCCTTTTTCATTAAACATTAAAGAATGAAAGAATAGTTAAATCAGCTAAAAGATGAGTATATAGGAAAAAGTAATCCTTGTTCTTTACTCTTACATTTGAAATTTTACTGGTCCAGTTTGAGCTTATTCCAGATTTGTCAGTAGTCTTTGCACATGGCAGTGTAAAAATATTTGAGATACATAGGAGTGCTGAAATCTTTTAACACAATAATTCTTTACCTTTTCTGTACTGACTTTTTATGCAAGGGATTTTTATGATTTTTAGCTTATACAGGAGTGAAAATACTTTTCTTACTCTCTTTTTGAAGCACAAGTATATCAACAAGTACCATTCAAATGATTCAGTGGTATAATAACAGCTTTTATCTTCCGTACTTTGTATATAATGTTTTATCACTATTTTTAGTAGAAGTCTCATTTTCTGCAGTGTTTCACCTCTCATGTGAATTTTTACTCTTAAATTGTGTTTTGTTTCTTCAGACCATTATGTGAAGCTGTGCTATGTGTTTGAGTATTCATTCAGTTTCCCTCAGCCTATTCTGTGAATGGGTTCTTCGTGAGCCACCAGCCTGTACCTGCTCCTGAATCCATCATGGAGGGTTCCACCTTCAGTCCAAATGAAGTAGTTTACAATGGGGGTTTTGTGTCTTGAGGTCAGAAGAGCAGTCTGCAGGTCTCCAGTTGCTCCCTAGCCCTGAACATGTCCAGAGTGCAGAGATTTTACATAGGTTTTTCCTATTTAGCTCTGCATACAAGAACTGGGTATTGAAGTGCTGGTGTGTTGAATCTCTTCCAAGGCTTGTATTCAGCAGGTTTCTATGGATTGTTTCTTCATGAAATCTACTCTGAAGAGGTAGCAGCAGCAGGGGTAACATTCTTCAGTGCCTTAACACTGTGGTTAGAATATAATCCTGGAAATTTGGGTTAATTTCCACCCTTTATTTATCCACAGTCTGTCTGTTGATACCTCCGTAGTGGCAAAATAAACATGTAAACACTTCTGTCATCTCCATAAAAGTTGGTTTGTTTCCTTTTAGCTTAAGTGGCATCTAGTAGAAAATAACTATAATGTTCAGCTGTTATAGTAAATAATGCGAAGAGAAATTTATAAAATCTGGCTAAATTTACTCAATATTACAAGTCACTTTTAAAGAAAGAGACTTTCTGTAGAAACATATATCTTACCAGCTGAGCAATATGCACTCTAAACTGTTGACCAGTTCTAAATTTAAGTTAGGAGGAAAAAAAAAAATCAACCCTTTTCCCATCAAGGTCTGAAATAAACAACTTCAGTAAGTAGATTCAATTTACATTATGTATGTAAATGCAAATGTATCTATTCCAAGATGACTATGGATTTTTCATTGCTTAAGATCACAAGTTGATATAACATATATAAAGTGGAACAAATGTCTGACTTCTGAAGAACAGTAGAAATTTGAGGAAATTTGAAGTATAAGCATCCTGTGTCACTTAAGTTGTAACTTACTGAAATCCCAAATACTTAATTTAAGAGTAAATCACAAACTTCAGAAAGCAGTACATGACTAATGAAATGGTGAAGCAGATGAATGTGGATATCCTTTCTGCAGTGTGCAAACTTGAACGTGACAGATGTTTGACCACTCTGTGTTTAAGACAGGCCTAGCACAGGCAGCTAATGTTGTAATTTGGTTTCTATGGCAGTGACTTCACATGATGTAAGGAAGTTGCATATACACAGTCATGGTTGTCATAGTTCGTGGTCTTTTCCTGATTATTTAATGGCTTAGAAAACAAAATATTCAGTACTGCAGCTAGTTACTACTGCTTTTATTCTTATTTTATTCTTTTCATAGCCATGACAGTTTTAAGTTACTCAATTTAAAGGCTAAATTGTATCTTGAGATCTTCACAGGACTTGATTTTGGCTATAAAATAGAATTGTGCTTTCCTTTACTATAATTACTTGAAGTTTTGCAGGGGATTAAGAATGCTAAATGCATTCAGCATGTTAAGCCTAATTTCTGCTTTTCCAGCAGTTTTCTAAAGAGAGCAAATTTGATGACCCTTGAAGGACAGAAATAAGCAGTTTCCATAAAGCCTTCATCTGTTAATTGCTAATTACTAAGAGTAAGAAAAAATTGTGAAAAATAAATTATGGTTTGAATCTGCATTTTAAAGGTGGTGTCTGTAACCCTTTTCTTCCTTGTGTTCCTTCAATTAAGGGTCTGAAATCTAGAACTGGTACTGACACTGATTATGACAGGACAAAACTCTGGTAATGGACATTGTCATGTGTGGCTTTGTGTATTGTTTGGGGAAATAATAAAATTCGGACAATACACATCATAATAAAGTAACCTCTGATTATGCTTTACTAACTTCTCTAAGACAACCCTACTTAAAGATGCTGCATCTTTCAGCCAGATGACACTGTTCTGGAATAGAAGAACTCTCCAAAATGAACTGTGATTATTATATTAAATGGGTGAGCAGAAATTGTATATTTAGAGAACAAAGCAGTGTATTTAAGTGTTTTTGCAGTATATTTTTTGAATTTGACTGAAAACTATACAGCTGTGTTCACAAGAGCCTCGTTAAAGGTGGCGTTGCATCAGTCATCTGGTTGGTTGGCTTTAGTTTGCGTGAGGAGCTACAAACAATTGATGTGGTCTGGTTAAACTGTGGCACAGAAAAGGGACGAGGAATCAACCCCTTGTTTGGAGAGCTTGCATATGAAGGGGCAGGACAGAACTCTTGAGTGTATTCTCTTATTACACCTGCAGACATTCACTTGGCTTTGCTTCCAGAAATGAGAGGCTTGCTGTAATGTGATATTGCAGGGCTTGTGAAGATGTTGCTAAGATGACATCTGTGTTGTGACATAATAAGGTCTGCACTAAACCTCCCAGTGATTTTTCAGTCTTAGATGTGGATTACACTTTCTCAGGCACACTATTTTCTTGCTTCCTGGTTATTAGTAGACTTTTAAGTTTTGCTGAGGCTGCTC
This sequence comes from Oenanthe melanoleuca, assembly GCF_029582105.1. Taxonomy (NCBI): domain Eukaryota; kingdom Metazoa; phylum Chordata; class Aves; order Passeriformes; family Muscicapidae; genus Oenanthe; species Oenanthe melanoleuca. Next base: position 107,586,578 of record NC_079335.1, read on the forward strand.
AGCTTTGTCCATGACACTGCAAGCTGAGTCATTTTAGTCACCTTGACTGTAGGTGCAATGAAGTTGATCTTTTTACAGCTACAGCTGTAAAAATAGGCTGAGAATAAAAGCCATGTAATTGTTTCTGTCCACTGTTATTTCTTGGTCACATCAGAAGAAACCATCTGTTATGCTGGCAGGGTAACAAAATACACATTTGTCAGAAAAGTATAATAGGAAGCTTTGCCTGTCGTATATAAGTGAGGTAAAGTGTAGTTGCTGCTCTAGTGCTCTTCACTGAGAGGCTAATAATATCTATATAATATGCCAAGGTTAAATGGTCTTAGGCACTATTTTTAGTATCTAAAAAACCTTTTTCTGCATACACATTATGCCCTTTTAGTGTATATTTTGTGCGTTAAACAGAATTCATGATATAATGAATTATCAGTGCATGATTTATATTTCATTATTAACCAGAGTTTTAATTCTATTTTCATACAGCTGTGTTAAAATTATTTCATTTTACTATTTGTAGCTCTTCTTATCTGGAAAGATCCATGAGTACAGAGTGCAAAATACAGTAACTAATGAAAGAAAAAATACACAGAATTCTCTGTTATGTTCTGGCTAATCAGTAATTACTATTTTACTTGTCATAACATAAGGGTTCATGTCTAATGGACACTGCATAATGGCAAGCAATAGTGGTTTGGGGATTTATTTTTCATTTAAAGAATCAGTTGGATTTTGCTTCTAAAAAGTGGGGTTTATTTTTTATTTTTATGAAGTAAATGTGCATAAATGTTTATCTAAATAACTTTTAGAAAAATAAAACAGTACCTGTTATTACACATATCCTTTAAAACTGAAATACAGCGAAGTGTATGTATAGTCCAGAGAAGAAGCCGTGTGTGTAAAATAGAAAATAAGGTAGGAGACTATCTGGTAATGGAAAATACTTAAAAATATGTTCAGTATCTGCTCAATGCAGTTGAAATTTCAAAGTCTAGTAGAATTTCCTGTATATGGTGATTTCATGGAACTCTAATTCTTGTCTTACTTTGATTGCTGTCCTTTTCTCAGGACTGTCTATTTTTAAGCTTGATTTCTTATCCTACTGTTCTTTTTCTTCTGTATAAACTTTTTTTATGCTTATTTTTAACTGAAAGTTTAATTAGATTGCTCCCCTCCCCAATATTTTTTCTCTTAGCTTAAATTTAGCCAGTATGTATTGCCTTATTATAGCAAATGTAATTTGTCTGCAAATATGTATACTCTGTGGACTCTTGTGAAATACTTCATGCTAAAAGGAAACATGAAGCATCCTGTTCTGTTGTGGGGAAGTATTGAATAAATACAAATACTAGGATAGATCAAATCACAACATAAATCTTGGGCAAAGTTAAAAATCTAGGAAGGATATTGATAGCCAAAAGATGACTGGTCATAGAAATGCATAAATTCACCCATCTTTTGTGCTTGCAAAAACTTCATGTAGTCTGTTGAGTGATGGGAGATAGATAATACACCCAAATTTTTTGGCTGCTTTGAAACTAAACAAGTAAGAAGAAAGACAGTAACTTTACAAAATTAAAGGTGGGCCTTTTAGGTGAAGCTGCCTCCCTGACTTGTGAGGGCTTTTAAAAGTCGTGCATTCCTAAACCTTGCCTTTCTGGCATCAAGTTATCGACATATTAAAGCAGTTATTAGAATCTGTAAACCTGGTGATGGTCATGCTGAACTTGCAGGTATGCATGATATGGTGTACCAGCCTCAAAATGCTGAGTATCTACAGGAGTGAGGCCCTAGTGAGCATAGCAGAAATCCAGTAATTGTCTGAGTTTAATAGCATACACTTACTACAAATTAGAGCTCTAAAGAAAATTGCTATGTAGTGTTTCTAGTCCCCTGTCAGCTAAACCATAAGAAGAATAGGTCATAACTAGCAAAATGAGCAGTTGTTCTAGGGATCAATCTGTATTATTTACTTTATTAAATAAAATTGTAGCCATCCTTCAACATGAAGTGCACATTGAGTATTTTGAGCAGCCCACAGAAAGGAAGATGCAGTTGAGTAAGTAACCTACGTGGATCCTCTTGCAAGTCCTTCCAGGAAAAAGCTGCTGTGCTCTTTGTCCCAGATCACTGCTGGCTGCTCTCCCCTCTTTCCTTGGGAGCTGCCTGCTGATCATTTCTCAGCTGTTTAGTTTTACTGGGTAACATGTTAAGGGTTTAAGACTCAAAATTGCTGTTGCAGTTCCCAGAGCATGGAGTTGTAGCTGAAGTTTAAAATCATGGAAATTTTATTAAGCATATATTGGAGCAAGTTATTTATTTTTCTGCAGTATGATGCATTTCTTAATATTTATGCTTCCTTTATTGAATGCAGTGACACTCATGAAACATTTTCTTTTAGGCAGGCTCTTAATAAAGATTTGAACTAAATATTAACTATTACACTAAGTGGAAACCAGCTACAGGGCTTCATGCCCCAAAGTGCTTCTTTTTCATCTTTTGGTATGCCATTCCACTGGGGAACAAGAGAGTTGTTAAATGTTTATTCTACACAAGCAGGAATTAAAAGGAAACAGGAAGAATCCCAGAGTATAGTAGAAATCACTGTTAAATGTTATGTTTGGATATTAAAAAAAAAACAAACAATGCAACAGCACCCAAACCCAGTACTCCACACTTTGTAGTATCATTGGTATAAGAAGCTGATTTTACATAAACTAATTTAGTTACCTCTTGGAAGTGCCAAATTTTAAAACAACACAACACCAATGGAGGAAAACCACAGCAAAATCAGTCTGACTAAAATAAGTGACTTTCTTTGTGATTTCTTACATCATGGAGTGGGTGGGGGTTGGTCTCTTTATCCAGGCAGCAACTGACAGAACGAGAGGACACAGTCTTGAGCTGTTCCAAGGGAATACAGGTTGGATGTTAGGAAGAAGTTTTTTTACTGAAAGAGCAATAAAGTACTGGATTTGTCTGCTTGGGAAGGTGGTGGAGTCACTGTCCCTGGATGTGCTTTAAAAAAGACTGCATGTGGCAGTCGGTGTCACGGCTTAGTTGAGATGTTAGGGCATGGTTTGTACTCAATGATCTCAAAGGTCTCTTCCAACCTAGTGATTCTGTGATTCTGAGTAGCATGTAAACAATACAGAGAACAGTTATGTGAGTCCTTCAGAAAGGAATGTGCTTTGAATTCAAATCTCTTGAGTAGCCTGTGCCTACCTGTTATCAAAAGGGTAATGAATTCTTGCCTTCTAAGTGGCCAGATTATTTTCAGCTTTATCTAACACTGCTGTCAAAAGTGTTAATGCATCTCGAAGTGTTATGCATCCTTGAAGTAACAAATTCAGGGGTTTTTTTCCCCTTCAAAAACTGTAAAAGCTGTCAAGCAATGGAATTACTGTATTTTGTACTTCATTGGACTTAGAATTTCTATAAGTAATGCTCACAATGAAGAGTGCAATAATCACCCCAATATGAATTTTAAGAGTTGGATGGTAATTTTGTCTGTATCCTCAACAGTTTAGTTTTTTAAAATATGTCCTTTATATGTTACAGATATATGGAGTTTGGGGGTAATCCTCTTCATGTTGGTCTGTGGCCAGCCACCATTCCAAGAAGCAAATGACAGTGAAACTCTGACTATGATAATGGACTGCAAATACACAGTGCCACCTCATGTGTCCAAAGAATGTAAAGAGTAAGTAGATTGCTAAACAACTTGGAAGCATTCACAGAAGTGGATTTTTGTTATTTTTGGGAATTCCCCATACTATATGATCGATGTGTAGGATATTCCTTGATACTCTTCCTTTTATATCTCAGTTGTCATACATTTTTTTAAAGAATTAAAGAAGCTACTCAAAACCGATTAGCTTTGACCAAGTCTTCTGCTGGACTAATTACCACGTGGTGTTGAGATTATTCTGTCACAAAGGTTAGGAAGATACTGCTGCTTATCAATTTCTGTCCAAACAACAAGTTAGCAAAACCTGTCACTTGCTCATCTCCTACTGAATTTCAACTCCAAATTAACATCCCAGGCTATCAAGTGATAAAAATATTTGGTCTGGAAATACCATATCCACTTAGGAGTCACGATTCCTTTTGATGTGTTTTTCTGCAGTGTTCACTGGAGCCTTTTTATTGGTATGTTCCAGTATCTCCCATGTTTCCCTATTGGTTAATGACCTTCAGGCCTTTAAGATATATATATATCCCAGTTGTATCACTTAAACTATTTTAAAACGTTTGTCTGCATCCTTGAATCTGCAGTAGAGTATCTTAATTCTTAATACAGAGAACCAGATGCCTTTATGAATGCTTGAAAAATGCATTTGCTTCAGTCAGAAGAATTAGAGCAGCATCTAGAATTCTGTTCCTTGCCAAAGAATGAAGTTTGGCCAGTGTGGCCAGCAGGACCAGGACAGTGATCCCTTGTGCTCAGCACTAGTGAGGGCACATCCTGAGCCCTGTGTTCAGTTTTTGGGCTCTCAGGAAAGACATTGAGATGATGGATTGTGTTCAGAGAAGGGCAGTGAAGCTGGGTAGCAGCTGAGGGAGCTGGAGTTGTTCAGCCTGCAGAAGAGGAGGCTCGGGGGACACCTTACTGCTCTCTACAGCCACCTGAAAAGAGGTTGTGGCCAGGTGGGCTCTTCTCCTAGGTAATAAGCAACAGGATGAGGAAATGACCTCAAGGTTAAGATTGGATATTAGAAAAAATTTCTTGTCAAGCCCTAGAACAGGCTGCCCAGGGAAGTGGTAGAATCACTATCTGTGGATGAGATGATGATTCAAAACCACTGTAGCTGTGGCACTTAGATAGTTTAGTGGTGAGCATGGTGGTGCTATTTTAGTGGTTGGGCCTGATGCTCTCTGTAGCCTTTTCCAACCTTAATGATTCTGTAATTCTGTGCCATAGCTGGTGTGCTTTTCTTGTCATTAGTGTTTAGCACCCTCCAGTAATGTGGAAAAGCTGCTCTAATCTTGAAGAGTTTCACATACAGGAAGAGGTTTTAAGTACAATACAGGAAGAGGTTTAAGAGGGAGCTCTTATCAGTGAATTGTATCGAATCCATCTCCAGAGATGCTGCATGCTGTGCTTAGGCCAGGAAATGTATTTTGCAGCCTTTTGCTTAATATACTTGCTAACATCAATTTACTTACATGTCCAGATCTGCTGTCTCTACACAAAGTGTGAACAATGTACAGCCAGTCACCCAGGTCCTCTATAGGTTAGGTTTTCTTAGGGAAAAGACTCTGAGAATGCTTAAGCTTCCTGCTTGGAGTGAGAGCATTTGTGGTTTGAGATGAATAAACAAGCTTCAAGCAGGAGACACATGAGCTGCATTTGTGCCATTTTACTACAGGTGTAGTTTAAAAAAAAAGTTGAATTAAATATGGAATTTGTTCTCTTTCTCTCAAAATATTAAAAAAAACAAAGAAACTCAAGGCTCCCCTATCTCACCTTGCCTTTCCTCTTGGTAAGAGCAGAGACCACAGCTAATAAAAATAAATGTGACTTTTTTTAGTGTAGAATTTTTAAAGAAGGGTGGATTTAGCTCCACTTTTAAATCCCATACATCATTTCACACAGAAAAAAACAAAAAAATTCAAACAAAAAAAAGACAAATTGTGATTACCTTTGTGCTTTGTGTGTGGCCTTGCAGTCAGAAGTTGCATGGTATAGTACAGTTAGTGGAAGAAAAAGCACTATATGGGAACCAGAGAGCATGTTGGAGCAATACATTTTCTTTGTAACCTTGGCAACATAACCATATATCCATATTTGTTGAAAAAAGCCAAAAATACCTCCCCCAAGAATCTTCCATGTATAGTAAGTGAACAGAGATGTGCTGTGCTAATGAAGTCTTTTGTCTCTGTTTACCTGGGGAATTAATGCACTTTCTTTTCAGCATTTGTAAAATCTCAGTATCAACTCATTAATAGATTTGTCACTACATCATCCCAGAGAGTGTATTGGTCTGTTTAGGTGTTTTTCTATGTGGGTAGAACAAATCACAGCTTCTTCTACTGAAGACTCAAATGTCTGATAGTTACTTCAGAATAAAATATTTCTGTTTATCTTGCCATTCCATATACTTGTTGACAGCAGCAATAGTAAAAAAAAAAATCACATTTCTCTTATTTTACTGACTAGCTGATAGGTCACCTGTGACCTGTAGTTGCCCTATAAAACCTACTAAAATAAATGAGAAAAATCAGATGAATTATCTAAGTACAGCAAATACAAACTGCAGTGTTTATGATATAGTTTAATTAATTGTTTGTTTCAGTTTAGCAGTATTTGTAATGTCTTTGAGACTAAACAGTTTCCCATCACATTATTTACTGTGAGACTTCTGAAGATCTATGTAACCTGACAGCAGAAAAAGTCTTCCAAATGTTGCTCTTACAACAGCTGCTTTTTTCAACATGTGTGTGCATTTTTGTTTAGATTTATTTTTTATTCACAGTCTCATTACACGGATGTTGCAGAGAGACCCGAAGCGAAGGGCATCTTTGGAAGAGATTGAAAACCATGCCTGGCTCCAAGGAGTTGATCCATCTCCTGCAACCAAGTATAATATTCCTCTGGTATCATACAAAAACCTGTCTGAGGAGGAGCACAACAGTATAATACAGCGCATGGTTCTTGGGGACATCGCAGACCGAGACACCATCGTGGAGTAAGTCGGCAGTGTTCCAGACGCAGTTTGTTTTGTGCAGCTCTCACTTTTGATTCAAGAGCATCACGAGAACCTGGGCACTTCAGTGTTTAAATATCAGGCCATTCTGTTAATAAACAAAGTATTACAGGATATTGTGGGATCAGAAGTACTTAAATATACCCAAATTTAGGGAAAACTTCAAGACAATGTGTTGGAACAGTGTTTGGATTCCTGCAGTAGCCATCTTGAGTAAACTTAAATGCTTTGGAATCCATGCTTGTTCTTCATCTCTCATGCATACTTGAAGATGACAAATTCTAGCATTTTTCCCTCATCACATTTCCAGTATACCTGAATCTTTGTTAATTTAAAATATTTTCCCCTTTATCTGTGTAATGCATAATAGTCACTAAGGCAGCTTGCTGGAAAGCTACATAGATTCTTCTAATAGATTAAAACTGCCAAATTTCTAAAATATTCCCCAAATTGAAAAGGATCTTAAATATTTTTTATTTCACTTTTTTTATGTGTTTAGCTGTAAAAAACTGTTGATGGGGAAGAGAAAGCAGCAGTCTCACTTCTTAAGCTGTATAACGGGTAGCCTTTCTGTTACAGTACCTGAGTGATGCTTACTGGCTTATGAACTTGTTTTTACTATAAAGTCAATATGACATCCCTAAAATAATGAATTTTTTGTTCCATTTGTTGCATAACCAAATATTAATACTTTGTGGTTGCATGTGCCAGTAAGAGAGCCCATCATTGGTACAGAACACTAATAAAAAACAGTTATCATTTAAAGAACATAAAATAAAAAATTATTTCTTACTTTTGTTAGATGATATTGTAAAGATGTCTCCTTTCAATTATAGTTGAAATTGCTAGACTTGTTGGCTGTATTTTTAATAAAATTGAGGCATGCTTGTCAAAAGATCAGAAATGAGCAGTTCTGCTTTCAGGCTCTCTTCCTGCTATGGGAAGGACAGCCAGCTGCAAGATGTATGTCCAATTCTTAGAAACCACTGATGGATGGGTTATTTCATGTTTTATGCTTTCCTCAGGGCATTGGAGACTAACAAATACAATCACATCACTGCTACTTACTTCTTACTAGCTGAAAGGATTCTGCGAGAAAAACAAGAGAAGGAAATTCAGACCAGATCTGCAAGCCCCAGCAACATCAAAGCTCAGTTCAGGTGAGAATTTAGGAATCTAAATGGCTGGGAGCTGTTTGGTTTCTTTGTTTGTTTTTAAACTTGTCTTAATGAAAATATTAAATTTCTCAAGTAGTGCTTTCTTGAAAACAGTAAAATACTTACTCATTGCACATTTTAAATGTCTTCAAAGTGCTGTGGACACTTCAGAAACTGTTCAGAAATCAGTTGCACATAATATTTTCAATTCCTCCCCTTCTCAGGAAATGACAAGACAATTTGAAGTTTGTTCTTAAAGAGGCAGGTTTTCACACCTCCTAGAAAAGGGCTTGTTCATTGACCTTCAGCTCCTCATACAAATTGTGTTATGTAATATCCCTGGAGAAAAATTAGTTGCATAATCCATAAGCTTGCTGATATGGGATTAGTTATACATGAGAAATCACTCTAAATCTGATCTGTATGTTATGGTCTTTTTCATGTCAGTTGCTGTGCCTGTTGTCTAAGAAAAATTGTCGAATTTACCATTTCAATCAGTCACTTAAAGATACTGCAGTAGAGTGCTTTTGTTTGACAAAAACATGATTTAAAAATCTTTATAGTAAAGGCCCCTGAGATTTTACAAGCTTCAGCTTGTGGCACAGTGAAACAAAAAGGGGCTAATTGGGCTTCTGGCATGTGATTGGTATTGGTATGTTCAGCCAGTTGATTTGCTCTGCAACCAGTTACCAAAGCATCCCAATTTTCAGTTACAGCAGAATATGCTTTAGAAAAACCAACCAACCAAATAAAGAAAACCAAAACCGAACCAACCAACCAAAATACTGAACCCAAAGGGCAAATAATATCATTTCCACTTGCACATTGATATTGGAAGATTCAAGTATTGAGCATTTATTTTTCTTAAACATTGTGGTTTCTCTTTCCGGAGATAAATGTTAAACTATCACTAGGGATCTGCTGGTATTGGATAAAATATTAGTTGGTCCATCTTGACAATTGTTCCAGTGAAGATAGAGGAGGTATTGAGGCATTTCCATTAACTTTCATCCTGTAACCTCCAGTCTTTTCAAAAATTGCCTATTTAGGTAAAATATTGGTAACTGTTACTAGCAATAACAACAATTGTTAGTACTAATTTATTAATGAGAAAAGAATACTAAATGTTTGTGCCAATGTTTAGCATTTCTAACTCCTTCAGTGTTGTTTATCTGTATGATTTAGAGAAAGAGACAAAATAACTTGTTTATTCCAAAAGTTGCTCTGTGCAACTTTCATGAAAGGTCATATGTGAATTAGTTTAATAGGAATAAATGCTGGGATGTCCTTCTGGAGCATAGTCATAGTTTTTTTGGCCTAACTGATAAAAGTAAGGTACTACTACCTGAAGTTAACAAGTGTCCATTTTTTTTTTTTTTTTTTACATTTATAATAAGTACACACACTTAGGGAAATAGGTTAAAGTCTCCATTGATTGTCACTTTGGATTTAGGCTTGAGATTTTAGAGGCATCTCTTCTGAACACCATTCTGTCTCCCTGAATTAGGAGTTGATGCTCCATGAATGTTACAGTGTTCTCAGTATCTTTGTCATCTCCAGGTGGGACTGCACCCTGCACTGTATACACCTAATGATCATTCACTCAGTAGTCACTGATGTAGGAAATTTTATCTTAGGTGGCTGCAGGTACTTCAGAAGAGTTACTGTTGCAGGTATCTAAGGGTTGCCTACAGAACCAAAATGGTCTGGAGCTTGGTGTTGGAGAGCTCCCCTCTCTTCAAGGGCAATACTGTAACTTTGACTCAGCAGTTCACTCATGATGGATCATCCCCTTATTTTTACGTCATCTTCTTTGAAAAAAGAAATCCCATGTGCCTAATACTATAAGTATTACTTATAAAACAAATTACTGTAGAGTAAAACCTGGAGTTCACCTTCAAATGGAAACTCTAAAACAATAAAATAGGCTTTATAATTGTTTAGGGAGCTTTTTTCCTCAGTGTTAGCATCACTCTCAGTAAAGAGCAGCTCTAGTTATGTAAGAAGCTGGAACAAAAAGTTCAATGAATTTAAATTTTTATATGAATTTGTAAAGTTAAAGTAGCTGTAGCCTGCCCTGTGAGTATGAATTTTCATAACAGGAGCATCTGCATAAACTCGGGAACCCTTGCTCCAGCAGCTGTTCTTTGTCTCCATGATGGTTCTAAATTCCAAGTTTCTATAGAATGACCTTATGGAAAAGACAACACAGTAGTCCGTTACTTTAATTTTGAGACCTCAAAATATAAAAACAAGCAAACAAACAAACTTATTTGCAACCTGGAACTTCTTTTCTGTCCCTCTCTCCCCTCAGGCCCACTGGGAATAAAGGGAGAGGCAGAAGGGAAGGGAGACAAACACGGGCTGCTATGAGAAATAAACATACTGTAGTGAGGAGGTTTATTGCCTGGCAACTACAGTACTGTAAGATACTATATCTGCTCTTATTGTGACAACTACAGAACTCTTCCTATTTTTGCTGACAAACCAGTCTGTTCTTCTAGCATGGCAAGTTCCTGAAATATTTAGATCTTCATTTCCTGTCATATTTGTAGTTGTGTTTCTAGTGTATTTAAGTTCTGTTCGTTAATCACAGTAAATTGTTTGTGTTTAAAATGCACAGCAGAGTACAAGTCATCAGCAAACTGGGTCAGTGTTTCCCAGTATTTCTGGAGACAACTGGGGCCTAAGGGAGGGTGCCAGTGTCAAACCAAGGAAGATCAGAGCCCAGCTTCACTTGTTGTCTGTGCAGCTTGGCTCGGAGCTGCTGGTTGTGTTGCCTCCCTCCAGGCAGAGGTTCCCACTGGAGGGAGGCTGGTGGAGGCCTCAGAGAGAGGCAGGAGCCTGCATAGCTCCATGCAGGGAATGCCCCACACAGGCTCAGGCAGTGTGTGCACAGCCAGGCCCTGCTGTTAGAGGGTCCTGGGCTAGAGGATACAGGTTTCTGGCACTGGTGGTTGAGCAAAACTGACGCAAGTGCTTCAAAGCAAAGTCTGTGGCAAGGCTGGGTGTGTTTATTGCTGGCTGTAGTACAGCCTGCTCCTCAAAGTTTGTACAGCTGGGGACAGAGTTGTCAGGAGACAACCTGGTATAGACCACTATCTCACACTTCAGGGTCCTTTTCTGTGCAGCCTTCAAGTGCAGTCCTGCTGCAGCAGAGGTGTCTGAGCCTTCCCTCTTCCTTCAGCTTGACCTACTGACATGGCAGAGAGCAGGAAACTGATGTGATTGTGTCTTTGTCTGCAGCCTGTCAGGCTACTACAGCTTTTCGTGCAGTAGCCAGAGTATTTTTGTTTTGTAAAGTTAAGTCTTTCATTTTTAAAATGAAAGATGAGAAATGTGGCACTTATGCTGAGCAAAGAAGTTGAAGAATTGTTCAGTATTAATGTGTTGGTCTGTAGGTGATGGTTTTTTGGTTTAGGCTTTTAAAATAGAGTAAAGACTGACAGTCTTTGTTCTTAATTTATTCTATGTGCATTATTGGAAAATTACAATATATGTTAAGATTTAAAGTTAAATGCAAATCATTAGAGAGTAGCTGAAGATACTAGAGATAAGACATCAGCTGCCTACTTGTTAAACTGATGCACACTCATGTTACTTTCATTTTGATTTGAGCCAATGCTGTTACAGAGCTACATGTTTTCAACTTGGATTTACAGCTTATTCAAGTGTCATATTCTTAAGCAGCTTGAGTTCTCAATTCATGCAGTTGTACTATTCAAGATTCTCAGCTAAGGACAAATAAATGTATGATCTCAGTTTGTGCGTGTTTAAAATTAAAGGGAACTTTGTAGAATAGAGCTTGGTGAGAACGAGAGACTGTTTCATCTGACTCACCTTTTCAATCTCACTGAGGTTACTTCTAACCTAATTTTATATTAAGAATATTGGGGGGAAAACCCCAGAAGCTTCAGATTAAAAGTAGTTTGCAATACTGTACTTGAATAGGCTTGTACCTTCCTCTAGGTACTGGTGGCTCTCTACCAATCTCAGATTATTTTTTTGAGACACAATTATTTCAAGGTGTTTTTTTTTCCTTACTTCATTTTCTGAGAGCAGTGAAATCTTAAATTTTGATTTGACAGTAACCAACGTAATTTCTAATCTCTGTTCTTGTATAGATGGTGTTCCTTTCAAATAGCAGCATTTCTACAGGAATGCACATTCTCTGAGAACACTTCCTTGTGCTCAGTCACTCAGTACTGTTGTTTACAGACATGCCACTCAGGAGCCCAATTTGTGTGTCAGTACTTGTGCTTCTCTGGTGCAGATCTTACACTTCCTTCTAAGTTCTGAAATGCTTGCCATGATGTAACTTCCTGTTTATCTTTAATTTTTTATGCAGGCAGTCATGGCCAACAAAAATTGATGTCCCCCAGGATCTGGAGGATGACCTTACAGCAACCCCTCTCTCCCACACCAGTGTTCCGCAGTCCTCGCCGGCTCGCACGGCTGAGAACGTTCTCAACGGGCACCGCAGCAAGGCGCTTGGGGATTCGGCAAAGAAGGAGGAGATCCCTGAACTGGCCGGGCCAGCACTTGCAGCAGTTCCATCGGTCAGCTTAAAACCCACCACAAGTGGCCGGAAGTGCTTGTTCAGAGTAGAAGAAGATGAAGAGGAGGATGAGGAAGATAAAAAACCCATTTCTCTTTCTACTCAAGTTGTTCTGCGTCGTAAGCCTTCGGTTACAAATCGTCTTACTTCGAGAAAGAGTGCACCAGTCCTCAACCAGATCTTCGAGGAGGGTGAGTCAGATGATGAGTTTGACATGGACGAGAACTTGCCCCCAAAGCTCAGCAGGTTAAAGATGAACATCGCCTCGCCCAGCACGGTGCACAAACGCTACCACCGGAGGAAAAGCCAGGGCCGGGGCTCCAGCTGCAGCAGCTCCGAAACCAGCGATGACGACTCGGAAAGCAGGAGGCGTCTGGACAAGGACAGCGGGTTTACTTACTCCTGGCACAGGCGGGATAGTAGCGAAGGGCCGCCTGGCAGCCAGGGAGATGGCGGTGGACAAAGCAAACCAAGCAATGGAAACGGAGGGGTGGACAAAACGAGCCCAGGTGACAACAACAAAGGTGGGGGGAGTCCCTCCGGTGGCTCTGGTGGGAGCACCAACACCACCTCGGGTTCCACTCGGAGATGCGCTGGATCTGGAAACTCGATGCAGCTGTCATCCAGAAGTGCAGGGGAACTGGTTGAAAGCCTGAAGCTAATGAGCCTTTGCCTAGGTTCACAGATTCATGGCAGCACGAAATACATTATCGATCCTCAAAACAATCTGTCCTTTTCCAGTGTAAAAGTACAGGAGAAATCAACGTGGAAAATGTGTATAAGCTCCAGCGGAAGTGCAAACCAGGCTGCATCCTTGGGCAGCCTAAAGTTTTTTTCCGACCAAATGTCAGACACAACAAACGAATTGGAACGGCTAAAGAACAGGAACTTGAAAAACAATGTGCTACAACTACCTCTCTGTGAAAAGATATCTGTGAATATTCAGCGGAACCCAAAGGAGGGGCTGCTGTGTACCTCCAGTCAAACCAGTTGTTGTCATGTCATTTGACAATGACCTGGCTCGAACAGCTCGATCTGCTTGACAGTGTCATCCTTCCTGGTCAGAGCTGTGAACACCTTGTCACACCCCCCTTTTGTTGTCTTAAGATTTTTAAGTGGGCTTCAAGCAGTTATTTATTATACTTTAATTTTGTGTTTGCTTGATGGTATGACAATGCATGGTCTTTGCATGCTGCTAGCAGATATGTTTTTCTTTTTCAACACAACAGAATATTTTATTGTGTAATTTTTACATTTATAATTTTACTATTGAAGATCTGGATTAAATTAAAATAAAGATCTGGATCCTAATGTAAATGAAGCACTTAGAAGTTTCATGTTCTGCACTTAAACTAGAGAGAGAAGCTTTTGTTTGCTTATGAAATGTTAATTCTTGTTCTGACCTTCTGTGAAAACTAAAATATGTGATATGTGGCATACTTCTATGTGTCTGAAACAGAACCAAAGCAATAATGTTTTGATGCTGAAAACTCTTCAGGGAGCTTTCAGATGTTCCAAGGCTTGTACAAAGCAGAGATGCACTGAAAATTAGTGATCTTGAAATATGATTTTAAACCCACACCTATTTGTCTTAAGCTATGATATGGATGAAGTTGTGGCTCAAAAATCAAACTGAAAAGATCTTGTTTTGCTAGAGGCAGTTTTCTTAAAAAAAAAAAAAAAAAAAAGGCAAGTAGATTTGTAAGGCAGCTTTCTCCCATAGAAATATGTTAATGTTACAAGCAGACAATCTTTTTTAATATAACAAAGGTAAATTATTAAGTCTACTTCTGAGTTTTTACATGCTAACTGAAAATAAAGTATTTGTATGAATTACTTTTGTTAGTAGTATATCATGACATTTAGTATTTTAGGTTTTTACCTTGTAAACCCTTTGCTGTTCTCTCCTCCCCTCCCTGAGATTCCAGAAGGCAATAAGGGATGGAAAACCTCTAGTAATTGGATTCACATTGAAATTATTGTCATTTACAGCTTTGTTATTATTACTCTTTTTAAGACTTAAAATACTGCTGTTCCCTACATGTACACCACTTATTTTCCCTCAGTAATACACTTGCTCATAAAGTCCATTTAAAATAGCCTGTAGGAAAGTGTTTGTTTCACAGCTCTGAGCCTTCCTGTCAGGTTTCCCGTTGCCATGGCAAGGTCTTGATTTAGAGTATTTCTGTACAAAAGGATACTTTTGACCAGATAAATTAACTTTGTGTAATTTTATTATCTAGAATAAAATATATTGCAGATTCCTAGTTTTGGGAAGGGCAAGAATGTTTTATTTTTTCATGCTGTGCACTGGGTCTTAGCAATGCTAGTGAAACTGGGGGTACTATGTAGCAGCGCCCTGGGCAGCTCCTGGGTGTCCCAGAGGAGTTTGACACTGTTGAGCATCTTGTAACACTTTCAGAATGGCCAATACAGGGCGGTTTGTGTCTGCCGTGGCAGGAGCAGAGCACCAAAGAACGGCTGGGTCAGGATAGCTCTTGTGATCCCTGCGAGACTTCAGAGAGTGAAGTGCATGGGGTGTCCTTCCTGGCGAGCTGCGCCAAGGGTTCTGCTTCCGGAACGAGGCAAAGGACAAGTGTTCCGCTTCCTTAAGTTTAAATCTCTAGTTGCAGTTTAGTTAAAAGCTACAAGCATAGACGTGTGGGTGAAGCCATAGAACATAATTGCTTGAAATTTTTGAGCAGGGATCTTACCAAGGGCCAGAAATGAGATGTGTGCTTCACAGACAGTGAGCGTAACATCCACGTAGGAGACAAGTTTATAAAGGGCATTGGCAATAAACTTTATTTGTTGCAGCTTTTTTCCAAGTATTGTAAATACTCTTTCCTGATATGTACAGCCTTGGAATGGCACCTTTTAACTAACCCCGGGTGTATTTTGTTTCCAATGTTTTTATATACGACTGTATATATGGTGCTCACTTTAGAACAGCAGTGTTGACCATTTATGCTGCATAGTTGTATTATAGCCTTATAGTTATGTGTGGCTGGTTGGACCTCTGGGTGTACAGATGTGTACAGATGTGTTAGTCTGAGTGCTGTCCTCTCCCCCTCTGTTGATAGGTGAATGATTGTGCATGTGGTGTACGTCGTGTTATGTCGTCATGTAAAAGGAAGGGCGAGAATAACCACTACATTAAGGTAATATTGGACCAAACTATTTAGAGCAAGTAAACAGTTTCTTGTACCCCTTAACGTGTCTTTAAGAGTTGCATATAGTTACAGTAGTGTATAAAGTAAATATTGTGGAAAAACAGTTAGTCTTGTATTTTTCTGTATGTGTGTATATAAAAATATATAAAAAAATAATGTACCTCTAGCAACTTAATCTGTATTTAAGATGTGACAATCTTGACACAGAATTTTAAGAGTAGCAGTCTAAATAAGCAGAATTAATGAACAGAAGTATAAAAATTTCTCACCAAGAAAGAATCCATGTGTGTTAAGAGGGTACAGAAATATCCACTGATCTTATTACTTCTGGCAATGTTTGGCTTTTTCATTGTACAAACATTCATGGTGTGCGACAGAAATGGAAAATCCAGTTAATAAAAGTGATATCCTGATTGATGCATAACCGATGCCTTGCATGTGGGTGGGGTTTGTCTCCTGGTGTTGGGTGTGAGGGCAGTCCCTGTGCTGCAGTACCTGGGGAGAGCGAGGGGCCTCGCCCTGCAAGAGCCCGGCTTTGTGTGCATGGACATCCCTTTGTGACTGCCATTCTCTAGCAGTGATCAAACAGGGTCATTTGGGCTTAACAGTTGTCACAGTCACCATCCACTGATGTGTCTTAAGGCTGAGGGAGCCATTGTTCTTTATAATGTAAAAGGGGTAATAGTGAAAACGGGAGGGCAGCAGTGCCAGCACCAGCACGTGCTGCAGTGAGGTGCACTGGGCTGCCTGGGAGCGGGCTGGCTTCTGGCATCTTGTCACTCTGAGGTGTCTGTTGGTGGCCTGTGGCTGGAGCAGCTCAGCACAAGCTGTGCTGCTGCAGTGATTTAATTCTGGAGCACGAACTGTAACCTGCCCATGGCAGGTACGGACACAGGGACCAAGGGCATGGAACAGGTTGTGTGAATACAAGCCATTAACCACTGCTTTAGGCCAGGACACTTGTGCAGCTGAGACCTTGCCTCTGCTGAGGAGCTTCTCAGCTCTGGTCACTGCAAAGCAGGGTGGAGGCAGTAGCAGGAAAGGAGTGGCCAAGGAATTTGCAGGGCTGTGACTGTGACTGAGACAGGAAAGGCGTAACACATCTCATAGTGCAAGGCCAAGCAGTAATATCTCAGTTGCTGGTAGGTGCAGGTCAGATACTTTCCATGTCAGATATTTTTAAAAGGTTTTTTCATTAGCAAATAAAGGGAAATCCCAATACAGCTGGCTGGCAATAAACAGGGAACAGGGGCAAGCTGGAATGTCCCCAAACATCAGACAAGCCAGCTACCCTGTTAGCCTTTCCCATGGTTAAGTTTATGTGAATGAATCAGAATTGATTTGTTTGTCGTAAATGCCAAATGATGACTTGCTTTCAATAAAAGGTGTTTGAGCTGTAACACCTTGATGTGACTGTACTTGGGAAAGTGTAGCAATGACTCACTCATTGAGTTGCTGACTGCATGCAACCAGCCAGGCCTCCCTCACTGAAGTCACATCCATCCAGTGTTTTGAGAGACTGCTGGATTGCCCTTCTCCAGAGCAGCGTCTCTGCAGTTGTCTTAGCCTGCTCCCTCTCTGAACCACAGGCTCTGGCATTTTTTTTTCCTTTTTTTTTTTTTAAGTCTTAAATTTTAACTGTAAGATGACTATCTCTTTGTATTACAAATGGCATCAATTTCTGGAAGTCAAGAACCTTGTATTAGTGACAAAGTAAAGTCTTATTATATAGAGGTAAAGAAAGATATGACCTCTATTTTCTCATGTGATGGAAGAATTACATTGTAGGAAAAATGCAAGTATAGGGCCGGAGAAGCACAGAGAGGTAACACAGACTTCATCAGGCTCTCAGATGAATCATGTTAGATCTCAGGAATTCATTTCAGCAAGCCCTTGTGTAACACCTTCCTATTTCCTCCCTCTCACTGCTCTCTCTTGAGAAATACAGAGCGGGGGACACAGGATCTGGTTTTTCTCTCTGGGCAGTTGTGTGCCACACACCCTCAGCTGGGGACAGACTCCTCTGGGCACTGGGACAGCCCTGGGAGCCAGGGCTGAGCAGCTCTTACAGCAGACCCAGCAATGATGCCAGTGCCAACAGAGGCCATCAGCACAGTGCTTTATGACAAGCACTGGGGTGCAGAGAGAGCCTCCTCTCAGCACCAGTCTCCAGGGCTGGCACTGAGCCACCAGGCCCTGCTGTCAGCCCTGGCCTGGCACTGGCCCCTCCAGCTCCTGGGTGAGACATGGCAGAGCTTTCCTGAAGAAAGCAGTAGGAGGCTTTGCTCCCAGGGCTTTTCCCAGTAAGGAAGTAAACTCAAAATTCTCTGAATGAGATTCAAGATCAATTCCCTCAGGTCCAGGTAGGCTAAAATATCCATAACTGCTTGCCTGCTTACAGAGGAACCTTTCCATGTAATGGCATGTTTTCCTCTTCTGTTGTCTTCTGTAGATATCGAGTTAGCAGATCCCTCTGGGCCACACAATTAGACCTGTACTCACAATGTACATGATGAGAGAACTTCTGTATCATCAGCAAGTGATTTATGAGTACCCTTCTTAAAAACAGCTTTCTTGGATTGTTACTGTTACTGCTAAGGAGATTTGTAAAATCCAAGTCTTAACAGACAGGTACTGGTTACTCCTAGACAGTCACCTTTTCAAACAAGATGCTCCAGCCTCATCCTTGGTTTTTCCATGAAGCTTGAGACCAGAGATAAACTTGTTTTATTGTTTAGACTCAGGCACTGGCAGCACTGCCACACACCCCTGTCTGTTGGCTTGCCCTCCTGCAGGGCCCAGAGCCATGGCTGTCTAGAGGTGTGAGCCTCTCACCTGGGTAAGGGACCTTGCCATGGACTGGGAGTATTCGGATTCCATGCCTTGTGAATGGCAGATACTGATAAATATCTTATTCTTTCTGACATTTTCACCTGATAACTGATTTTGGTCAGTGAGTTTCATCCCTGGCATCCCACAATTTTTACCCGTGCACCTACAGCAGAAAGGAAACAACACATTCAGGAGCACAGAACAGTTTTTTCTCTCAAATGAGAAATGAAAATAGATGCCACCATGTATGTATAAAAAACCTAAAAGACAAAACCCAGTACCAAATGGTGTGAAACTCAGGAACCCCTCCCCAGTGAAAGGACAAAGAGTGGCATACAGAAGAATAGGAGCTAAATTTCAGTTCAGTGACAAGATACTATTTGGCACTATTAGGGGACATTTCTCAGCAGGTTAAAATGTGTGTTTTAGAACAGAAACAGTGTCTGTTGTAGCCATGCAGCATCTGTGATGCTAAAACAAGAGCTCTCCCAGTATGTGAAACAAACTTTAATCCCTATAAAACAAAGGAGTCCCATACTTCTCATTCACACCATGGAAGGTCAGAATTCCTCCATACATCCTCAATATAGGTGGAGAATGTATCTAAGAACAGTATTATTCTTGTTTATAGAAGGAAACTGAGCAGAAGTGATTTGCTCAAGGCAAAGGCAACAGCCAACATTACTGAAGTCACTGGGTACACATCACTAGAGATTTTCCTTTTAATCCATAGAAAACAAAAGAAATGGACCCCACAAAGAAAACCACAAAGTCAGTTTTGTGGAAGATGACTTACTTGTTTCACATGATCACAGTTGATACACTACCTGATTCCTTTTCTAACCCATTTTAGCCTGATGCAGCTGTCATCAGAAAAACACACCAACTTTATGCTCCCAGACTGCCAGCGATTAGCAGACTAGCAGGATCCCTTCAAAATGGCTACAAGGTCACATGAACATACTCCAACAGGAACCCATCCCATGGATTTTTCTTCTCTAGAACTGCTCACTCAAAAACACTGACCAGGAAGTTAAAACTTGAAGAAATGTGAGCTACTTCAGATCAAAGTGGGCATGAGACTGGAAAGCTGGAGAGTTTTCATGGAGAACACACTGGTCCCCTCCTAAAAAAACCTTTGATTTTGGGATCTCTACAGCACTACAGGAAGGGTGATGTGCTTCCCTCAGGGATCCTCAGGGCAGAGTATGTGCAGCCACAGCACTGCCACTGCTTCAGGAACAGGCTGTGAAAGCAGCAGCCCATGAGAGGCCCCTGAAATAGCAGCAGTGTGGGGGACTAACAGTGGGAGAAGCAAGAACAGAGCAGCCGTAGCACAGGTTTGCTCCTCTTCCCAGGGGAACAGTCATTT
This sequence comes from Oenanthe melanoleuca, assembly GCF_029582105.1. Lineage (NCBI taxonomy): Eukaryota > Metazoa > Chordata > Aves > Passeriformes > Muscicapidae > Oenanthe > Oenanthe melanoleuca. Next base: position 107,606,377 of record NC_079335.1, read on the forward strand.
CTTACTGGGTCACACCTGCACAGCCTGAGAAATCCTAATTCTTAGTTCCAGACACAATATATTATTTTGGCCTAGTTATATTACTCTGCTGTCCGGCCCTGTGGTAGAAATCTGAAATGTGCAAAGTAGGCAAACACCTTAATTATGGCAGCAGCAGATTTTTGTGAACAAAATTCCAGCAAGTACCACACACAGTTACATCTACCAAAACTGAGTATCACAGCAGCCAAAAATATATTGTCTCCAAGGGACAGGAGCAAACACTGTAGATTTCAGTCCTATTACTGTCAGAAAACAATGAAACATTAGGACAGCTGCCTTTTTGTGAAATGCAAGGAAATCCAAATCAGATATTCACTCTAAACACAAGTACGGGTGTATCAAGTATCAAGTTTAATTGCTCTGATACTGTTAGTTCATTTAACCAGAAGATCCATTCATACAATACTGCAGTTCAGAATCCAGGGGAGTGATACCAAAATCCAATATAAATTAGAAAATAAATAAGCTTCATAAGTCACTGATCAGCAATCTGTTTCCTACTAGATTTTATTTACAAAGCTTTTGAAAAGATTTTAGCTGGGACCTGTTTGGAGAAGTAGCAAACAGGAGTATATAATGCATATTCTGTAAATGTTTATGTTCAACTATTTCTCAGCTCAAATAATGAAGTACATTGCTGTTCCCTATGAAATGCACAACATAATCTGCTGTGGACAAGCAGTAGCTAATAAGTAAATCTTTGAAATAATAGAAGATTGATTAGCTATTGTAATGAAGGAACAAAAGGGGCAATAACCATAAAGGGAGAGTAAATTAAATAATAGTCTGGGGGTTTTTTTTCCCCCTTTTAGAAACTTAAAAATTCTAGTTAGCTTCTGGATGCTTCCTCACAGGATCTGTTTTCAATCACTCAGAGCACAGGGCGTCTGGCAGATTTCATCCAGACCTGGCATAAGCTGGAGTGCTTTATTTGGTGCTACCTTCACAAGCAGTTGCATATAGGAAACAAAGAGCAGGAGAAAATACAGTTTTTTACATTGTCAGGCAAAGATTATTTACCAAGTTTCATACAAGCAGGTGCCACCTACTCAGTAGATGGTGGAGGGTGCACTCCGGGCACCACACACGCCCAGGAGCGCTGGCTCCGCCTCACATGTGACCGCCTTAGTCATCCTCATTCCTCCGTGTTTACGCCTTCAGGGACTCCGCCGCCAGCTTCATTTGCTGCCAGAGGAGAGAAACACCGAGAGAGACTGAGTGCAGCGGCAGCAGGAGGAATTACACAAACCAGCCAGAGCCCAACTCAGGACACTTCAGAAAGCACGCAAAAAAAAAAGAGCTTGAGCATTTAAAAACAAAAAACACTGGTCTGTTATGCCTGGCTTTTACAAAAGACACAATTTTAACAGAGGCATTACTTTTGTCCATCAAAATACTCATCAAATGGCAATGCAATTTGTATGTTAATTAATTATTTTTGTGATGAATAATGTCTTACATGAAAGTCATTTAGCTTAAATATTTAGGCTTTTAAGCTGATCTCAAAAGGTCAATGAACTGACAAATTGCTGCCCCCACTTCCCATTGCAACAATCTGTTAACTGTTACTCAGTATTTCGTTTTTTGTGGTTGTTGAATTAAATAAAAACATCCTGTGATATAAGAAGGAGCTAGCAGACTGCTATGGTGATATGTGTTATTTCCAATCCTGTTGATAACCAGTTTTGTTTTCATTATCCTAGGATGTCACCAGAGAGATCTCCATGTGAAACCAGGATAACAATCCAGGTGATGAAAATACCTGCTGAGTAAGAGAAAACAGAGCCACTCTGTGAAGCTCCTTGTCAAAGAGAATCTTTCGTAACACGGACCTTACAGAGGCAACAACAAAGAGTTTAAACTGTGCCGAAGGCATCTCTTACACATCACCTGGGGGCTGTTAGCCAAGGGCCTGGCAATGTCTGGAAGGCTGGAACCACCCTGATATAACAAGATACAGTCAGAGGGACTGAAATCCCTGAAGAAAAAAAAAGACAGCAGTGGAGAAGGAGACCAGCCCAAAGGACAGGCTGAGGAGCAGAGCAAGGAGATGCACAGCACTGCTGGAATTCACTCATGCCCAGCATCACTTGGAGGCAATTTGGCAGACAAGGAAATGAAAAGGCTGGACAAGGAAGAAATGTGAGTGATCATATGAAGGAACAATTTATGCAGCTTTCAATTCCTAAGCTGCTCTGCGGGTTCTGTATCATTCCCCCAGTGGAGGATGGACGTGTGCTACTGAGCTGAAGTTGTTTCTTTTACATTTGTATTTGATCTCATAGAAATGGCCCATGACATATAAGCTACCAGAAGTATCCAATAATGCTAGAACAAATTTGAAAAAGACAAAACTGCAAAAAAAGAGTACACTATCATTCAGTTTCTATCCCACAACATAGGATACAAAGCTGTCAGATGCTTCAACATAGCACCTTCTACCTTTTCTTTGCTGCTAGTCTGGGCCTTAACCTATTCCAAAATGCTACTTTGCATGCTAAAACACACCTACAACAACTTTTCTTTACCATTTTTATCTGTATTTCCATGCAACCTATAACTGAAGTAAAATTAGTTTGTGATACAAATATTTATATGCTTCTCCATAGCAACAGTGCAGGAAAAAAAGCCACAGCTAAAGGCTGAAATACAGATAGATTCCTCTTCTACATCCTGATTCACTTATTTAAATTAATGTCTGAATAAAACTACAGCATCTCTAGTTAAAGTGACTTTTCCTCCTACTGCAAAAACACAGACACAGAAGACAGCACCTTCATTCATTTCCTGATCCATCAAATACAAACCTAATTCTCTTATTTTAGAATGTTTTTCTTAAACTCTGAGTGCTGGTGTAATTATATGGGGATTGATGAGGAATGCAAAAGACTGGAAAGGTATTTTTATTCTCTGATCTCTGCAGGGCTTGCCAAAGTCTGGAAAAAAACCAAGCACATGAGTGCTAATGATGACTAAATGTAATCTGTCCAAAAACTCTGTACAAGCTGGACCACTCTCATTTATTTTTGAAGGGCCTCCTAATTTTAACTGAGCTAATCTTAAACTAGGATTGTCTTGTGCTGGCAATCTTATGCTATCATATTTAAAATACATGATATGAACAAACAAATATCCCAGCTTCTTGAGCAGGCCAGTGAGTAGAAAAACCTCTTAAAATAGCTTCACGTGCTGCCATGGCAAACAAGGCCTGGGCAAAATCAGTCCAAATGCAGTCATACACATATTTCAGAAGACAAATCATAAGCCATGTGAGAACCCAAAGAGTTGCATATTTAATTTCTTCTTTATAGTTTCTAATAGCAAAATGTACTTGGCAGTACCTGGCATCAGCAGGCTCCCCCAAGAGCTATCACTTTGGCAAGCAACATGTGGTGGCACCTTTAAACAGAGAAATTCTTTGCCAAGTTCAGGCTGAAGATTTTTAAAATTTTCTTTCTTTTTTTACTGTGAAAGTAAATGTTCCTGTTCAATGGGAAAATATTTTTCTGAGACAACATATGGGAAAGAGAGTGTATTTTTAAATTTTTATTGCTGAGAAAGAGAACTGATGAGGTGCCTTTTAAGATCACTTTCCCCCTGACAGCCCCGACAGGTTCACTGGAAAACTTGTGGGGCTGAATTAACTACTCTTCCCGCAAAAAGACATTTCTTTGTAAGCTTTAAGTAGTATTTAAAAAATATGCAAAAGAGGTATTAAAGATGTCTCGATCTCCTTGTTAAACCTACTATAATGACAAAAATATTGATAATTATTGATAATAATGACAAAAATGCTCATTTGAGGGGTATTAAAAGCCTCTATGAACTAATCAGAGGCACAGCTCAGAAGTGAGTTGGCTCAAGAAGCCATTTTTCATTTATTATCAGCTGAGAGTTATTAGTGAAAGGTTTATACTTAACACTGTTTTATGCAGCACCCATAGCAACAGCATGCAATACATGAGTGAAACATGTTTAAACTAGTAATAATTTTAGTGGGGCTACAGTGTTGCTTACCCTAAAATTCTACTGTTAGGAAATGCTCTAAAATATTTATCTGCTGTAATTTAATAGATTTGCTATTTCCATTTTATTAAGTTTAAATTTCCTTGTAAAGCACATGCAAAGTAATTAGACAGTACTTCCAGGAGAAGCAGCAAAAACCCTTCAGTGTGGTTTACAAATAGGCTTTACCAATTACTTAGATTTCCCTACATTTCAACATTAAATTTTCCAAACGGACTTTATTAAAAAGGAGCAGATACTTTCACACCACAAACAGCTGCATACCAAGCATGGAAATCAGGCTACTTCCTTTGTGGGCTCACTCACAACCAGAAACACCAACTTTAGTGTACAGGGTATAGTAGTCCTCCAGTTAGAGGGGCTATGGAACTCTAAACATGTGATTTAGTGCTGCCAACAATACCAAAATACAAAATCAAATAGCTACAAACTTGAAATAACAGAAATACACAGCAGAGACCTCAACTACAGCAAAACCTGAGGAGCTGCCAAGGGATTTACCAGCAGCAGTGCCAGGGCTTGGTTCAAGCCACAGGCTCGCTGGAAATGCAGGATTTTCCATGAGGCAGGAGGAGGACCATAGCTGCAGATCCTCTCACAGGCAGGAGCTGCCTCTCACAGCCCCACCTTGCCAATCCATCTGTGACCTTCCGTCTGCACCAGAGGACACAGAGGGAAGCCAGCATTGCTGCTGTCCCTGCAGTGCTGGTTTCACACACACTCAGAACCTATCAAAGGCTGTCACCTTTCCTTTATGGTTTCTGTGGGACAGCCAGCATTTAACAGGCGCTAACAGCCTTTGCCAGTTTAATGCTGATTTACTGCCCTTGCTGAGCTCTGGGGCAGATGCTTACAACACTGTTATTTTCCAGTTATGCTCAGACCTGGTAAGCCAGCCTCTAAGTACTCCTAATTTTACCACAGTGTGCGTTAATGCCAACTGACAATTCAACGACTACCTGAGGAAAACCATTTAAAAAACAGAAAGGATATAAAAGTGAAAACCAAAGTAACCAGGATGTAGTGACTCATTGGTTTGGTGCTTTTCCACAGGCATACTCAATGTACAAGTAGGTTTGTGCATATAAAGAACAGACATATAAATAGTTTATACTAAATATAAGAATACATGAAGGCAGATGTTTTTTATCAGCAACCCCATCTTCTGGTTTTCCTGTATACACCATATGGAACAGCTCATAAGCAGTTAGAAAGAGCAGTGGTGCATGGTATCTTTCCCACTTTCTAGCACTAATTATAATATGAAAACATGACACTTATATATTAAATTCTCCTTTGTAATGGTGTCCAATCACATCAGTAACTTCTTGGCTCTTGAGCTGTCTCAAGAACTGTATCAGCTTTATCTGTAAGTACCAACCAGTTACAGAAGAGGCAAATTAACACCCACTTCAAGACTCAGTAAGCCTCTTCCACAGGTAGTATTTTATTCTGTGTAAAGGTTTAAAAGTTTTACAAGCTTATTTAATGGAAATCACTTCTCACTGATTATAATGATGTACAGTTATGGTAACTTCATACCTAGAATCACAACTCTTCCCTCAAGGTTTTTGTCAGTGACATTGAACACTTTGCAGGGAATGCTGCTTAAGGACTCTGGGCTTGGGGTTACTTTTAAGCTGCATTTTTGACTCTGACCACTTTTCCAGCAACCTGTTTGTTTCCTTAGCTGGAGATGGTAACTGATGCTTCTTGACAGCAGTAATAATCAGTTCCTATACTAGTACACTCCAGTTTATAAATCCCAGGACCACACAGCCACAATGTAACACTGAATGCTTGTTTTCATTTAAATCATCCTGCACAACCCCTCATTCTTCTTGAAAGCTATTGATTTCCAGAAAACAGTTTCTCCCCTACTTCAGTAGTATGACAAAAGACTTGTAGGAACAATTTCACAACTTCCTTATTTTCCAGAGCCAAGACCAATGGCCCTGTGATGCTACAACCCAGTAAAAATCAACCCCCTATAAAGGAAAGCCACACATGAGCATTAAACAGTCAAATGCAGATTTTTCATAAGGAAGTGAGAATTTTAAACTGAAGATAAGAAAGAAACAAACAAATCCTGAATTGTCACTCTCACAAGGACTGTAAGGAATTACAGCAATTTACATTTTTGAGGAATATTTACTAATCTCCTTATTTCTAGGTTGCACCTCAAAGATTAGATCTAGTTCTAAGCCCTCCAGTATATGATCAACTGTGCCAAGCCTAACTGTGGAATCCAAGATGGGCAGGCAGGTGATGCACATGCCCTGAGACACCTGCCAGTACCTACAAGGAGGTCAGAAACAAGATGGAATCAGGGTCTTGGTCAGGGTGCACAGCCAGGGAACAAGAAATAAAGGGGCCATTAAAAAGTAAGCCAAAAAAGCCCCAACACAAAACATTTCACTACAATGATAGCTAAGCACTGCAGCAGGGGCCCAGGGAGGTTTTGGAGTCTCTGTCCTCAAAGCATCTGACAGGAAACCCCACCCCCTACAGCCCTGGGATCTAATTTTGGTGTCAATCCTATCCTGAGCAGGAAGTAGGACTATTGACCTTCTGAGGTCCCTCCCAGGTTGAGAGGTTTTCATAGATGTTTCTACAGGAATTGTGATGGGAAGTTTGTCTGGACTCCACAGACCCAGAGTGGGGATCTGCTACAAGGAATAGAAAGCTACAAGGAATAGAAAGTAATGAGAAAGAACAACAACAACAACAAAAATTCTCTTCTTTCCTTTCTTGTGTGCCTAATTCAAGATAGAATACCAAGTACAAAGCCAGTGTTAATGAAACAATAAGCTTGCAAAATTAGTAAGTGCAAAGTCAGGAAAACTTGCAGAATCACATAATTTGTGCCTTGGAGTATTGTGCCTGATTAATAGCGCTGTGAGGAATAGCAGGCAAAGCAACCCCATTTGTAGTACATTTTTTTCCTTAAGATTTTTTTTTCTGATCTACTTCAGATTGTCTCTGATTTAAATTGCAAAGTATTAATTAATACTCATTACAATATTCTTACAGTATTAGTCACCCTTTGCTGAACCTTTAGTTCAGCAGACAGTACAAAAATGAAGAATAGTGGAAGTCACACAAGACAGTCTAACTGTATTTTCTTCAGAATATAGTTTATGCATTCTGTCCCTCAAAATATTTACATTATTTTTGTCCTTGTGTAGCTCATATTTCCTAACTTTTTTTCAGCATAACTGGCCATGTAGTTGCCAAGAGACAGATAAATACACAACATGTCTGAATGCCTGAAGGAGTGTGTGCCAAAACCATCCTAATAGGATACCAGCCCAGCCCAGGGGAGGCTGTCCCCTTCATCTAATGCAATTACCTCTCACCCAATCAGCAGCTGGTCAATGGATTTTGGATTCAGAAACTATCGACTGGCTATGAAAGCAATGATGCAAAAATGTGCAATGTGACATGACCTTGGTGACATAGCAAAGGGGAGGCATGGACTGTGCAGTCCTGCACACACTTCTTTAGTTTTGTGCCCTAAGTGACACAGACATCACTATGGTTTAAGGGAGCAGTTGGCCCCTAGGTTAGCAGCACATCAACGATGCTTTAATGGTTTCAGGGTGAGCAATGATACAATTTATTTTCTCAGGGGTTTTGGAGGATATTAATTACCTGCTTGCAATTACCAGTTGCCATAAAGAGAAAATGAGTAAAGCAAACTATTCTGCCTCTCTGAAGTTTAACAAGCTTATTTACTAAGCACGGTGTCCCTGAACAGGCACATACCCTTTGGAAGAGAAATACCCAGCACTTGGAGAGTTTAACGAGCCTTCTGGATACAAGTTCCTAATATACGGATATGGCTGACACTGAAGCTTAACTGCAGACATAGCTTTATACCAACTGTAATCTCCTTCCCTGGTGATACTCAAAAGCCATCTGGACAGAGTCCTAAGCAGCACGCCCTGGAGGTCCCTCCTTGAGCAGGGATGTTGGACTAGCTGGTCTCCAGAGGTTTCTTCCAACTGACCCATTCTGTGGTTCTGTGAGAGCAGTAAAAGCCTGGCTAACAACCAGGCTCCTCAATATGCACTAATTCACCACTTAAGCTCACATGCCTTGCACTCACTCTGCCTCATGATCTAGGAGGCACAGCTGAAAGCTGCCAAAGAGCCTCTGAAGCAACACCAGCAGTGGCGGTGAAGGGCTTGAAGGCAGTTGGTGGCACTGCAGGGGGACAGTGACAGTCCTTCCTCCACACACTGCTTGAGCAGCCAAGTGCTTGGCTGATGGAAAAAGTGCACAGCTCACTACAGCTTCTACAGAAGATATGTTTCAGACTAACTCTGTGCTTCCATTTTTTCCAGCTTAAAGCTGGAAGGAACCTGCTGGGTTACAGACACGAGCCTCCCTCGAGTGCATAAACCCACGTCACAGAGGTTTAGCCAGGGCAGACCACACAGCATCGATTCCGGAACTGCACAGGCCAAAACCCACAGCTCTTGCCAACATCCTTTAGCAAATCTACCATACAAAAGGCAAGAGACCAGTTTAAACTATTTAATGCCACAAAATGAGCAGAGAAAAAACTCAAAGAGCGTGAACGTGTCTCCTTGTAATCCACGCAACAGCAGGGAACAGACTGTGTGAAAAATAGAGATAGTCTCTCAAAATGAATTATGCTCAGCCCTCAGAAGACAAAAAAATGCATTCCACTACTTTCTGGACACAAATTTGGCCACTCCTGAAAGCCAGGCACATAAACCCCAATAGCTAAGCACTACTAAAATTCAACACACCCTCTGCTCTGCTAGAGGACACAAGGGCATGGCTAGCCCCAGCCCAAGCCCAGCTGGTCTGAGTTTTACCCTGGGCTCACATTTCTCTCCAAGTTTACTAATTTGTGGAGTCATAAAGAGCCCAACTTGGTTTCTAATAAAACAAGTCACAAGATAAGAAGTTTACTTCTCTATGCAGGACATTCACTGAGTAATCTAGATCAGCCTCCAGATACGAAACTCAGAACCCAACTTCAGGCACTATTTTTAGAAATTACCATCTGTGACATAAATCTGACATAAGCAGAAAAAATTGCTGGGGACATGGCTGTCCTCTGCCCTGCTACCACACAGCAGCCACAACACTGCAAATACAAAATTCCCATTTCTTTGTGGCAGGAAAGAAACTTCAGCCTCACAAATACATCAGAAAATGCCAGAGAAATCAAATGTCTAAAAAAAAAGAAGTAGGAAATTTTATTGTATATCTGAAATAAAAGTTACATGTTGAGAAATCAGACTTCAGTGCTGGACAGACACATAGGAAAATTAACCACTGTTGTGAAGGGAGTTCTAAGAGGCAATTTGCCTCTTTGTTTATCTGTTGCATCAGCATGGAAAAGTAAGTTTAATTCTGAAGTAACTGTTACCACAGTATTAAAAAAATTAATGCAGTAAAGTAGGAAAAACTAGTCAATGTTGAGATTATTTGATTAAGAACTATTCTCAATTCTACTCAATAGTTTATTAGGCAAGGAGTCCAAGGCCAGCAACGAAGGGACCTGCCAGGCAATCTTATTTGTTTTCTTCCCTTGCAGAGGCTCTCCTGACCCAAGCACATGTTATTACAATACAATTTTGAGTAATACTTTCATTCTTGCTTTTCTCTTCAAAGACAAGTTCTCTTCTGCTTCCTGTGAGGCCTCTGCAATTGCCTAGTTACAGTCTAGTGAAAAATAATCAACACAGAGCCAGTAAACAATTTCTAGTTACAGTAATTTTATATTCTGAAGCAATCAACTCAGTGACTGTCAAAGTGTGTCAAATCGGTCTTTAAATACTTACAAAATGGCAAGGGCACTACTGACAGAATTTCATCCTTCACTAGAGATACCTTTGAAAAGGCAAATTCCCTCCTACCACATTCCCAGCTTCTTGGGAACACTATGCATCCATGGAAAGAAATAAATTGCTTTCCCTTAAACAGTGGGCCAAACATATGTACCAACTGATTACAGGCTATTGATTTGGTCTTAAATCTATATTTAAGTCAATATGTGTCTGATCAGATAAAGTCAGTTACTCAGATTAGTTACAGTGGATTTATGGTTTGATCTGCCTCAGGAAGTTCTTGAACTAAGCACAGGCAGAGGATGGGGAGATAAATGTTATCCCGCTTTTCCTAGACATCTGCATATTGCCACCTCAGAGGCTTTGGTACCAGTATGCAAATATACATGTACACAAAGGACACAGCTTACTAAACGTGCCATTTTCATTGAAGAGGCACAACTGGACACAGCATTACTCTCAATGTACTACAAAACACTGCCTAGTAAGCAGGTAGGAGAGTAGAAGGTTGGTTTGCTAGTTTATAACTGCATTTCTTCAACATTAGTGAAGTTGCAACAGTTGACATAGTCCTAAATTACAGGTATGGCAACATTTATAAATTTATAATCTCTATGAATTGTCCTGCTAAGCCTGTTGCAATTTTGAACAACCTAGCAAAGGGTAACGATCTGGTTTCCATGAAGGCAATGGCAAAGTTGTCTTTTACTTCAGTGAAACCAGATTTTCTCTTTATATGCTTCCTGTGTTATGAGTGAACAAAATGCTTTTCCCCTTTTTCCAACACATTAGTGGGAAGAAAACCTCTCTGCTGTAGGCTGCTCACCACTCTTGTTTTGAAGTGATGTCGTGCTCTGCCTCCACAGCCCCCTGTTCAGAGCTATCTGCATTTTTTCAGAGATCCTCACAAAACTCTGTGCTTTTCTGCCTCTAACATCATCAGCAATTTCTTTGCAAAGCTTTATGAAATTCTTTTGCAATAAAGAGGAAATTAAAGCTGTATAAGAGCAAGTATTTTCAGTCTGAAGAGAGATGAGATTTTAAGCAGCTCTGTAATATAAAGACAACAACCTGTAGATATATTGAGTATTAGCATTTACTCTCTTTCTGAGATCTGCTTTAGTGCCTTTGAACGCCCTATGCTATGCAAATGAGAAACTACAGAAAAAGATTTTGGGGTGAAGTTTAAATTGAAAAAAAGGATTAATTATTTCTGACTACTTAATTTTATTATTTTCATGCCTTGTCAACCCTATAATCCCAGTTTCCTTCTGTTAATTTAAATTTTGTGCAATGCAATACATAAAGGCAGAGTACATGTATTATATAAAATACATCTACATTTGTAAGAATTTCTTTTAATAACATTGTGGTTTTTAAGTTTAGAACTTTGTATTAAAATTGTTACCATCTAAACAAAACCTGAATGATTACAAAAAGTGGTCATGCATATGGCAATAATTCTTTTACTGTGTCAATATGAACCTTGTGTCTATGCAGGCTTTCCATGCACAGAGTAAGTCAATTTTCATATGCCTTGGTAATATTACTCCTTATTTTTTTCTGCTTTTCATTTCCTTAAAGTATTTTTGCTTTATTAAAGCATTTTGCTCCCTTTCCTTATTTATTCCTTGTGGATTCCCTGCTGTTCTGCTATCCTAGCTGTATCCTCTCCCTTTTATTTTCACTCTCAATTCCTTCAAAATGAGAAATCTTTCCCTTCTGCCTTTAAATTCGCAGGTGGGTAAGGGTCAGATTTAAAACTGCCGAGAAGACTGGCCCTTGAGGCTGGCAGCTTCCCGGTGGGAAGAGAGCCACACTCCTCCTCCCACTCCCATTATCCTGCTCTGCCTTTCAGGAGCAGTGGGAATCACAGGAAGGACAAAGTACTGGCACAACCCTGATTTGGGGCCCTGCTCCGAGGGGCTGGATAAAGCTGGACAATAAATTGAAGCCTAGAAATGAATGTGTAGAACAGATATATGCAGCTCCAGTCCAGCTGCTGTTCTAGACTGACCTCCTTCTTTTGCTTCAATGGAAATTAGAGCTAATGGTGCCAGCTTCAGCATGCACTGGGGGATTAACTATTGTGATTCATGTTAAATTGCCACACTAATTTAATTCTATCAGACCTCAAGGCCTGGCTTTGGAATGTTTGTTACACACTGCAAAGTGCTTTTACTGGATACCCTGGTACTTTACCATCACCCTCCTATTCCTCAACTTCAATCTATCACAATAAATATATTATCTAGAATGCAACACAAACTTTTAAAGTAATTTCTCTTCAACGTATTAGCTGTAGCACATCAAAACTGTCTGATTGCTATAGAAACACTGTACAACATAACCATTTGTGAGAAAATATGTTTTGTTGTAAATTTTGTAGCAAGACCTTTACAAAACAGGTTGTTGCATCTGTCAAACCAACCACATTTTAACAAACATAGCAGTAAGTGCTGTGAAAAGACTCGAAATAAATGCTGAAAACATCATATGATTTTGCATCAGTAAAGTGAGTCAATATTATCCAGTGAGTCACCTAGTAATTCACAGCAAATTTATGTGATGGTAAAAGATGGAAGGTGAACATACATTTCCACAGATCCTTCAGGGCAAATCAAATATGCAAGCTAGGGCAGGACAAATAATTGCAAAATATTAACAAGCTGCAGAAATCTACTTTCTGGACTTTGTGCTTGATAATATGCTCACATGCTCCTGCTTCCTTCTTGGCACTGGAAACAACCAGAAAGTAAGGACACACCATTATAGGACCAACAGAACTGCAAGAACCATGGCCTTTAGTTATAACCTTTCCTAAAATAATAACATTTCACAACCACAGCAAAAGATTTCTTCAGTAAACTAAAGCAAATATATCTTACGTATAAAATGACAGCACATAATTTCGCCTACTAATAGGAAATTACAGTAATTATTAGTGGAGTAAGGAAATATAGCAGAGGCTGTGGTTTACAGTAAGCCAGCACAAGCAAGCATCTGCCAAGGACCTGAATAGAAACCACATACCCAGATTCTCATTTTCTCTCTCTCTCTGCACCTGTATACTGCAACTATTTATCTATCTAAAAAATAAAGAAAACACATTTATAAAGAAGACTTTAACAGTGTGTGTACTTAAAGGGGCATTATCAACAATATTAATGGGAGGCTGTTAGGTTTTGGTTTCCATGTGTTGGTTTTTGCTACCCTGAAAATTCTCCTCTCAATGCCTTCCTCATTTGTAACTGTGAAATTTGGTAACTGGCCAATATTGCTACCATAATGTTATAGGGAATTCACACTTCACTCCAGCAAAGGAGTTTTTTCAGCAGGCAATATATACTAAAGACTAATTGGCACTGAGCACTAATTTAAAATATGTATTATATATGTTACTCTATATTACTCAGTATGAATCTTATATAAATAACCTTCAAGTAATTATATTAAAATTTCGCCTTCCTATTAACTTTTCATCAAAGAAACATATCCCACTGAAATTGCCATCTGCTGAATTTGCTTCTTGACTTCGTTTCATCTTTCTGTGACATGGGAATAATCACTAATACTATTGGGAAAAAAATATATAAATACCACCTTAAATAAGTTTTCCCTCTTCTGAAGTCTGCAGGGGTTTGACTAAAAAGAAGAAAAGAGGGTTTTGCCCTGTGCTAGTGAATGGCTGAATCTCCTTTCACGATTTCTGCTGATCAGTGAAAAAACAGAAAAGAAAATATAGCTCAAAATCACTATGATCCCTATAAATGCTCTTGTATTACATGCTTATGCAACAAACTAGAAGATTCAAAGTGGCATTAAAAATAATCTCGTTTGTGGAGCAGATATGAAAATTCTCCCTATTAATGAGATAAGCTTAAAACTAATTGATACAGCAAGTAAGCAACTACTCCCACTAATTGTTGCTCCAAAGTTTTAATTGTTTGCTACACTTTCATATACTTCCCATGGAAGTAACAGGACAGATCTCTCCCACAGAAGTTACTAGATAAACTAATTAATGGTTTGGTCTGGTAATTTCAACATCACCATGTTAAAAACAAGTAAGGGAAGCTCTGGGTGTGTCCCACCTGCAGAAGAAAAGTGTCTTCTTCCCACATATGAGTCTAATTTAGCCACTTAAGAGTTTCTCAACTGGAACACCAGTTAAATTCTGGGTTTACTCAACAGTACTTCCAGCAACCCAAACCCTTTATTTCATTTCATTAAGAATCTACCTCACAACTAGTTACCAAATGTAAGCTGGAATGTGTTAAGAGCAGACCTTTCCAGGAAAAAAACCCAGGCTGATTAATTTATAGAATTTCTCAAGTCAGAAACAGAAAGGACCAAGAGTCACAAGAACCTTATCTGCTTAGCAGATTTACTACTCTTATACAGAAAAGTAATCTTACCTTTTGAAAAAATCCACCAGCTCAAAAAGTGGCTGATAACAACTTCCACCCCTTTCACAGAAACAGATCTCCTTAGTTATTCAATTTATTTCAAACTATTCAAACACAGAACTTCTCTTCAACAAATACCCAGCAACACCAGCTGTATTAGGGGCAGTCCTGGTCTTCAACAGCACGTAAAATTGTCCTTAAATATCTAAAGCTATGTTGCTGCCTAAACTTTTTCAAGTATTTTTTTTTTTTTTCTTCCTAGGTAACCAAAAGCAATGCACAAGGCAGAATTGTACAAAGCTTTTGAAACTTGCATGGGCAAGCAGATGGTGACCTGTACCTGCAGCACAGACACCCAAAATCACCTCTGGGACAGGAACTTAACACTTGTACATTTTTATAGAGAGCAAAAGCAATGGAAGTCTTAATGTGTTTAAGTCCTTTAAGTGCTGCAACTAAATAAACACTGCAGAATAAATAGTTAGCTAACACACAGTTCTTCTGTCTCAGAGTCTGACCTGAATATTAAAAACCTGGGTTTGGTGATCCATTCTGGCAGATGTATCATATCCTACATGAAAATTACCAAAATAATTACAAAAACTTTTAAAATCTTCCACTTTTTCCTATTTATTTCCTGTCAAAAGCTATGGAGTCACCATGCCTGCACATGTCTGCTAAACGTGCAAAATATTTTCTCTGCTTTGCTTTCTAAACTTTTAACAGGTCTTCAAAGGAATTCTAATTGGTCACATCCCTGAAAGTTTGATCAGCCAATCTGGACAACATTACAATAATATTGCTCAAAAGAGAAGGAGCCTTAAAGATCACCTAGTTCCAATCCCCCTGCTATGGGCAGACACCTTTCATTAGACCAGGTTGCTCAGGGCCACATCCAACCTGGCCTTTAATTTCAGGGATGGGGCATCCACAATTTCTCTGGGCAACCTGTTCCAGTGCCTCACCATCCTCATGGTACAGAATTTCTTCCTAATATCTAATTTAAACCTTCTCTCTTTCAATTTGAAACTACTACCTCTTGCCCTATCACTACATACCTGTGTAAACAGACTCTCTCCATCTCTCCCTTAAGGTACTGGGAGGTCACAGTTAGGTTGTGCAGAGCCTTCTTTTTTCCAGGATGAAAACAGCACTTATTTTAGCATCAAAAACTGGTTTTCATCTTTGAAAAAGTTGTTGTTTTATCATGTTGAACAGATTTGCTGCTTTTTCCTGGGGTTTCAGAGTTGTTGGCTTTTTCCTTCCTTTCTTTTTCTCCTAAAAAGATTTAAATACTCTTTACCTCTCCATTTTTTCTGCTCAACTGCCCCAGTAATTAATTCCAGAGTTTTATCTGGGAGATGGTTCTTTCTGGCTTGTATTTTTTTTTAATAAGCCAATACCCTACCAAACATTCAGTGTCTGACAAGGTGACAACTTCTGGCCCAACAAGGCATGTCTTAAAAGTTGCCTCCTCTGCTCTGAGGAACCAAGGAGAGGTCACAGAAATGAAGCAGACTCTTGAGTTGAGAAGTGCACTATTGCAGTATATATTGCTCTGGGACAGCTTTGCTCTGAGATAGCAAGGTAGATAAACCAGGCTATGGCTCATTTCTCTACACACATTCCACATTCTTCTGACTTTTGGAAGTTTTTTTAATTTATTCCACATGAAACAAAAATTGAGACAGTAGAGGGGAAAAAAACCCAAAACCCTTGGAATATGAACAATACTATTATCATCAGAGAAAACAAATAAGAAGAAAAAAATTACTCTCCTAAAAAAAGAAGCTGGTCAGACAAAAAAAAAAAAAATCATAGATTGGCTACACAGCCTTAAAAAAGACTCAAGAACCAAAGCACTCTCAAAAAAAAAAAAAAAAAAAGAAACAGGTCAGCAGCGCCTGTAAATGAGGAAGAAAACAAACCAATCCAAAACCAAATAGGGAAACTAAACTAAACTAATAAACTTCAGATTCTCCAAATGCTTCTCAGAAAAGCAAATCTTTCTGTTTTCAATCTGTTCCAGAGGATTCATAGCCATAAGTAGTGCTCATTGCTTCTATTACTGGATGAATAACCTAGCAAACTTCAGAGGCACAATTGCTCTGAAATGATAGCTGAAGTTTTACTTGTTGTCAATAGAAAAGGAAAAAGATAGAAAAAGAATATTACAGTACCTTAACTTATAAAATGTTCTATTTGAATCAATCCTGCTTTTCCATTTAATTTTCATTTATTTTACTAAAACTTTAAAATACAATAAAGCTTTAAAAAGTATCTGTCTGAATTTAGCTCTTTTGGCAGATATTTTCCTCCTGGCTTCTCTAATCCGTTTTATATGAGCTGGCACCTTAAAAAGCATGCTTTAGTATGCAGAGCCTAACATTACTGTTGAAACCTCCTGACAGCCTGCTTCTCAGAAGCAAAAAAGACATTATCTCCCCAAAAGACCTGCTCTAAACAGTGTTCTCTTTTGCACATGAGCTACCTGTCACCCCATGCCCTGTTACTTGTTATTCATAGAGCTGCACATCAAAGACAACCAATTCTGAGAGCACATACAGGAAAACTTACTCTCTTGGTTAAGCACACAGCTGTTTATATAATAGTGTGTTGCTTTCCATGTACATAAATTAATTTAGCTTTTATGAAAAAAAAAATCCCTCGGAATATTGGAGACTTCAGTATCTTATTAAATAAACACAGAGCAGTAACATAATATTGCTTCTATAAAAGAGCAACACTGAGACTGATACACATGCAATGATGTATAGATGCTTGTCTATAGGAAGCTGCAGTATGTGCCTCATGATGTCAGAAAGTCCTTAGCAGAATGTTATACCAAGTGGACAAAAATGCAGAATATAAATATAAATATAAATATAAATATAAATATAAATATAAATATAAATATAAATATAAATATAAATATAAATATAAATATAAATATAAATATAAATATAATTAATACTTATTTCAGGAAGAGAAGGTTAAAGGAACTCCACTGTTATCTGCTTGTTAAATTACCCCAGAATACATTTTAGTACTTTACAATCTGTTACGTACAACATTCAATATCGTACTCTCTGTATTTTCAGCTGTCAAAAGAAATATTTCAGCTTTTACAACATAGTGTATGATTAATTAATTATACACTAGGTAATTAGAATCTAAAATATTCACCATGCTAACTTAAAAGGATGCTGAATACTAATTAAAGACTGACATGCTCTTTGACCCCAACCAGCTTTCTTTGAACACAAAACCTCTCAAATTTCTCAAATGTCAAGCCTTGCTGCTTTTCCAGAGAACTGTATGAGCCCTCAAATGCAGCAGAAATCCTGATTTTATGATGCTCTGCAGAGCAAGAAACAGGGAAAAAACAGGCAACGCTTGTATGTTGGCTGTTGCAGACATTCAGGTTAAAAACCTCCTATATCCTTCATAAGCACATCAGGCCTTATTTGCTCCACTTAATGTGCTCCCTATTTTGCTTGCATATTGAAAACCCCCCTCATGTTAATGTGACTAACTTTCTTATATTCATTTTTCTTTGTTTAATCACTTCACAATTCAACTATTTCATAGTTCAGCTGTTGTTTCAATGGGATGGTCTCTAGCAGATTTGTTGGCAGTCTGCACCACATGTAGGCTCTGGCCAGAATGGCATTTTCCACAATCTTGTGCGAGAAACAAATTTAAGGAGAAAATACAACCGTAATTAATCAATTTTCAGTGCTTTATGATGTGCAATGCTACTCAGAGTTTCTCAATTCTCTAAATATCTGCCTTCCCCTGAGGTTTTGTGCACACACTAAATCTCCTCTTCCAAGAAGACTAACACATGCCATCCACACACAGTTTCCTTTTGTGGGTGTGTATTCATAACAAAGTGCAGAATCCACTATCCAAAGAGTTTATGTATGCTCTGTCTGCTTATGCTAAACTAAAGGACTTGGAAGTAGGTAAATGGTAGATTTGCATATCAACAAAACACTTCTGACAACTCCAGTTACTAATGGGTAGCTTCCCTTCCTCCCTTCAATGCCTGTCCACATGATCATTCACACTGTCTCTGATTCAAAGCAGTATCCTCCCACATATTCACAGTTGATTAGGAGTTAAGATTTGAGAGTCTTTCAGCTGCACAGCTGACACAAGACTGCCAAGAACAGCTTTGCTCCTGCATGTCTCTAGAAGGGCAGAGTTTGGTAAGAGGGTAGCAAACAAGAGAGTTACTTTTCAGATGTCAGGACCACAGAATTTCCTGTGAACTCAGCACTAATTCAAACACTGATAGGTGTAGCTGGGTAAATAAATGCAGGCAAGTATCTCCTGGCAAACTCTGATGATTTGTTACCTTGTTAGTGTCCTTAATGACAGGCTTATATTGAATATAATTATCTTGAGTAACCAAAACACCACAGTTAAATTAAAAAAAAATAATTCTGAAGCTGAAGTGTTCAAAGCACACGGTCATCCAAATTGTAACAGGCATCTGAACAAGCAAGCAACATAATCACATACCTTGAACTGACAGTATGCATCACCACATAGTAATTATTAAATAATAACCCTAAAATTCAAGCAAGCCTCTGAATTTCAATGGTGCCCAACAACTGTCTCCTAAAATCTGCAGTTTTCACAGTGACAGTATGTCTATTTAAAATCACCTGAATTAGATGCCTAAGGGGCCAGGGCCATGGAGCAAGGGACCACGAAGTAACTTTCCAGCCACCAGACAATTTCAACAGAAGTCATAACTTTGCAGAGGTCTCAAGGATGCCAAGTGTCTCTTCACCTTATGAAAATCAGTAGTGTATGAAGGGAAATCCAAACCTATCACTGAAAACAGAACTGTAGATCAGAGTAGCTGCCACTAGTTTAATGAGGACATGTGCACAGCTGCCTATAGGCTCAGGAAAGACAGGACATAAAACCTGAGGAAATCAGGCTTCATTAGTTCTGCTGCCTGTAAGCATAGGGCAATGGCAGAACATACAAATGGAACAGTTTATTGTGTAAGAAATCAGTCCAGTCTCCTTCACAGTATCTGTCCCTGTACAGTATTGATAAAATACAGTCTTGGTTTTTTTCCACCTTCCCTGTCTATAACCTGCATTTATCAGAGTTCTGCTCTATTTTCACTAGTCTCTCAGCATACAGGTACCCAATTTTTTAAATTTCTTTTTATTTCTATCTAAAGAAGACTGTAAGACTATGTCCAAAATACCTTTTTTCCCTTTTTTGTCTCCAAATGGAAGTTATTGTTCTATTTGAGAGAGCAAGTTGGTAAAAAGAAACTGTGTCACATTTCTAAAGAATAAAATTAATGCAAACATATGACAGAAGGAAACTGTCAACCACAACAAAAATCAGAATAACTACAACTTACTGCCTTGATAAACTTGAGAACACTCATAGTTTATAGAAATGCAGCTCTCAAAGGAGCCAGGAGAATAATATCTGCCATGGCAACCAAACAGAGCAGTCTTCTGGCACTTTCTGAATGAGCATTTAGGAGGAGATTAATTCAATACCCTGCATGATGAAAGGGCTCTTGAGATCCATAACTGTCTCCCACAAATTACCCTTATTGTACAACTGGATGTTTAGAACAGATTGCACATTATCTATATTGAACTAGAGCTTTCACAGCAAATTTATACGAAACAGATTAAGCCCACATTGATGTGTCATACTATTTTTCACCCACTCATTTCAGGGCATTTATAAAAATGGGCATTTTATTAAATGGATCGTTGCAGTTTTGTAGGATTTATTTTTAAGCTTATTTATATTTAGAAGTACTGTAAAGCCTTTTTACTATGAAACTTTGAAATTTCTGAAACACGTAAAAGTAAAAAAAGATACTAGAGAATTTACAGTATAGTATGTAAACAGACAGCAGAAAGACTGCCACATAATGCCATGTGAGCATTATCATCTTTGTCATGCATTTCACGGTACTTTGAACTTAGAGTACATTCATGTGATGACATACCTCAATAAATAATTATGTCTTCCTATTTTTACATTTATGAAATTATATTTTTCAGCAAATGCATTGAGCAGATAGCTCAATGAAAGCAAGTGTCTTATAGAACTCATTTTAGAAGAGTGTGTTAAACCTCTACCCCCTTCATCAGAATCTAAATTACTGTGAAATCTTGCCTCCCAGGACAAATGTGATTTGGTATTTTGTTTACTGATTTACTCATATTGCATCCAATCATACTGTGCAACATAAAAAGCAGAAGAAATCTGGAGCAAAACAAGATCTAGAGTGCAAGCACACTTAGAAATTGTTGCAGGATAGAAGAGCCCATTACTCTCAGGAAAGAGGAAACGCTTCTTGTCTCTTCTGAGGCTCCTGCAAACTCTTCTCTGCACCCAGAAATGCTCAAGATGAAATATTTCACCTGCTGGATTAAGTGAAGAGCTTTCCAGTTGTTTGCAGTTATGAGTAACACCTAGATTGCACAAACTGTTCTGAAGGATGCACACTCAAAAAGTAGCCTTAGCCAGTCTGATGAGAGTTACTTGAGGTTGAAGATTATAAATAGCTTTGACTCAGTTTTGTATCTGGCAACTGCAATGAATGAAAGGTGAACTTTTAAAAAAATTTCCAATGGCCACACAATTTGTAGTGATAGGCAGTGGAAATTAGATACTTAATTCCTAAACATTTCTGAAAATCTTACTTTGGCTTTGATTACATTATCATACATTATTTCTGAAAAACCCCTATATTCTTTACAAGTAGGATTACATTAGGCAGGCAACAAGAAAAACAAAACAATAGTGAGTGCAATTACAAATTTGAAGATCCAAGTCTTATGTAGAGCTACCATTTATCTGCAAATTAGACAATTCTGAATCTACACTGCTTAAGTATAGATTGTACTGTGTGTGGAAGAACTGAGTATCCTGAATAATAAACATCATGCAAATCAAGAAACAGCAGTTAGGCTATAAGCAGAGAAAAAAGAAGTATTTACCTTGCCATTAACCAGTGAAAATAAAAATAAATTTAGGTAAAGCAACCTCACTCACGGAACATCCCGTAACTTAGACTGAGCTAAGAATTTGAGGTGGAATAAAAATCCAGAACACAAGGAGCAAAGCTGTGGTTTGCCAAGCTCCCTTCAATTTACTACTTCTCACTTCAGTCCCATTTTACAATTATTATATCACTGAAAAACCTTCAGTCCTCACTTTGGTACTGATAATAAATGCTGTTATAAGTTTTAGAAGATCTTTAAAAACATTAGGCATTTTAAGCAGTCAAACATTACCAGAAACAATCCCTCTGGACTTGAGAATGAGAGGCTCTCAAACCTAATGGAGTTGGGCTGATTATTCCAGATCAAGACTTTCTCATTTCTTGACTTTTAAAAAGCAATGAAGTAAAACACATTTGTACATTTCACCATTTAAACTCTACAGGAAAGCTACACAGGTTTTAATACTTGTATTTTAGAAAACAGTTTAGGTTCTGTAAACCAGTATAATGATACCTCTCCCAGAAGTATATCTGTTAATTAACAAACCTCCAAAACAAGTCTTTCCTGTATAAATAGAATAAATATGCTACAATTTTAAGTCCATGTATTTCCAAGGAATTAGAAACAGTAATTTGAAAATTGTCTCAAAGGATTTGCAGAAGTACTTACACGATCAAGTAAATTACTTCTCCCCAATACTACTGCCTCAAGATCATTATTTTCCAAAGCTCCTCTTCACAAACAAGCTAGACAAATCTACAAAATGTGGTAAGAATTTGAATCTGCAGTTCATGAAATAAAGTATGTAACCAGAGAGCAAAGAATCATTCACAGATATGAAACCTATCCCAACACCAAATTCCTCTGTCTCCACATCAGCCGAATCTGAGGCTTTATGCCTGCACTCTTCCCTCCCTCTCTTTCATAGAAAACCCCAACCACAAATGACACAGTTAAAATTATCTTTCTGATCTGTGCCTTTAAATTTTCACCATTCTCTTCAGCCTACTGTTCCTTCACAGGAAACTAAATTCTTCCAACTTTTGGAAGTTGTGTAATCTCTTCTGCATCCACTTGCTCCATTCTGACACAGAGAACTTAACTCTTCTCATGGCTTTGCCAAAAAGTAATTCCTTGCCAGCGTGCTTCTCCCTCCATTGTTCCTTCATGTGACCACACAGGTATGGAAAAGCTCTCCATAAACATTCAGAAAAAGCATCCTGAAAAATCACTTCTAATGTATAAAGAACAGCTCATAAAACTCTGATCAGGCATTTATTAGTCATTTATCACGAATATGTTTTCCTGGGGAGGCTAAGAGCTCCTCATTAGATCTCATCAGATCTGCCAAAATACCTGATTGAGTATTTTTACCATGTCCTTCAGAACCTATTTTTGCTATAGTTCTAATATTGTAGTTTAACGTAATAGAAAGTATTATCTAATATTAGCTATAGATATCACTTCTTGTCTCCTGTAATAGCTACAGTGAGAAACTGGGAATGCAGCATGACCTGTAACATATTTAGAGTATAGTATTGGGAAGAGAATGTATTTTGTAGGAGTGAGTTCTTTCCATGACTGAGTAAAGACATAATGAGTGCTGTACTTTACATTAGGAAAGTTTTATAGTTCCAGATATTCTGAATGAATGGAAAATTTAAATTTAGTAAGATGTGTTCTGAAGGCATCCTTGCCATTTAAACACCTTTTGAGTCCTTAAACAGGGTTGATTGTTGCCTTGGAAACAAAGACTGCTCTAGTGTGTTCCTTTCAATGGATTCAGTCAATTTGAAGTCAAATTTCCAACCGCTAATTTTATAGACAGTGCAGGTGCAAAAGATTTTAAGATCAGAACAGAAACAGTTTGCACTGCTGTTCCCTGACAATACTGTATATTCATTTATTTATTTATTTATTTTGTACTGCCCTTGGGAAGTGATTATACTCTTGCATAACACTCTCCAGGAAACTCAATTGTACACTGTCCCTCTGCATAAGAGGGTGATTATGATAATGGAGGAAACAAACCTGAAAGTGAAAATGCAAAAACCTTCAGGCATAAACAAACTATATATAATTTGGTCCTAGTGTTCTTTAAACTGATCTAGGATATTTATAAAAAAAATATACAGGATAACACATGAAGAACCACCCAATGCTCTACTTCTATAGATACATTCTTTTTTTTCTATGTATGTATGTACGTTTAGATAAATTATTTGTAAAAATGAGGACTAACATTTAAAAAGACATTCCATTCCTCATTTCAGTGAAGCCACTTTGTTTAAATAAAGCACAAAAAAGGACACAAAGAGACTCTAGAAAGCAGGACCTTTGCTAGGGGATGACACTCATATTTTCTGAAGCCTAAATTCAGTCTTGTATTAATAAGCCCCATTATTCACCCTCCAGTAGATCATGATGTATCTAATTTTGTCCCTTACTTGGTCAACATATAAACACTTCCATTTTCAAACAGGATTTAAATTATGGGCCAAGTTCTTAGCTGGTTTCTACTCATGAAAATATTGACACTGCACCCTGAATGAGACTTATCCCAAGAGGCTCCATGTACAGTTAACAGAGAGGGGGCAGATTCCTTCACAGATTGCTTATAACTCAGAGTAAGATTCCTGTTCTGAGGAACCTCTATCTCTGCCTTTTTTCAAGGAATGGAGAAGACTGGCATATCTAAAGCAAGTTTTCTCTGTACATCTATATAATATTCAGTGCAAGTAATTTAATAGTCCTAGCCATGATAGCAAAATGCCAGTACTACATAAATACCTCCAATCAGCTTATGCTGTTAAAAGTATTTTTTCTTCCTCACATGTACAGGGCTCCTTAACTTCTATTATCTCCCATTGTCAGAAAGTTACAAGGGACATCTCCAAAGCATTCATTTATCAAACCCAGTTTGCAGAAACTATTGTTTCCACTCAGCTGTAAAAGGATCACTCGCTTGCCCATCTTAAATCTACATTCTCCATTCCTGCAGGTGATACTCAACCAGATTCTTCTTCAGTCTGGATTTAATATATCTAAAAATTACTCGTGACTACACTTGCCTTTCTAATCAAACTGCAGAACCCCTATCTCAAAAGACTGATGAAAATGGAAGTTATTTCACAAGAGAAAGAACAGTTCATACAGGAAAAATTTTATTTCCACATAAGCATATGCAGTATAGGGGCCACAGGCAGCACGTATACCCATATTTTGGAAAAAATCCCCAAACCTTTAAATAATCCCTGAAATAATAAATAAAATTCAAATGAAGCAGCTACTGAATGATTCAGTTTTTAAAAGTTGCCATAGACAAGTTGATTCAGTTTTATCAAAAAACAGTTATAAGTGTATATGGCTATGCATGGGTATATATGCACAAGAGTTAGTGTACTAGGAAAACAAAAATGTGCTTCAAATAGAATAAGAGAGCTCACAGTTAACATACATTTCACTATGATAATGAAGGCAGGAATTGATCATTTTTTCTACTGTGAAGACAACAAAATTGCTTGATTTTGGTATAAATGCAAAGCTAAAAAGCAAATGAAGGAACAAGATCCTCTAAATGTGCAACTACCTTTCCTGTCACTCCTCCACCTTCCGTAACTTTCAATTTCAGGTTTCAGTATTCAGGCTTTTTTTGCACCAAGCTTTCTTTGGAAACCATCACATTCTGTTATCATTGAAATGAAGGCCTTCAAGAACTGAGCATTTTGAGTGTTACAACAAAAATGCGTGCATAATGAGGGTAAATTAAATGCTATTTAATCTATTTGAGAGGCTGGGAGATATTGTTCAAATACTGAATATTGTGATGAGTGAACTGAACAACTGAGAATAGATTCTTTTCCTCCGTAGTTCTTTGTTTGTGTCCTTAAAAAATCAATGTAAACAAACTGCCTAGCAGAGCAAGGCTGCCATGGGTACTTAAATGACTTTTTTCAGCTCATTTCTTTTCCTGGATTAATTCCATTGTCACTTTGTGTAGAGCCGTGGAACATTCATAGTGGCAAATAAATGATGTTTACAAAATACTCACTGTACAGGGACTTTAAAATGCCTAACAGCTGATTAGAGTCCAGGGTGAACTGCAATGAGGCAAGGAGTATAGTTATGAAATCAGGTTCAGGAAACTCACTGCATGACAACCTAACAACATGATCTCTCCCATGGAGACAAGAAATACTAAGATAAGTAAAACAGAGAAATGTGAAACTGGGAAGATTAGAAGAGTCTGCACACCAAAATGAATAAAAACAAAAACTTTTTCCGAACAAAACACAACGAACAGAATACAAAAAGCAGGTATAAAATTTGGGAGAATAAATTTGAGAGAGGAAGGGGAAGAGTGTTTTTATACCATCAGTTGTGTGAACCACATTTATTTCATACTCAGGAACACCTTGTCAGATAAGGGTAACCATTTGGCCACAGACTGACATACAGAACTAACTTGTAAGACCAACGAGCTAACTTGTTTGTCCCTTGTTTACCTAAAGGCTCAATGCTAAAGAACCTTAACTGTTTCTTTAAGTTATATTGTATGGATTTGCTGGTGATACACTTAACACCCATGATGGTTGTGGACTGCTGGTCCTGAAATCCCTACTAGAAAAGAAACAACCAGCTCCCCATGTCTCTACAGATAAGGAACCAGTAAGATATAACCTCTGCTGAGGCAAAAAATTACAGTGCAGCATGATGAACACAGGCTATACATACTGCATATACATACTTAGCTTCACATGTAAATAATGGTATTATATAATTTTATTACATAAAAAATGCCTACAGAGACCTTGCTCCAGTAATTAGTGAGTTACATGTGGACAGGATGTTTGTGTGAAATGTTCTACTTAAACAGAAAAGGAACTGCATGAGCTGCATGTCCTCATGACTTCATGAAGCAAACTTCCTAGACATGGGCAGTAAGGACAGAGATCTTCCTCAAGGAAAAGACATGAAACTCAGTTTGCACTAAGAAAGTGAAAATCATTTGCTCACAAACTAGACATTGAGAACCCAGCAACTGTGAGGTGATAAAATGTGTTTCATGGCACTGAAGAAGGAAAACAGGCTGCAGTAACTTCTGCCAAATGTCTCTTTGTAGAGTTCACGGAAAGCTGAGATTACTGTAGGACCAGCCAACAGACTGAAATAGCAGAAAGCTTTCTGCAGGAGGCTGGGGTGGAAGGTCTGACATACAGCTGAACTGCCCCTCACTCTGGCAGTGAATTGCATCAACAGCACTGTAACACAGGAGAGGCAGCAGTGCTGGATATGAACACAGATCCCAGCTGCAGTTCTGAGAAGCACCATCAGGCAGAAGAGGTAATTGGGCTATAGGCTGGACTCACATTTTAGCAATCTCTTATAAAAAATGTGTTCAGTTTAGTTCAATGTTGGTCAGGTACAGAGGCTCCAGCTTAATGATGATTATCCCAGGACCAAAGCAAATTGTTTCCGGACAGAGTGAAACTAATATTGTTCCTGTTTTGTTTGAACAGTGACAATTATAGTACTCTGTCAGCATTTGGCCTCTGGACACATGATCCATGTTCCAGAACATCTGGATGAGAAGAAGCTCCTTGCAAACACTCCATGCCATGTGCATGAAGGCATTGTGCTGCCTTTCCCACCTCTGAGCTAGTTTATGAGAGGAGACTGAGGGATGAAAAAGAATACTCCTTTGCAAAGCTGAATCCAATTTCCCAATAACTTAAGAAGAGAATGTCTTATAGAGCTCTCACCTGTTATCTGTTACAGTTACTACATTGATTTCAACCATTTAACCTGTAATATAAATTAAATCTGGCACGCTGTCAGGGAGGAGCTGCAGCTATCTGACCGAAGCATGAAGAATTGAGCTCTTACTGCTGCCATTAAAATGTGCTGCAGAGGGTGGAAAAGGTTCATCATCAAGCACCTTTCGATCTTGATCTTAAACTGCAATGGATTAAAGAAGCCTCAGCAGATATTCCCCCATTAAAAATATCCATGCTTCTACTTGCAGGAGAGCTGAAGTTAAATCTGCAGAAGATTTTACTAGCAATAACAAAATAACCAGCAAAAAAATTGCTGAGCTGCAATTCTTTTCTGCAAATGCAAAGAAATGCTTATTCAGACTGTATATAAACAGCAGGGCCTTCCTGCTGGGCCTACAAATTCCCCACCATTTCATAATATTGAAGCATATTCCACTGCAATACAAGCTGCTGTATGTGATTAGCTCTTTTATACTTATACTCAGTTAAAAAAAATTAATTTCTCATGGACACTTGATTTTGTTCTTCTTACAAATCATTGTATTACTTTTGAATATTTTAATATGTGTGTCTCATGTAATCATGCTGCCACTGCTGCAGAAATAACAGAGATGCCCATTTTCCAAGAGTGCTGCATGTGTTTCCAGGCTGGTTTCAGGCGGGTGGCAGAGAGTTTTGGAAGAGAAGCCAGTGACCTGGAGCATGGGGGAGCTCTTATGTAATATGCTTATACACCTTACATAACTCTCATATACTGTGACAGCCAAACCATCTCCCAGATATTTGACTATCTGACAGCTCTCCTTCTCTAACTCTCTCACTATCCGGCTTTCAAGGAGATATTAAAAAAAACTCCTAACAATCCTCCCTCAGTTCCCCCGCCCGCTGAGCTCCCC
Source organism: Oenanthe melanoleuca (assembly GCF_029582105.1). Taxonomy (NCBI): domain Eukaryota; kingdom Metazoa; phylum Chordata; class Aves; order Passeriformes; family Muscicapidae; genus Oenanthe; species Oenanthe melanoleuca. The sequence continues at coordinate 107,634,368 of NC_079335.1, forward strand.
AGATTACAGACACTAAAGGCATCATGCTAGCTACCAGCAGGAACAGATGAGGTCTCTGCTTTTTGGACACTTTCACATATATCCCCTGCCAGTAAACCTAACTTTAGAAAAATCACATTTTGCACACTACAGCCATGGTTTCACAGCAGGAGAAACCTGTGTTTTTACAAGTGCTTTTTCTTCTCAGTCCCCAGTAATTTAATCTCTAGCTGAGTGGATGGCAAATATTAACCAAGGACATTCACTGAGGAGGAAGGAAAAGGAAATTTGTTGTGCAGTAGTCAAATACTTAAGAAAACTACAGCTTTTGAACATATCCTGTGAAAAAAAACATTCTTGCCAACTGATATCTGAGATCTTTGCTGATATCAGTGCAAAAAATAAGGTATTTGAAGAAAATTACATCTATTTGGCTTTTCTAGGATAGTGACACTATACATGATGCCTTTTTTAATGTTTGTTTATAATAATTTACAGCTTGAAGAAAATATAATTTGTAAAATAAAGTCTTTCCAGAAACTCTAGGTATAAATAATGAACTTGGTCAACAAGTAACTCCTAGCACATTGTTGTAACCTAACAGCCTCATTTTGGACCAGTATGATAACGACACTGGCAGAATACAAAAGGCAGAGATTTTTTTGCAAGTATGAAAAAACCAGCTCTTAAGTGCCAGTGCTAAGGAAGTAGAACCACCCTGGTTTTCTTGCCATTAAAGTTGGGACCTTAATTGTGAGATACCCTCTCTTTAACCTTGTCAACAAAAATGGAACAAAGAATTTTAATTTAAAAAGTAGCATTTAGCAGTAGCATGCTTAGAAACACAGTCAGAGGATACAAGATAATTTGACCTAAAAAAGCTAAGAGGCTTTGGGCATTTAAGCAGACTCTCAAATGTTTATCTTAGTGCAACAGTTTAGCCCTCAAAGCTACCCAGTAGGATTAATGTTTGCTGGAAACATTGTGCACGCACAATACCTAAGTAGAAATACAGTAACTTTTAAATGCATCTCCTCCAGGAAAAGCAGTTGCCTTTAGTCAGCGGAACTTTTCAAAAGCTGTTTATTGTGACTATAAAGATGCCTTTAAGAATATAAATAAAGTAAATCAGTAGTTACAAAGGAAAAAGGTAACTCAAGCAGCAGGCAGAAACAGGGGCTGCTGAAATTCGGCTACACATTATGGAGGTGCTGGCCAGAGCTCCCTAAAAAGTCTCCCCAGAACTACAGGAGATCCCAAACAGCAGAAGGATTCAACCATTTTGTATTATAAATACTCTTTGCATGAAACGAATTCTAGACTCTTTTGCACATAAGTGCCTCTTATAAGAAAGCTAATTACTAATAGAATGTTTGATTTATAAGTAAATAAAAATTTCAGATGCACAATACAACTTTATGTAAGACTCACACATGCAAATAACCCAATATATTCATGAATACATACCTGTTTCTCAGTGCAGTATTTTCTTCTTTTTCCATAAAGTTAATGAAGTTTGAAAGACTGGACTTTTAAATGTCCCAGTCCAAAGCAACAGAAATGACTTCAGCTATTTTAAGAAAGTAAACACCATCAGGCACTGTTATGTTGTGGTGTCACTGCCCAGCATACTTCAGAAACACAACAGGTCTTGAGATCAACCCCCATCAAGTCATGATATCTTGTCTAACGACAACCATCAAACTGGCAGTGTTCAAGACTTTTCATGTTTTGGCAGATTAAGCAATTCTCCATGAAAAAAGAACAGGAAAGTATCCTTAGCACCAATATCTCCATTATTGTGGCAAGAAACAGATCAGGTAAATTAATTCAGGTACTGTAACGGGGTGGAAGAAAAGAAACTAGAGGAATCTTGCCAACTTGAATCTTCCCAAATTTGGTAATCAGTCTGGCTTTCACTGTGTTAGCAAAATGTTAACGTGGCCTCCAAGAAAGAGGACTATTTGCAACAATGCACATTATTTGACCATCTATACACAAACAGAGGAAAAAAGGAGTCAACTAAAGCCCTGAAGCATGTGATTTGATTATACTAATTGTCTTAAACCATATTTGCAAGCATCATTAACAAGCTAAATCAGGCCATCTTATTTTCCACAAAGTCCATAAAATAAAGTTACAGAAACTCAGATTCATATATTACAGAAGGACCTCCATAACAATTTAGTGAAATACCTCTTCTCATATGTAAAAGCTAAAGACTTTTTCCCACCAAACCAAATTAAAATATATTAAAACATCTGCAAATATTCAACCTATATCCTTGGCACCAAGAATAATGAGTTGTGGTCCTTCTTGCTGAAGGATACTGTGGACCCTAAAGCCAAATATTCAAAGGGAACAGAACATTATCATGGAAGACAGAATAACTGAAGATTACTAAATACAAAGATACTGCATCTGTCTTAGAAAAATCAACAGCTAAAAATGACTGGAATTTGTGAGAGTTTTAGGAGGAAGCACACCACCTAGTTGCCACACTTCCCTGCTCTTTTCTAGTCATTTATTTGTGGAAGCTGGTAGAGATAGCATACTATCTTTGATAAGTTACTTTTGTCCTTGATACACTTATTTTCTAGTCTGGACCAACATTCACCTATTTTCACAGATAAAAAATCATGCCTCCTTCATTTACTGTCTGATTTCAGACACTGGGCCACATGACATTTTTATCAAGAAGTCGCAAAGTTCTCCCACTACACTTCCACGCACTGGAAGTAAATACTTACATAACTTTACAGAACGACACCTCTCACCCTTTTCTTGACAAGCTAAATAAATAGTCCCTAAATAATGTCCTCTGTATTGTGGTAGCAAAGGTTACTAACTGCTGGTTCAGGCTGTCACAATTTATGAGAATCACTTGCACATGTACTAAAAAGAACTGCTGATACTGTAACAAAAGTTATGAATATCCCTGTAGTAGACAGAGACTTCTCACACATCCATCTTAAATGCGCATTAGTTGGAAAAAGTATCAGAGCTTAAACTCTGCAGACTTTATCATCATCTCCTGCATTCTTGTACGCCATCATAGCTCCTTTCTGATTCCCTAATCACACAGGCCCATTAAGAAATGCCCAAACCAAGTTCCTTTGATAATACAAGGGCTACCAGTCTCCTCGTAAGGAAGCTAGCCAGTTGCAGGAAATGAGGAAAACAACAAGTTAGAATTTCTTTCTGGTTGATTCCTCACACCTGCTTCTAGCAAAGTGACTCAACACAGGGTCTTGGTTTTGCTGCCTGAGCTGGCACAGGGGGAAAAAGAGACTCTATCTTCCTTCCCCTTCACACACAGAGACTCTGCATCTTCCTCAGACACTAGATATCTGTCACACCCTGTTAAGGGATCAAATTTTCGGCAGTTCCTCATCATTTACCAGATTTATTTCAATCAAGCAGTGTCCACCACTGAACAGTGTATCTCCACCACAGTTACACAATCATTAGTGAAAATATTACTTTACTCACCTTACCTGTGAAACATTTACACTAAATTTTGCTGGTGCTGCCCTGCCACACATACATATTCAACTTGGAGTTAGAGTGCTTACATCTCTACTAGTGACAGAGGCTGGGCTTTTTGTTTTGATGCATGTATGGTACATTTTCACAAAGCAAATCTCTCATACAGTTCAAAGTGTTCCAGAAAAAAAAAAAGAAAAAAAAAAGAAAAAAAAATTTAATTATCCAAAGCAAATAGAAGAAATCTCCAAAAACCTCTCTGACAAAATATCACTCTGCAGGAAGTGTTTATTTTAAAAATATAACCCTTCCTACTCCACAAGGAGCTTCACTTATACCAACTAGCTCAACATGGGGATGTGGCCTGCATGACTTCTAGCTGTCCCTTCAAAACTACACCAGTCTAATTCTGTGAAATCACAAACTCTTACAGAACATGTTTAAATACAGTTTAGGTGTCAGTCTGGACACTGCTAAAGGGCAAAATTATTTAAGACATTATAGCAAAATTCCTTACATCATGGATACAGCAAGCTTTAGAAAACAGGTACTGACAGAGAACGCATATTAGCTAATTACCTATGATCAAGTGGGTGGTATTTGTTCTGATACAACATCAGACATGACTACTTTTCAGCTGACATGGATGAGCACATGTAGAGTTTACAGAAGCTTTCTAATATAATGGAGTTAAAACAAATAAAACCACCTTTGTTGGACCAAGTTGCTTCATATCCATCTGTTCACTTGGAAAGTTTTCCTCAGCACATATTTGACTACATTTAAATTTTTGAATTATCATGAATTTTGAGAAGCAGCAAAAAGGACAAGTAGACAAAACCGGGTTGCCAAATAATATGCATAAATTACAAGACTAAAAATTAAATATGAATTGATAATTTGTTCTAGAAAATTATGAAAGGCAGAAAAACCCGAAGCCAAAATTCAAATGTTGCCATATGTTGTCCAGCTTGTGGGAACTCAGTGACTCCTCAGGAATGGTAATTTGACTAAGAGTCAATCACCTGCACTACCTGCCAGGCAGGTGTCCCCAGACAGACACCTCAAGAGACAGAGGCATTCAAAGACTGAAACCTCCTGCAATGCAGTCTTTGCCTAGATTTGGAGAAAGAAGAGCAACCATTCCATCCATCCTGAATTCCAACAAGATGAAAGAGTGAGGGAGAGAAAAGTTAATGCTATAAGACAGGTTTGTAGAAAAAAAAAAATCATCTTAGTGGATACTACTGTTACAGAGCAGAAGTTGGGAGAGCTACTGCACAAATTGTCACTGCTCGTGTGACAGGAATCCAAGCCATGCAGGATAGGGTTCTGTGGCAGTCAAAAGAGTGGTCTTTGCAGTAAGAGATCCCTGATGAGATTAAAGCTCAAGCCACAGTTGTAGCAGAAAGTAAAAGCAGAAAGGAAAGACGGTACTGAGCATGGATTCAGTAAGGGACAGATCAAAGTGTCAGTAGCATCTCCTCTCTTACTTTGCAACACAGCCCTTGACTGTACTAAAGAATTTTGCTCTCTCTTGTGAATCAAATAAAAATGTTCTGTACTTATACACACTGGTGACACTGTTTATACCTGGTTTGCCTGTGATTATAAAATAACCTGTGGCCTGTCCATTAAAATAATGTCTCTAACTTACAGGTTCAGGTCAACACTACAGATTGAAAAACAGGGAAAATACTACACAATGAAGACAAGTACCATTTTTTACCTTTTTAAAATCACCCTCTCAATATATTTTCAACTATATCAGCTCTTTAGATGCTGGGAGAAGGTACAGAATCAGATATTTGAAAATGTCAGAAGCCACAGTCCATGAAACCACCTTTACAAAATTCTCTATGATGAAAGTGTGAAAAACATTTGCACAAGGACTACTCTAACACACCAAAAGCATGTGCTACAATTATGTATATATAACACAATTAAGTATGAATACACGTTATTGAATTTAAACAAAATGTACACACATTAACTATACACACATTAACTACTTTTTTTTAATGCTATCCAGACAAGCAATTAACATCTAATTTTGGAATAAAAATTAATCAACATGGCAAGAACTCAACTATTTGCCACAAGTGTTACTGAAATGGCAGATATATATATCCGAGTGCTATTTCTCATACTACAGAAAGTGTGAGTATTCAAGGCAGCACCAGAAGGCATAGAGACTTTTTTCAAAATAAAAAAATTAACAAAAGCCCAGTGGCTGGGTAGGCAACATCATACTGAAGACTTGTTCTTAGAATCACCATTATGAGGCTGTGCAACATGTGCAAAGACTCAGTTGTGGTACAAGTGTCATAACTAGCAGACATGAATCCACTTTTAAATTTTTTCCTCTTCTTCAGGAATTCTGTGGGTTCCTGCTCTTTGGTCTCCAGTTACATCCCAAAAAGAGGTCTTCCTTGTAGACAGGATGACAGAGATCTTGGCAGGAGGCATGGTAGTGGTATAATCAGTAATAGTTAAATATCTAAAATTTGGCTGAAATCATCATCTTAGAAAAGTTGAGATGCATCCTACTTATTGTCTTCCTGCTTTCAAAGAGAAAGCTTTCCAGAGTCAAGTTTAATTATTTCAAATAAACTAGCATTTTCTCTTAAAGTCCACTGTTCTCACTGGGATCTTTTGAGATGGCATAGGGAAAGAGACATTTAAATGCAATAGGTGTATAAGAGTCCACAGCTGCTTGCAACAAATACTGTATTTTTTATAATCAAATTCTATTCAGTTCTATAAAGACAATCCCATATTAAAGCATGGTAAGTGTAACCCCACAGGATTCTTTTCTTTTGAAGGAATTTTAACATGAGAAGAGATTTAGTTTTTACTTCTCACTCTAGTCCTTCACCTTCTCAGTAACAGGTACAACACATTTAGAGGTCTGTAACTACAGACACATGAATGCCCTGTAAAAAGCTGTTACCAGAGTTCTTGAGATCAAATCTCACAGTGCATTTACCCTCGTTTATATGGGAAGTGGAATAGCCTCTTGCCTTGCATTCAAACTAGTACTCACATAATTGGGATCCCCTCTGGGTTCTGAAACTATGAAAGGCTCACATAGCTGCAGCAGTCTTACAGTAGGAACAATTTTAACTTAGTTTTTATCCTATCCCCTTACTCCAGGTTTCCTTGTTGAGATCACATCTTGTCAGTGACCTGGCGCATCAGGCAAAAAGAGAGTACTGAACTGAATGATATTTATTCCTCCACCAGGCTCTAGGGCAGGATTTAAAAATAGGTAAAATGGATTACCTTTCCAGAGAGACTCAGTTGTTCTGGAAACATAAAATGATGCACAATTGCACCCCTAGCAACAGCCAGAGAGAACAAACGAGTTGTTGAAAAAGAAAGTTACACCTGCTGGAAAGTTGGTGCATTATTTGTTTCTGTTTCCATTAAGAGCATGCAAAACTATAATCTACCATCTCCTTATACCTATTTTAAAAGTTTGTATTTGTACTGCTAGCTGTCAAGGGTCCCATAGTTATATGTTTAACTTATTCCCAAAGAGACGGACTTATTGTCGTCTCACCTTCAGCTGAAAAGCAGAAAATGGGGAGACACAAATCTCCTTCCCAAACTCGATTTTACTTTTATTTTCTTAAAGGACCTCAATCTATTTTTGTTTTGCTAACACTTTTCTATTGAAAGAAATTTTAATTAACATACTCTCAGGCAAGCTCCAGGATTAAAGGAATTCATGTTTAAAATACCCTGTCAAAACTATGTTTGAGCACAGTCTGTTCTATGGCTGGGTGCAAGTCTTCCTATGCTTAAAAAACTGTTATGAAAATATAATGAATCTTACTTGCATTATATCCTGCTGCTACCAAACATATGCAAATGTTATATTGACATGTCTAAAAGTTCTGCTTATTCACCATGAAAAAAATCACATTTGTGAAGTTGAAGTAACAGATTTGGCCTCTTAAAAAAGCCTACAGCAACCAACAACGAATAGCAATGGTTTTATTTTAACACCTGTTAGTTACATCTCATTACACAAAACTGTAAAGCCTATGAAAAAAAGTGCAGTCGTGTATTTCTTTAGAAAAAAATGAGGCTTTGTTAATTTTTTTTTCTTTAGAAACAAAGGATTTTTTTTTGGGAGGAGGGTGGTGTCAAAACATTTATTTGGTCGCATTCTGTTTTAACATAAATTCACTATTTGAGCTCAAGTTTCATCAGCCTTTCCTACAGGCTGCTTCACAAGTCTTAGATTATTTGAATGAAATCTTTTCATGTCAGCTACTTGCTGTTCCTCCTGTCTGTCTGCAGCCTTGTGTTCGTTCAGTACTGCCAGCAAGCACGGAACAAGCTTCAGTGGTGTTTTGAGGGTAGTCCTGAAACTACAGGTCCTTCTAAATTCTGGTACTTATGACATCAGATAAGGCAGAAATCCACAGAGATTGCTTCAGACTCACAAAAAACTGTCTTCAGTTTCCATTTTGCATGATAAATAAACAGGACATTAAGAAGTAATGACTTATGCTCTTCCAATGTTAGACCGTTAAAAACAAAGATCCTGTTTTCTTCCTTCCCCCACAAAAAGAAAAAGGTCATTTCTGAGGCTCACTGATAAGTCAAGCAGCTCTTGGCCCATCACACCTACAGCCATATTTTGAGAGACATGATATGCTAGTACAGAGAAAATCTCTGCAACAAAAACAGCTTGAAGAGGTGCAAGGAGAATGCACAAATGTCACACAGTACAGAAGACCCTTAAGTTAGCAATACTGCTTTGATCTGAGCTGAAGAAAGCTGTTCTCAGAGAGGCTACACACTCTAACAGGCCAGCACAGTGTATTCCTTCTGGAAAGGATGTGATTAGTCCTAGTGGGTACTATTCCCAGGAGAAATGGCAAGGCTCAGCAACTGCAGTCAGAAACCAGAAAGCTTTGCCATTATTAAAGCTGATGCAGTGTAGTGAATTGCAATGACAAGGCACTGAAATTGTTTGAATCAGAAGGTTTTCACTGAGAGAACAGCAACTTTCACATACTAAAACACCTGCAGAAGGAGGGAGGAAGGGTTTAAACTTTCCGCGTGACTGCACGTAGGTGAACAGACACTGGTCTCTTTCTGTCATTGCCTCACTACCCTTTTCAAAAAGAAGCATGTTAACACAATGTCATGTTTTGAAGAAGCCTCTGGTCAGTGATGATGATGCAGAGAGTCACAGCATTCCTCATTTCCTGCATTTCCTTGAGAGGGAACTGAGACACATGACCCATTTTCAGGAAACAGTTGACATTGCTGGTGAAATCCTCGTGAATGTGGCATCTGCTGTTGCTTAAAGAAACTTGTTATTCTGTTGGGAATCATTAGGAAAGAACAGTACTGACTTATAAACACCTGGACTTCACTCTAAAGCAACTGAAACAATTGTTTATGGATATCCAGACACACCACTGTCATTAAGCAACTGCATATGGATGGTACAGCTGCCAAGGGAGATACTGTATGAAAGAGCAAAAGGTCTTAACTGCATTACTTTATCACTCTCTAAACAGAAATACACCAGGGAGGATAAAGGAGGCATCTTTGCATGGCTGGTGCTCACTAAGCCTGACCCTTTTCATTACTGCCAGTTGAGGAAGGGTGACAGCTGTCAATCAGCTGACTGGGCCCTTTACTCATGAGCCTGTTATCTGTCTGGAGTCGCTTCCTGGTGGAATATTTACAGATGGACACCAGATACCTAACAGATGGATTCGCTTCCTCAGAGGAAGCACTGAAAGGCTTCACATATCAGAAGAAAAAGGCATTTCTGTTAAAAGATTACTGCCCACTGATGGCTAGAAGACTAAGGAAGGAATCGAGAGCATAGGGATGGTAGGATATTTATAGATTAGGTCCTCTTGGAGGTAAGGGATGGGGATGAAACTAGGAAGGGATGCACAGAACAAAAAATCCTCTGTATCTCATTTCTGCTCCAACTTAAGGACAGTTTTTGCCCTCTATAATTACTCCAAAAAAGCCAATTCTTGCACGAAAATGTATTTCTCTATTGTTGTCATCAGGGCTATGTTTATCTTGCTCAGAGACTGGTGCAGGAGATGCCGTTAAGGAAAAACATCTTTACTCAATTTATGTAATTCAGATGTTTTAATGCAAAAGTACCACAAAATAACCCTGAGCATTTTCATATCACCAAGCTTGTTTTCAGATCTAGTATGGATATTGTAAAAGTAATTAGTTGCACTTTGTGAAAAGATAGGCCATTCCCCACCATTTAACAATCCATCCTTCCTTGAAAAATATCTATTAGTCATACGTCATCTTGAAGTGGATATTATCTGTACTTTATGATCAGAAAATAATTGCATGAATAATTATTTTTCCCCAGTTTGGCTATCTTTTGCCTGGGTCTTATTTCAGTGCAGAAAAACGGTATTTAACTGAGGTTTAGCCTCAGCTGGAAGAGGGTAATACTGGGGAGGTATCCTGGTACCTGAAAACATGACTGTAATCTAGTCCATAAAATGAAAATCATGCTGTTTCATCTGTAGTTCTCTTGTGTTTCTGAAAATTAGACCTTTCATAAAGATATATGGCTGACTCAACTCCAACCATGAGGGCTTTCTGTCTATTCATTAAGCTTTGAACCATCCAGAAGCTGAAGTATTTATTAGTGAAGCTTTTACTGTCACTGCCCTGAAAATGCTAGATAGTGACCTCACACAAGTTCTACATCATTATTTCCATGTACAATGTATGCAGTGGTAGTTCTTGAACCACTGGAGAATTAACTGACTGTTCCCATGCTGCCTGCAAGCACATCTATACTTAGTCTTCCCTAAAATAGGAACTAGACCAAAGAGCATGGCATGCTTCTGCACTTGTAGTAAGCACATGCAACAGAGCAGAGTACTGCAAAAATGCAAGGAGAGTCTCGGGCACCTCACTCCACTTTACCAAGTGGCTCCTTCCCCAGGAAGGATCCTGACACTCACTAGAAAAGGGCCCATCACCCTGGCAGCAGACAATACCCATTTCCAGCTGCCCATTATCCAGGTTTTTTTCCAAGGCAACAAAGAATCTGACAACACTTCAGGGAGTGTGAAAGGAGTCACTCCTGCACCTCTTCCAAGAAGCTTAATCCATAATCTCTTTAGTACTCTACAATAAAGTTCACATTAATTTATTCTCTGCCCCAGTTCCCCCCAAAAATAGTCTAACCAGCCCCCTCTATAATTCTTTACATTGAAGGATACTAGAGAAATTTGAAGCAAAATCTACAGCTGTAGCACATCCCCTAAACTGGATTCAGAAAGATTAACACACATTGTACTGAGTTACATTAAAAAACTTTGTTATGATATTAGGACTGTATCATAACGAAGTCTTTTTCAAAATAAATCACATTATTCAATCCATTCAATAGTCTATTCCTTTTCAACAGTCTTAATACAAAATATGTAAAGAAATGTTTCAAAGAAACATTTCAGGAGCTCCTAAAAACTTTCCCTGAAGTCTGAGAACTTCAAAACAAGATTGATATTCCAATAAAAATTACTTCCTTTTTTTTTTAATGGCATTTTTCAGCATATAGAAGGTTTTTTTTTAACAAGCTCTAATGATGACTATTCATGTCTATTAGAGAGCTGAGACACTCTATTCCCTAAAATCCCTTTTTAATAGACACTCACGTCTTCAAATTGATTTGAACACAGAATAGCTACAGTCCCACTGTACCATGTTAAAAAGCAATTAGCTTAGCATTAATGAAAATGTAAAGGTACTCCCACTGCCTAAAGTTAAGGATCCCAAGTATAATCAATACAACTGCTCAAAGCAGCTGTATTAGGAGATCCTCTCTCCATGCCTAATAATCTGCTTTGGCATCTCAGAGGTTTACAGTGTGGCACTGTTAGTACTCTCTAATAGCTACATCCCAAGAAGCAGTACTCTAAAAGATTATATGGTAAACTACAATGGAATCCATGTCTGGATAGCATCAAGAAAGGAATGTGATGCATACTTGCACAAAAGTATACAAACCAATTTCTCCATAACATTGATCCCATAACATATTTACCTCAGATATTTATGCCTGTTGTTTTAAATACATGTTTTGGGGGATTCTGTTGCTCTTATTTTTTGCTTTAAAGTAAGATATACAGAATAAATTACCATGCTGACACTCAGTAACAAGAGGAAGAAATAGAAAATGTGCTTCTGAAATAAATGTTTTGGTATCTTTTTGTAGTGCCAATGTACTACTTTTAGATGAAGATATTTTTCACTCAAAAAAACACTAAAGAGCAAGGAAAAAAAGCCCAAATACCTACATGTCTGTGGCATACATAACACAGTATCAATCAGAGGAAATCTAAAAAGGTGATGACATATACTTGCATTTAAACTACTTATCAAGGCACTTGAAACTCAGCCAATACTCTTCCTAGACTCCTTAGGAAGTCTGAAAGTATAGGTGAGAACTAGGCCAGGCTTCTGGTTTTTGCTGAAATTCAGACTAACTTTTTGTCACTGAATTAATGAAGCAACCCTGAAAAACTGGGAATCAGGCATATATTACTGTAAGAATGCACAGATGCAAGGATAGGAGATGAAGACCTAACTGCTGACAAGCACACTCATACTGAAAGAGACTCTCCATATATTCCAGCTGGAACATTGTGACCAAAGGTGACCATATTCACTCGACCTTAGCATTCCAGTGGGTGACCTGGTTTTGCCTGTCTACAAAATGCAAACAGAGAAAGAACAACTGAAATAGAAAGGCAGTCCTGTTCCTCTTAATATTATCTAAAAACCCCATGAGATTCCTGGCCAGCTCCTGGTAACTTCACGTTGACCTACTAGAGAAAAGCAAAACAAAACTATCAGGCATTAGACACAACTGTAATTTGGATTTTGTTTGCTATGGCTGATTAAGAAAGACAGCACTCACCTCATTTGTGATGTTCTAGTATCACACAGAACTGTGAAATTTTAACTACAAAAGGCAGTGTATTGTTTACAGACTCAGTTTGCTCAAAATCAAGAGATCATTTTGTCACAGTTACAGTAGATGCTTTAAAAAATAACCTTCCATTTTATACACATAAGAGATAGTATAGAGGAGTTCACACAAGTGCATGTTGAGCAAACAAAGAACATGCTTGTGTAAACCCACGCTCTGCAGTGTGAAAATATCTAAAATTACAAAAAATAGGGAAATCAGTCTCCTCAGCTCAATGTTCGAGTTTTCATTTGTAGTTTAATTGTTCTCTTATATGTAAGATAGCTTAGAAATCTTATCTACCATTGTACAGTCAGACACTTCTAAAGTATGCCATGATTGCAAAACCAGCTCTGAAGAAGCTCTGTGTCCTACTGAAGCTAATCCCATGCAACTCTTCATCTCTTGTGATCTCCACCACCAACTCTACGGAATCGTTGGTTAAAATAGAAATTTTCAGTAAAACACTAGTTCCTTATTTTCCTAATTGCTTTGGAATGTTTGTTAAGTATATTGTAGAATATACCTTTTTACACAATAAAATCAGAATAGTGTATGGATAGTAAATTAAGGCAACATTACTATTTCCTCACATGTATATACTTCTCCACACAATTATTTCAAACATGTTCAGACTGTTTACAATTTCTGATTAATTCTAGAGCTGAGTTAAATCTTTACTTGTGATGGTATTTCAGAAATGAAAGAAATTCTGATGTTGTAATAACAAACATCTCTAGGGGATGAAATGAGGTTTAGTAGAGCCCAATGTCCTTTAAAAGTGACAATATAAAGAAAGTATGTGTGCACACACAAGTACAACAGACATTATAAGGTGCTACATTACCAGTCACACCAGGAATTTCAAGCTGTCTGAAAGGACAGATCATTTTTCTAGTGAGGATTTGCATACATTGGTGGGTTGAAAGGACAGATAAATAGGTTAAAGCTCTCTGTTCCACTTCTTAAGCAATGATGGATTAAGAGAAAATGAAGCTGCATCTGAAATTCTCTTACCTGTTGTTTGAGAGCCTCTAAAGATTCAAATTCCAATTTGGCGAGTTTCATCTGGATTTCTCTTGGTTTATCAGGAATTACAAATGCCATGATAAACTTTATTGCTAGTAGCAAGTGCTGTGGAAAAAAAAGGAAAAAGAAAAATGTTGTTTTATAGAGTCTGAAGCATGGGGAAAACAGCATAATATTTCTAAATTTCAGTAACAGTGGTATAAACAATGATTTCTTGTGACACGCACAACATAGCTTACTATAACTATATTAGGTCTCCGCTACTCCATATTTTTTCTGTTTGCAGTCATTCCTAATTTGAATCTAAACACAGATAGTTTGCCTTATTTTCACAGTAATCCTATTTTCACTGTATACTATAACATTGTAACTGAATTTTGTATTTGTGACTCCAGATAAAATAATAGCTTTTAAAACGCATCATTGGTGTATAGGAAATGAACATATTATATTCTGCACCCAGTATATACAATTTCAGAGTGAATTTTTTACATGTATATAAATATATATACAAATACGTATCAGATGAAATTATAACAACATACATATGTGCATACCCACATATATGTATGTTATGATACAATTGAAACAAGCTATTGCAATAGATAGCAATAAACACCAAATTTCTGCATTAGAGGAGTTACCAAAATGCAAAAACATTCCTGAGAGCATCAGAAGAGAACAAAACTAAGTAAAATATATATAAAAGAAGTGGCGCACTGACGAACAGAAACTTTTCAGGAAATACATTCCACGTATAAGATGTCAAATTAGTCGTAATTTATTGCAAAACTTTATAATCTTATTTAAGAGAAAACAGTCACAAAGTTCTGTTAAACCTAGTCACTGAACAGTCTTTAAATTTCACTTAAATATGCACTATCTCACAAAAAACAAGTGCCAAACTGTCAGGTCAGTCATTTTGTTTCTACATTTATGTCAAGTACAATCTAAATAATGAATCTTCTTCCATCAAGGCCTGAGCTGACAGTATGCTGCATATCTGTAAGCAGGACCTTGCTCCTAGCTGAGAAAACCCTGACCAAGATAAGGCAACACTCAAATATATGTGCTTTATTTCAAGCACATGCTTACACTGCCATGATAATACTCATGAAGGTGCTTAAATTTAGATAGCACATCCAAGCTACTTCCCAAATTCCCCTGATTTTTCTAAAATAAAATGAAGCAGAGCAGCATTCCTCTCTGAAATACCATTTTGCTGAACTGTATGATCTTGATGGACTTCGGCACATGAATACAACCTAACAGACCAAAAATCCCTCAGTTTCTGGTATTACACGAGCAAGAAGCTAACAAAAACACTATAGACTTCACAGCAGCTGTGGTGAAACTCTAAACAAGCTAATATATAAAAGTTAAAGTAAAAAGTCGGATTATGGTAACAAAAGAACAATGACAAAGAACCATACATTAAAATATTTCTTAAAATGTATTGCAGAAACAGTAAGTCTAGGAAACAAATATTACAATGAATAATATTTCTTTAAAGAGGTGAAAGGAAGGCTGAAAATTGACACAATGAAAACACAAAGACTAAAAGGTTAATGAATCAATTGGCATTGACTGCTGTGTAATGCAATGGTTAGTACCACATTATTTAAATATAACACTCTCTCACCCACTTAGATTTTGTTTTCCCCCTCTAGTTAATACCATCTGCTACTATGAAACTTTCCTTCAGAAAAGAAAATTACAGCAAATAATGTTGGTTTATACTAGAAACACACAGCAATAAAACATGTATTATCAGAGCCAGCTTTGGAGGAATCTCTTAAATTGAAAAAGGTAAAATGTTGAAGACAATAACTGAACAAGACAAACAATATTCCTATGCAGAATAGAGTCATAAGTAATCACAGGCTGAAGAGGAGTAACTAATCCACAGATAGAATTTTGGTATGTAAATGTAAAAAAAAAGAGATCAGATTGGGAATTCCTCAAAACTAAATAACAGAATTGGGCTAAAATCTTATACTTAAGACAGAATTAATAAAAACTGAGGCATTTGGAGAAGGGTATTTATTTGAAAAGTTACAATGAGCAGTTAAAAACAGACTCAGCATCACACAGTGTTACTTCTTGAAGCCCAAAGTTCTTTGCAATGGCGTTCATATCACATTGCTGAACAAAAAAAATTGTATTTTTTAAATCGTATTAAGAAGCTAAAATCAGAGTTTGCAACTATAATTATTCTGCCTCTTGAGGAGGTTTAAAACCACAAGCCAAGCAAGTGACTTTACACAGAGACTTCAAAGTAGTTCTAAATTCAAACAGCTTTTAAGAAAATACAACCAATAATTTCAAGGAAATGTAAATAATACTATGGAGGATAGAGACTAAGTTTTTCCCATTTTTGATACAGGTGAGGAAGGAATAGAAGAGACATCTAGGGAAACTACAATAAAACAAAAATACAGTAATTAATCCTGGAAAACACTGTATCTTTTCAAACAAATTTAGAAGGGCAACGTGTTTTAATTGCTTTACTATGTGATGAGTTTTATTGCAACATTAACTAACTAGCTGCTTGCCAGAAATTAGTCTTCATCCTAGCACAACTCAGCCAACAAACACAAGGATACAGTCTGAAACAAAGGCAAAACCTCTGACTCAAATCTTCAAGCCAGAGAGGGATCAAAAGTTGGAGTACAGATGTGGGAAGTCATTACTTTTGCCTGCCCCACTGTCATGTCTTTTCTAGGTATCCACTAAGAGCTATCACAGGGAAAAAAAAAAAAAAAAAAAAATTCCAGGATTAGATAGACCTTTGGTTTGCTCCCCTGCATGGCTTTTTAATGTCCTTTTCCCTCTCATGAAAACAAAGCTTTACCAGTCATAAAGTGTGGGAGATGTCCCTGTGTGCAAGACCTGTGACTTCAGAAAACACATTGGACTTAACAGACTGAAAATTGAGTACAAGCCCACCTCATAACTCCCATGAACCTGAAAAAAGACATCAGATAAACAGCCTCCCTTGAATAACTTTTCCATTTGTTCTTATTTGCAAATTTGGAACAGTGTTAATAAAACTGTCCAGGCAGAAATTATGAACCTGGTTCATGTGATCCATGAAACCTCTTGAAAATAAATGGATCTATTTTATTAACAGTTTATATTTCATTTTGAAATTGTAACTTGACAAAGGAAATGTAAGTAGTTATCCAAGAGAAACTGAAGGAAAAAGTAGGGAGTTGAGTAGTTAAATTCACTATATCAGTCACATTGTCATACTGATTTTTTAAACAAAAGAAATTTCAAAAAAGAAATGGAGTATAGTATAAATCTCTTAGGAGTATAGTACAGTATAATACTCTTAGGAATATAGTATAAATCACCAGAAAACAACAAGATTTGCTTTCATTACGTTAACACTAGTATGAATATGTTATAAAACTGAAATACTAAAGTTTATCCAAATTTGCTACACTAGTGTAAATGCATTTGTTCAATATTAAAAATTTCTTCATAGAGCTGGTTTTTGGTTTGGGTTTTGTTTTGGTTGGGGTTTTTTTTTTGTTGAAATCAGGTTACAGACCCAACCATTATTTCTAGCTGCAACCATTAAAAAACAGTATTGTTTCCATGAACATGCCCTTCATGATTACAAGAGGACTATTCCACTGTGAGCAAAACCCGGGGTAACATTCCCACAAGCTGTAAGCTCTCCAGTGCCAACAGCAAAGTCCCCTCTTATTCTGCAGTGTACCAACTGCAGCGCTGAATCTCTTCTCCCTGATGAATGCAGTGCCATCAAATTCTTGTGGTCTTGTGCCAGGTGCTTGGAGAGCCAGAAGAACTATTTTGCTCTGCAAATCCACCAACAAGAGCAGAAGCAGAAGCTGTATTCTGCAGGAGTGAGACCCCAACCTCACCTCTTCTAAAACAGAAATTGCAACGTAGGGTTAAATTCCTGAAATTACAAACAGCTAGTTTGATTTCTATAGTGGTTTTACCACAGCAATTCCTGACAAAATCTACTCAACTGAAGAAAAAAAGAAAGGAAAAACAACACAGCAGTAGCTGTGTTGGTGGTTAGCTGATAAAGTGCATATCAAACATCAGCTTGGGGAGACATTATCAAAATTTTGCATCCAAAGCCTATTTTATAATCTACTATTCACAGAAACTTTCAATTAAAACCAGAAATCTAGACCTAGTCCATCCTAGAACCAGTCCATACTCTGAAGCAAGGTGGTCTCTGGTTACTAACCATGCAAAAGGCAGCACCTGAGAATGGCACCTAACTTGGAACCTCTGTCCTCTGCTGGCCGTTGCCAAAGGAAAGCATCACTGCAGAATCGTGTTGCTGTCAGAGCAGAAGGCAGGGAGATCATTAGCTTCCTTGCTAAGACTCCAGATCACTTTGTTCTGACATTAAAATAAGGTAAGTTCAAATACTAAGAACACAAAAAAAAAAAACCCCAAAAAACTGCAGACCAAACCAAACAAAAAACAAAACAAAAGACCCACCAAAACAAAAACAAAACCAAACACCCACCAAACCAAATGCTGTTTTTTAGTGGCAACAAATTTTATTCTTCTGGGTCTTGCATCTTTCTCAGTGAAGAAAAAAAGGCACAAGGAAAGTGAAAAATAATTCTGTCAAGGGAGCAATAGAGGCAAAGAAAAATTTTCATAAAGCTCAGGAAGTTCAATTAAATTAAACTGCCTTTAATAGACATCAATAGATTTATGAGCAAACATTTCTGCAATATACATAAGAAGAAAGCATGACCAAACCTTCCTTCCCTCCTGTAGACTGAACTGGCTTCAATAGAGAGTCTTGCTAATGGGACAGAATTATCACAGCTGAGGGACTTTAAAAGGGGCCTTTCTTCTGCTACTCCAATAAATGCTGCTTTTAAAAATCACATATCCCAGATGTTTTTATGGAACCTTTCTTTCAAAACTTCAAATCCTGGGGAATGGGGTGTGGAAATGACAAAAAACGTTATTATATAATGGATCTCTGTCAGAGCTTCTTCACCTCTCCCATCAACCTTCTCTTCCACAAACATCCACATGCTCACACTCACAATCCTAACACCTGCCACAACCTGTGAACTCCATCTACCCTATTTATTTATTCCCAAAGCAGCATAGTTCATTTCTCCTTCATTTCAGCCTCCTCTCTGCTGAAACTCCAGGAAACCAAACACTAGGATTGAAGTGCAGCCTTCCTGCCTCAGATCCAATGCCTATTGCCACTCCAGCACAGTGAAATGTGTCTTAGTTCTCAACTGGAGTATGCTCAGTACAGGTGAAAAGCTCATGCTCTTACACCTCATGTGCTTCTTGAAGACACTACAAAGCACATAAACCAGAGATGTTTCAGAAGCATGTATCTTTAACAAGTTGAGACAGTTTTCTAATAGAAGCATCCTAATGCACATTCTTTAGATCAGAGTGAAACTTCTGTCAGCCTGCACACTGCTATCTCAGAGCACAGATACAATGCCTGAACATAACAATAATCTAATTTTATATATTTATAAATAGCCCATATTTATTTCTTTACCTATAGATCTTCAACTTTCACAAAAGGTGGAAGGCATTTATTTTAATACAAAACCTCAAAACTCCAAACTTCACAGAGCTTGTCCAGCAGGGAGAGTTTCAGCCTGTCCCATTAAAACGTGGCTGAGGTAGATGCAAGTGAGCAGAAGCTTATTACAAAACGTGTTGGGGAGCGTGAGCAGACGGCATTATCCGGTCCATTTATCATCTGTAACAGAACATCCGCTTCCTCCTCTCAGATCCTGAGCACACACACACAAAGGCTGCCCAAGGAAGCCTGGCAGCTCCATTTCTGCCAGAATGTTTCACAGACTGTCAGAAGGGCAGGAGCACATCACCCATTTCTGCTGACCGCACCAGCACATCTGAAACCTAGAGCCACTCAGCGAAGTACTTAAGCTTATGTTTAGCTTTAAGAATATTTATGAATATATTTAGATTCAGAAAAACACTTAAGCCTGAAAACGCCCAAGTCATTTGCCAAATCTAGATCTTAAAACTGAATGCCTGAATCACAATGCTTTTTTTTCCTAGAATGCAACATGTACTAAATTAATGAGTTTGAATGGAAGAATGTCAGCTTGCATGGCACCTCCTTGTATTTACACCTCAAAAACTGTTTCAGGTAGTGCAGAAATCCTGGTCTGTATTTTTACTACCAATCCACTGTAAAATGTCACAAGTATAAATCTATACTGAAAAAGATATCAGGCTTTAATACACAGTTTTGAGGTATATTTCAACTGTAAGTATTAAGCTGCACCATGAGAATCTGGGTTCATTTTAGCAGATCTGACATCTGGACGCACTGAAACTCACCCCTTTCCAGATAAGTCTTTGTCTTATGCCTCTAGACTATTGAATTGGTTTCTCTTGAAAGAAGCAAATTTATTCTGAATACTACAACTGCTTCATGTACTATCAAAATGAAAACAAACAAACAAACAAACAAACAAACAAACAAACAAGGCATTTCCTGGCCAGCACTCCTGAGCAAGAGACTAATATGTAAGACAATAAGAAAGGGGTTTTTTAAGTAAACAGAAAAAAGAAAAAGTTAAGATAATCTCTAAAGGAACAGATTCTGTGCTCATATTTCCAGGAAGCAACTGCAGAAGCAATGAGCTAAGCAAAGCAAAAAATAAAATACTGCAAACATCATCTCCTAGTGAGGAAGCAGGTCTCTTCTGCCCTTACATATTTTTGTACTCTCCTTCTGTTTTCAAAAAGATCTTTACAAGACTGATTGTAATGCAGGCATAGGAAGCCAGTCCTATTTCTGAAACTTACTCCTGCTTTTGAAAAGCCCTAGAAAGTATTTAAACCAGATACAAATTTAAACATAAGTCACTCAAATAAACAAATATTTATTAAATCAGGGGAAGTCAATTAAATAAATAAATAAATATTCCATCCAAAGATATTCCAATAAACTCCAAGCACAAGTATTCTGGTCAGTTATATAATTGTGATCATTTTTCTGTCTTATGGCACCATTACGCTTTCTAGTAATTTAATATTCTTTTAAAACAAATTTTATAATTATTTATAACTTATTTTTACTAGTGTTTAAACCACAGCTGTTACTTATCATATTCAGACAGTAATGAACTGAAGCATTAGCTAGTTTTATTAGACTTTTTGAAAATATTGAGAAGCCCAACTGTTCTCTGTAATTTTCTCCAATAATAACAATTAAGATATGAGGCAGCCCAAAATCTATAGAAATTTTGTCACCAATTTACTTGGCACTGAAAAGAAGTCACTAGTTTATTACTTCCCACCATTTACTTATCTACTCAAGGCTTTTTATAGATTTTTTTACACTGGAGTTTTAAGCCTACCGTTAGATCATTTCAAGACTGAAGTGTGAAAAAAAGAGGGCCAAGTGCTAGTAGAGAGGTGTTTTACTTACATACCCAAGCAGCATTCCCCCCTCTCCAGGGAAATTGCCATTTTTGTATCTATCACTACAAATTAAACATTCAGCATGATTTAGAAACACCTGCTGAAAGAAAAAAATTCTGAATAAAAGATCTTCTGGTATCAGTCTTCTACACAGACTCCTAACTGACTGCAGCTTGGGAAAAAACAGTTGCCCTAATAATATTGTTGTATAAACACATCATATTATGACCCAAAATATTTTATGATACAGCACACTTGCAAAACTGTCTGTATAAAAGCCTCTATAAAACTACAGCATACACAAAAACGACATGTTTCAGACATGTTACAGGAACAAGATTTTTCTCACATTTGTTTAATCCTGTAGTCAATTCAGAAGACATGAAAAAAATCACTGTAGGTGTAAATTTGTCTTGGTGGTTTTAAGTATCTGCTAATGGTTAATTTTGCAGTAACCCAACAGTTCTTCAAACTAGCATGGATAATACACCAATCCCTATGTTACCATTAGGAAATCCTGAAATGTTTTGGCACAATGCTTATCTCAATTTATGGCCAGCGTTTAACAGAAACTGAGATGAGAGTTGCCAAAAGCCAAATTAGCTCATGCTGAATGTAATGAACAGCAGAGCTTTGATCATGCTCTGAAATAAATTCTAAGTGAAAAGTGGAAAGAAGGATGCTCATGGAATTAAAATTGACAGTATGATTAATACAAGCCATATGAAGGTGCCTCTTAGCTGATTGCTAACGTTACATATTGGCTCCCACACTGAGAGGTAGAGTTTATTGTCAAAATGCCCTAATGTTTCACATCAAAGAAGGGGGAAAAAATGGCCATTTTCTATTAATCTGCAAGACTTATACTTCTTTCCACATTTAAGTCATACATTTTTCTCCGTGAAGAAAGATACAAGGAAATTATGGCATGAGTCACTGTACTTATGCATTGTAAGGAATTCTGTTCACCAGGGCTCAGAAATTCCTCCTTGCTTACCTGACTAGATGACCTGTGATTAGTAGGGAGATATGAAGCAGTGTTTTTGCCAGGGTTTTAAAACTACTGGTGGTTCAGTAATAAACAAAACGCTTTGTCACCTACTGCAAACATCACAAATTTCAGGAACTTTTTGTTCCTGCTTCAACCAAACCTCATTTGTCCTACTCCAAGCCAAAGTGAACAGATACAGAATTTCCAACTGAGCTGTGGACAGATTCAGCAAAGATACCAAAATGTACACATATGAAAGCAAATCCACTATACTTCAACAAGCCTCACAGAGCCCCAAATCTGTGGGGTGGTTCTGGAGACTGAAAGACAATTAGACTCATCTGACTTTTTTCCCCCCAGTTTATGAACTGGTGATGTTGCATCTACATTAAAATTCAAACTATTTTAAACATTTTAATTGATGTTCTGTCACCTTAACAGCAAGAAACAAAAAAAAAGGTAATTGGTGTTTAGTTTTAAGAGCGAAGTCTCAGCCAGTCATTCTTCAAGATGATACACACTTTATCTTTTAACTGTGAATAACAAGTTCTCCAACTAGATGCACTGTATTTACAGCTATTTGCTTATTTCTCTCACAACTCCCTGGCTTTACATGCAACAGTCTTAGGATGCTTTCAAAGCTGACTCACAAGAACATTCATCCTAGTGAAAAATCTCTTTGCATCACAAGACCAAGATAAATAAAGAATCATAACTGAATAAACACGTTTTAAACAAAACATAGTGTTTTACCACACTTCCAATGCATCTTCAATGAATGAGTCAAGATTTTAGTGTAATGCACAGCTTTCTTCCTACTGTATTGCATTCACCCTGTTCTAAGTGGTTTGCTTTGCTTTACTTCTGTTTGAAGCTGTAAGTAAATTCTGTAGGACAAGGCACATTTTTTAATCTGGACCAAAAGGTGAGTCATGTAATGTTAAATAATAAACAAAATGTCACAGGCATGACTCATCAGAGACTAAACAAACGGTATTGCAATATATCACACTCTAAGCTTCAGATTAATTGTCATCTCTATTCCTGTGCAACTTTAATCAAAACAAATTAATTGAATAGGGTCCAATAAGACGAGCTAATCTGAAACAATTGTGGAGGAAAAAATCACAACTGACTATTTCTCATATTGGGAATTCATCACCTGCATTTGT
This sequence comes from Oenanthe melanoleuca, assembly GCF_029582105.1. Lineage (NCBI taxonomy): Eukaryota > Metazoa > Chordata > Aves > Passeriformes > Muscicapidae > Oenanthe > Oenanthe melanoleuca. The sequence continues at coordinate 107,657,475 of NC_079335.1, forward strand.
TCCTGTAAAAACTAAGGGGCTTTTTTGTCAAAACTATGCGAAGTCAAATAATCCTTTCCTTTTCTATAAAGGTCAGGAGGAAAGCTTTCCATTCAGCTGGAGTATTTTAATTAAACATTGCAGCAGGTGTTTGGATATGCTGCCAACTCCTAAAAAGCTTTCATTAAAACTGTATCTTATGAAAAAAAAAAAAAAGACCTATACATCCTCCTCAAGCCCTCTTTATCTGTCTTTTCTCTGGATGGGTATTCACAAAATTACACACCATCTTCTCTGTTTTGGAACAGCATTACCTGCCCTAGCTATAAAAAGAGTTCTTCATCAAAGCTGCTGGAAGCTAGCCATGCAATTCTCACATCAGCTTTTATGGCCATGGCAGATCCCTGCAACAGAGTACAACCCAGAGTTTAGCCTTAGTTGCTGACCTGCTTTAGCTTCTTGGGAACGTAATTGGTTTGTTCAAGCTGACAAAAAGAGAATCTTTAACTGTGAGCCAAATTCACTTTTGAGACAAAATCCTGCAGTTAATGCTGAACTCTTTGTGTCATATGCAAGTAATCAAGTTTTGCAGCAGTAACACACCTCCTAACTTTATGCACTCATGTAAAAGCAGCCTAAGAAACACTTCCAGAACTGCTTATGTCTTTAAGGAATAAAAAGCCCTTGGAAAGGTCTATTCTTCTCAAGAGAGGAAGAACAAGCCATGCTCTACACAGTGGCAGAACTCAGTGATTCTATCAAGTCTTTCTGTCAGCTGAGAATGTGAGTCAGAATGTGAATCCCAGCACAAATATTACAAAGCAGTTAATTCCTATACACTGGGATACACATAACTCCATCAGTGCAGTACTGTTCTCCAAAAATATCAGCATAACCCAATGCTTACAGCTTGGCAAATTCAGCAGGCATTTGTGACATCTCAAAAAATTCACATTTGAAACAGAAGATGTCAATTGAACTCTGATGTACAAGGAGAAAATAATACCAGCAAATATGACAATACATCAACAAATACCTCTACTTACCTATGCATTTTAGAGGGTTTTTTTCTGAGGCCTGGTTGTCTGGCCTTTGGAACTACAGCCAGAACAGAAAACCAAGAATTTAATCTCAGTGGTGTAAGAGCTTTGACAACAGACAGTGAGCACAACTTCTCATCTCCCTACAAAGATCAAGGCTGAGAGGCAAAAAAAAAAAAAAAAAGGCAAAAAAAAGAAGCTCTATTTACAGATTAAATTAGAATTTTAAGACCATTTGGAGAAAGATCAACTTGCAGCAAGGGCTCAGCATCACTTTGTTGCTATGAAACATTATCACATAGGAATAATCAGCCATAAAAACCTGCAGCTGACTCGTTCCATGGCAGAAATTATCTTAGCTGAGAGGACACTTTCAATTCAAAATTAATTAAGTAACAATTTTGAACATGGCTCTGAATACCTCAAGAATCTCCAACTGGTAACACTGAGATGTCAGACAAGATCCTGGACCTTAGTAACTAAATTGGAACAGGTCCTTGTGCAACATGCACACAAGCAGAGACAGCTGGAAAACTGAGACACTTCACACATGAATCTCAACAGAACTGACCCATGCTGTCTTGAGACTGTGAACAGTCCAGGAACTGAAGGAAGAAATCACCTCTACCTGTGACTTTAGAAATTGAAAGAGGCAACATGATACCAAAAAGAACAGAATCTCAGCTTCAAAACCCAGGAATGAGAAAAACCTGTGAAGAGGCATTACCTCATCACAGGAGTAACTTCTAGCAGTGGTGACTTGGACTTGCTGTGAACCAGGATAATGATGTTACAGAAGTATGTATCCCACTGACTTTGAGTTTTGAGCCAGTACTGGGTCTGCACACAGAGACTGACAAAAAGCAGGTATTTACTTCCTGAATCTGGGGACCATTTGTCCTTACTGATTTGCCTTATGACCAGACTGAAATGCAATTCTCTTTCTTTTCTGAGTTAAGAAAACACCAGAAATGAAAGTGTTCTACAGTGCCTTCCCTTCTGTTTGTAGATGAACCAAGTTACTGCTCCTTTTCTGTGCTAAGTGTGGGTAAGGACAGCTCTTCAGGACAACTGAGAAAAGCATACAGAGAAAGGCAAAAGGATATGAATGTACAGATTGAGCAAAGCTGGTGTGTAATGGCAGGACTTGCTGCAAACAGAGCATGACTTGGAATGGATTGTGCCCCAGCATTCTGCCAGCTTCACTACCCCAAACAGCAGTGTAAGCCAGTTCACCATCTCCACACCCTGCCGGCTTCAAAAGAGACAAGATGTATCCTGTGGTGCAGAGACAGGTGCCCACCTCTAAAAATAGGCAGTCCTGGTTAATTAATGCAGTTAATGTCTACAAAAGAAACATGTTTATAAAAGTGAAAACACTGAAGGATCACAACATTTCAAATCTTTCATTCAAACAGACTCTGTCAACAGTTACACAAATCTGAACTACAAACAAAATAACAGCACTATGAACAGGCAAAACATGAACAAAATTTTCTTTGTTGAGAGCCCTGCCTGAGCTGTTACTCCAGAGTAGAAATCTCTAAAACCTCCTGGCCTAGATTTAATATTTTTTCCTCCCTTTTTTATATCCTTGACCAAGTGTCGTTTATTAATCCAAACTCACACATCCTTGTGTACAAAAGAAGTTTTTCCCATATTCTCAAAAGGTTAAAAAAATACAATGGGAGAAGTTTTCCAGGAATGCTTGAGAGATCTGTCAGTACTTGATAAATGGAGTTTTGTGGCATAACAGTTAAGGAATTATCTTCTAACTTAGTAAACTGTAACACAAAGCAAAAGGTTAAAGTCATGTCAGATAACAAACAGGCTCATAAATCAGTTTTGCTATTTACATTTTTTCCTAATGTCTCATCCAGCATTTTTACTCAGAGAAGAAATATGTCTCAAACACAGGAAAAAAAAATTTTAAGTCAAGCAGTATTCAAAAATAAGACCTCCCAGCATGACAAAAAGCATTATGGTAATAAAACTGAGTAATTTTTCCTTCAAACCAAGGAAACATTACCATTCTTTGATAAAACTGAATGGCTTTGGGTTGCATAAAAAGACTTTGCTGTATACAGCAATTTAAAATCCATTTTAATGATGAAGCATTTTAGCACCAGATACCAAGTTCTCTCAAGCCAGAAATAGTATCTTTACTAGTCAGCAGACTAGTTTGCTAGACCTTGTTTACTTTCAATGGGAACAAGCATACTACCCTCAAATCTGAAAACTATCTAGATTGTTTTCAGAATTCACAGGGATGTCAGATGTAAACTAGAAAAGTTCCAAACACCATACTGCTTCTCTTTTACATGACCACAAAGGCAATGATTTTTTTTTTTTTACTGCATACCTGATCTTTTAAAATCAGTTACTATATTTCAAACACTACTCAACATATGGCACATGCACAGCACCCTATTTTACCCTGGCTCAGATTTTTATAAATTTGAATTTTCTATTGTTGTTTTGGAGGGGAAGCGATTATTTTGTTTTAAATAATTTTTGTATCTTTCCACATTGTATTTACTAATTTTTGCTTAACTTCTCTCCCACAGACAAAAAGCATTAGGTAATACAGTTCAAAACAAAAACCTTTGAGGATCATTAGTGTCCAGGATACTTCTGAAGATATAAGCCATTCTTCAGAATCATTACTCTTCCCAGATGAATACTTAGACTTTAAAACCATGTAAATGGCAAGAGCATTTTTGTCAAATTGCGTTGCCTGAAGTGAATATAAAACACGCTTTAGAATTCTAAAATATCATTTCTAAAGGAAAGAATGCCATTGCAGAAAAGGTTTACTTAATTATCCTGTAACACAGAAAGAGAGACAACAAGATACAGTTGTATTGATTGGAGAGGTGCTTTGTTACCCTGTCAGAGGTTAAGTCCTTGATCTCATTAAGGACATGCTGGGTTGTTAGTAAGGGTAATTTTTCTGACAATGCTTTGCATTTGAGGGACACAGATTGAATTTATTTTGGTTGGGTTAAAAGTTCACCTCTCCATTTCTTTCCCTTCTTTTTATTCCCCACTATGCCAACAATTTTATCTTCACATGGCCAATTCAATTTTTTTGTCCTCTGATTTTTTTTTTAAGCTTAAATATATACAGCTGACCTTTATTTTAATTTAAATTCCCCTTCATACTTTTATAATGTTGTCAAACTTGTTATCTCCAAGTGAACTTGCTCCTGGACAGTAAAAGTAGTCCTTTTTTGCCCCATCAGCAGCAGGATATGTTTAATAGGATGAATTGCTGGGCTTTTCTGATCAATCTGTAATTCACACTACCAGTTCTCAACATAGTTCCTTTAGAAATGCACTCTAATAATTCTTCTTGTGGCCAAAACTCCTGAGGTACTATGCCTCAGGAGCCTTCAGTTCTCTATCTGGTATTAAGAGTGAGGAGACAGCCATTCACAGAATTAAAATGCCATTTCTGTGTAATCCAGAAGACTGATGCACAAGACCCACCATTTGCATCCAACACAGCAATCCTGGCCTATTCCAAACAGGGTATGGTAACCATTTAGTATCTAGGTTTACTGCAAGAATGGTAGAGATTCAATCATTAAGGAGCTGCTATAAATAGAAAACCTAGGGTGATGGCTCACATGTTGTTTACAAGTGTTATGTGTCTTCTCTTTCTAGATATTTGTATAGCAACAGCATTTTAGAAATAGACTCATTTAAAACTATACAATTTTCTGAATATACACTGCTGCTTGTAACATTACACATAGATTTGTTTTTCAGAATGTACTCTGTTAAATGCAGAGAAACAATAGAGACAGACTTATTTGCTTCAAATATAATATTTGATTACATATTTTCTTGACGTACAACATTTATATACAGTCTTTGAAAGTATGTTTGGTTAGACTGTGTCTAGGAAAAGAATGGTATTAAGATCAGGGATCCCTTGCACTTTTCCAGAGGGCAATAAGAAGTTGCAAAGCTCAATTCTGCCAATAAAAACTTCCAACTGAATACAAATTATTAAAAAGCACAATGCTAATAAAAGCTTTGGGCTTGTTTTAATGTTCTTTCTTTTCTCTTGCTAGGAGACTTATGTTCCATAGCTCACAACTAATATGTTAGAAATGCCAACCAGGTCTGCTATCTAAAATGCACATGCTGTAACTCTCAGTCAATAACAGGTCTAGAAGAGATGACAGGACAGACGTGCACTCCCTCTGTAGTGCATCATATTTCTTCCTTGTATGCACTTAGATGTTTCCCAGTGGACAATCTATTCTTCAATAACCTGTATGAACTTCTGTTACAATCTTCTGAATAATAGATCTACTTTACTCAAAGTAAAGTTACTTTATGAATTTTGCTTTTATACATTCACCTGCAAAGTAAAGCCTTGTATCTGAAAGTGCTTATCACTGAGCAATGCTCCATCATGAAAACAAGGTTTTTAAATTGACTAAAAGCATTTTCAAGTATACTAGCTTTGTTTTTATCTTGAATGATTGCCAGCACAGCTTCCAGTCATGAGGGAGTAGACTTGAGATCCCTTCCTCACTCACTCTGCTTAAGCTTAAATAGTGCAAATAGCCTTTGCTGTTTGTAGTCCATCAGCAAAGCATTCCCTGAGGGCAGAGGAAAGCCATCTGGGAGCAGCAGCCTTCTCCCTAAGCACACGCAGCAGGCAGGGGTAGGCTGTGAGCTGCATGAAGATGGGTGGGAGCATAAAGACAGCATGGCTGACATAAAATTCCTCATCAGGTTTTGGGCAAGGCCATTTTATTCAGTCCAACTAGATAGCTGCATATTCCTCAGTTCCACACACTCCATGTACACTGATGATTCAGTCTGAGCTCCTGCTCCAAACACCACAGTTTTGATCAATGACAAGACAAGCAAGAAGGCACAGATTTATGATTAAAAATGAAAGATTAGTGCTGAATGGTGAAGCACAAGCTTACATTACTGACTCTTTCTTAAAACTTTAACACTAATAGCAATTCTTCCTTTTTCCTGTAAAACTCATTTAGCTATGAAGCTCACATGACAAAAAGCCCTGTATGCCTCATAGCAGAGAGGCAGAGCCAGACTAAAAGTGGAACAAACGTGTCTTCCTCCACAGATTAGAGTAACAAATATTATTAAGCCAGACAATAGCTCTGAAAATGAAAAATGAAAAGCAATCCCCTATCACCACATACCTCAGAGCACGAGTTTGGAGATCATATGCTGAAAACCAGTTTCTGAGAAAGTGTCAGCATGCTCTATTTTTGTTGGCACAACCAGCAGTGCTCTAGTTCTGAAAATCAGGTCAATGCTACTTTTGTACCTACATGCAGAAGCTTGAAATCAGACACCTGTATTTTATAAGTTCTATCTTACTATACAATATTAGTGCTTTGTCCGAGTATATGAGTCACTGAAACTGACAAGCTAATAATAATTAGCCTGAAATTAAAGACTAGATGCAAAGTTGGATCAAGACTTTTTTGTTGAGCAGAAGTAAATTAAAATCATGTATGAGATTTTCTTTCATCTAAGTTTAATTATCTAATAAATCAAGCTTAGCCAAAGCTAGCAGGTTCCACATCCCCAGATGGCATATTGCTCCATTCCAAATGAAGGCAGCAGTGACTCTCTGCAGGTGTCTATACATTCCCCTTGCCCAGACAGTAGTCTAGGCAACTGGCTTCAGACAGATACTAGCTTTCATGTTATTAAAGGTTAGGGGAGACTTTCCAATTTGTATGATTTTAAGAGTAAATGCCATAAAAACCTCACCAGTTGAACTCAAAGGGAAATAAGCACAAGAGTGCTTGAATAGAAGAAATACTCCAAAACCTTTTTATGCAGAAAAGTCACTTTGAAACATTAAAAACAGTGTAATTTATGAAATATGAGGTACAGTTCCTAATCTGTTGTGTTTACTGAAACTAACTACTAAAATAGTTACCTTAGGTTGTGAAGTGTGTACTTAATAGGTTCATTTACATGAATGGGTGCAGGCAGAGGTCTCACATTTTACAAAGCTGATCTCTCCAGGGCTTCCATAAAGTGTTAATGGTAATAAATTCAGTATTTTTATAAGAAAAAAGAAAGACTTCAGAAAACCTCTAACCTAGATAAGAAATATAGAATATTACAGAAAATTCTGTGAACTATTTTTGCATAGGTAAAGAATACTGAGACTACAATACTGGAGAATATTTTAGAAAATGTCTCTTTGATGTGTTCAGTCTCAACTATTTTTAAACTACTGTATTGTGCTTACACTAGATTATCACAAGATGAACCTTTTTCTCAGTTTCTGACTTCTGCTGGGAAAAAACCCAAACACACAAAGCTACGTCTTTACTAACTCATCACCTGGGACATCCCAAACATTTGTACATGCACATCAAAAGAAAATCAGAAAAGAGGCACTGATATCAAGCTTCTGTAAATTATAATACACTTCATGTACAATAAAATTACTGAATTTATTTCCTTTTCCAAAACATAAAGATTACTTCAGCTTTCTGGGTCTCTCTCACCACCATTCAGCTGTGCTTTCTCTAGTGCTGAGGAAATGAACATAGAATTGTTTAGGTTGGAGAAGACTTCTAAGATCATCAAGTCCAACTGTCAACCCAGCACAGCGAAGTTCATAATTAAATTATGCCCCTACATGCCACATCTACAGGTCTTTTAAATACCTCCAAGGATTGGTGATTCAACCACTTCCCTGGGCAGCCTGTTCCAATGCCTAACAACCCTTTCAGTGAAGAAATTTTTCCTCATATCCAATCTAAACCTCCCCTGGAGCAAATTGAGGGGATTTCCTCTTGTTTTACTGGTTGTTACTGAGGAGAAGACACTGACTCCCACCTTGCTACAATCTCCTTTTAGGCAGCTGTAGAGAGTAAGAAGGTTCCCACTTTTCTTGCCTCCTTTTCTCCAGGCTAAACAATCTCAGCTCCACAGCCACTTCTCACACAATCCTCACTCAACTCACTCTCCAGACCTTTCACCAGCATTGTTGTCCTTCCCTGGACTCACTCCAGCACCCCAATGTTCTTTCTGTCCCAAACTGAACACAGGATTTGAGGTGCAGCCTCACCAGTGCCGAGTAAAGAGGAACAATCCCTGCCTGGTCCTGCTGGCCACACGATTGCTGATACATTCAGCCTGCTCAGCAATGGTCTTAGCCACCTGAGCACACTGCAGGTTTATGTTCAGCTGCTGTTGACCACATCCCAAACAGTTTCTTTTCTTGCTTAGAAGTGAACTTTCATCACTCCCATCAGAAAGCGTTTAACCTTGGTTTTACTCATCCAGCAGCCCCTCATTTACACAGCAGAAGAAAACTCACTCAAATTACAGAGAAACACACAAAGAAAAGCCCACCTACCAGGAACAAAACCCAGATAAAAATAGATTAATTCTAATTAATCAAAGAAACAAAGGCAACTAGGGTAAAAGCAGCATTCTGAAATTCCTAAGTAGGTGTTCAGAGATAATTTTTTTGTCAGATGTAGTCCAGGAATTCTAACTCAAAATAGGTAACTTGCAGTTATATCCACACACTTCCAACTATTCTCCCTACTCTACGAATTCCCAGTGCAGATTAGTGCAGTCAAATGTGCTTTTAATGACACATTAAATTAGGAATCTCATACCTTTTCAGAAAACTTAGGTCTATTTAATGCTAAAGCCCTCTGGCCATCAGTATTCCCATTTTAGTATTTCCCATCAACAAGTCAAATGCAAACATTTTAAGCTTCATTAGTCTTCAGCAATCCCAAACGCCAGTTTCTTGATTACCTACTGGGTTGTTGCATACTAGTCCATCTCTTAAGCTGGAAGAGGGATTACGGTATTATAAAATCACTTAGAACTTGCATCATAAACTGAACTATTGATACCATCTGTTACAAAAGAGCGAATTGTTCTCCCTGCTGAAGAAAAGATTGAGGTTAATCTGCTTCCCCAGCGCTGTGCAGTGAATTGGAAGAGCAGGGTACACTAAAATGCTGAAATCTATAGTTGCCCATTTCATGACAATTCTATATTATCTTTTCAACAACCTGTATGCAGAGCTACCCCAGCACATGTCTCATGTCCTAAAAATTCTAGAACTACTCTAGTTCTTGAGGCTGAAAATTACTTTTTTCCTTTTTTAATATGTGTATATTATTAGCTATAACGTTATTTCTTCATGCCCAGATAGTTCAGCTGGAGAATCCAGCCTCTGCATGAGATGTTTAAGACAGTTATTTCAAGTGCTTCAGGTCAATAAGCCAATAGTACTGCGCTCTTGTAAATGAGGCCAGGATTTCTCATGAGGTTTTACCAATAACTTCAGAAATACAAAATTATTCCTTTCATCCTCTTTGTCTTACCTAACACCACAGATCTCATTAAAAAAAAAGTACATTGTGTTCTAGGAGACTTCACAAATAAACTCTGAACACAGATTCAGCTGGAAAATGAAACTCCTACCTACATTGCCATCTTAGTGTTTACAGAATAGAACAATTACAATTTAGAAATAAATTCATTTTCACAGCAAAATTAAAAACAGAAAGCTCATTATACAAAGAATAAAACAAGTTTAAAGAGCTGTATTTTATTTTCCCATTTAATTATTTTCTTATGCAAGTATCTTGACTGTGTGCTTAGGCTGAATTTCTCTCCATCACAGCTCAGTTTCTGATAATGATGACTGACAGTGAATACTGGATTAGAAAGCAACAGTAAGGCCCTTCCTGCAAGAAAGTGTCGTATTTTAGCTCAAACAAAATATCTAAAAATACGCAAAGAAATATAGAAGAACAGAATGAAAATAACAGGTGAAAATGCGTCCTACATTCAAGTGCAAGGCAGAGAAGAAATTCCTTTTGAGTAGGAAGGTTCCCTGGTGGCAGATACTATGATGAAAAAGGATAAGAAGCATCTTACAGATAAAGGAGAAATAGTCTGGGCTCAGGCCCACTTATCCATTTCCACTAGATTTGGAATTACTACACATACTTGGCTTCCATAACAAGAGCTCTTAAGCTAGTTTGTATGCTATGACAAAGTTATCTAGCATTTACAATATAAGATTCACAGTGAAGAAAATCTGCAAATCACCAGATTTCCTTGGTCAGAAGAGTTAAAGGAAAAAATCTGCAATTTTGCATGAAATTATGAGAGGAAATAAAAAAAGCTTTACAGTTTGTAACAAAGGAAGAAATAAATTCTATTTAAGTTACTTTAAGACTTCAGTATGTATTTTTGGTATGATGGGGAGAAAAGAGCTAATGAAAATATTTCACTTTTAATTACAAGTACAGGGAAAAAATATAAGTAAAGCTTAGTGAATTAAACCTCTCATTTTCTCATGTGTGCACTGTTGCCAACAAATACATTTAAGATCTACATGCCCTACCATATGAAAACCAGATGTAACCTTATCCATGTCAGACACATACAAACAACTCTACCAAGACTCCTGTGCAAGCTTCAAGGATAGTACTATCCAGAAGGCGTCACTTCTGAAAAAGTACAAAGCCACTTTAAAATCCTGCTCTTAGTTGTGGCTGCATATTCAGTTTGTCTCTCAGAGGAACATGAACATACCATCAGGTGATGATAAAATCTAGAGCTGTAATGCTGTTTACAGCAACTATACATGAATCAAACCAAGGCTTTATCCAAGTGTGACAGAATTCCTATGAGATAGAAGGAGCTCAGTGAACCATCACACTCTTCTAATGAGTAAACACCTTTCTGTCTCTCCTAATCTCTACAATAAACAGCAATCAGTAATTCCAGGCTCTCCTCTTCACTCAGTATGACACCTAATTCCAAAAAGATAAATGTGATAATTTTGACAGAAAAACAGATGATGCAAAACAAATTGCTAACATAAGCCTTCCTGTAGAATCAAGTCAGAAAGTTCCCATAAACAAAAGCTTTTTTCCAGTCTAAACTCACCATTGGTTACATATCAAGTTTCTAACATATAAACCTCAAAAAATAATTTTGTTATCCACCACACTTACCTAATTTTGAACAAACACTACTGAAGGCTTAAAAAAAAGTAAATTATCTGTGTATACACAAATGCAGACTGAAGCTGTGGAGACTGAACACTCCTTCCAGTTTACCAGAATTAGAGTAATGTGCAACATTCTGTCTTACTCACTGGGCTGCTTATGAAGTATTTTAATATCATGGTTAATGACGTTTCAAAAAACCAACAGAAAATACTTTGATTTCAGTACGGAACTGTTTGCTCTAAAAGGTCCTTTACTTATTAAACTTCTAAGACAACACTGATGAACAGATGAAGAACGTAACAAAATGTATCATGTTTCAGTAATAATGCACCAATCATATTATCATCATTTTTAAAAAAATTTCGTTTTCCCAGATTAAATTTACTCTAAAATTTGATAGAAACCAACTCTATCCTACTGCAGCCGTACATCAAAAGCTTTGGGGAAAAAAAAAAAAAAAATCAAACATGCCCAGTATACAGAACTAGGCTCTAGCATTTTATTTCTTTGATAAACTGTTTTAAGCTCTCACTCACAAAATTTTTGAAGCATTGACATTTGGATTCAGCTATAAGGCTTAATTATATTCAAATTGTTGAGGCTTTGTCAGTGTTTGATGGTAAACAAGAAACTGGAAGATTTTGTTATGTGGTACCTCCCCTTTAATGATAAAGCTAAACATGTTCCCTCAGTAGTGACAATTCTTAATTTAAAAAAAAAAATATATATATGCAGACAGTGAGGAAACTTTTCCACCAGCTATACAAGTCACTGTAACATGGTTATCACAGCACTTAATAAAGCCCAAACGTTTTTCCTCTTCCTTGGAAAGAAAAAAAAAGAAAAATATGTCAGTGGATGGAAGAGTATATGTTATTCAGGTTATTTGACTGTATATTACAGAATTAATAATTTTGTCTATTCCTAATTTAAATGTTGAGTTATTCCTCCAGTGAAGTTTATACTTTTTGGTTAAAGGATTTCCCCTTTTTAAATTCTGGCTGTCTTTAGGGAATTCAGATTTTTCATCCTTCTCTAGGGGACTTGAGACCAGAGGCATTTTTCTCCCTACTTGTTTTAAAAATTGCAGGTGTTTATGATCTGATTTATAATTAAAAAAAAAAAAAAAAAAAAAAAAAAAGCCACAAAAGCAAACTCTTTTAAAGAATATTACACAAATTAGAACTACATAATATAACTGGAAGCTGCTTCAATCCCTTTGACCTTGTGTTCACTGGAGTAAATAAAAACAAATAAAAATTCCTCTGTGCTCAAGCAACTCAATCCAAGGTAACATCATAAGGAAAACAAAGTAGCTTTTGATCACTTAGGATAAAATGAACAAGCTCATCTGAATTAAGTGAAGATCAGAGCTTCATCTTTACACCTTCTCAGAAGTTAGTGAGAAGGCATTACAGCACAAGCTCACAATGTACCAATGGGGTACATCCCGAACACAAGTACCGATTCAGCTGGTTTGCAACCATTATCTGTGCCTTTCAGTTCAAGGAACTGGGGCAGTGAGTGAATTGATACCAGTGACACTTTCCAGGAAATGGACGATCGGCAAGAATGATGGGAATCCTAGACCAAATACCTCATTATTTTGCATGCTGTTTTTTGTAATTGATTTCCTATCTCATTGCTTCCGTCACTGGATTAATTACAGCTTAGGACAGGGCCTCTTCTGAAGCAATGGTAGCACTTTTTCCTTCCTTATAAAATGCCTTACCAAATTTGCCTCTTTTTCCTCTCAAGAAGTCACTGTCTTCCCTGGTCTGGAAGCTCACACATAAATCACTGCTTGTCTCAGGCTATTTAAACTGCCAGTATTTCACTTCAGCAGAAACTGAAAGCATAATCTCTACTAGACTTTATATGTATTACCATAATTTATTTGTTCTATATCACAAAAATCACAGGTCAGCAAAGCCAAACAAAAATTAATATCCCATCAATGGGGGAAATGAGGATTTAATTTTTTAAAATTTAACAACAATTACATTTTATGTTTCGCGATTTTAAAATCTTTAAAGAAGGGAGGCACTGATGAATCTGAAGTCAAGGACCAAGGACTCATGGCCAGCACTCAGGAGATCACATGTTCTGGTTAAGTGAGCACTAGACGGGAAATGCTTAATTCATAGTCCAAACACCAAACTGCTCACCAGCCCTCTGAGGTAAAATACTGCCCTGCAGGACACATTCACTTTACAGTTCATTAACTAGGAAGTTGTGTATTTCGAAGATAGGAAAGAAGTTTAAAAAAAAAAACTCAGAAATAGTATTTCCAATATATCTTTCCTAACTATAAAAATACCTTATGTTAATACATATATACATATACTCATCCTTCCATTGTATTGTATTTGAGATGTAGTCCCAAACTACATCCGAAGGCTTTGTGTCACACTTGATCTTTGAAATTAGTAATATCTGTATGTGTGCAGCCATCCGCTGACATTTTTTGGTAGTGGAATGAAAACCTTTATCTTTGATGAAATCAAGTTCAAATTAATAGATTTTCATAGAATTGAAACCATACAAATGAATTATTGGGGCCATAAGAGTATTACACTCTCTTTATAAAAGATATTATTATTTCAAACCAGTTCAAAAGCTAATGTCACAATCTGCTGGAATAGCACTGGGTGAAGAGGGGCTGGGATTTGTTCAGAGAAGACACAGGAAAAGGAGCTTTTATTCCACTGGAGAATTACATTAGAATCATTATCTTGTGCTTAACAGAAAACCAAAATACTCCTCACAACAGTTAGGACCTACAGCCTCCTTTTATTTCCTTTTGTTGTGGTGGAGAGGTAAATATACATACTAGGACTTTCTGAAAATAAATCCTTGACATGCTTTTAACAGAAAATAGTCTTTATTATGAAATGAAGTTATACACTAAGAGTTACAGATGCTTCATGACACAAATCTCACAACACCAAAGAGGGCAGAACAAACCACTAGAGACATGCATGCATGGGATATAATCTAATGAGTTCTTTTGAAATTTATATGAGCATACAGGTGTCAGTCACCTGCAACTATTTTAATTTTAGAAGTTCATATTTCAAAACACTTTTTCAGTTTTACCTCCTCTCCCATGAACAGTACTAATGCTATGGGGACCTTTTTTTCTCTTCAAAGTGCTTTAGGCTGGCATCAGAAAGTACTTGAAATTTTAAGAGTGCCTTCTGCGTATCCCTGTCTAGCATGTCTAAGAGGAAATATTGTCAATCAAGTCTGACTAGCAGCCATACAGGTCATGAAAGCAGTTGCATAACCAAACAGTGGGGACAGCCTTTGTATTAAAAAGATAATGCAGTGCCCCAGGTTTGAAAACAACAAAGCAAGGGAGGTGTGTTCAAAATCACAGCTGAAGGAGAACACAAACACCTACATACTTTAATCTTGGAAAAACATTTAAGACGCTGACTATCCCTCTGTACCTTCATAAAGACAAAAGAAGCCTGGTACACCTGGGAATGACTGCCTGTTTTGTTTTGCTGCTCTGGTAGTTATAAATGCCACGTCTCAGGCATTGCTGCTGCTGCTGCTTTGTTGCTGTGAAGTGACAGCTGAGAAAAATTATGATGCTAGAGATTTGAGTTATGAATATACAAATAGGTGAGAGACAAATGATTCCTGCAGACAGGAGTCTAGACATTTCATTTAGTAAGTGCTTTTCCCTTTTCCCTTTCCTTAAATCCAGCAACCCACCAAACATACAGCCTTACCAAATACCTCATACAATGTACTTCTGGAAATCTATTGGTAAATAATGGCACAGACATTATTACAGCCTGAACACACTCAACAGCTTCAGCAGCAGCATTGATCTCACTGTCATAAAAGAGACTAGTCCAAGGTTCCTGAGCCTACTGGGATGCTGAATAGTCACCTCCAGACAGCCCTGCTTTCTGTGCACAGAATGAATTGAACTATTGACAATAAGATATTTGTTATCTTTGTAACAAAAAATCTTAGTGAAAAAATGTAGTGAAAGAGAAAATGTAACTACCATACAATATACAAAGAGTAACTTTCTTGAGAAGTTGTACATTAGCTCTATAAGAGCTTCTGAACAATGCTGAAATGTAACAGGCATTTGGAGTTTGGTTATGTTGACACATACACCTGCTATGTCATGCAACAAAGTAAAAGGGTTTAAGCTATTTAGGAGAGAGAAAAAAGAACCCTCTTCTTTTTCTTCTTTTAAACACAATTCAAAGCCAATCTCCAATTAAAGCTGTGTATTACCAACTCACTTATTTAATTCATCCCCAAAGGACATGGCTTCAGATCAGTAAAGAACATATTCTTCTATTGTGTTGACATTGAACTAAACTGAAAAAAAATTTAGCATGTAACTGAAATAGAAATAAGAGTATCAAAAGTATGTTCACAGCATCAGTGCACCATTCTAGCAGTTAGACAGTGATAAAAACTAGAATGGTTTGGTCTTTTTGACTCCTTTCTGGGGCTTCAAGTTAAGTGCTCCCTGCCACATATCCCAGCACAATTGTTTCAATTGCTCTTAATAAAAGGATTCCAGTCATGGATAAATTTAAGCTTACAATTTCCAGCCATTTCAGTTTTTTGTTGTATTTCTATAGACTTTCTAATAGTCCACTTCAATACCAATGTAGTCTTATTTTTAGTGTCTAAGTTAATAAAAAGCACAAAATTACAAAACTAAAAATGCTATAGCTTATACAATGGCATATTAGAGGAGGCTGAACTATTTGAAGTTAAATCAAGGACTTGTCAACAGTACACCACATTCAGTAATGACATCAGAAGTTCTTAAGTGTCCTACATCCATTGGGGAGCACAATTATATTATATTTATAATAGTAAAGTTGGCATGGCCATCTCAATAATAAATACCTACAGATAACAAAGAATCCCACCCAGTCTCAGAGTCCCCTTGCCTGCAAGCTCGTGAATGCCAAAAAGGAACAATAAGAAGATTGTTTCCATTATGGTGTTCTCTATTATTAGGCCAGGTCTTGTTTCTACAACAGAAATTTTTTTATAATGTATTTATAAGCACAACTAAGTTTCCTGAATGTCTTCATTCCTGAGTAGTGCGACTGTTTCCATGACACACTATGCTAACAAGAAAAGATCAGAAAGAATGCGTATACAGACGTACCCCAAGAAGCATCTGATGTACAAAGAGAACAACAGAGAAGGCTTACATCACCACCATCACCTGGCTTATGCCTCTGTGAAAAGTTCTTGTCACCACTAACAACCAACAATTAATGTCAATCAACTTGCATCATCATCAAATTGTTTCTTGAGGCCAAAAAACTTGGTTGATAAACAATTTTGATGTAGAATACTTAGAATACCTGAAAACATGTGACAAGTTTACAGAAAGCTTTGATTAAACAGCATCATATAAATTAAAAAGGCTGAAAGATGAGACATATTATAGAGCTCAAGGATACCATCTTAGTACGGTTGTACCTGTTCTGCAACAGCACATGAACCATCTCAAAACAATGTACTTGGTGATCAGAATATTCAGATCTTAATGATTTGGAAGAAAAATAAAATAATTTCAGAAAAAAAAAAAACAACCTGTGGTGCTTAAGCAACAATAAATTCTGAAGAAACCAAGTTGCTGCAGAGATACCACATGTCTTCACTGACCACATACGAGCAAGACAAACTTCCAGAACAACCAAGTGAAAGGCTGTACTACAAATGGTTACAAAGGTCAGGTGACAGAATGGGGGAATCACTGTCCTCAGAAGCAGTACTCAAAATAAGAGATCTGGAGACTGACTAATAATAATTTGGGCATTATTCCTTGGACAGCATGGAAGTATCGTACTAAATGTGGTAAATAAAGAAATCCGGAGAAGACAGAAAATAAAATTACTTTGGCTCTGATGAGACTAGTACTGGAAAAGTAAAGGAAATGTAAGATTCCCCACCTCAACAGCAACACTGTAAAAATGGGAAATACTTGAAGAAAAAATCCCAATGTATTGGGGTTTTTTTGACTGAAGAATCACAGTGACAGAGTAAAGAAGCCATTATTCACCAAGAAGAAAATTAAAGGGCAATTTGATTAAAGTATACAAGCAAGACATCAAAGGGAACAGAAGATTCCTAAATTTAGGGAGGCAATGAAGGACAAGAAACTGAAGATAGTCAAATGTAAAATAGGTGATTTTTCTTTTCTTAAATGGTATGATTTATGCTTGAAAGAAGGTACTAAGGGTCACCATTTTTGCAACTTACGTACATGAAAACATAATTTTCATTAATTGTTTTAGGGTTTTGGTTTTTTTTTTTTTAAAGAGAAAATACTACCAGCTCAAACTTTTAAGAACTGAAAATATAATGGAGTTCTGTGTTAAAAAAACACAGCGTTAAGAAAAACTTGAGGGGCTTTCTGGCTTTAAAACCTGGCATGTTTAGAAACGTTAATACAAATAAAGTACTACCACCTGACCATTGTTTTTTTCAGTGCATAAAGTGTTCTATGCAAAATCCCCATTTTCAAAACTTATGTGTAGTACTTTCACAAGTCCAAATGTCATTTGGCAATCTTCATAGCTTTACTTTAATAGCAAAGAAACGTTCTTTCATTTGACGAGCTGAAAGTGCCTCACCAGATCAGCACATTGGTATTAACTAAAGAATTACCAAATGTATAAAGTCTGTGTTCTCGTTACTTCAAAGTGAAGAATTTAAAAAAAATATATAAGAATAATAACATAATAAACTCTTAGAAAACAGACTGCTTATGTTTCAAAAGACATAAACCACCTAATTAACACTGAAATAAGTTGTCTTTTCTCTGACATGAGCAGTGAGAACAGTCTGAAAATTATGGCAGCAGAAATGAACCACTGGGATAAGAGCAGAATGAACAATCAGGCCAAGAATTCAAAGGCTCTCTTTGTAAATTACTCAAAAATAAGTTTAGCATTTTACTTAAGTTTTATATCAATTTTTCAGTAAGATACAGGACCTAGAAATCCTGTTATCACAAAAGAAGCCTAACAATGCAGAATTTTATCTCCTGTTTAGAGAAGAAAAACAGCTGACCCTGTGCTGCATCAATTTTTGAAAAGTCAGTTCTTCACAAGAAGAGCATTTTCAGTCAAATCTCTAGAATTTTGAAGGGCCAAACAGATTTATTTTGAAATAGATCGCTCCTGAGTAATGGAAGTGGTGGGATTTTTTTGTTGTCCATTTTTGCTTCTTCTTATCACCTTCTAAAAGAAGCCAATTTTTTCAATGTATTTGAAAAGAGAACTTCAAAGAAAGGACAAAGATAAAACACTTTTTATAATGATCTGTGAACTAGAGTACAGGTAGCCCACCTTCGCTTCAAGGGCTCAGTACAAAGACAAAGCAAGAAAGGAAGACAAATTGATCAAACCATCCAACATGATGTCAATCTCCAGCAGATATCATATAGCTCTTGTAAAATGCAGTTACCTTGGAGGGGCTTAGAAAATGGCCTAAATTAAAATTCTCCTAGTTCATATAACAATAATAAACATTTAAAAAAATAAATAAATGAAGGATTTCTTATATGGGATTTAACAAGAAGCTAATTAATTTATCATATTAATAGCTTTACGCTGTTAATAGGCTGCCGTACAATAAATATTTAGTTGTACCCTGAAGTAATTTTAACAAGCCAAGGGATTCAACACTTCTTAAAAGTCTTCTAAATTTCAGTTAGTAAAATATGGAATAAAGGAACTTTTCATGGAGGAGGAAAATGTGAGTGGATAAGTACCTCTAACGTGGATATGCACCTGTGATGGTCTAAAAGACATGAGATTAATACAACATCCTTCCTTTTGTCAGTTTCTAAATTATGAGATATTTTATACTCCCATTCAAGGATTAACTGGAAAGCAGATCAAGCTAACTGCCTAGGAAACCTGTGAAGCAATATAATGGAAATTTAACTAGTTCCCTACTTTGGAATGAGAACAACTCATGAGACACACACAAATGCAACCAGAACAGAAGAAAACACAAGTGAAAAGGAATTCCGTACAAGAATTCAGATGGTATTTCAAGCAGCTATTATTTGTGAAGGTATTTTATTTTTAATTCTAGTGACCTGAATCTGTTTTCATAGATGAAGGGAAGATTCTGACAGCAATCAAAACCAGGAAATAAAGCATATATGAATGAAAATGGTAATCTGCTGTTTCCAACAACTTATTTTGTAAACAGATATTTTTTTAATGAAAGACTTGGACTTTGCATAAAGCCATCAAGGAGCCTCCTTAAAATGCCTATGAGAAATTGAGATATCTTTTCCTCTTGAAAGTGGGGGCTAACTCTGAATAATTCATTCAGGTCTATATTGAAAATGGCGTTACACAACTCTAAAAGGATTGCAATATCTTCTTTGAAAACAAGAAAGCAACTAGCAACAAACCTCATGGGAGTAAATAATTAACACAAGAACAGTTTGAGACTTTCTCTTCCATTCTTCTTGGTTTAGTGGAAGAAGAAGAATTCAAACAGCACAGAGGTATTTGATACATGAAGTGTCACAGTATCCCTATGAGGTAAGTAAAGATAATTGCCCAGAGAATTAAACCACAGAGGGAAGCCTCTCACCCTGGGCACCACGAACTGTTGCATCTTCAGGTTCATGGTACTCTGTGATAGTCCTTTTGCTCAGAACTCAAGAACAGGAGTTCTTGAGTAAAAGGAAACACACACTAGATGATTTAACATCTGGAACTGTTCAATCCCGGGAGACACTTTTATTGCACAATTCCAGAGGTTGACCCATGTAATCATTAGGCACTGTTTAAATAGACTGGCAGCATTTCCCTTCCATATGGCTTGTAACTCAGTCTTCATTTTCTTATACAGCTATAACAACTTGTAGACACTGTAATTTTTTCTTGCAAGTGTTTCCCATTCATTCTTTAATTATATCCTTGAACGATTTTAGGCTGTATTATTACCATTTCATAAAATATAACTATTAGCAATGCAGGAAATTAATCTAGTGCATGCATAAATTACTTGTTGCAGGTCCCAAACAGTTTACACAGGACTATCTGGATCATGAAGATGCACTGAAGCCACAGAATGTAAGACCCTTTGGTATTTTGTTGTATTTCCTTTCAGGAAACCAGCAATCTGCAAATGTGGATGTGGAATTGCTCTTGTACAGATAAACAAGAACTTTTGATTAATTATTTTCTCTGGGCTAATTCAACTTCTGTCTACACTGTAATGCATCTGTGGGCCATATAAAGTCCTTGGTCTGGACCTGGGCTTTCTAGTAACCATTTATCTCTTCTTTTCAGCCATGAACATATGTATGGGTTTCCTAAGATCTGACTTTAAAAAAAAAAAAAAAAGGGAATTAAGGAATTGCTGCCTTTCAGCTTCCCCTACAACCAAAATTATATTCTACTAGCTACCAAAGTCTAGGAGAAAAGAGAATACATGCAAGTGTGTTTAATTTAGCTATTCAACTGTACTTTAAATGCCACTTAGCACTGCAGAGTTGTACAGGAATTAAAATGTGTGCATCCCAACAGTCTAATCTGTATTTGTGAAATCAAACCAGGCCCTCTTTTTCTGTTGAAGTACCCTGTCTTCATGTAATTCACACATTTGTCCACACTCCCTATTCCTTCGTTAAAACTTCCCACAAAATTGTAGCTAAACCTTCCTATGGATAACTTCCTTAAATTCACAGGTAACAATAAATAAACAGTAACCCAATCAGATGCCTGATGATCCCGTATACAACCTTGATTTATGCATTTTCCTCTTCCAAACTTCTTACCTATTATCTACCTTTAATCATCCTGTTTAACGATAACACAGACTTTTTTCAGATTGAAATAGGTATGAACTCACTATAAGCAGCACCATGCAGAAATGCTGAGGATATGTAAATACTTACTGCACTGCTGGGTGATACAATGATTACCATCTCACAGATACAAGTCCTAGGTACAGCAACACACAAATAGGGATATCCACGCATGTTCGTTCAATACACTCACTTTAATTCCCAGAAGTTGATAAATTTAGAATTGGAAAAGCTATTTAAAAGTTAATTTTTCAGCTGCTAAGGATAATCATTCAGATTTTAAAACTGCATTTGTGTGTGCATGGGACAGAGATACTTGGATCTTTGCAAAGACTGACAGGCTGAAGGCTGATCTACTTTTGAAAGCAAAGCACAATCCATTAAAAAAATCCATTAAGCTCTTGTCACATCCATTAGTCACTTTTCCCTACCAAAATAAGACCCATTTGTAAATTATCAATAGGTAAGAAGTAACATTGAAGTGGGTAAATGCACTTGATTCTACTGACTTTTTATTAAAATCAACTAAATTTCTACAAAGCTCTCAGACAGCCTTACAGTATAGTCAGAAATTTAAATTGTCCTCCTTCTATCTTTAGCCAGGAGAGGCGATACAGTTTTAAAAACAAAAAGAAGATAATCCTCTTAAGTAGGATGAAGCAATCATACTTAACTGTAAAATAACCATGCAGATGTTAATAAGGCGCAAGTTAGTTCTTCTGCCAAATTATTTTGTATTTTAATAAGTACTGTAGTGTATTTAGATAAGAACATTGAATCATTTGACCTAAAGCTATAGATACACATCTCACAATATTTTTTTCCTGAATTAATGCATAGGCAGTTAAAGCAAACAGTGAAGACAAAACTCAGGTGAAGTCTACACACAAAATTAGGTTTAAACTGCGTTTGTCATTGCTGAGACTCAAGTTTTACTGCTGTTTTGGCAAAAAAGCTAAACTATAAAATTCTCATCTGTCAGTTCAGCAGTTTCCTACTAGTTGAAATTGACCAAATACATAATAAAGGTAGAAAAGTTCCAGGCTGACAGTGCCAGCTGTGTTACATAAGAAGCATATAAACACCTCCAAAACTTAAAATAATCAAATATTTTTAGTATCATTCAACTTCCTCTCTGGCTAGTTCCTTTTTCAAAACAAAATCCCAAATATGGAAATGAAACTGTTATTATTCTATTTAGAAAGGAAAGAAACAATGAACTAACAAATATGCAGTTTTTAATTTCTGAAAACTTCTACTATTTGACAGGTAACCTGCAAGAGGGAGGGATTTTAAGAGACTGGCCCCTCTACTGTTCACAAAATAGACTCCAAACAATTCATTTTGTCCTCTGTTCCTCCAAATATCACACAAGAATCTTGCCTGACTTCCTGCCCATATTTACTTCATAAACAAATGTCATGAATGCATCATTCAGATATTAATGTTTAGCTTCCAAAGGAAAAAGGCAGTTCTGAAGGAAAAAGAAATTTAAAAAAAAATAATCTGAAAAAGTCATGCATATATAAAGTTGAGCTTTTAAGAAGTACATACAAATAGTTTGAATAATGTCACACTTGTAAATAGATCAGATGAAAAGTCTGTACAATAGTGTATTTGCAAAAAAAAAAAAAAAAAAAAAAAAAGGTAATTAATGCAGTCTAAAGCAGTAGGTGATGCTGCACTGTAAGGCCTTGTTTCTTTTCACTATTCACCACGAACAGCATAAGCTATCACTCCAAAAGCTCATCCTCCTTTATTTTTCACTAGACACTCAGCCACATAACTACCAGATCCCTCGCTGTAACACTCCTACACAGAGTAGAGCAAGTGTAACCAGAAGAATCAAATGCTAAGAAAGCAGTATATAAAATCTGTCTCTATGGATTTAATGAAGGCCAGGGACTTTGGCCTTTCTGGACACTCAGAAGGAGCAGAAAGGCATGAAGCATTTATTTCAACAGCCTGGGAAAACACTGTTTAACCTGAAGGAGGGATTTTTGTCTCTTTGAATAAATTCAGATAAAGTCTGAGGGCTAAGATATTTACTGTCTATATATAGCTACTGTATAGAGGAATAGCCACAAAAACAAAGGCAGCAGCCACTTGGATAACTAGGAAGGAAGGGAAGTAATGCAGGGTTTGAAGTCCAACTCCACCATGAAAGGAAGAACAGAACACAGAACTTCAACAAAAATCATGGAACAACATTAGAGGGAGTAATTATTGTAAATAGAGTTTTGGTAAGAACAGAAGCATGAAATTAATTTTAGGCTGTCTGCAAGGTATGCAGCAATTTTTCAGTTAGAAATTTTCAGTTTATAGATGAAAGAACCATTAATTTCTATATAGCATTTTTACCTACCCTAAAATAAAATGTACTTTAGGCATTTAGCTAAATAAGAGGTTAAAGATTTATTTTTGGAATTAATGTCTTTGTATTCATATAAGTGCAAGTTTTAGCAGTATCAGTCGATTTTCCAGGCTTTGCAGAAGCTCATCACATTTCTGGCTAAAGAATATTTTATAGCACGCTCTTCAGCCAGAGCAAAAGCTCAGCAACACACCTCTCTCTTCACTGCATGCCCAAGAAAGTCACATGTATTTTCCAACCTTACTCTGCACTATGCACTACAGGGACTGCAGGATCAGGTACAGGAGAAATGACCAGGCATTCTAAAATGAAGTTCATTGTTTCTAACACTATTTACATGTGGATTTTTCCTTCCAAAACCAAACCAAGACTCATCATTAACTCCTAAGTTTATGCTGCTACAAGTAGCAAGAGAAAATCACAGGAACATCATTTTTTACAAAGTAATACCTTACGAGGAGTAACTCCACTGTAATAGTTATCATCTCCTTTCAGACATAAGCTACCAAACATGGCCACAGTAAGCATCTGTCCACTCTGTTTAGGTTAGGTTTTCTTAATCACTATCTACTATTTTTGGAAGTTTCTCCTTCCCTAAGATTATTGTCAAACTACAGGAAGAATATATACTGTTAGGTAGACATCTGACACTATTTAGCACAATTTAATGCCTTCAAACACTTAGTTTGAAACACAAATACCAGTCACCTCTTTTTAAATAAAAACTTCAAGATGTACAGGGAATTATGTTATACATTTAAACCATAAATTGTTTTTTCTATTACAGAATATTCCTTCAGATAGACAAGCAGGAGAGAACACCAGAGATTTTCCAAACAGTAATTTGTAACTGGTCAAATCACTATCTGAATAATAAATAAAAATATTTTAGCATCCATTTCCTTATGCACGTAAACATACTAAAAGAAGCAGTCAATGCACAGTCCTATCCACATAATGATGCAATACAGAACACTTTTTGAGCAACTGTTCTAGGAACTTTGTGCAGCTTTTGTGACAACCTATTCTTTGTCTTCATGAACATGGTGGACAACAACTGCCAAGCTTGTCATTGTCAAGATACAGCAACAGAGCCACGCCAACAAAGTTTAAAAGTCAAGGAGACACCAGAGACTAAGAAAATGGCTTGAACTTGTGTTTTTTGAGATCTCAGGAGGAACCTCACACATTTCGAGGAATTTAGAGCTAAATATAAAAAAAAATGCAAACCACAACTTTTCAGAATGATTTCCTATCCAATGCTTCTGCACAGCATCCTACTCAGATCCTACCATCTCCAAGCAACCCCAGACTTTCCCTAGAGAGCGTAAATTTCCTTCTGTCCTCAGATGCATCTCACTGTGAACATTATGTTCCTTGCCTTGTCATCAGGCACTTTGCACCAGTGCTTAGGCTCTCAAACTCACAGTGCTCAGTTTTTGCTCAATGCAACTGTCTGGGGAAAGGCAGCTGCTCCTGCAGAAGCACAATGGCGATTGCCCTGGCTTCTTGTCCATCCCTTCAAGTTTCTTCCTCTTTTTACTGTTTCTGCTCACTGAAAGAGGTGCAATTTTTTCATTCTGTCTGCACAGCTCTCCATGAAAAAACCCCACCTGGCCCTGCCTAGGAGAATACGCACTGAAGAAGTTAGTGCTGACATCTGCATCAGACTGCAGATCACCCAAAAAACTTGTGAGGAAGCTATATCTTTGCCCCTACCTTCTGGGTCTCCTGAGACTAGCCCTTCTTCCCTCGCTCTGCCCCTTTGATAGTGGTTTCAAAATTGAAAAATATGAAAGCTGCTTTTAGAAGGTTATGAAAATAAATACTATTGTGTTACTGAGAACAGAGTGTAGAAACATCCAACATCCTGTCTTTGGAAGGAGGTGCCGAAGAAAAGATGTGGATAATGATAACTTCCCATGGCATACCTCTAAGCAAACTGCTTCTTCAGCACCACTTATACCAGAGGTTGTATCTGTATCTTAGGCCTAGTCCTTCCATTCCTTAAATATTTTGAAAAACATAATTGAAAACACATCAATTACTCCTTGCAGCCTGATCACTGTGCATCACTGCTAGAAGGAAACTGACCAAATAAACTGTTTACATCAAAATGGCTTTTTAACCCTAAAATTTGCTCTACATGTGAAGTGCATCCCTGACTGTTGTATTTATCCTAACAGCATCTTAAAAACCCCCAAAACAGTAACAACTATTTCAAAAGAACTTTGATAGCACTGATTCAACCTAGCAGCTCTTGTTTCATCATGAGGTTCCTTTAAAAATAGATGGACTTGCACAACCATGATTTTGTTGTGAAACTATCTTCTAGATGTTAAGAAGAGCAAAGCATGCTTTAATAACTAAATATATTAAATCTGAACTGCAGAGGAAGTTAAATTAACCCCACTGGGGTTCCCATCTCTGCTTTGCCAGTTTTGTTTTTGTTTGCTTGGATGTGATATAAATATTGAAACATTTGGCTCAAAGTACTCCTGAATATACATGGGAGACTTGCAGAGCCAGTTCAGTGTCAAACAGAGGAAAAAGAGAGCAAATGACATCCTGTCTGCTTATGTAATTTTTTTCCAAAGTTTGCTTCCCACAGTTGAGATTTAAAATAGTATCTTAGCTGCATTATAAAACAGAGTGTTAAAAGTTTACAGGAACTTTATTGTTTACCACAAGATTAACATGTAATAGATAATTAGAAGAAATAAATTAATTGCCTTGTACCAAATTCTAAACCCATCATCACACATTTTCCCACATACTTTAACTCAAAAGGAGAAAAAATGCCTGCAAATGGAAAATGAAACAGAACACTGGTGTTTGTCAGACCATTTATTTGGGCTTAGGCAATTCCCCCAACTGCTGACATAATACTGCAGTGTGTGCAGGATCACTACATACTTCAACCCAAGTTTAAAACATTTTTCTTCACTTAAAATGCATTACTGGTTCAAAGGATCAGCAGCTTAGTTTTACTGTACTGCAAGTCAGTGTGCCTGTGTAATAGTGAAATGGATCTTTTTCTGTGTGCAGTATTTAAACACTTGTCAGTATTGAGTGAAAAACTGAAAAACTGTTTAAGTTCTCAGATGACTCTTATTTCAAGTCATTACAGACTCATTCTTCTCCATCAAGAAAAATCATTATTTGACTTATTCTGGCATCACACTGATGTTATCACTGATCATAAAGAGCTACCTGTTAAAGCTATTTTAAGTCAACTTTCATTGAGTTTATTTCCTACAGCCCAAACATCCTGTTACTGGGGAAACATCTGTGGGCAGGAATGCAAATTATCCATTATATCTAAGGAGCTACAAAAGAAAAAAGTGTAATAATCTGCCTTTGTTTTCAAACATTCTATAAATAAAATCTTTCTGAAAACGGATTTCACAGTTCTGCTAGACTGAAACAGTTTGGGGTTGTTGTTTCATGCCATTATTTCCTCCTTTTAGTGTGCTCCATAAAATCTTCCAAAAGTTATCAGAATTCAAATACATTTAACAACTCAATGCTGATCTGCACTAAAATCCCCATCTCCCAAACAATACTAAGGAACTTCTAAAGCCTGTCAAGTTCCTGGATACTTTTAAAATGCTAACACAGACAGAATTTAAAGCTCTATGATAAACAAGCAGAAACTGTTTTGAGTTCTGAGTACCTTGGTAAATCAGCAGGGAGAAAGGGCAACTTCCAAAATAATGGAATGCATACTATAAATGTTTAGAGCTTGCCTAATCCAGAAGTGACAACAATATGAGACAACATGTACATTCATATTACTGGGGTTACTTCAGCATAATACCTAGCCAGTATTTTTTTTTTTTTTTAGTACAAGAACAGATCAGGTTGCTTTGAAGGCCTGCTAGAATTTTAGTTCATGTAGCACAATGGTATACTTAATGAACAAAATAATGTACCATTTTAACTTCCTTTAGGCTTAAATTCAAACACAAAAAAAAAACAAAACAAAAAACCAATCCTAAACAGAAACAACCAACCAACCAAAAAACCCAAACAACATACACAGAAACCCCCAAACCTCAAACAAAAGAACTCCCTCACAAAACAACAAAAAAAAAAACCCTCAACAGGTCATCCAAACTAAAAATGAGACAGCTATCAGTTTTGAGGTAGTGGCCGTTCTCTAGTAAAACTTTTTCTCTCTCTTATTTCAATATTCTTCTTGGACATACAGATACATGTAACATTTTAATTTACTCAAGCTACTTAAAAAGAAGCATTGTAAGAAACTTAATCCTACAAACTGCTTTCACTTAACTATATATTCTTACACATCTTGTTATTTTGAAGAAAGAGCTATGAGGCAACTACCTGCAAGAAAAAATAACTCTCTACTGACCAAAGATTACGAATAATCCTGTGCAGTGCAACACCATAAGCAAAGATAATCATGTTGTATTCATGGATGTACAAACTGTGTAACATAAACCCAAGTCAGCATCTTGTTAATACATATTCTAGCTATCTGATGTGGACCACAGTTATAAGTATATACAGTTAATTAGAAATATCCAAAGATATTCCAAGGAGGAGTCAGAGATATTAATACAAGAGAAATAGTTAAAGAACACTTGGTACAACAAATTAACACACATGAAAATACATTAAATAAAACAAGACTTTTTTTTTTTCACATTACAACACATTAGAGATTAGTATATGAAATAACAGAAAAAAGCTTCAAAAGCTTGTTAACTTCTTTTGAATTATCCTCTTTAGTACCCTCAAAAAGAATATGTCTCTATGACAATGCATTAACTTTTTCTTTCAACCCTTTTGTTGAGATGTTCTGTATTTGTGGAGGCACAAATGCAGGACAAGTGCAGTAATGGATGTGCATTGTTCACTGGGAAAATTTTAAACAAAAAAAAATCTATTGAGTAAACATTAATGAAATTTATAATCACGGAAGATCTAATTTTAAAAATTCTTCCAGTTTATATTTTATGGAGATAACTCACACATAGACTATAAAATTATCTTTCCCATTATAAACTCCATTTTCATAATTAGTTCCGTCCCATAAAATGGCTCTTTAGTCCCACTTGCTATATTTTCACTTTGCTAACAGGCTGTAAACATACTACCTTCTCCTTTTTATTAACCTGGCTAATTAGCCATCAGCTTGGAAATATATATACCTGTCTTACCAATTTTTTTTGCAGTTTATTTAAACTAACATTAGTATGCTACTTTGGAATAATATCATAGTTATGCAACCAAATTAAGAGTTTTAGCATAATGCTTACAGTTTTAAATCAGAAATGAAAGATTATCGGTTTGGGAAAAACAGGTTGAAAAACCACTCTTATATAGAACTGTATAAACTTTTTTTCCTCTTTTTGTTCATCACAAACACAACCTATCTGTGTAAACCTTTCACAGATTTCTACTGATCAATACCATCCTGATACCAAAAGTGAAACTGCAGAATGCTTTAGTGACTGTGTGTTTATCTGACCCAGTATTTCAAGTATTTGCACTGAACACATGGAAGTTCCAAGTCAAAGCTGCGATCAAACTGCATCTGTAATAAATACATTGTCAAAGTGCCACATATGAAGATCTGATGCAAAGTTACAAAATAACAGTATATATGAAAAGCCATTGTAATAAATTATTTCTATGTGACAGCAAACTTCAATTCTGAGGATTAATCTAGAAGATACATCAAATTCACTGTCCTGCTTATGTCCAGCTACTCCCAGTCATTAATGTGATGCAAAATACCTGGACTATGCACTGCATATGCCTCACTTGATGGAAACTAACTATACATTTTTATAAATTTAAGTGTTCTAGTCTTCTCTAACTTTTTCTTATAGCAATTTTTTTAAGAATATATGGAAATATTTTTCAGCTAGTTATTCCAAGACAACTTTTACAGAATTAGACAGTCACAGACCCCTACCTGACTTACAATGACTCCTTTTGAATGATGGATATAGAAGTATCCTCACAACAGATTAGCAGGGATGTTCCTTCACACAGAAGAGTGGAAAAATGTGAGAGGATACATGCAGCAAGATCCAGAAAAACAGAAATCTGCCTATGACTTATTGCTGGGGGAAGTGAGCCAGAGCTACAAGTCAATAATGTCGATCACACTGGGCAGGGGTTCTGTTCCATGGAAGAAGAGAGCTTTTAGCAGAAAAAAAACTGACCACATCCCAAATAAGACATTTATACTTGTAACATGATCTAAGTTAGAGAAATAAGGAATTTCAATTTTTCATTTTCCTTCCACCAATACATGGACTATTGCTTAGCTCTGGTAAAAACAACCCCATCCCTCAACTTCTGTTTCCTAATTTGGAAATACTGAAATTTAATTTTGGTTTAAACCAATTTTAAGGATACATTATGATATATCAATTGATTATTTTTGTGTAAAAAACAGATGCCCTTAAAGTGAACATTCTGTTCTGCATGCACACAAGGAAGCGTATTGCAATTAATTATCAAACTTCGTGATTATCCTATCACAAATGTTTAATTTTTTTTCTCTTTCAGATACACTCTAGTAGATTTGAGGTATTTGCAGCTAATATTCTAAAATAAACCAGTTTCATCAAGCAACGGGGCCATTCACCAGGAAATAAAAACATCATGCAGGGACCAGGCAAAACAATGCCTTCATTTACGATGTGTGAATCTGTCATGAAGGAAAACCAATTATCAGGTAAAAATAGATCTGCTCAGAGCCAGGATGGCTTCAAGCTCACTGGGGGCTTGAATGTGCATTGACCAAAAAAACCTCCAAAAAGCACACACACACACAGAGTGGCAGAAAAGTTTATATAAAGTTAGGAGAGCACACATTTGGAAATGGTTGCCAATGCTCTTTGGCAGGCAGCAGGAGGCAGTCACACTGGGATGAAAAAGCACAAATACAAAAAAAACCCCTTTAAACAAAGGAATATCCCCCTCATATCTCAGACACAAATGAAGTTTTCAAAGAATGCCCAGCATTCATGAAATCCAATGGTAAAAAGACCTCTCCTGTACAAAGCACAGACAGTGTTCTGCTACATGTCTTCATAGACAGAGCTGAAACCTAGATTCAAATATGCACCAACACAGAGATTCAAAACCTGAAACCACATTCAAAGATTTCCAGAAGGCAGAGAATGAAGGCTTAGGCTACTCAGGGAGCACCTCAGAACAGGAGGTAGGTCTGTGTTGTCAGGTCTGGACAGAATTTTAACTTGGGAACATATAACTGGCTAATAGAAAGAAAACTGTCAGTGTGTTAAGCTTTAACACTCAAGGTCTTGCAAAACTTTATACTCATTAAGAGACTCAAAACACTAGCACTAAATCAGCTCTAAATTACATTTAGAAAAATATCTTGGCATGCACATTTACAATATTGAGTTTATTCTATTTTTTTTGTTACTAATGTTTATACCATAAGTAGTAAAAAAATTTAAAACTACCTATAGCATGGAATTAATTAGGTTGTGTAAACTATGGTGCTTATTTCTGGAGATATTAGCAAGTTAATATCTTTTTTTTGTAACTTCCATTTGCATTTGTCTCCTGCTCTGAAATACAACCACAGGCATTAAGATAACCACCCCATTTGTTTATCAGTTACAGGAGCTTTTCTTAAAACTCTGCACACTCTCTGCCAACGTGCAACCGCGTAATCCTCATTGAAAGGCTGATTTTGGTCCTGCTTTTTAGTTTTTCTGAAGACATGAATAGTGCTTCACCTCCATTGTCAACAGTCATTTACTTGTATTTTCCTACCCTAAAATGGACTTCAATTACACTGAATTTCAGTAGTTTAGTTGAATTAAAATTGAGTTTTAATGCCCAATACCAACTAAAAAAAGAATTCAATTGTTTCCTTTTCATAAATTCCAGTTTTCTAAAACAAGGTTTAGACATACCACCTGGCGCTGCACCCTGTATTGACACATTTGCTTCTCCTCTTCCCTCTAAATAATCTACTGAGCCTCTTCCAATCCAGATTAGACAATCTTCATGCATAGCTACTGATACTGAATCCATTAATAGGTAACACACATTCAATATATTCTGGTCTTCAAATTATAAGAACATTCCTTTTAAGACATTTTAAACATGTCTCAGAAAACTTGCTCTTTACAAAGTCACTGAAATATTTCATACAATGAAAATACTGTCTCTCTTTTCATCCAGAAAACTAGTGCCAACAAAAACATGGAGGGATGGAGGATTACTATTCTTTATGCCTTGTACTAATATTCAGACTGTTTTTCCTTCTAAGAAAAGAGAACTAAACTTTCTATTTACAGTCAGAAAATTTTAAAAGTCAGTATTTGTAAACACAGTAATTTGAGAATTCTTGCTCTTGGAATATATTAAAAACATAAACAGAATTTTCCCTGAGCTAAGTCTAAGGGAAGTGGCATCAACAACAATAAATCACATCCAAATGAGCCAGCCTTGCATCAATCGGCTCCAGAGACGGTTCTGCAGCTGCCCCAGCAACAAGCAGAGGAGCGAGCCAAAAGACCAGAAAAGAAGTCAGAAAGCAGGTCAAGGCTTGTGAGCCAGAACTTGGCATCTGGGTCTTACAGCTGTCAGGGATACTTATGAGAGAAGTCACTGTTGTCTACAGATTTTGAAAACAGTTTGGGAACAGGAAGAGGAAAAAGAAAAAACAAATCTATCCACAACTATCACGAGCCAAGCTCCAGCGGAAACGCAATTCATGCCGCCACTTGTTCTGTCACAGCACTGTGATCCCAAACCACTACACCAATGAGAAAAGTATTATCTGCACAGAAATACAGTTTTGTAGTGATGTGGAACATCAGACTCCCAAAGAGATTTTTTTCTGAAAAAAGAAACACCAGTGAGCAAGATGAACATAAAAACTAGACTACCTTTTTGTGAATATGTTTCAAAATAAAAAATTTTGCCTTAATTTTTTTTTAAGGGGGATAATCTGTCAAATTTTCCTTTAAACTCTCCACTGTATAACTACTTCCAACACCAGCAGGAGCTCCAATACATAACCAACTTTTCTGTTGCCAAGTTGTATGTACTTTTTATTAAAAACCAACAAACAAAAAACCACACCCACAGTTTATCTAGGGATTACTGAGAAAATATGAAGCCACACTTTCTTTATTAGAGATTCCATACTATGTAATGACAGACATAAAAGTCAGAATGACAACTACACGTTTCAAGAATCATTAAATAGAATTTGTAGTATCTAAACAAAAGAAGAGACTCAGACCAAGAACTCCAGTTTTGCAAAAATTAATTTAAGTGCATATGCAGGCAAAAATCCAAAGCTAGTGGCAGTTTTTGGGAAAGCTGTCTCTACAGATTCTGTACTGACAAGCCAAGCAACTGCCAAGCAATGTTTCAAAACAAAAGAGAGACTCTTGGAAAGTGCCAAAAGAGATGTTATATTCTGCCATTACAACTCACGCTTTATGAAAAGAAAAGAGAGGACACTTGTACTGGGATTCTCACTGGCACTGTGAATCAGGCACATTCCGTACTAAGCACATTCCCAAGGAAATAGGCACGCTAGCGTGGACTGCAAAAATGAAGAAATGTTCAGCTGTGATGACAATCAAAAGAAAAGTAGAAACAAAGATAATGCAACTGATGCCCAAAAAATGCATAGTTCTTTCAGAGGTGCTTTGAGCAGAAATCGAATGAACAGTAAAACTCTCAAAACACATAATTTAGCAGGATACTTGAATTTACTTTCTCCAATCTATTATTCCTTCTAATCAGCCTCTATGTTTACTTGGAGACTGAGATACCATCTCTTATTTCATTTTCTGAGTTTAGAAGAACTAGCTAGTTCATTATATTCTTGACTTCGTAGTCTGATATCCATTCCCTGAACGTCACACTTCCATCTGTTTTTCTTGGATTGTATGAAGCATCAGAAAAGCTGTCTGAAGACACCCTTCTCCAGCACACTCTCCACTGTTATACAAATAAGCCCTCTAGTGGTAAAAGGACTGTGAGACCCACCATAATCTGAGCTTCTGTGCACCCCCTCTACGGGATAAAAATCTTACTTTCATAATACCTCCTAAGTAAAGGTGAGCCACTAATAGCCTACAACCTCTTTTGAAAGCTATTCATTGAAGATGACAAACTTTATCTTGAGCATGAGTGGTGGCTTTGTTACTGAATCCAGAGATAAAAACATAATTATCAACACAGAAAAGAACTGTCAAAGGTACAGAACAAATTTAGCATAAAGTCGCAGAACTCTCCAGATTTTATGTTTGTTTAAGAAGTGTGCCAATACAGAGATAATGAGCTCCACCACACACTAGCACTTAATTAAGCCCTTTGATTACCAAAATCATGAGTGAATGCTTGTATTCTTTTCATTCTAAGATACTGCGTTTCCTTTCCCTTCCCTAAGTATATTTATTCCCTAGTTCTAAATACTAGTCAGTGACAGAAACCACCACCAATACTGACCTGTTTGTGGCAGTGATTTGCATTATAATTGGCCAAACATTGCCAATGCATCAGATACTCTATCCGAAGCAACTCAGCTTCCCATGCTGCCAGACTTAACACTGTCAAAAATTCCTAAATATCAAGACATAACATGCTATCTAGTTTAAAAATTTTAAAACAGTTTAAAACAGTTATATTTTATATTAGCAAGCATGAGCAAAAACCTCCCATCCACATACTTCTCCTCTAATACAGCAATGCAACAAATTTTTATTATATGAAAAGGGGTTCAAAGGGACAATTCTGTATTGGCACATATTTCCACATATTCAGCTGTTCTAATGAACCAGAATTCTCTGTTTGGCCAGATCAGAGCTTTCACTATGTTTTTAATGACTCAAGAGCTCAGTGACAGTATCATGGTGTGTTTGCAACCTCACTGCAGGATAATGAAGGACACTGCTGAGAGTGGTCACTAATCACCTTCCACAAAACACTGCCTTGCATAAGAACACTTCAGACACCCTTTCTGAACAGAGATGAGCTCAGGGAATCATGGTGCACCATCAGTTCACAGAACAGACCCTTATCTTTTCTCATTTGACAAGCCTGCAGCCCACCAGGTTGAATTCAAATGGAAGACTTCTTTGGAAGTGCAAGTGCCAACAAAACTCAACACACAATTAATTCTGTGGCCTCCATTTAAGCCTTTCTTTTATGATTCCTGCCTATCATGCACATGCCCTGATATAACAGTAAATGGTGATAATTCAGAGAACAGTGGCAGAGGATTAGTCACATGTTCTGTTGTAATTTGACAGCTAGAAATTAAGTATTACGATATATTCCTGAAATTCCTTGCACAACCATCACAAATGAAACTATAGTGCAAAACTGCATAAATTTGAAATGCAGGTTCAAAAGCAACAATAAAAGTAAATGTAACTACTCTGACAAGATTGATAGTTTTATCACTTTCAAAACACTCTAAATCCAATAATTGAACAGGAAAGCACCCAAATGACTGGAAGAAAAAGCCCTCCAATAGTAACCATTGACAACTATCAGGCTGGAATGTCTATTCTGTGGGGGCCTACAAAGATCTGCCATGGATCAGATTCCAGTTCAAGAGTTTCACAGACAATTTTAATGAATAAAGAAGAAAATTTGCTTAAGAACTGCACATATGATATCAAGCAAGGAGAAATCCAAGTGCTCTGATAAGCATGATTACAATTCAGCAATCCTGAAAAACTGAAAGGACAGTCCTACCAAACAGAAAAACTGAAGAAACAGTCCCAATGAACAACACAGTGTAGCTACACATTAAAAGATGTATAGTACTAATTCAGAAAAAAAATAAATATTCAGTACAAAGCTACTGCAGAAAAGATAGGAAAACATTTGACATGTTAAAAGAGCATCACATACAACACAAGATGTACCTGAACCTTTCTTACACACAGAAATATGTGCACTTGTAGCTTGTTTCAGGTATCAATTTTAAAAGCAGAGACAACCCTGGTAAAAAGAAAATGAAATATTGAAATAACTGACCTGTGAGGAAAAGTTTGAAGACATAAGTTCATGTGATTCAGAAAACAGCAGCTGGAAAGTGATCATTAAAGGAACAGTGACTAAATATTTTTCTACGCTAAGAGTATTAACCGGCCTAACTTGTATTTGGGACACTTTAGTTAAAAGTTCATTAATTAGAAGAAGAGGAAGCTCATAAACAGGTTACTTGGCAAAGTTCAAAGCTCTCATGCCAGCAATCACACACATTGTGGATCTGGTCAAGATTGCATGATCTTGGTTTAGAGCAGCTGAACAAAAGTTAGATAAACAGAACTTAAGGTAGGGTGTACAAAACACTTTGAATCTTCATTCCCTAATCAGCCAGGCTGGCAGAGCTGTTACATGGTTCTGCAGCTCCTCCACCTTCCAACAGCCACCCTCGATTTCTCCTGATGAAAAATGGGGTAAACAGGAGCAGAGGGAGAATGATGTAGACCTGAGCCCTGTCCTGCCAAAGTGAAGCTTTTTCTGAGTTACACACCAAAACATCAGGTAGCCCTCTCAGGCCCTGAATGGTTTTGATACTGGTTTTCCAAATGCAGCTCAGTTCTGTAATATAAAGCACATTAGAAAGGTACCAATGGCAAAAGCGCAGTTTATACTTATAGAAGGCAGTAGGCCTAAGGAATCTAAAATGAATTTATCTCTAAGTCTTGACTTTTTGCCAAAATGTTGAAGCTACCATTGTGTGTTATACAATGCATACATATTCATAAGGACACTTTTGTAACAGCAGAATCCATCAGTATAATTGTACAAGGGCAATGTCTAGAAGCAATGCACTAAGAGAAAAGGACAAGATAGGAGGCATCTTTCGCCTGAAACAGAGTCAACAAAGTTTTAAGTCTTCCACCAAACTTTTAAAAGAATCTACAATACAGCTTTTTTTTTTTTTTTTTTTTATGTATTAGCCACAATTACTCTGTGGGATAAAAAGAAGTATCTGTCTCTTTCTATCTTTCTGTGGCTTCCAACACTATATCCTCTCACTCACTAAACCTCTGCAGCTAGGATGTCTTTCTTTAGAGGGAAGCTGAGCAAAGGAAGATGGAGGGGCCATTATTAATGCAATGTGACACTGCAAAGGAAACTGGATTCCCTCCTCCTTTTTGTTCAGTTTCTGGAAGAAAGACAATTCTTACATTTAGCATCCTTAGCTAAAATTTGAGAAAAATATCATTCAGCTGTATATACTCCTACACTTCAGCTTCAGAAGACATTTTACAACACACAGCTTTTAATCCCTTGCTGCAGAAATTATTTCGTATTTAAACTGTGTAACTATAGATACTATTGATCTCAGAGTTTAATCTACATGGAAGATGGGATGGAAGAACATGTTGCCAGCACTGTTATTCACCCCACCTTCAGGAACAGTTAGGAAGGGAGGGGAGGGGACATGAAACACAGGCTTAAAACCTAGCACATTTGGAATTTCTCATTTTAAAGATTTATACCAGAATAAAATTATTAAAATACTGTAACAGAGCATCCATATGAGGAGGTACACTCCTCATATTTCTTCTGCAGCATTACTGTAAACTTCTCTGGCTAGTTGAAGTCTTAGTGTAACCACCACAGCACCTGAGGCTGCTTGGTAAGTCTGATCAACTTGCAAGACTCACAAAAATAGAACAACAAAATTATACAAGGGTCTACCTACACTCAGCAAATTTAGAACTTGCAATTCCAGCCACACCAACACAATATCCATGCAGTTGGCAAAGAACTGCAGTCTCACTACCACTGAGGAATTTACCAGTATGTTTTGTGCTACACATAGCTGCCAAAATAAGCACCAAAATAACTAGAAAACCTAAAGAGGCAGATCTACTCATTCCTACTGATACAGCCAGAGTCAGTTTTATTTGGCCATGACAGGACCTTCCAAGTTTAAGGAAGACCAGTTCATGAAGCTATTAGCATAATGGTACCAGTATCAGTTTTCCACCTGCTGTCTGCTTGGGGAGGAATATGGCTACATCCCATTCTCACTGCCAGTTGTGCTCTTGACTCTTAAAGGACAGGTTGAAGTCAGAATTTAGAAGTCACTATAGTCCATTCTAATTACAGGGAGTGAAACAGGAGCACTGACAGGAATAGTCTATAATCTGTTTTGTGGACTCCCTATTCACATGTAATGAGTTCATCCTCAAATCATGCCTATATATGCATTTTATGTTTCTAAAAATAATGTAATGTACTTTCTACAGAATTATTTTGTTAAACTGACATCAAGATCACTGGACAGATGTCACACTAATACCCATCACATTTCTACTTCTTGGTCCTGCAATTCCTAAAATTACACAGGAAGTGAAGAAGGACTGCCAAATGGAACCAGTATTAGTGTAGACTGATACTTGCAGGTGTTTTCAACATACTATAATTCAAGATGCATTAATAATTTTTCTGTTACAAGTCGCTCTTGGTATATCATCTTTTTTTCTTAAGCAAAGCCTTTCAGAAGCTAGAAGAACAAAAGAAGTATTTGAATTAATGTTACTTGCTAAGCTATAAGAGCAAAAATCTAAACATTTCCTGTAATAAACTGCTTATTTCCATTTCACTGGATTCTAAACCAAGTTTTTCTCAGATTTTTCAGTAGTTATGAACTTCTGAAAAAAATGCATTATATTCTGAGATGCAGATTAACTGCAGTATCACAAACTATATTGCAAGTTTAATAAAAGATAACCTAATATTTGACATTGGTTTATCTATAATCCCCATACCAGGCACATACACACACACTTTTCATCATATGACAAATCCTCTGACTAAAACTAACCTTGATCAAACATATTATGGTTTATGAATTCTCAGCAGCATCTATCCATATCTCTTTGGGTAATTCATTGTAGAGATTTAGCTGATTATAGGCACATGAGAAATCTCCCTTGACTTCAAAAGAACTGTTGAAGGCATGAAGAAAGCAGGACACACTTCACAGCTTGCGCACGGCCACAATAAATGAAAAATCCTTTCGAAAATTACCTATCATTCCACCAATTCCTTCAGATCAGAGGAATGAAAATTTGGATTGACACTTTCTTCCACTGTAAGATAAAAATTCAGTGCACAAATGAAGTAATTAAGCCCCAGTTCTTTTGACATTTACTTTCCAGCATGACTCATGACCATCTTCAGTGTGCGTTTAATAAAGCGTTTTCAGCAAGAGTATTAAAAACCTCTCTGCTACAGCCTTTCAATCCACTACTGCATTTTCTTGCACAATTTGAGTTCCAACATCAGTTTTCATTTAAGCATGCCAGGTGGCATTTAAAAAACAAAACAAAGCAAATGGAGAAAGAAAAGCTTTCATAAATCCAGATTTTAAACAGCACATGACGCTTCAGAGCTTTGTTTAAAAAAGGCTTGGGAGGGTAAAAACTATACCAACAAATTTCACTCATTTTTAAATAAAAGACTACAGAACTCATGCTGCAAGCTTGCAATAAATGACTACTAATTATTTTTATAACACTGAGCAGGTATGTAAAAAAGTCAACAACAACATGAGTACCGAAGTTGATCCAATACTCCAAACCAGAATTTTAGAAGTTATTGCAAAGAATCTCAGTAAAAAAAAGGTAAATTCTTCTTCAATTTTTTAACTAGGAAACATGAGCAACAATACTATATTAAGACTCTTTCTGTAAAGAGGTGCTTAATCTACAATACAGAGGCTCCAACATGTTTGACTGGCTTTCTCCTGCTATTTATAGTCAGTTTTACCGATTTCCTATTCTCCAACTCTTTTCCAGCTGTAGCTGCAAACCTCACATTTTCTACCCTACCTGCTCAGAGCCACTCATTTTCACTCTTAATCATTGGAGGATACAAATGACAAAGTGTATTTATTGTCCAACGCTGCACACAGTTTAAAAACCGAACACACCAACCAAAACATACCATGTTTGACAAAGAAATAATAAAAAACTTCTCCTGGAGACAGGAAAAACATTGCAGTCCCTAAAAAAGGAACACTCCTAGTACGAAAATAACAGTGCTGCAAACTGCATCACAGATAAATGGACATACAATGGAGCCCTATATCTCTACCTATTCACAGATTCCTCGGAAAAGCCATTATCCAGGCTTGTGCTGGCAGCTATGGGTAGCACATTTTC
The DNA here is from genome assembly GCF_029582105.1 of Oenanthe melanoleuca. NCBI lineage: Eukaryota > Metazoa > Chordata > Aves > Passeriformes > Muscicapidae > Oenanthe > Oenanthe melanoleuca. The sequence goes on from NC_079335.1 coordinate 107,696,924, forward strand.
AGAGAATTATTTAAATAATTTAAGAGAATAAACTAATACATTATTTACAAAACAAAACAATTCAGCTTCATGAAATGCTAAGCTTCATGAAATGCTAACCATGAAACTGTTGTGAAGCAAGGAAGCTTTGAATGTTCATACTCTGTCTTATCATTAAACAATTACTAATCCTAATCAAGTGGAAAGTAAACAATTAATATTAATAGGTATTAACTTGGCTTTTGTCTGGACAGTCAAGTTCCAACTGCCAGCAAGGAAGTGTATTCAGCATATTCAGGCTTGAGCTGGAAATATTTGCACATTAAAGGAAACTTCTTTGTGACAAATATTAAACTAAGTGGGTTTTAAAGAGATCTGAAAGTGTGATTCTTATAGAGTTCTTTAAAATGTCTTGTAATTGTGCACAAAGATCTGTTCTCTATTCATCATCCCTTTTAAAGCTTTGTCATTCTGGCATCCTTGCACAATCCCAGAAGAAACAGGAAAAATTTTCTTACTCTGTCTTCCCCTGCTGTTCTTCCAGGCTGACACTTCTGAAGCATTTATTAGCATAGTTAAGAAATGTGCTCTATCCCTAAAGTATCTCGTCCATCCAACCTTCCTAATAAGAATACAGCAGTATCTACCACATAATTGCAATTCATGAGGAATGGCACCATCTCAGACAAATCAATTTCTGATTCCTACTGAAGGAACACGACCCTTCTGGAAAGTTCAGATCTTTTAGCTAACTAGCACCTGATACCTTTGTGGCTCCCTGTTTCTACCTCCACTAAGAGAGTATTCCTTTTTTGCTGTCATGGTTTCTACTAAGACACCTTTAAGGTTTTCGTACAGTGAGAAGGCTTCCTGTGCTCTTAACCTTCACTTTAATGTCACAACCACACTGGCAGAATCCAATTTAAGAATTAAAATTGCTTCTCAGACAGAAAAGACAATTGAAAATAAAAGCACGGAGAAAACCTATGAAAATCCAGGGTAGAACCAGTACATATGGGAATTACAAGAGTATATCAACATTAGTTGCTTAAGTAGCATTTTACTGAAGTGTAATTGAAACTCTTTTGAAAAAGTAGATACACCACTGTATAAAAAGCATTGCACACTTTCCCAGGCAGCTCTCATCTTCCAGATCCCAGACAATTTTCAGTTATTAGACAGGTTACACTGCAAATCACCAGATTCTGGGAATTAATATTGAAAGAGCATGACTACATAGTTGGCTGTACTAACTTACTCTTCTCTTGGCCTCTGCTGCAGAAAGAATCCTAGTCTATAAAGACCCCTGATCTAATTAGCTCAGCCATCCTTTGCACACTGTCTTCTTTAAAGATAAAAGTCACATTCTGAATTGTGTCAGCAAGGAATGAACACTACTTTCAAAATGCTCCAGTTGGGGCAGACACAGTAGTAAAATACATCAACACATTCCAGCTATCAGGGTTGAAAAACCTGATGCATTGGTTTCTTGCTGTCCTACACATTACTGTATGAGCTGATATATTTAACACATTTCAGTGTTTGTACACAGTTTGAAGAGACAATTCATTCATCTGTGTGATTATTTTTCAATTTTGAACATAGCAAACTGAGAACCTGAAAATTGAAGGGTTTCAGTAAAGAACAGAAAATAAGAAGGAACAAACGAAAACAGGAAAATGGGAAAATACTGTTTTAAGCTGAGACTTTCAAAAATCCATTGGACTATTTAAGCATAGATGTTAACATGCATTTTCATTTCTATACTAGCAGAAAGCTGTAGAGCACAACTTACTTAGATCTTTGAATTTTTTAGCGTTTGTTTTCATTCTGACACGCTTTTGGCATTAAGCTTTATTATTCAAAGTGACCGAAAAATCAACCCTAAATCACAATGAATACCTCAAAAGAACCAGTAGATGGCAATAAAAAAAATAATCTGTGATAAATTTTGATTTTGCAAATAAATATAATCTGTAGTAATATACAACCAGCAAAACTGGCATTTTTTTAACCTCATTGTTATGGCTCCAGGAGGCTTCTTGAAGCAGCTAACATTTATAAAATTTTATACAGACAAATCCATGAATCTTTCCCCACATCTGAAAGGTGAGAAAAAACCCCCCGAGAAAAATCTGTTCCTGTAACTCAGAAGAATAACTTATCTAAAATATTTCTTCATTTTGTATTAAAACTAAACCCATGATTTCAAGAATATTTTGCAAAGTAATATGAATATAAAATGCACTGATATTTAAGTACATTTTTACTCTTAAAATGCTGCCAAACAGTAAAATAAAGAACCAGTAGATTTTAACCAGTTAAGTCTTTACAGCTTTAGGAGTTTCCATTAAATCTCACACCGCAGTTATTCAGCAACTACTGGAAATTTCTTCCTGGATTTCAGCCTGAAGTTAAAATATCAAACTATTTTTATGTCTCACAATTTTAATTCTAGGAAGAAACCAAACTGCAGTGGCTTACCTGTCTAGCAGAGAATAAAAAACAAACCAAATTATTTTGTATAGCATTAAAAATAAAAATATACATATTAGATTTTTAAAAGAGGGCTTTTAGATATTATTTCTTATGTATACACACATTAAGTAAATGTTCACAGCTGAAGCAGAGGTATTCTAGAATAGAACAATACGTTAATTGAAATCACTAGTGCTCCATATGAATATTAACCTTTAATATTCAGCATCAGTAATACTGAAGAATTATTTTATGTATGTATAGAACAATGAACCAAATAATTACACAATTTGCATAAGGTGCATTTTTACATTTTCCTATGTTTTTCCATTTTCACCACGCACAAGCACAGATTGGCAAGGATATCTGTTTCACTGAAATAAAATACTTGATGAATTAAATTGCCAAGTATTTGCCAAAAAATGAACCATAAAGCTGTCAGTAAGGTCTGAACCTTAGCACGAAACAGTTTTGAAAAGCACATTTATATTTAACCCCCTAATTAATATCTGCTCATTATAAGTAAATAATAAAATAATTTTTCATACACATTTAACTATTAGGAAGAAATTGAAACCACACATCAAATATTTACCACTAAGTATCCTACCTTACAGTTATATCTGAAAATTGACAAACTACTGAGGTTATAAATGTAGTATATATGCATGCATGTCAGAATGGAATAAACACATTACCACAAAAAAGAATTAACACATGGAAAGAGAAATACGTCAAGACTCAAAGTCCAAAAAATTTCGGCACTTAAGAAAGTTAAGAGTTGCCTAGCACTCCCAGAAATTATTTTCTCTGATTAAAGAGCAAGTATACTGAAGACAAAGAAAGAATACACACTGCAATTAGCAGAAAGATATAAGGGGATAAGCATGAATTAAATGCACTTTTCTTTTTTTTTTTTTTTTTTTTTTTTTTTTTAAAGTGGCATTGGCAACTTGGAAAGCAGAGAAGGAAAATTTGGAGAAGGCATGTACAGGGTTGAAAATCCTGACATATGAACACAGGTTGAAGAATCTGTTTGTTACATTTAGATAAGAGAATGTTTGGGAGGGTGGGTAAGATCTAATCACATTCTTCCAGTGCCTAACAGGTAGTTTTCAAGAAGACAGAGGTACCCTTTTCACAAAGATGCACAATGGAAGTACAAGTCATGAGCTACCAAGTTTCACCAGAGAACTTTTTTTCTTCCCATGAGAAGACCCTTATTATTTGCCACAAGAACAATTAAACAGTGGACCAGCCTGCCCAGAGAAGTGGTTGACTTTCCCTCACTGGTAGTTTCCAAGTCTTAGCTTATTTCAATAAGGACATTGAGAACTTAATACAGGGTATCCTGCTTCAAGCAGAAGGTTTGGGCAAGTAATCTCCAGGGGTCCCTTCCACCTACACTGCTCTTTAATTCCATATGTGAAACTCTGCAGCTCCTGTATCCTATGCTAGGATCTGGCAATAACACAGAAAAAATTCAGCAAAAACACCACTTTATGCACAGCTGTTATGCTTCAACCTTTGCGCTCCTGTAACTTCATCAGTATAAAAGGATTTATATCAGTAATGGAGAGATGGGGAGATCCGAGCTTGCATCAGAAGCCAATTCTATTGAGCATACAAGGCTTTTATATAGGGTTTCACTTGTATGGCACCAATACAGGGTTCTATTTCTGGTTACAATTTCCCACTGGTTACACATTCTTCATGACATCACGCCAGCTGGTAACCTTATCAGAAAGTTTCACATGTTTCTTGGTCAATTCTTGCCCAGAGAGCATTTATCTGTGTCTGTCTCTCCCATCGTTTCTGCTCGACCAGGCCTTTATCATTCCACTGTACTCTCTGTTTTATTCCCTACAAGTTTACACATGTGTGTATGCTGACACAGCCTATTTTTCTGCATTTTTTCCCAACTCCTTTTATATTGAAGTTGGCCCTTCCATAAATGCATATTTATAATATCTTCTAAATCCCAACCTCAAGAGTTCTACATGAACAAAGCTATTTGCTCCATACATGCAGCACGCTATACCATGCAGGACCATGCCTCACTTCCACCTGGCCAGAATGGAATCATGCACGTTACTGACAGGAAATAATTCAGCTAGAACTGTTTTGTAAAAAACAAAATTACCCAACTTTATCAGGAGAACACAGACTGCAAAACATTTAAGAAATTTTAAAGGAAAAAAAAAAAAGGCATAATACTTGAATTTTGACATAACAATCCACCTAAAATTGCTCTTGCTCAGAAAGTGGATTCAAAAGATCTTCAGCTGCACTCAGGATGCAATGTCTACTAATTTTTATATTTGTAGAGAATGCAAAGTACAATGATGCCTAGAACTAGATGATAAATATCTATGAGAATTCAAACTGTTTGACTGGTAGTTTCTCCGAGTTTCTCTGGCACACCATTTCAAAAACAACTTACTATTATTCAAGCCTACTATTGAGCTGGCTGAGTCTTGGGACTATTACATCAAGACTGTGCAGCAGAAGCTCAAAGAGCTTCTAATCTATACAAGGAGGCCTTTGATGAATTATGCTTAATAAAATGGAATCCTAAAGAAAAACTGTATACCAGGCAACTCTCAATCACTTTGATTTTCCATCAACTTTATTGACACACTCTGATTCCTGCTTTCCAGCCTTTTATAAATGGACCATCAGCCCCTTCTCACTCAGAAAAACCAAAGTTTAAGAAAGAATTACTTCATTTATTCCATTCAGTACTTCTTAAAGAACTGACATTTCAATACAGGTTTCTCCATGATGCTGATGAAGATCCATGTCCTTATGAGGACACCATGAAATTAAATCAACATAGACCAACTGTTTAGGCCATGTTTACTACAAATACACCAGCTGTGTCCCTATGCAAAGGGCCTCATTTTCATCTATAGCAGAGCTGATTACATTCTTCCCAAAAATCACATTTCATGTCAGATTTTATATTACCATTATCAGGAAGGACCTTCATTACTGCTTAGTATTTCCAAGCTAATTTCCAAATCCCTCATGTGACACAGAACACCCAGACTAAGTGCACTTCTGCAATAAAGCTTTCTATTAGTTTACTACGCTTCAGGGCTGGATACAGGAGTTGCTTTTGGCGGCTAGGACACATTCATGAGGAGCTGTACTTCACAGCTATTGCTTCAAAACACCACTCCTGATGTACTGTTATAAGCAACAATCACTGCTCAAGAGTTGTACATAGAGCTGATTTCTTGAACTCAACTCTTAGAGCAGTCCTGACACTGATTTAGTATTAGAATTCCTTAATTCCACATTAAAAAGAAACAGTCATCAGTGTCAGTCATCATTTGTCAATAATTTTTGCAAGAAAAAAATTAAAAAGCACTGCAGAATTAAGGTTACACTTGTTTTAACCTACTTCCCTAACTATGCACCAAGTTTCCACAGAGTTATTTCCTTTTTTTGTTGTTCAGATCAGCGTAGGCAGTCAGAAGAGATTTAGAACAGTTTCACACAAGCACAGACGTGTGCTTGGAATGTCCTACTTTGCACCTGAATTAACACCAGAATTATGTGTCTATGGTGAAGTCTGAATAACTAAACACAATGTGATACAACTATTTTAAAATTATGTTAATAAGGATTTATTGTTCCCTGCTTCAGGGGCATTCAGCTACTTCTTTTTGTTTGAAAACTGCACTGGCTGCACTCAGTTAGCATCCATCCATAAGTAAAAGAAGGGAGTCTTATCATTCTGCTCCTGGTTCAAATCATGTTGCCATGGAAGCAGATGTTGAATTGATGAAAATAGGTCAACTGTTAAAAAAACCCCACTGGTTTAATACTTTAAAAATATTATTATATTTTATTATTTTAATGCTTGCAATTATTTTGAAATTGGTAACATTTTATTCTGTGGTATTCTAATTAACACTTACTTCACTCACACAATACATACTCCCACCAAAAATGGAGACAGAATCAGAGTTAAGAGCTGTTAACGGGAAAAAAATATTTTGCATAAATCAGTAGGGGCTGAGTGCAGAACACTTACAAGAATATCACACACAGTTCTTTGTTACTTCAGCAGTGGGTGGTGTTAAATGTTGCCATATAAACTGTTTCCATTGAAGAGTATTAGTATTATTATTGAAAGCACCAGCACTTTTTGATAAAGAAAAATCAAGACATTGCTAATACCTATGCTTGGCTTTGACAGCAACAGTGTTTTTTGTTTACTTTTGCATAAAACAGATATATAAATATTCAACTGGAGTCTCAGTTACTAAAAACTGATTAAAATACTTAAAGACAGCTAAGATTTAAGTATGTTACCCCATCAATAGAACATGTGAAAATACACATAGCCAACTCAAAGAAATTTCTCTCTTAGCATTTCCAAACTGCCTGCCAAAATGCTGTCAAAATAGCATAAACACACAGTAAAATACTCATCTTCACTGGCAGCAAAGATCAGAAAATAAAATAACTCACCTGTACCATATTTTTCTGAATCTCTTTTAGCTTGTCTAAAACGCTTTTCTATCAGAACCCTGACACATCTGAATTTTTTTCAACCTGACACTGATGTACTTTAGATACATCAGGTTTGTCCTAGAAGTTTAATGTAATATATTCTGTTCCTGAATATTTCTTTACAACAGAAATGCAGAGTTTAATCATTAATAAATAGAGTAAAGTTGAATGGGAATACTGCCAATACATGAGATTTGTGGTCCTTTCATAGTTCAGAGATCTTTCTGTAGATTAAGGGATACTTAAAGTAGAAAGGCTCAGTGGTGCAGAAGTCCTACAAATTTAATCCAGCACACACCTACCACAGCTCAACTGCGTGTCTCCCACACACTGCTGCTTCTGCCCTGCTCCCCAGTGAACTGGGTCACACAGCTTCTCCCACATCAATCCCCTGATCTGTTTCATCACCTACCAGATAAAAGAAAGTCCCAGTGTAACAGAAAAGATGGGAGTAAATACACAGGAAGCAAAAGCAAACACATCCCCATCTCCTGAAAGTGACATAAATCTACACTGCTGCTGTGCATAGTCCCACAGCATCCAGTAATCCTCCACTCTGAACCTTTTGTAATCAGTGTTTAAACCTGAAATATGTACAACAGAACCTCTGATTAAAAAGTTTCTGTAACTAAGAACAGGTTTAACTGACAAGAACAAATCATTTTCAACAGAAACAAAGCTCATGTTTGCTGTGTACATTTTCATACTGTTTTTTTCAATAAAATTTCTGTATAAAATTTGTTTCACTTAGGACAACTCTTTTGGACTCTAGAAAGTTCAAAATTTGTGTTACAAAACTTTTGGCAATATTTTATGGCCTGAACTATTCTCCACCTCTTTAAAAAACTAAAACTAACCAAAAAAATCCTAGCCCCACACCGGTGAAGTTGTCAAATACTGTTTAAAATGTACTGAGTGTCCTTATGGAGACTGCAAAAGTCTTACATTTCACATTCAGTAGTTTTGGAACTGTTTATAACAAACAAACAAAAGAAAAAATCACATGGCTTGTTATACTCCAGAAACATACTCTAAGACTCACATGTTGGTTTTGTAGTTCTCTGTTTTCTCAGACAATAAATAGCTGGTAATAACAGAAAAACAGCCACAAAAACATCAAACTAGCATATTTAAAATCATCAAGCATACTGGATACTTTTCATTAAAACTTTTTTAAATAGACCTTTTCTGACCAGTGCATTATGGCTTGCTGTTTTATTGTTTGGTTGTTTAGGGTTTTTTTAATGAAGGAGAATAATTAGAGAATACTTGAGTTTTCTTCAAATAATTACCTTTAGCTTCTTCTGGCTCAACCAGCATTAGCCTCCAAAGGTCCTTCTGTACTATGTTATTTACAGATCAGTGGTCTTCACCAAAATTGCTTCTGTATATAAGACTAAATTTTTCCCCTCTCCTCCCCTTGTACCTTTTCCCTCCAAACTTTCTTCCCTTTGTTTTCTGAATCTCCCTTTCCCCAGCATTTATAGATAATTTGAGATACAATGTTAAGGAGTTCCAAAAGCTACCTAATTGATATGCTAAATTTCCTGTTCCCTAAAGGGGCACATATAAATAGAATTTAAATTCAGAGAAAAATGCTGGTATTCTCCTTTGGTCTACCAAGAAACAGAGGTCTGCCTAGAGATTAAATAGCCAGCTTCACATTTAAACATAGAAAATGATAACACACAGCAAGCAAAGGCAAAAACAGCCCCATCTCTAAGTTGTCAGAAATCCATACTGCTTACATTTACTCATCCAGTTTTCATGATATCACCTCTCTAGATATGTTGTCCGGTAATGAGCTATAATCACTACATTTTATTTGCTAAATTATTTCTATATTAAAACACCTCACTGAGGTTAATGTAAATGTCCACACATGCATAATAGAAGAGGGCATCAGGGTGCCTGAAGACACAAACTTAAGCAAACCAGTCGACATGATTGGTATTTACAGCTAACTCTGCAAAGCTTAAGGCTTGGAAAATAAAACTCAAAGCAAGCTCATAATTCACTGCACAACACTTAATACCTGTAAAACAAACAAAAAAGAAATATATGCTCCTGATGCACCTCTGTAATGTGATGCACTTTTGTAACTACACACGCACAATCCAGACCTTTTGCCCTAAGAAAAATAATGCAGTTTCTAAAAGCTAAAATAGAAAAATGGTAAAAATCAAGGCAATGTCATACGAGAAAGCCCTGAAGGAAAGATTTATAAGGGCAAAGTCCTGCAATATATGTTCTGTAAAACACCCACAGTCTTCCCTCCATGTCTGAAAAGGAATGACAATGATGTGCTTACTATATGGAATTAGGAGAAGATTAAACCCAAATGCTGTTACAATCACAAATATTTACAGACATGACACACAGTTGTTTCAGATAAGCCCTACAGAATATGCCCATAAAGATTACGTAGGAAGTCTCTTTAAGATATCCTGGGGTCACAATCCAAGCAGAGAAATAAACAGTTCACAAAAATGTGATTATTTTGCTTCTTGAAATAGCACTACTAAATACTTGAAGTACATGAAGCAACAAATGCACAGCATCTTGGGAATGCTTGGGAAAGTATGGCAACAGCATCCACAGTAAATGAAAACACAGAGAGAAAGAAATAAAAAAGAAAGACTTTGAAACACTTCTTTGATACAGAAATCTTAATTTACTCCTAATACAAGATGTGAGGTAAAATCTGCCTCCTGCTATCATTTTCACTGGTGTTTGTGTTATTTGCTACAATAAGCATTGTTTGAAGGCAGACTTACCTCTACCAATGCCACAGTCAGAACAAGGTCCATTTTTGAGTCTGGGAAAAGGGCATCCACTTCTGGAGACATTCCAATCAGTATACAATTAGTAACAACTGATATTACACTCATAGTTTCAAAGGCCAACTGAAATAAAACACAAATATATTTACAGTTATGACCATTACCTCTAACTTACTTGTCCCCAGATTGCTCTGTGAAACCTCTCTCCATTAAAGGCTCAGAAGACCCAATAATTTAACTTATTTTCTGTCATCTTTTGAATTCCATGGCATAGGACTTGTTTGGCAAGCAGTCCAGACCTCACCAGCTTGACAAGACCACAACAAGGTTGCAACATGAACACATGAAAGAGTAAGCATTCCTCTATAGTTGTACTCTTAAACAATTTTATTTCAGGATAAAGGAACAACTGCAAAATTCCAAGAGGAACTAGTAGTCCTAACACTGTTTCTGGAGGCTCTATCTGAATGCTGAGATGAAAAGGCAAGAATGGTTCAGAATGCCTTTTTTAAATCCCAACCACTTGAGATTTGTTGAAAGATTTACATTTAAACACATGCAATAGCACAAGTCTAAGAAGCTCTTGCCTACAGAGTTCCCACAAAATGTCTGAAACTATTAATACAGCTTATCAATTACATTTGCAATATGATGGTTACTTATTCCAAGGTCCTGTCTGGAATGAGAAAGACTAATACAGAATTGTAGCGACTGTCATAATGAACTAGCAGAAATAACTTTCTTCTTGACAAGAAGCTAGTGACTCAGCTCACCTGATAAAATAATTACAGTATTCCTTTAACAGAAATCTTTCAGCAAATACTCTTATTTCCCATATGAAATGGATAACTTGAACATTTAGTTATTATTTTTAATTTACTAAAAAAAATTCATTTTTGCTATTAATTTAAAAAATGACACCGTAAAACAAAATTACTGTACTGCAGTAATGTTGTAATTTTTCAGCCTACTCCTTTGATTGAAACAAAAAATTCTAGCAAAAACAAATGCTATTAATACATCTGCAGCTATACTTGTGACTTATGACCACAGTCTGGTTATTCTGGTGATTACACAAACGGTCAATGCAGCTATGCCATTAAGATGCTGGCAGCACAGGTCTGGACTGAGAAAGTACATCCCATGTTAAAATGCAACCAGATTATAATTCACACATTTTTATGACATTATTAAAAGACTTCACCTCTAAGTCCACTTCACCATATCTATTTATGTGTCTAATGAACATTGCTCAGAATCCTTGGTTTGCATATTTTTATTATATGTTTTACTTGAGGTTTCAGGATTTCATTTCTCATGTCTCACTTGCTTAATTTGATGACATTTACAACCCCTCCAAATTGAATAATCCATTAGGCTCATCGTACCCTTAAGCTCCCTTACATAACATTAGAAAACCTATTAAATAAAATTAGAATATGGATCATCCCCTAGAAAGGTCCCCCAAATTTATCACACACCCTTGCCAAGCAATGCCAAAGTTTCTGGGTGCAACTTAGTCACTCCAGCAAACTCTGGTCAGGGTCAGTTCACTGATGCAGCACGCTCACCAGGTCCCAAATAGCTGGTGGCAGCATGATTGCATGGACAAACAACCGAGGACAGAAAATGCTTAACCCGGTACTATTACCATGAAATTGTTTAGATAGACTTCAGTGTTCAGGCTGTGCAGAAAGTTCCAGCTCCTGCTCACAGATCCAGGTTATTTTCAAATTAGTCAGCTTCAGTGCCAGTGACCACGTGTGCATAGGTCACAAGCCTGGCTTAGGAATCCAACTACTTACCTATTCTTTCATTTCTTCTGAAATCCCCACTGAGCTCCACACTTCTGAGATTGCATCAGAAGTTACCATCTCTAAAATACACTGGCTATAAAGAATACTGAGCAGTATCTGGAAGCTTTGCTTTGTTGAAGTTGCAACAGGAGTACAGTACATACACAAGAACTAAAGAAAAGATCTGCTTTCTTTTCCAAGGCAGCAAAAAGACATGTGGTCAAAAATACCACTGGGATATAAAGTTGGATAAATAATATTCCAAGGCATTGAAGAGAACAAAGTACCTACTGAACTTTAAAGTTACTCAATGGACAAACACAAAGCTTTCATATTGTTGCTGAAGCCTCTTTTAAACAAATGAATAAAAAAAAGACACAAAAATTACCTGCCAAACACCAATACTCGCAGTGGGTTCTGCAAATGGACGCTTGTAAACTCTGCACATCTTTAAGGCATCAGAGTATATCTCTGTGATGTTGTTTAACACTGCAAAAACAGCTGCCAGTGGATAAACACATGAGAAAAGACTCACATAGCCAAACTGTAGGAACAGCTCCAGGTAATCATCAAAAGTACCCTGAAAACCAGAGGAAATATAAGAACAACTTTAACCCACAAAAAAACTATGAAGAAACACAGAAATAATACTACAGCTGTAAATACGTTTCCTGATCCAAATCAATTGTTTGGAAATGACTGCTGTTAGCAGACAAGAAGAATTTTTAAAAAATCAAATTATTTTGGAATTATTCAGTCCCTAAAAACTTCTTACAGAGGCCCTTTTGCCTAACACATTTTTTCCTTTTGCCTAACACATTTTCTGCAAGTCACACCTCCTATCCTTATTTCATGAAATAACTACATAAACACACTGAACCTATGTAGGTTCCTGAGCATCTCAGTCGAACAGTAACAGAAATTATAGTGAGGAATAGAAAAACAGTGCCATGCATTTAAACTGGCAAAACATTCTCCTGAGAGCACTGCAGCAATGAAAGTCCTAGCATTTCTGACTGTCCATGAAAGACCTAACCAGAATGGTAGGTTGGTAGATAGGCAACTCTTTTCTGGTATTTCTGCTTCTGTTTATTTCAAAATGGGTAGGACAGAGTTAGTGGCCCACTTGAAGAATGAAATCTACATGGCAGCATTGATATCAGAAAGGAACAATTAGTGCAAACAAAAGACCCTATTTTACAAATCCCAATAGGTCTATGAACTGATCTTTAAACCAAGAATGGGGGTGCTTAAATGCTGATTAAGTATTCATATGCAGGAGATTGATATTTATTTGTATATTAGTTTTGTAGTATTAAAAATAATTTGCTATGATTGAAGCAAATTTGTTACGAAAGAATCAAACCAACTTTTAAAGAAAAAGTGTTCATAAACAAAGGATGGTGAAATACCACTAAGAAGGTGAAGTGAGATCTAGGTATCTTGTATTTACACAGACACATGTATTGTCCTCTCTCTCAAAACTGAAAAAGTGAAGACTTGACAGTAACTGAAATTATTGCATGAACAACATGAAAGTGGTTTTGGCTCCATGCATCAGACACACAGTTATCTACTCTTTTTTGCCCATCAGAGCTGTTAAACTGACTGCCCCCTCCAACACCTAGTGCTTTTTTCTCCTAGGAAACAGAAGAGAGATGCAGTAGAAGTCTGCAAGCTCACAAATAAACATGGGGTGCTCATTAATTGCACTTCTCACTTAAGCTCATTTTGAAGTTCCACAATACAGTTCGGTCTCACAAACCAATCTGCAGGCCAGACCATGAACAGCTACCTAACTTCTAAAGCCATTAAGATTTTTTCCTCAGAAACATTTTGCACAAACTCTAAATTTTACTAAGGTTTTCTTCAGGGACATTTACAGGAACACTCACTGGAATGGCAGCCACACATCTGCTAGTGCTATCATTTTCTCAGACAATCACTGCAGGCAGAGCTTTCCTCTGTGCTCCTCCTTCTGGTAACTGCACAGTATTCCCACTGATTCCTCACACTTCACATTTCCTTGCCCAATACCTACTGGCTTTCAGAATAGCAGAGTATGAAGCATATAAGTATTTATTTTTCTCCTACTCAATTCATGAAACTTTGTGTAGGAAAACAGGAGTCTGAGACAATGTTAAAGAAATTTCTAACTGTGCCATTGGCAGTCCCAAGATCAACTACAGCATCAAGGACACAAAAACAAGGAACAAATTAAGGGGGAAAATTAACTAGAGGAGTAAAGCAGAAATTAGAAAAATAATAATTAAAAAAATTATTGCAGGATGTTTGTACATCTTAAACAGGGTTAAGGGCTGGATATTTGCAAAGTAAGCGAGAATGAGGACAAAAAGAATAGAGAATTAAGTGCTGAAGAGTATGTGAAAGAAGGAATCAAAACAAAAGAACCTGAAACACAGAATTCTGTCAAGACTCCTCAGTTACTGAACAGTCAAATGCTTCCCCCTTGTGACAGTTTTAATTTTAGAAATATTCTTGCCTTCTGGCAGCTCACTGCTTGCAAACAAATCAGTAGTCTAGTATCATTTATTCACAAGCACAGCAAAACAATAATCTTTAGATTGAATATAAAATTAAGGCTTTGAGTACACAGTACTTAGAACTGAAACTGAGGCTAGCAGTGGACATAACCAAGGCAAAGTCCTAACTCTCTCCAATTGACCTCTTGTGTTCCTGTGAAAAAGCATTCAGGGCACAACAGTACAACAGGTGCAGATACATTTGATCCAGTTCTGCACAAGAAGCACTGGGCAATGTGACTCAGAGACACTACACTGGCTTTGTATGTGACAGCTGAGAATCAGGAGTCAGCTCAGGTTTAAGAGGCAGAGCTTATTTGGTCAGGCCTGATGCTGACACAGAACTCTGGGAGCTGTGCTGGCCGACGTGTTGGTATAGTGCTGGACTGTGCTGATTTACCAGCTCAGACACTAATGCAGGGACTTCTGCTGTGTTCTGCACTGCAAGACAGGCTGTCTAATTCTATCTCACTCCAACCTTCACACAGGAACACATTTGTACAGTTTTTAAATTGTAAAGGTGACAGTTCTTTCTCCTTCTCCCATTTCATGACACTTCATGCAGGAAGAGAGGAATCTGATATGGTGTTGTTATCAAATTTCAAACTGCTAATGTCAACCTTTTACAAGAAAGGTACAATATCTACATGTACTTCTTATTCTGTAAAAGCAGAAGTCATACAGTACTAAGACTCTTGTGACTGTGCTTGCAGCATCTGATCAACTTGTCAGCCCATGTGTGAGGCCTTGACATACACACTGACTTCCACTGTGTGAATTCCTTTAGGATTTTAAGTAATGAATGAAAGTAATGAAATTTCAGTATTTTATTTAAGTAATGAAATCTGCTAAATACAACTAAAAATTATACTGGGTAGGAGGTGGTCAAGAACAGAACCAGGAATACCAAAGGTGTGGTTTCAAGAGGCTAGAGCACTCAGCAGGAGTACTGTTTTGAAGAGTCAGTTTCCTCTGTCCTCCATTTCTGGCCCCATCTAGATGTAAGCACTCTCTGTCAGGATCTATTTTAACTGACCATTTAAATTCGTACCACTGCAAAATCAAACCAAAACAGAAGTACTTTCCCCCTTCCTGTGCCAGCCTACTCTTCCTGGTAGTCTCTGGGCATATTACACACAGGGCATACTAAGGGCATATTAGACAAATAATTCTTTCCAGTGATATGGGGTTAGGTAGCTCCAGATAGAGCTATTCATTCCTTTCCCTTAATTCTGATGTTACTAGGATCCTGCACTGTATCCACTTCCTGACCAGGATAACATACAGCTGCATAAACAGCTACCAGCAAACCTGATGAAGCTCGAAATAAGCTGCCACGCCAGAAAGCCAAAAATATTATTGTTTGCCTTGGCTGTTGCCTCTGTCAACTACAGCCCAGAAAAGTTTTAACTCTTTTACAGTACTACAACGTACCAAATAGGTTCCCATTTCTTTCTCCATGTTGACCTGTTCAGCTAGTGACAGGTCCACATCAGTCTTCTTGGAACACATGCGTTTCTTCATCCTCCTGTTGTATCTCTTCTGGAGCCAGTAAGGAAGCAAGGACTCTGCAAACTGGTTGAGGATCTGTGAAGTTATCAGCAAAGTGGCCAAGCTCTTAAGATAAAAAAAAAAAGAAATTAAAAAAAATACAGCTGTGATGAACCTATGATCATTTGCAATTCTGTGAGTTCAAGTAACACTAACTATACTATGAAAAAAAGGCCAGCCTAACAAACCTAGCAATAGCACAGGAAAAGTGTAGATGATCTAGTTCCCATCCCTTGCTGTGCACTAAAAAGGACTAATTAGGAGCTAGTAATCTTAGTATTTTGTATATCTGGTTGTATCTTGAAAACAGTATACCACATATAATGAAGCATAAGGCATATTTAATATATGCCAATGACAATCACAGAGCTAAAGACTAAATTTTTTTCTATGTTTTTCATTTCTTGACTTTACCTGAAAGTAAAGGAAATGTCACAAATGTCTGGTATAGGTATGTCAAGTGTTTTGCTAGAGATCACTTCAGAGTAACAGAGGTCTTGAGCTGAAGTTCTTGTACTGCTCATTATGTTTAGAGCAGAAATATTTTCCTTATACCAAATTTTCATGTATTTTCATGCAGTGATTTAAAATACCAACTACAAATTATGTTTGCTTTTATTTATTCTCACATCTTCACTGTGGTTGAACTTAATCACAACCCTATCCTCAAGAATCTCTCATTTAAAACACTACTGAGAGTAACATCTTCTAACATAAAAGGAAATAAAGAGGAAATCAAAATTTCCCAGTCTCATTCTCTCTGTGTGAGAGAATGATCAAATTTATTTGAAAACAGTTCCTCATTTACACAGAGAGAAAGAATTACTCTAATCTTATGATTCTGCAATAATATTAGGGGAACTGAAACATGGAAGCTGGATTTATAAGAAAACATAGGTGAAATAAATTAATTGCCAAGTTTATGTTTTAGAATAACCATTGAAGTCTGTTTCAATCAATCCTTTATTTTTCTAGATTCATCAACATTCCTTAGATATTCTTGGAACTCACCTGCCTCAAAAGCTTCATATCAAACAACACAAAGGCAATGTAGAAGAGAGATGCAAAACAATTTAAGAAGTTGAACTGCAAATAAAAATATTTGATTTTAGTACTGGAGCAAAACTTCAGATGCAGAATATCATCTAACTTGACACCTACTGTGATTAAATGACTTCCATGAAGATGCAAACTGCCCATCAAAATTTTCTTTACCATTTTTAAACACATTTTCAATATTTGTCTTACTCAGTTTTGCATTTAAAAAGCTTAAAGCTTTCCTAAAGCAAAGTGTACAAAGAGAATTATACCTGAATTATGAAATGGGGGCATCAAAAACACATCACCTTCTATTTAGCTTTCATTTTTTGGCAACTTGTCCAGAAAACATTAGAAAATGGATACATTGATCTTTATTTAAAAGTAGTGACTTTTTTAAAAATAAATATTTTGTCAAAATATACACATTGGGTGGCGTGTCTTGCAATCTCTAAAAATGTTCCTTTATATATGTTAGGCCCAGTTTACGCTTAATCACTTCAAAAGGTTTTATGGCCAAGAGAAATATTCCCTACTTCTACAATGAGACATAACCAAACTAGTTTCCTATTTGCTGTAAGTGCTGCAGCACCTGTTTTGAAGCTCTTGCCCAATACAGATTACACTGGGAGTGCAGAGAGCCATTCACAGACTGAGAACGAAAATTGGGGGAAATTTACACTTGATATTTCATAATTTTTTAAAATAATTTTGCATAAATACCTTATAGGGAAAAAGAAATGGTTCTAGGTTTTATGAGAAGGCTACAGGAAGAGACAAAACTATAATGTGATATCTACAGGAGTTTTAGCTCTAGAGGTTACCAGTAACCAGTAACACAGAGATTTAACACCAAAAAAAAACCCCAAAAAAAACAAACTAACTAAACAAAGCCCAAATAAACACACACACATACAAAAACATGGTGAAGGAAATAAAGAAGGAACTCTAAAGAAATTGAGGAAATAAAAAAGGAAAAAACTTAAATAATCTTTTCAAAAAGGAAACAAGAAGATGAGATAAATTAAATAGATCCCCATATGCTGTGAACTACACAGGAGTAGACTGATGGACAGGTATTCTCAGGTTACTCTGACTGGTTGTCTGAATGTTAGTATAGGTGGAAGTTAATACATAAACTTTTCAAAACATGGTTTACCATAAAATAAAAAAATTGAACAGACTAGTTCTCAGTTGAAGACAGACCACACCAATTAACAGAAACATATATGCACCATCCTAATAAAAGAACAATTTGACACAAATAAAAAGCCAACTCTCCACTACAAAAAAGGCATCTAAAATAGTCTAGCAGTTACTGCAACCATAACAGAAATCTTGTTTACTCTGATATTTGTGCTACTATTTGGCCTTGAGCAAAACTGTAGGTCACTGTGGTAATGCCAAGAAAGCACTAATAAAACACAGCATAAGCTGTCTTTTCAAATAATTTTAAAAGCTGCTTATATGACATACTTACCACTAAAACCTTCAGAATTAAATGATTCTGATATGAAGATTCCAGCCTGTGATTTTCTAAAATACCAACAAAATTATTAATTAGTAAACAGCAGAAGCTCCTACCATGTACTACACATTGCTATCAAAAAAGTGAACAGATACTTTTACTCCACGTGAAAACTACTTATCTAATAGTTTCTATTATTCCAACACTTCATGATAGAAAGAATTTATACTGTACCAATACCTCACTTAATTTATGAAGCTAATCTGATTGACAGTATTATCATACATACTACATCATACATACTACAACTCCAGTATTTTTTCTACTGCAAAAGTTTCTTCTTTTACACATTTCTTACTCTGAAGAGCTATTTTATAAAAGAAAAAAACACCCACAGCTTTTAAGACTTAACAAAATATATCTAGTTATCAATTACTCTTTGGCTAATGCAAGACTAATAGGAATATATAAGTAGAAGTAACAATACCAAAATTGATTCAAAGCCAGTAAGTGCTCACAGAAATATTCTCATCTCTCTCCAAGGAATTTAGGTAAGACCCTACACTCTAAAGCAAGACTAGAGTATGTGATGTTCAACAGATGCATTACTTCTAAATTGAGATTTTCAGTTCATTTAAGATAAACTGTCAGAACTTGGTATTTCAGGAAGGCTGATTTACTAGAGGGGAGAAAAGGGAAGTGGATGGGAGATCTTCAATTTCTTTCTGCTTTTTTGTTAGATTGTACCTTTAATCCCTGGGTAAGCAGTAAGTGGGAAGGCAGCACACTAGCATGTGTTGTGTCAACAAGGCTGAAAGGAGACACCATCACCTATGGACCTTGCTCAGGACAAAACAGCAGAGCTCTACTCTGACAGGAGCATCAAGTCAGGCCTGACATGTGAAAATGCACTCAAGTGACTGCAATTTTTACTTTTAGCTTTTGCTACACAATCAGATAAATAGGTGCAAGAGGGGTGCTTAAAATACCCCAGAATGTTTCCCATGCTTTGTCACTTTAGCTGTTGAAGTCAGATATTATCTGAAAATATGCCAGGTGGGAGAGAAGATAGGACAACCAGATGAGCTTTTCAACCTATTCAGAGCATGGCAGCAGAAACAAATTGGATTCCACAGGAAAGGCACAAGCAGGTTACATAAATACTGCCTCTGCTGAATATGAAACACCAGCTTAACTCTGGATAAGAAAAAAAACAAAACCTTTGAGTTGCCTGTTAAAGACATTTTAGTCTATCAGATCAACATAACTGGATATTTCACAGAACCGCCTTTTCTTGCAGTGTAGTAAAAACAATGAAACAAAACAGCCAGCTGAGCCCTATATACAAATTTAAAAATTATTATTTGAATAAAAATCTTGAACAGTCATAAACAAAGAAATTGCCTGCTTTTACTATCATGGATGTCAGGTTGAATTTACTGAGCAAATCATTTTGGCAAGCATAACCAACCCCCACTTCAACACCTCTTTTTATTCTGTGTTCTGCATCAATCTCCCTTTTGCTTTATCTTTCTTCCCTTAACTTTCTGAGTTAACTTTAGTAATCTGGATTCTGTCCTGCAAATCAATGCCATATTGCTACAAAATATGCTACACAAAAGCTACACAAAGCAGTTAATTCTCCATTAGCTTAATCTATTAACTTTGTCTGAAAATTACTTCACGTGTCTGTAGATGTGCTAAAATTCAAAAAAACACCAGCATTTCATTGTCCTTATGTTAGGTTACAAAACACAAGGCCCAATCTGTTAAATAAATCACACTCACAAGGGGGAAAAAAAAGATAATCTATTATAACATTCCTCCTCTTCTGAGAGTGTCCAGAGAAACACATTTTAATTGGGATGTGGAAACCCAGTCTTTATTATATATGCAGCATACATAAGCACTCTCATGTGACATTTAGAGTGGGCTTAGATTTGGTTCCATTGTCTCAATGCCTCTGCACTGATGTACAGTAGACTAAAGCATAGTAAGCAAACTCAGGTTGTGAGTGCCACTTGCCAGGACAATCCTTCCTGCCATCCATGCACCTCTGAGCTCTTATCCTCATGCTCTCCCTCCGCCCCTTTTGTCAGCACTATGGCTGAGACAGCCAGCCAAAGAGTTTAAATCAGGGAGGGGGAACTTCTGCACCAAAGGCAGAGAGGTGCTGAGGAGGAAGGCAGGATCAGCCCTTCTGATGGTATGGCAGACTCAGACCAAATTATACCAAATATGAAACTGCAATCTCAGAACACACAAAATATAAGAAGTTAAAATGGCCATCTCTTTTACCCCACAGCAAGAACCTACTTTGGGAAATCTCTTTAGCATTCTGTTGAACAAGAGCTCACCTTAATGCATTCTACAAAGAAGCAAATTCCAAGTATATGGGATTCTAATTTGAAAGAAGGAGAACAAACCACTTTCTTACCCCATGATGTTAAGAATTCAGCAGCATACCGATAGATACGGTTCATTATTTCAATCACAACGGCATAGATGATACTGGGCACATACAGCATCAAGCTGCTGAAGTTGGACTCATTCTCTTTGTGATAATCCAGAGCCCACTGCTCCAAGTCAAAGTAAATCATCATCACGTACAGTGAGAAGTAGAGGCAAAGGCACACAAATGGTAAGGACACCAGGTAAATCCGTAGCTGTCTCTTAATACTTGAGTACACTGGCTCCTCCCTCCCTGTGACAGGATTGATCCCCAGCACACCATGGAAGCCTGGTCTTGGCTCTTCAAACTGTCGTTTCATCAGCAGCGTGCCCCAGCGGTAGGTCAGGATGGCGCACATCCGCTTCCAAACCTCCAGGATCACAGTGGACCACAGCAGATTGAACGTGGCAAACATCACGTATTTGTCGTAGTCCTCCCACGCAAACACGTAATAAGGAATCCCAATGACAGCCATTGGAATCAAAGCAAATGTGAAGTATTCCAAGAAGCCGAAGTAGAGAGCAATGGTTTCGCCAAAGTAGCAGCGTATGTCATCTGCAGAAAGAAATTACTCAAGTAAGACTACACTTAACAGAGATGTCAGTACAGTATCAAACTTGACCTTACATGAACTTACAACTTGCCATTTTTCTTCTAAATAACACAATGAATATCATTGCTTTTTCTTTCTTTCTTCACCGTTATTACAAAAAGTCAGATGGTTATCTGAATTATTTTTTTTTTAATGTTACATATATATCCACATAAACATATTATTCAAATGTCTGGGAAGTCAGATATCCAGAAAAAGGGGAAAAAAAAAAGAAAAAACCCAACCAAAGAGAAAACACTATCATTCTTGAAAACAGAATTGATCAATGAATGGTATGGAAGACATCTGATGTAATAAAAAAACCAAACTTTGATATCAAGTGACACCCAGCTTCTGAAAATTCCCACTGGCATATGTACTGCCAGGAAACAAATTTGTTTCAGCTTGCCCAGAGACAAAAAGGGCTAGTTGTGCTTTGACAACCCTCAAGGAACTGAAGGGATAGATGGACAGGTGTATCAAAATCTTAAACGTATCAGATAGAGTAGTCTTCATGAAAAAACTGATACATACTTGCTGTACTCACTAAATTTGTCTGCTCCAGTGCTATAGAGATGTAAAAAGTGCACTAGTAATGGGTACATTTCATGACAGATGTATTACCTCCAAGACATATCACTTATATTATTATTTTTTTTAAAAACAGGATTATAATTTACATAGTCTAGAAGTGATTTGATATAGAACTGCCTATCAAACCATTTAGAATGCTGAAATCTCTTTTCTTTGCCTGCTTGGACAACCAGATGGCTTGTATGCCACTGTTCTGTATTTACCAGCTTAAAGAAACAGCCATAGAAGCATGACCTCTGAATTGACACTGTAAATACACTACCACAGTGTATTACCTATGTAATACACTCCCACAAAAAAACCTCACATGCAATACCAGACTATTCTTACAGCTTACAAAACACTACAGCAGAAATTCACAACTGTCAACCAGACAAAAGTCTATGAAAACAAGAAGGAAAGGTAAACAGATCAGCAAAGGTAAAAAGGATCAGCATACCAACATCCCTGTCAATCAAAAATTAATTAACAAATACATTCAAGTGCAGGTCATTAGCATCATTTCACACTCCAACATGAAAGACATCCCTAAATTAGTACATACTTAACAGGCTCTTGGGATTTATTTCAAAATTTTGTATGGATCCAGTGTCAGTCCAAAAAAAACCCCTTTCTAAAATAAACAAAAGACCAGCACGTAATAATGCTCCTAACACAATACTCTGGAGGCAGGCATTATCAAGCCAGATCTTAAACTTCCTGAAGCTCAGGAAAAAACCTCATACAATTCCAAGTCCCAGAGATTTACAATCAGGCAAGATCCCAAATGCTTATTTTCTTATTTTTAATAAAGTTTACAGGTTTAGAGTTTAGACCTTAACTTTCCACATTGCCAGACTAAAAATAATACTCATTTTAAGATTATTCAGTGATGCTGGCATGCAACAACATACAATCTTTATTCAGACAATGAATTTAAAACAAACAGTTGTAAATACACTTTTGACCCATCTACAACACAAAAAAGCTTTGGGAGTTCCAGACACATGAAAGCTTGTCAAGTCAGTTTGAAAAAACATTCTTGGCTTGGGCCATTCCTGCTTTACTGATGAGTGGGGAGAATTCATGATGAGCAGGCTGCTGTTACATGGAAACTCACAGACATTGAATCTGCAGACTCTGGAACCACCAATTTTGCAAATCTAGAATCATTTCAGCAGGTCACACAGGAAACACTAAAAGAGGAAAAACTTGCCCACTGGTAAAAGAGCAGGGGACTAATTTCACTACTCCCCTGCATGACCACAATGTAAAGGCTGTTCACATACCTAAAGGCTGATAACCAACTTTCACTCGGCCATACCAGTTGTGACTAAGCTTTTTCAACTCTTCTCTATCATGCAGAGGGAAAATTTGAACAAGAATACCACTGGTCAACAATCTTCTCACTAGAAAAGAAAAGAAAAAACAGATACCTAGCACTCCCTCAACGGACAGTGAAGTTGACATAAGTAAACAGGTTATGTTGTGTACTTAGGAAGCCTAAAGTTCCTTTGAAACAGATCTAGCATTCAAATCCTAAAAAAAATTGTCTCATAGTAATTAAAAAATTATAGAGAGCAGTTATACCTATTCCTGCAAATACTGTGCTGTCCACAGGAAGACAAAGAGCAACCTTTTTACATACAATAACTACTCCACAGCTTTGCAACATAAACAGATGCAGCTTCAATAGCAAAAAGTCCTACAGGTCAGGACTGCAATGACACGTGTAGCTTTGTATGGATAGCCACAAATCCATCATTGTATTATTTACAGGAAAGATACAAAAAATTTGAATTATCAGTTTATGCTAATTCATAAATTACATCACATCTTCATTGCAAACGAACTACATACTCCACAATTTGTATTTAGATTTGTTATGGAAAGCAATAGTACATGTGTAGACAAACAATTCACAAACTGCTCTGAAGCCATAAAAAAAAAAGAAATAAACTAAAAAATAGGGAGGCACTGGAAGTGTAACAGTATTTTACTACTTCCCATCATCATCTGCTCCACATAACTAGAAAAACACCTTGGCTATATAAGTAATTACCAATGCAAATGACATCTGCATTTATTTACATTTTTTCAACCACTAATATGCAGAGATCTGCTTCTCTGATGACCAACAATAATGAAAATAAATACTGTTAATAAAAGGACACAAAATTTTTAAGATATATTATCCTAAGAATCTGTAGCATCTCTGCCCACAAACTAGTACCAAAGGTACCATAAAAACAGCACCAGCTCTCATTACTTCTTTCTCCCATGAAAAGGAAAGGCTCTCGAACCAAAGAGGACTATCAGTGAAACCAAATAAATTAAATAAAACTTCCTTCCTATTATGAAATTTTTAATTTTGGAGCACTAGTACTCATGCCAGTATTTTTGCACAGAGAAAATCCAAGTATATAATCATTTAACTTAAATTATAAATACTTTTGGTGCTAATAAAAAATAATGGATAACATCAACATGTGCAAAAACTACCCAGCTGAAAAGAGCATAAGGCCAGAGCCTCAGCCTCACAGAACAACTCAGGATGCAAGGCCCTCTGGTAGTAATCTGGTCCACCCTCCTTCTTAAGGTAGGTGTGGCTTAAATTGGGCTGCTCGGGGCCTTGTCCAGTGAGGATTTAGAAGTCTCCCAGCACAGTTACCAAAAATCTTTTTAATTCCCTGATCAAATGTTTGATTGTTGAGAAAAATACTTTCTTGATTCTTGATTCTATTCAGAATTTCTCTTGTTGTATTGTGCACCCATTGCCTTTTGTCCTATTACTGAAGCAGTGAAAAAACAAAGTTGGTTAAAAATAGTGGGACCTGAACAGCTGAAAGATTTCTCTTCATTACAGGAAAATTAATTTTTTTATCATCATGAACATAATCCTACATCAACGCAATGAGTTAGAGCAACAAACTACATTACTTACCAATTGATTTTCCTGGGTACAGCTTTGCCTGAGGATATCCAGGGATTATTTTCTCATTTTTGGCTCTCAAATTTTCAAGTTCATGTTTGATGATGTACTGACATTCTGCCATTGTAAGGAAATCGTGATTGTCATCTAAATAAAAAGGAAGGTTGTATGAAAGGGTGCAGGACAGGAATACAACCCTGGAGGCAAACAACTACAAAAAATTACCAGAATTAGGGACAAAAATAATTACAGCAACAAACCTGTGTCAACCCCAGCAATTTATCATTATGGAAACAATAGTCAGATTTCCTTGAGATAAAAACAATTTTTTCCCCCTTATGAATAAGAAACTCTAGGGATTGCCCTAAATACACTAAGTGAGAAGCTAAAATATCAAAATTACTCTAATACAAAGAATAATAGTATAGTATTAATTTAACTGGGCAACCAGAAATACTGTCATGACAACACAGACTGCAGGGTTTCCTTTCTAGGTGACCATGTCTCTGATTGCACCTGGACAGAACTAAAATTACATTTGTTTTTTTAAAAAGAAAAAATACCAGGAGATACAGCCAAAAAAAATATTTGCAGCAGCTGGAAATCCAGCTAATCCTAGAGATTCTGTGAGCAGTAGAATTTGTGTCAGATTTGCATTAATAATGTAAAGGCATGAAAGAAACAGAAGTGGCAGTTTTGCAACTGACACCTCTTCGGAAGGCTTCCTAATTTCAGGAAAGGTCACAAAACTAAAGACACTGCAACAATTATTGCAGTGGTGTTGAGTAAAAATGAACAAGGAAACTTAAAAATTGTTTCAGAGAGACACAAGAACCTTTATATTGAAAATGTGGTGAAAGGCTTCACTCAAACATGCACATTAGAAGTATTAGCAAGACTAAGCTGGAACTCTAGTATTTACCTAAAGAGCAAAAAATTAGTTTGGCCACTGTAGGGGTGTTAGATACCTTACAAACAGCACATTTAAAAAGAAATGTTCCTGTGTTGGCACCCCCACAAAATAAAAAAGGAAAAGGAAGGAATCCACTAATCATGCCCAAATCCCACTGAATGCATCTGTAGTGTTAATTATAGTTTGTCTGATGCATACATGTAACAGAGAAAAACATTTCCATTTTTCCAGCTAATTTAAAGATAATAAGCCTCAAAATTGGCTCACAGAAATTAAATCTCTACATTAATTCATAACATGGATTATTAATCATAAAATCATGTTTATCAACTTTTTTTCTTGTCTTATTTTCCAACAAAATCTTTCATACAAGTAAGAGACTATTTGAAGCATAGAGAAGCATAAAGGAAAAGACAAGCAAACAATTAAAGCCATGTGAAAGAAACCAAAATTCATTATATAACCTGGATTTCCATAGTTAAGAACAAGTATTTTTTTCATGGCTTGGTCTTCCACTTGCTGTTCACAGCTACCATTCCAAGGAATAGAAAGACTGTAAAAGATTTAGCAGCGTAATTGCTTATAATCTTTAGTCACCACTTTGCAATGACAAAGATTCCTACAATTGCTTACCTGCAAAATGTTTGAAAGTTTTTCTACTGCTGTATGTAAAAGTTCTCATGGAGTTATCACTGCATTCCTTCACCAAACCTACAGTTTCAGCTCCCAGCAACAGCCTTAAGTGGGAAGCTCCAACAAGATAAATATTTTCAACTCCATTTTCCGTAACCAGCGGTTTAATCAGTAGTTGTGCGCCTTTAAAGGGGGGTAAAATAAACAAGAAAATACATTAAAATTACATCTAAAACCCCTAGCATTTTAGCATCCAATATACTGGCCCTAGCAACAGGAGTGCTGAAGATGTTAGTTTCAAAGGACACAAAGAGTTAAGGTTTCAACAGCACTTGACATAGGGTGTTCAGCATCTTGCAGGGTCACCCCCTGATTTAGCCCTGTTTCTGTTCAAGCACTCTCAACAATGAAATGGAACAATGGTGACTGTTTGGACCTATGCCTCTAAGGTTCACACCAAGTGCTTCTGCAAACAGTCCTACTGGTTTTAAGAAGACTAGATTTTTGAAGCAGAAAGATCCCTAACTTATCTAACAGAGGCCTGAAAGCAAGTCTGTAGCCACAAATCCACCAGCCACAGAAATATTACTGACCATAAGCAATAAGCTACAACAGCCACAAATAATGACTTTTTGTAGAAAAGATTTTTAAAAATCCAAGGAATTACAAATTAACTAGCCTAACTTCAATTCCCAGAAGTATACCAAAATGAGTAATAAAATACTGTCTTTGTAAGACCCTACATGGTCGCAAAAAAAGATAAATAAAATCCAACATGAAGTTCTCAAGATTAAATTGCTTTCTGCTAACTTAATTTTGTTCTACAACATGGTACAAAGGCTTATGGACAGCATGTGAAGCGCCTTGATTTAGGCAAGGCTTACCATGTTTCTGTAAGCAACAGGAAAAACACATTCTAGACAACTGCTACAAAAACTGACATCAAAATTATACTGAAACACAGGTTAGCAGGGCTTCAGTGGAAAAAAATGGAAGAATTCTAGAGTTCAACTGGCATTTTACCTTAAGCCAATGTTTTCATTAATAAGAGGGTTAAGTGGGTTTAAAAAATTAAAAATGAAATGAGACTGGCAAACAATCATTATACCACGAATTCCCTGAAAACTAATTTTTATGTATGCCTTCATATTATGGTGACAGCCTATTTGATTTCAAAGTGCTGCAGAAGATCATACTGTACTCACCTCCATCTGCCTTTTTGTCCACAATTCGTTTAGTGAACCATTCTATGGTTTCTTCTTTGGTGCCTTTTGCAAGTTCAATTACCACCAGGGGCCTGAAGTTAGACTCAGCAGTATCCAAGAAAGACCAGCTTTCCACCATCATTTTCGTTTTTTCCGCCATCTCTTGAGAGCTTGCTAAGTACAAAACCAAAATAAAATGCAAGTGCTAAAAAATATCTGGTACAAATCTAAAATCATAAAACTTTACTGTAGTGAGTTACACAAGTCTGTGCTTATTAAAGGCATAGGTGTGCACTTTTATGCACTTACTACTACCAGGATGAACAACCTCTGCAGTTGTCAAGATGCTACTGATCTCCCATGGCATTTGAGTCCTACTCTCTAGGCAGGAAAACTGTTGTTGAAACGTATAGCAAAGCAGTAATGACAGGAAAGCAAATAAATAAATAAAAACAAATCAATAAGGTGAAATCATCCTCAAAAACAACTTCTGCCAGTGTATTAGTCAGCAAATGAAAACATTAACAGAATCTTAGTCAAACAGGTATTTAAAAATCAGTAAGCTTCTCATGGTATGAGTATGCAAACACATTATAAGGAAGAACCTTCTCAGTTAATCTTGTGAAGCTTTAACCATACCAAGGAAACTTATACCATCTTGGGTAGGTGAGTAAGGCACCTATCATACTGATAGGCAAATTAAACCTGGAACACTTAAATGGCTTTTTGGAGCCTATAAACCAAATGTTCTGTGACAAAGTCCAGCTCTAAAGCACTGACGGCACAACTTGATGTGTAAATAATCCAAATGATCTAAGCAGGCCTTTATAGACTGGCAGACCCATTTAGGCTGGAAAACGCCTTCAAGATAGAATCCAACCATTCATGAAGAACTTCCAAGTCCACACTAAACAATGTCCCCAACAGTCACATCTGCAGAGCTTCTAAATAACTTCAGGGATGGTGACTCAACCCTAGACAGCCTGTTTCAATGCCTGGCAACTCCTTCCATGATTAAATTTTTCACAGAATTTTAATGGCACAACTGGAAGCCACTTTCTCTTTGTTACTTGGCAGACCCCCACCTTGCAACAACCTCTTTTCAGGTAGCTGCAGAGTGTGATAAGGTCTCCTCTGAACCTTCTTTTCTTCAGGCTGAACAAGCCCAGGCTCTTTTATCTTGTTTACAAATTTTATATAAATTATTCTACAGATATCATTGTATTATCCTTCATAAAGCAACTTAGAAATGCTGATATAAAACAATAAATCTGGTAACTAACCTACTCCATTAAAAAAAAAAGTAAAGAAACTACAAAAAAAAAAAACCTATGACAGATTTAATTTCGTAAATGTATAAGTAAGGGGAAGGTTTGGTGATTTTGGTTTGGGGTTTGTTCTTTTTTTTTGCTATTAACTTGACTGAAGAAGGGAATTTACCCACTGCCTTTAGGCAGTTACCCCACTCCTGTTAAAATAAGTATTTTTTAAAATTTCAGATTTGTATCTGCACAAACAGAATGAACCAGACAGAGAAAACCATAATCAGGGATGAGACACTGTAACTAAGTTTGTCATTGACTAACTACACTGTCTTGACAAGTCACTGCACCTTAATGCATCACTATCCATAATCAGGAGTTTGCTAAAATTACACCTGGCACATTGTGTATGCTGCCATTTCTAAAGAATTCAAAGAATGAAAAGCACTAGATAATTATTAAATATTACCTACTGGTTAAGAATATCACTTTGAAGAACAGTTATCTCTTGAAAACAGCCTTTTTAAATAAACAGTGTGTTACTCAGCGAACTTGGCTGTTGTAATTTATTCAGAATCATTGTCCTTGGCATGGTGACTGTGCAAGAATCACAGAATCATCACAGAATCAAAGAATGGTTTGGTCTGGGGGTACGTTAAAGATCACTTAGTTACGATTCCCCTGCCATGGGTAGGAACATCTTCCACTAGACCAGATTGCTCAGAGCCTCATCCAACCTGGCCTTGAACACTGCCAGGGATGGGGCACCCACACCTTCTCTGGGCAACCTGTTCCAGTGCCTCACCACCCTCTCACAGTAAAGAATTTCCTCCTAATATCTAATCCAAAAACTACTCTCTTTCAGTTTGTTATTTTCAGGCTTATTGCTGCTGAAAACTACAACACAGCTGAAGCACTCTTCCAAATCGTGCCTATGTGATTTCCAAATGTATTTTCCTAACAGGTTGTCCAATGACCAGCACAGACCCTATGCGAGTTAATTTGGCCTCTTCTTTCACTCTACACTCTGGGTAATCAGTGACAGACCCAGAAGCACGGGGAACAACCCAAAAAGGCCCTCAAACCCCGACCTCCCGCTCTCACGGACTGGCGGGGTGACGGTCACAATTAGGTTGGAAAACAGCTCTGGGACCAGAGCCCACGACCAAGGACCACCGTGTCAGCTCCGGGCAGAGGCAGCTGCAGCCCTTTCCTTTGTCGGTGCACAGCGGGTCAGAGCCAGGCTCACCGCCCAGCCTCCACCCCTCGGCGGCCCGGGGAGCCGCCACGTCCGGGCCGTGCCCGCTCTGAGGCGGCCCATCACGGCTCCTTCCCGCTGCCAGGCTGCGCCTCGCTCTCCCTTTTTAGGAACCCAAACGCGGCGGAGGAGGGCAGCCCGGCCGGCCCCGCCGCCGGCCCGGCCGGTGACTCACTCCCTGCCCCCGGCCCGGCCGCGCTCCCGGCGGCCGCCGCCCCGGCCGCTCCGCCCGCAGCCCGCCAGCCCCGCTCCGAGCGCTACCGGGGCGGCGGGGGAAGTGCTGCGGCTGTCACGGCCGCCCGGCCCCGGCACTGGCTCCGCGCCGCGGCGGGGTGGGCGGGAAGGGCGGAGGCTCCTCCCCTGGCGGCGGCGCGGGCAGCGAGAGCCCCTTCCCGCTGAGCGGCGGCCGCCCACTCCCCACTCACCGCCGGTGCCGGCTCCACATCCGCAGGGCAGGGCGGGGCGGATCGGGCGGCGGCCGCAGGCACCGGGCGCTGCCAGCACGGGCCGGGCCGGCCCTGTGTGACACCGCCCGCTGCGACACCGCCCGCTGCCGCCGCTGGCCACGCCCCTCACCGGGCCCCGGCCCGGCCCGGCCCGTGTCCGCCGCCTCTGCGGCCTTTCGGAATGCTCCCGTGCCAGTGTTTCAGCAACGCTCCTATGGACCGCCAGCTCACACTTCATCCTCTTGTTTATTTCCACCTTTTGCCGCCTGTGCTGCCTCCTGTCACAGACTCACCCAATCAGTTGGGTTGGAAAAGACCATCGAGTCCAACCTATGAGCAGCACTGTGTCAACCAGATCATGATATTGAGTGCCACATCCAGGCTGTCCTTAAACACCTCCAGGGATGGGACCCCACCGCCTCCCTGGACAGTCCATTCCAATATTTATTCACCCTTTCTGTGGAGAAATTCCTCCCAATGCCCAACCTAAACCTCCCCTGCCACGGCATGAGACTATACATCCTCTTGTCCTCTGCTGGTTTCCTGGGACAATAAACCCACCCTCACCTGGCTGCACCCTCCATTCAGGTGGTTGTAGGGAGCAATAAGATCACCCCTGAGCCTCCTCTTGTCCAGGCTAAACACCCCCAGCTCCCTCAGCCACTCCCCATAGGACTTGTGCTTCAGATCCTTTGCCAACTCCACTGTCCTTCTCCGGACTCACTCCAGCACCGCAATGTCCTTCCTGAATGGAAAGGTCCAGAACTGGACACAGCACTCGAGGTGTGGCCTCACCGGTGTTAAGTACGGGGGACAATCAGTTCCCCAGTCCTGCTGGCCACAGCACCTGATGGATGTCAGGATGCATTGGCCTTCCTCGCCACTGCTGGCTCATGTCCTTCTCTGGACGTGGCCCAAACCTCCTCCTGGAGCTTGAGTTATAAAAATCCTGCACTTCAGCTACTTTTCCAAATGTTGTTTTGTACAACAAAAGAGAACATTTTTGCATTTTGATACCAAGACTTTTGTAGAGAATATAGTTCCAAGCATCCATTTGTAGCTAGGAAGTGAGAAGTGTGACTGCAAAGCAGTGGTGGCAGGCAAAGGATGTGGCTAGCAAAGCATGCTCCCCTGCAGGGCTTGGGGAAGACTTTTCAACATATTTTGAAATAAATACAGATATTTTTATGGAAATTTTGTGATAAAATTTTGGTTTGTGTTTTTAGTGAGTATAAAAAACTAGCTTTTGGTGATGAATTTTTCTAGTATTTATAGCCAGTGAAGTAGTGAGGGTCTAGGGCAGCATGGAAAATGGGGATATGCAAATACTTGAAATTTAGGTACTAGAGACTGCACTGGAGAGTAGAAGACAGACACCATCTGTATCAGGTAGTTTGGGCAGAATGTCAAATTTCTTAAAGTGTATTTCAGTCTTGTCCAGCTTCCAGTGGCCTCACAATATAGTTATTCATCTCTGAGCATCACCTGCTATGAAAACTCTCACTTCCTGAAGAAGTAGCATGGCAGTAACAGAGAAGGGGGTTTAACAAAAAGGAGGGTTTAGATCTTATTCTTGTGGTTTGCATGTTGGATGTCTCCAGTTATGATGCATCTTACAAATATCCATAATGTCTTCATGGGCTTTGGGCCTCTAGCTTCTTGGCCTGACATCTTCAGTCTTCTAGTAGTTTACAAACAATTATTTTAAAACTATCTCTGACACCTCCTACATTTATGAGTTTTCAGTGGGGACTTGTCCAGTTACTTCAGCCCATGCAAATAGTCATTCAAAATCAATTTCTTTTTTGCTATCAAATTAATTTCTCTATTGGACAAGGTCATCTTATGGCAATATTGCTTGATGAGACTGCACATTTCCTTAATGTTGTGTATCCACTAGGTGTCACATTCTTGCTATGCAATTAATTCTTTACTGTTACACTTTCAGTTGCTCTCTAGAAAGTTCACATTTTGCTAGTCATGCATAACAGTTGGCACATAAAGCTGTATTCACAGAAGAAAAATAGGATTCCTAAGTAGATGGTGGATGTGTCTACAAAGTAATCTCCACATGCATACATTGCTGGCACAGTGGGAATAGTCTCACCAAAAAAAGTAAATTATTTTGAGCCAATTGCAGTGTTGTAGAGGCTAGAAATTTGCTCTTAAGAGGATTAGCTAATTTAAAGATGAATCAGATATGCTTATCCTAAATTTCAGACTGCACTAGCACTATAGCTAAATATAAATCCCAAGCTTGTGTCTGTCAGTGACTGTAGTCCAGCCTTGTGATTCTGCTAGCTGATTATAGCATTTTCATGGTCTGTCTCTGTCAGGCACTATGCAGACTGCAGACATAGTAGAATGGATGAGCTGTGGTAAGGCAGGAAGAAAAAGGGGCAAAAACTGAGGCAAAAGAAGAATCTATGAAAATTTCAAGAGCAGAAGGTTTATTTTTATTCTGTGGTTAACTCTCTTCTCCTGGACTAATGACTACCACAATACCTCACTAAATTAAGAACCCATTAACTTACTGTGAGGTGAAACTGGCTTTTACACTTGTTTGAAACTTCGATCATATTTTGAATATAGTTCAATGGCTGGCTGAGCCCATCCAGCATCTCACTGCCACTGAAAGGGTGAGATGTCACTCCCAGTCCACCACTATAATTTCTTTCTCCCTGTACCCACCCCTCAGTCCACCATTATAATTTCCTTCTCCCTGTACCCATATTGTCAGATCTAAGGCAATTAGGTCTGACGCTCCAGACTCCACACTTAAGCCAACTCTGGCATTCACCAGATCCATCTCTGAGTCCATTCAATTTACCAGCTCCATAGAAAAACAACCACTTTTGGTTTGTTTTGCTTTGTTCTCTTTCAGTGATTTAAATAAACTCAGATAAAGGTTAAAGAGCTGGCACAAGGAAATCCCCTTTCCATACAGCAATCCTTATTAATTCAAATGCATGTAGATGTAGGTACAGTATGACAACCATACTTCCCAAAGTCACATAATGAGATTAATATTGACTCTTATCTGAAGTCATATATATTAGCAATCATTCTCATAAGGTTTTAGCCATACTGGAACACTGTGTTATCATAAAAGTAAGGAGCAACTAACAGCAAAATATCCTTTTAACCCACAAGCTAATGATGTATTAGTTTGAGTGCAAAATGGATGATAAGATACCTAAAATTTAAGGCTAACATTAAATTACCTTATTATCAATAACAATTACATTAACATTTTAGTAATTAAATTTCAATCAATGTGTTTGTCAGAATAAGATACAGTGACATTTTACCAATTTTCAATGACATTTTTTGTCAGATTATACAAGATCTTTCCAAAAGTGTAATAAACATTATTAAACTGCATTCCTGCAAATGGAGGGTAAGTAATTTTTTGTGTCACACTTGGCACAGTTTTTACATTCTGACAGGAGTTTTCACGTAAGTGTGTTCAGGCAGTATGAGAACTGTTTGTGTCCAAGTATGAAAGCTTTGATTCATAAGCACTGAGCAACAAAGCTGATTGATTGTAATCTGCAAGGTACAAGGAAGACACATCTCTTCCATTTCACATTGTGTCCATCTGATTAGAAACATTTCATTTTAACATAGGTATCTATTGCCAAACAAAATCATCAGGGAACAAAAAGCCCTGTCCTGTCAAACAAAATGGAAACAACTTAAAAAGAGGAGGCTCTGCCTGCCTAAGCCAGAAAGAAGTTAGAGAAACCATTCCTAAATTATTACCCAGGAGAAGCAAGTAAAAGATAAAACATGTGTAAGATGTTATTCATCATTTACATGTGAAGAAAAATAAATTTAAAATTATCAAGGCAAACAGCATCCTAGCAGGTATCAGAAATACTGTGACTAGCAGGAATAGGGCAGTGATCTCCCCCTGGACTTTGCACTGGTCAGGCTGCACCTCAAGTCCTGTGTTCAGTTGTAAAGCCCTCACTCCAAGGAAGACATTGAGATGCTGGAGCAAGTCCAGAGAATGGCAATGAAGCTGGTGCAAGGAAGAGATCACAAGTCCTATGAAGAGCAGCTGAGGGATCAGGGATTGTTTAGCCTGGAGAAAAGGAGACTTTATCAGTCTCTGCAACCACCTGAAAGGAGTGTATAGCCAAGTGAGGGTTGGCTTTTTCTCCCAGGCAACCCGTAGAACAAGAGGAAATGGCCTCAAGTTGCACCAGGGATGGTTTAGATTTGGTGTGAGGAAAAATTTCTTCACTGAAAGGGTTGTCAGGGCTTGGAACAGACTGCCCAGGGAAGTGGTTGAGTCACCATGCCCAGAGGTATTTAAAAGCCATGTAGATGTGCCATTTGGGGACATAGCTTAGTGATGGACTTTGCATTGCTGGGTAACAAGATCTTAGAGGTCCTTTCCAACCTAAATGATTCTATATTTATTTCCTCAGAATTAGAGTAGCCTGCACAGCTGGGCGATGATGAGGGAGATCCATCAAGCCTAGTGATCTTTATGTTTTGGGAAAGTGAATAAAGTCAGTAATTTTACTGTCATTTTACATGAAGAAGTGTTTCAAAATTTAATCGCAGAACTTTGAAAACAATGCATCCTTTCTAATTTTCTTTTGAGATGCAGGTGTCTATGTTTAGGATGCCCCAGATGGTGAGCTAGAAACCTGGCTTACAGAGCCTCCCTGATTTTGTGAAAATAATATATGAATTCATGTAAAAACTTCACAATTAGACACTGGGGCCCAGTTAACATCAATGTGATAGTGTCAGGAGCAAAAAGGCTGAATTTTACTCCATTTAGACAAATGAAGCCATGAGGTTACTGAGGTTACAGTGCTTCTGTTTCTATTAGCTATCCCTTCATTGCTAAAAGAATGTAGTTTACTGGACTTCACCATCCACCTGCTGTGGAATAACATCCTATAACCTATGATCACTGGTCTATTCAGAAGTAACTCATCACTGGAATTTTCAATACGTACAGTTGGACTGCCTCCATTCAGTGACTGGCATACACCACCTTTTTATTCTCTCATCTGGAGACTTCATCAATTGTAAAGGCTGCATTTAGTATGTCCTGCAAAAACATCAACATTTTGTATATTTCAATTTTAAGGTAATTTTCTTTCTTTGCATATTTTATATTATAGAGAACAGTGCCTGTAATTCCACCTGGGCAGAACGTACTTGGTTTATCTGTTAGTGCATGGCTAGAAAAAGTACTGCACAGTCAATTGATTAATTACTATGATTTACTGGATAGCACATTTAACACATTCTAACAAAATGTGCAGTCTGGATTCATCAGTAGCCATGATGCCATGCCTGAGTCTGTGCCTCACAGAGGCAGTCCCTGACTATACTATCTGATGCAGCCTTTCTGCCTTTTGTGTTTTTCAAATACCTGTTTTAATAATATCTCTGCCTGGATTTAGGAACTGAATGGAGATTATTCTAAAAAGCTGAAAGAGCTTGAACAAGGTTTGGGCACATCAAGTTCAGGGATTTGTTATTCAGTAAAAGTTCTTCCAGCCCTACCTTCAAAGTAACTCTCACAGAAGATAACAACATGATAAATCTCCTTACAGTCCTATGCTGAGGGCTCTGAATTATGAATGGGAATTGCTGCAGGAGAGCTGAAGAAGTTAATGATTCCTGTTGTCTTTCACCTCTTGTGCCTGAATTCAGCTGTTGGACAACCACAGCATGAGGCTTTAAGACAAACCAAAATCAGAGAGAAGGAACACCATCAGCCATTCCAAATGACATCAGATATGAACATGGTGGTTTTTATCATGGTGTGTGAACTATTTAATGTGTTCTTACAGACAACTTCACAAGGTTATCTATATTGATTGCAAATGCCACACCTCTATACAATCCATTTTACTCTAATTTTTAAATAACTTGAATCATAACTTGGAAACTGGTCTCTTATGGAGCTCTTGATTATGAAAAGTTGAGTTCTGTAGCTTTTCTAGCTGATTCTTCACAGTGCCATAAACTAATTTCTCTGCAGAAATACGTTCACTTACATAGTTAGTCAAGGGCTGGCATAATGCTGGCAAAGCGATCTGACAGCTGTCCAACAGTTTTAAGTCTAAAGACACTGAGATCTGTTTTCCTTTCATGCAGTATACATGTTCACTGTAAGATACATTTCCAAGTCTGCATATAATTTCTTTGTTTAACTGCTATCCCCTAGTATGAATTGTACACCTGTTTCTTTGAATGTTCTCACCATTGCTTGGAAAATGACAAAACTATAAAACTACAAAACTATGAATATCCTACTGCTATTAATTGCTATTTCTAAGGGCCCAAACTTGTCATTATTACATAATGTCAGTCTAGTTTTACGTGCTGCATCTATATATTCAGATTCATATCTTCACTGTCATTTTCAGATGACCCCAATTTCATGCAAACAGGTGTTTACTCATCAAAGACTTCAAAACAGAAATAAAATTGCAGACCTTGAATAAATCACTCTTAATTTTTTGATCAAAATAAAATTGTGATCATTGGACTTCATAAAATTATGACCCTTGCCCACTTCGAAACCAACAACACCAAGAAAAAAAGAATTTAACTAATGAAAGCAGCATTTGAAATAGTCAGTGAAACATTTTAGCAATCACTGAAGTAAGACTAGCTATTAAAGAAAAATGGGATGAGTCAAAAGAGAAAGCCTTTTGCTGTGATCTCTTCTACAGCGTACTGATGAGAAAAGTACTGACAGAACTAGGAGGTGAGCGTGTGCTATTGTTAAAAGACTGCATGTGCTGATCTAGTTCAGCATGTACTTTCAGTATCCAGCTATTTCCTTGAATGCAAAGTCACATACAGTTTTTCAACATCTATGTTCACGTGGGTCCCAGTGCTATCATCAAATGCTCAGAGCACAGGGTAATAAAGAGATATGATATCTTCTGGCAGTTCAGGGGAACATAAGGCACTCAAAGTGAATCTGAAAAAATGTTTAACCTGACTTTTCTGCTATAGTCATACATTCAAAAGCACCAGATACAAAATATTTGTAATGTTAAAGATATTTTATAAAAATTCCAACTAATTAGAGACTAATATATTATCTTTCTTAGTATCAAGTGTTTCACTTAAAACTTAGTACTATGAGTCTGTACAGAAAAACCTTGAATTTATCAAGGTCTTTGAATTTCTCTTTTATTTCTGTGGTCTATAATTCTATAATCTGATTTGAAGCAGGCTGAGATATAGCAAACCTAATTTTAGGAAGAATTTATTTTAGTAAAAATCATCTCCAATCAGCCATTAGAAATGCAATGTGGTAGAAAGCATGAATTCTATTTCTGTTCTCAGTTCCTTCTGAAGCAGATGTCTAGTGTTTGTCAAGAGGGAATGGCAGAGGAGTGTAGGATTTGCCCTGTTTTAAGTTGCAGAAGGGAGTGCTCCCTTGTGCTCGTACTACAGAGAAATAATCTAAGCAAAACATTAAATTAAAGAATTCTCCATTCATAATGTCATATGCCAAGTACAAGTCAAGAAGAGATTAACAATTAATGTTGCCCTTAAAATTCTTTTGCCTGGGGAATCTGAAGTCATGTACCAAAAACAGAGAATGGAATGCAAGCTTAATTTGGGGTTTCTTCCCTTTTCAGGAAAAATAATGTTTTATTTGGCATTACGTTATGTAACCAGGAGTCTGTGTTCACTTCAGATTTAATGAGGGTGTAAGGTGTCTGGGTACAGACAATCTCAGTCAGTCCAGCCTAGGTGTGAGTGGGTGTATTTAAAGCTGTATGTGAGTCACAGCAAGTCTTGCTAGTACTGCATGTATCTAGAGCCCATGGAAGCATAAAACTTTATATGTTACTGCAGTTCTGGGGTGCATGGAGGCTCTAACAAAGTCAGCAGGTGAAGGCTTCTCTCTTCTGTGCAGGGCCATGCATTGCCACCCTGGCCACACTGAGCTGTGTGACAAGAACACACTGCCCTGGAGGCACATAAGGTAGGCAGGGCCCGGGGGCAGGCACACACAACAGGGTGGACCAGCAGTGCAGGCAGAGATGTACTTTAGAGACAGCCACAGCTCCTTCCCAGTGCTTGGGACTGGTGGCTCTGAGAGAAGCTGCAGTGCTACACTAATAGCACCAGGTCCCTGGACTACAGCAGAGAACAACCTGGTCAAGGCCAGTGTGGAGGTGTGGGAGGATTCATCCATTGCTTTATGAAGTCCACACCTGCAACACCATGATTCTTTCTCACTTGACTGTGAGAGAACTGACTGCTCTTCCGGACACTCTGGAAATGCTGGGAAATACCGAGTGACTGTCAGCACCCATTTATGTTGTCACTCTGAAGCTGACATCTTGCTAACAGAAGCAAGAGTAAGAAGCAGGGCTGGTTCTGTCCCCAGCTGAACCAGCTTGTCTGAACTGAAATCCCACCTCCAGACTAAGTGGTTTCAGGTGTCCACAAGCAGTCATCATGCCAGTGTAGGTGCACAAGTAATACATGCAATCCTTCAGGCACCGCCCCATGCCCTTATAAAGGACTGGTGGTAAGGGCTGAAAAGCTGCCCTTAGCGGTATTTAACAGTATATTCAGAGAGATGGTTTTCCACACATCAGATAGGCAGGACCGGCAGAATTGAGGATCTTTGTATGTCTAGAAATATGGATCTGTGCAACTACTGGTAGAACAGCCTGTTCTGGGCCAGTTGCAGCTTAATATGGTTGTGTACTCTGTGAGAATGTGTGCAGCTGCAGAGCTTTACCAATTCAGAGAAGATGGAAACTCACACTAACCTAGGTTTGAGACATCTAAAACATGTGATCTAAAACATTTTGGGCATTTAACATTCTTAGAAGCAGGGAGATTGGTAGGTGGCAGTAATAAGATGGGTACTGGCAATATTAGATGGTGTCAGTAACAATATCTCATGCTGAAGGTGATGATCTACTTGGCAGCACTGAACTAGCATGCTGGAATACTATAGATAGCAACATCAACTAGCCAGAAGAAAGGCATGTTGGGAATATGCTTGGATTTTGCATATCCTTTGCGTAGGCACCTGTTAATAAGCAATGCTGAGTTATCAGATACATTAGATTTTTTCCTTGATCATTAGCAAAAAAATCAAATATACATCCCTCTCTGACTTTTTAAAGAAGGACCTTAAATTCAAAGGTGAAAGGTGTTTTCCCTTCAATGGAAAGTATTTGTGCCCCATTTAGTTAAATGGTCTTTCAGGAGACCTCAATATACTCACGGGACTTTGCTGTATGACCAAAGTAATGTTGTATGATAAATATGAAGCAAAAAAGTATGTTTAAGTTTCCCAAAAATGTTAACATTGATTTAAAAAATACAGAGCTTTTATGGTAAGATGTAATATTATTTGCACAATATAATTTAAATTATTTTTATGGCCATTTTGCAGCTTTATACATTACTATCTTCCTTGATTATACTATGTAGATCCGCAATTGTTTTATTAATTTTTTATTTGTTTGTCATGGGATGATTACATTTGATTATTGTTTTATTCATTATGACATCATTCCATTTTCTGAGGGATAGAGAGGGTAATAAAGGCACTTCATCAAATTGAGGACTTTTAATTTCAAAAGCTATATATTTGTTATTTTAAATGTACATGTTTGGTATAGGACAAATTCAACATCATTTGAACATATATGAGTAAGGAGAATTTTTTTTTAAAATGATAGTTCCTTAAAAGACCAGAAGCCTTTTACTGACCTTTATTAAGCTTCTTCCATATTAGATACCAAAATCAAATAAAAATTGAATCCCAGTAATGTATCCACTGCTGTACTCTATACAGTGTGGAGTCCTTTCTTACATAACTCACACACACATAATTTTTTAATATGATTTATTTGCCTTGACTCCACTAAGTCCAGCCCATGTAACTGAAGTATAAATGTTTGTATTTTCAGTGTTGCACACCAGTGCTCTGAGACATCTAGATGAGGAATTGGTTCCCCAGATAGGTTCCTCCACACTGCTGTTACCTGGAGTGTCAGCTGAAGCTCCCCAGGTGACCTTTCAACCGCCACTCACAGAGATTATCAGCATGATCTAGTGCCACTTGACACACCCTTGGGTATCAAAGGTATCTGCAGAGGGCTGGCAGAGACAACACAGGACTGCAGACAGCCCTGCACTGTGCTGAAGCACCAGTGGAAGTACAGCAGAATACACCATACAGCAGTGAAAATGGTACAAGCAACACAAATGTGTTCAAGCACCTTATTTAGGTCTTTGCTTCTCTAGCTAGATGGGCATTTTATCTGTCTTCTCAAGAGACGAGTGTTCTGCATCAGCCTCAAAAGCCAACAGCTCTCTACACAAGAAGTTACCCATCAAGGACATGACTGCATACATTTTTCTCATTTTGATTAGCAAGCATAAGCATTATTTTTTTTCTTTTGCACAGCCTACAGTTACACCTTCGTACATACATCTTTCTCTTATTTCTCCAGCAGCACAAACCATAATGAAACTTCAGGTGTGCCCACAAAGAAAATAAACAGTATTAAATAAACACATCAGTATGATTACTTAGCCACACATCAGTAAGCACTTGGAACGTTTTGACAAGAGTAAACTTTAAAAGTTTCCCCTTTCTCCTCGGAATTTCTTTACATGACCAAACACCCTACACAACAAAATGCTCCCTGTAACATACAGAGGTAGATGTGTGCTATGTTTAATCCAATTAGCATAGTTACAAGTAGTGGTGCAGATGCATAGGCCAGACATTATATACATTTATACATTATTCAAATCAGAATACAAGCCAGAAAAAAAATCCAGCAACATGCTCTGAACTTTCTTGTTGTTTTCTTAGGCTTCCAGCAATCAGTAGCCAAAGGACTGAGATGCAATTTGTCTCTGGCCACTGTCTTCAATGCCAGTCTAGAGACACCTCCCACTGCCTACTCCCTTATCTACAGTTCTGTCTCCTCAGTCTTCAACAGCACCACATTCCACTATTTCTATCACATGAAAAAGTACTTCCCAATGATTTTTTTCATCTATACCATGATTCACAGGATGCTCCTAATTCTTCTATTGTGAGGTTTTGTGAATGCTTGCTTCTTGTTTACCTTTCTGCACATCCATTGCTTTAAAGATTTTTCTTGTACTACTTTCCACCATCACTCTTCTAGGCCAATAATTTTAAACTATTTAACTTCTCCAAACATGAGAGAATAACATAGTAGTTACTCTTTAACTCTGAAAGTTTCTGCCACTCTTCCTTCAACTTCTTCTTGTTCTAGGCTGCTATACCTTTTTCAAAATGGCATAAGCAAAACTCTGTACAGGAGTAAGAATACTTCAGTCACAATTAAAATACTTGATTTATTCCTTCTGTACACTTACTTTCCCTATCCCATGACTAAAACAGAAGAATTCATGTAAGGTGTTCCAGGAAATAACTTGCAGCCACAGCACTACAAAAATGAAATTGAATCTTTATCTCTAAATATTACTATTCTCATAAGTTACACAGTGTTTGGCCTTTACTTGGCATAATTGTGCCATTTTTGTAACTGACTCTAAAGAAATGCAATAGTAAGCTGTTTGATGTTACACAGGGTATACTATACCTAAACCCAGAGATCTGCAAAGACAAAAGTTCTGCTGAAACCAAGGTGCCAGGCAAACTGACTACTACATTTAAAAATCTGAAAAATATTCAATAACAATCTATTTGTATTGCCCAAAGGAAAAAAAAAAAAAAAGGTAAGATGAAACCAACTGTCTCATGTAAAGCGTATCCAAGCAACAACTCTAAGACTCAAAAGAAATAGGTCATGTGAAGAGAAGCACTAAATTTAGTAATCAAATGTACATTCAGTAGAAAAGATAAAGAAGCTTTAGTGAAATAACGTAAAGAAAAAAGAAATTAAGAGATTTCTGAAGCTGGGAGACACGAGACAAAAGATGTGCACTTGGTTGCAACTGTGCAATTGAAAAGAAATTCCATGATAGTTGGCTGAGTTAAATATGTGTGAAACATGAGATAGAGCAGATTTTGGTACAGTATTTTATTTTTGGTCAGTTTTACCCAAAGCTTGATAAGAGCTCTAGCTCATTGGATCTCTGCACAAGCAGACTGAAGTCATGATATGTTAAGCTGGTACAAAAGTACAATGGTAAAACTTCTACTGAAATTACAGAGTCTTGCAGGCAGCCACTGCAGTTTGCTTTTCAGTGTAATTAGGTCGGTGACAGAGTTTTCCTCCATTACACAGAATTGCACACGACTTAATGAAAAGGTGTGACCACAGCTGCTGTTGGCATCTCACCTGAGCCTAGTCAGTTCAGCTGAAGAACTTGCTCACCAAGGAGCTTACCTGGAGGTGTGACAGCTAGGTGTCTTGAGCCACTGATGTGGTAATGCTGAGAGAATCACTCTGTTCCACAACTTGTTACAAAAAAAAAATTTTTAAAAAAAATTGTACTCTCTTCGTCCCTGAAGAATTTTTACTCCATTTCAGAGACTGTCTTGTTAAATCCTTGGACACTGATGGATGGCATTTTTTGTAATAGGAGAGTTTCTGCCACT
Organism: Oenanthe melanoleuca; assembly: GCF_029582105.1. NCBI lineage: Eukaryota > Metazoa > Chordata > Aves > Passeriformes > Muscicapidae > Oenanthe > Oenanthe melanoleuca. The sequence goes on from NC_079335.1 coordinate 107,739,936, forward strand.
TCAGATGCACCAGCTTTGCCACTCACAAGAGCTTTTCTTCCATTGTTAAATTGCAGATTTTCTCACCTTTGGATAAGGTCTGAATTCCACGGGCACTCCCTGCCCAACACAGAGGTAGATCATGCAGCTTTGACAGTAGCTTCAGAAGAGCTAAATTAGGAAGAACGTGGAAACTCACAATATCCAGGAAAGGGTTGACTCATGAGCAGCAGAGCCACTTGTCCTTTCCTATTACTTAGCTCAAGACTCATCAGAAAAATCTGTGCTCTGGGGGTGCTTGCTTCCCACAGCAATATCTCAGCACCATTCTGCTGCTGTGGGAAGAAGCAGCTTCAAAGCCAGCCTTCTCCTGAGTCCTGTGGGATATACCAGTGGGAGAAAGTATACTTCTCTCAGAAATGATAGCTTATTTTCATTCAGAAGGTTAAAAAACTGACAAAAAAAATGCAGTATATATACTTCTATATGCTGCAGCAATTTGAACATTATGATTACAGAAATACAATTTCATGTTTAATATAAATTCATCCTGTAGATTTGCTGTCTCTGGGAGTAGCCATTGATTTTGCTCTGTGGGCACTGCTGAAAATAGTGGGCAGAATAGGATTATCTAATGATGCTAAATTTGCCTTTTTTTATCAGCAACTGACATAGCAAAAAACACTGGCTGAAACCCAGACAAACATGGCAAGTCTGAGGTGGGAACTAAGATATGTGGTATAAAGGGTAGCACTGTGGTTTGAATGTGAATGCAAAGGTTGAGTATATTTAGAAAGGACAGTGCATATCTGTCTGTCATCAGCACCCAGTTAAACAAACAGAAAAAAAGCCATGGAGAGCAAGACAAGCAGCAGTTACATGCCTCCAAGAGAAAGCTGAAAGAAGAAACTCTAAACAGACATTATGCTTTATGTAGCTTGATTTTTTCTCTTTCCAAGGAAATGGGACTTTGTGAACATTTTTTGTAAATTAAAACAGTGGACTATAGACATACCTGGGTTCTCTGTCATGGCATTCCCTAATTTAAAAAAAAAATAAAAAAAAAAATTCATAAGGCTGAATCTACCAGCAACAGAGGCTACAAAATTGGGGAGTGGGGGAAGTACTTTAAACTGAGCTTAAGCAGTTACTCATCTTGACATTGCCTTACAAAAGTGATCTTTATGTTGAAAAGGCCAAACTCCAAGGAGAAAAATATTTTCCATTCTACTACTACTTACTACTGCCATTTTCTACGAGCTAGAATGAGTAAAAATATCAACTATTTCTTTTTTTGCCTTATAGAGACCTAATACTTTATTATCAAATGAGAACAATAAAAAAGGGACATTTTCTCTCAAAAGAAGAAAAAACAATTATAACAAAATATGTTGACTGACTAACAGTTGCTTTCAGTGTTCTCTTCACACACACAGCAGATTTTACTAGTTCAGGTAATTATTCTTTACTCATGTTGTACACATGAATAACTGGGACCCAATAGGGATGAAAAACTCTGAGCTATTTTGATTAATCAGATTGAAAACACTTATTGTATTTCAAGTACAGAGGTTTCAAAATAATATTTTCAACAAAAAAGTCTGCAATATGAACTTATTTCACAAGAAAAATGACTGGAAATTCTCAAGTTCAGAGTTTACCAGATACCAAGTACAATACCCATAGAAGGCTTCCTGTATTTACTCATGGCAGATGCTTAAGAGATTGTTGACCAGTTGAGTATTGCAACATATACTTTAGGGATTAAAAAAAAAAAAAAGTCATTTTATGTACAAAGAAAACTCCAAAACATTGCACAAGTTTTTATTTACAACCAACAGGGTGAAGATGAGATCAAGATTACACCAGAGAAGTTGCAACGTGTTTCATAGGTAAATTAATTTAACTAGGATCAGGATTGTGAGGAGGATTTTTTGGTTTGAAACCTTTCACTAGTATCAAATGGAGTGGCATGGGGTCCAGGCCATGAGACAGGGCAATGGATGTACTGGTGGACAGGATCCACATTTTACAAAATCCTGTAGTGACAGGAAAAGGGGCAACATTTTCAAACTTTAGAACACAAGATTTATATTTGATATAAGCATGAACTCGCTTGTGATGAGAGTAGTGAGATACTGAACAGGTTGCTGAGAGAAACTGAGGATGCCCCATCTCTAGGGGTGATCAAGTTCAGGTTGACAGGGCTCTGAGTAACCTGGTCAAGTGGCTCACTGCAGTGGCATTGGACTGGACAACCTCTAAAGCTCCCTTCCACCCCAAACCCTTCTGTGACTCTATAATTCTATGACATTAAAAACAATCAAAACAGAGGGCTGAAAGGTCCTCAGAAAGTCATACTAACAGTCTCACTTATACCTACTAAATTTCTGATTATGAAGGAGATGCACATGCCCTGTTCTTAAAGTGACAGACTATAATCATACCACTGTCAACTTTTTTCCAGTACCCTACCCTTCAAAAACATTTTTCCTAATGTCTAACCTAAACTATCCTGGTTGCAATTTCTGCTCCTGGTGGACATAGAAAAGAAGTTATTCCCATCTCATCAGTAACTTCCCATATACTTGTGGACTGCTGTCATTCTCCTACTCTTACTCTTCCCTAATTAACTAATCTGAAATAATTGGCTATTTCCTTTAAGCCCCTTAACCTTCTGGTTGTTCTTTAGGTGGTCCACATAATTTTTCACGTGCAGCATTCAAAACTAGCTTTACAACTTTGAAGCAAAGCAGAATTCCTTTCCAGGTCTTGCAAACTCTAATCCTCATAACACATCCTACCAGAACACTTATCTTTTTTTTTTTTTTTGGCAATAACAAGCCATGGTTGACTCACACCCAGTCTATGACCACTCAAAGCCCAAGTTACCGTTGTACACAATTTCTGCCTAATCAGTTTGCCCTACCAGCTGATTATCCCTGCCCAGGGTTGCATCTGTTTTGGCTGAATAACTTTTGATTTTTTCATATTTCTAACTGAAGATAATTTTTTATTTTTTCCCTACCCTCCAGCATACCTGCTCCCTCCCAGCCTGATATATATGTGAATTCAATAAACATTTTCTCTTTTATAAGCATGCATACATGTCACTAGGTTCTGAATCTGTGCAGTCCAACTTGATACACAATTCCATTTTGATAGAAAACCACTCTGTAACTCTAGTTTTCCAGCAAGTGTTACACACACCTAGCTGCAGACCAACATGGAACACACATTATTAACCAATATGGACCGCACATTCCATATGGGAAGCACATAAAAAGTTTCCTGAAAATCAAGACATATTGAATCTAGAGCTCTTCTCTATTCATAAGGTATGTCATGTTCTTGTAAAGGCAATCAGATTTTTGAGGTGTGAGTTCTTGTTGCCAGTTACTCATCCCTATGTTATTTGTCAGGAATGTAAAAATATATTTTTCACTATTTTTCTAGAAAATAATATAATATAGCTTAATAATATAGCTTAATTTGCTTAATAATATATAATATATAATAATACCTTTTTTTCTCCTTCCTCTGTCCACCAGGCTTGTCACTTTACAGCCTCCGTCTATCTTACCCAGCACCCATAACTTATGTTGATTGCTGACATTCAAATATGACACTCATATTACTCAAATATGTTGATTACTGACACTGGGGTTATGTTAGTGAGAGCTTTAAATACTCTAGGACATAGTTGAAGGGAGAATTCAAGTCAATTTGAAAATATGTGGCTTCAACATTCTGCCCTTTTCTTAACTGAAAATGCACCTTGCTAGTGCATTCGCTTCCTTATTTTACTACCTCAGATAGTGAAATCTAGAAGGCACTGCATTCCTGACATCTTTTAGTCTTCTCACTTTACAATTAGAGTACACTTTCTATTTCACACAATTAATGAGCTTCTGGAGCGATGTGGGGGTTTTATTTCACTTGCTAATTGCATTTCATGTCATGCTCGTCTTTCTGATTTTGTTCTCACATGCTTCTGTTGTACTTTTATTCTCAGCCCTAACAACAAACAAAAGCTAACTTACTTTCTCCCTTCCTGTAGGTTTGTCTCTTCAGTTTGAGTGGTTTAGCTGAGCTGGTTTCTTAACTCTAAGTTCATTGAAAAATGCCTTCCTGACTTCTGTGGGGTTCATGTTGATCATACTCCGTGTTCTAGTCCTGCAGATCACTAACCTCACATCACTTTGCCATGTTATGTACAGTCTCAACTAATGCTTTCCCTAACCTTTTCAGCTACTTGCTTCTTTCTGGCTGTAATCAAAACTAGAATAGCCTTATTGCTCTGTGTAGACTTCTCCAGAAAATCTGGAAGGCTCAATTGCCTCCAGCCTTGTGTTCATGTAGGTATTCACATTCACAGGTGAGGGAGAAGAAACAAGAAGGCTGTGGCACAGGGACACAGCTTAAATTACATGCCCTGTCTCATGCAGTAAATGTCTCATCATCATGAGTTCTTCACAGGGACCATGTATGAGCCAGACAGACACAGTTACAGCACCATCCATGGGAGCACCCTTTCACCCACCTGAAAACATGAGAGCTTGTCTCTCCCCAGCCACTCCTGTGTCTAGGAGGGAATTTTAGGTTAGTCACGTGTGAGTCATGAACTCTGGAATAGCCAAGAATGACAAGATGGAAGTTTTGCCTAGCAACACAGCCTGTCACAGCCTCAGCTGCTGAATATACTGATATATTAATAAATATGTATCTAGGCACCCCTCTGTGCAGTTCACTTGCTCCTTGAACCCTTAAACTTCTGCTGGCCTTCTGGTAGCTGACTCTTACACACAGTTACTCAACTTCCTACTGCAACTACTATGGGCACGTTTTCAAAATGTTGCCTGTAGGGCAGATAGAGGCTATGAAAGCAAACCCACTCTGAGACGGTGTGAACAGCAGCTTAGTCAGGACTGCCCTGTCCTTTACTCCCATCACATGATCATGGTGAAGTCAACCTATACTCATTTAAAACTCTGCCTACGCCCACGTTCATCTAGGAAACAGAATAACATGTAGCAGACACACTAGGAACACAATAAGTGTGTTGCCACTGGTCTCAAACTGCCCCTCCAGTTTGGAGGGAAGAACTGAGACAGAGTCCACAAAGTAGTAGGGCAGATCAGAAGTCAAATAAGCTGCCCAGAGCTGCCATAGTAGTGTAGACAACTGGGGTCTGAGAGGGCCCAACAGTATGGGTCTCCAGTTTCCACTGAAAACTGACACAGTTATGACTTTTTGTTTCTTCAATGACTTAACTAGGGCTGAAACATCCTGCTGCCATAGTACTGAGGTCCAGAACCAGGCAGAAGCAGCTCAGTTAATGTCAGGATTCCTCCCACACCTCAGTAACACAGAGAGCCCTCACCAGGGAAACATAGACAACAGGGCTCTGGGCAGAGTTCCTCATTTACATCTTCAGTATTCCAGTGCTATTTGGGCTTCTGCTTAGGCTTAGCCACTGCTAACTCCAATTCCTGCATCTCCAGTCCCAGAGGCAACTGACAAACAGTCTTCTCTCCTGAAGGACCACAGCACAGACAGACAGACCTCCAGTGACAGCAATGCATGGACAGGAGATCCCAGTGGCATTCTATAACAGCTCCAAGGTCCTCCTGCCATCATAAACAGGTTCATTTGCAGAAACCAATCAGTTTTATTCTGCTTTCTCCCTTTCTCCCTGCTATTCTGAGGCCCTACAAAATGTCAAAATAAGAGCAGGCATAATAAATGACCTTACTTTCATATAAACATGTTTTAACAGTCTTAGTCTGTAATACTTGGCCAGGTCAACCCCTTCTGCAATTTGTTGCTCAGACTGATTTTAGCAAGCTGCAAACTGCAACTGAGGCAGTTGGAGAAGTAGCTTACTCATGGGTAAGCATATTAAATATCACTTATTAAATAGAATGGTACTAAACTAATTCAATAGTCAGGGCCAGATACAAGCCCCACTAAGCATCAGTGCAGAAAAGTGAGATTAAACAGTAGCAGGGACCATTCCCTTTGAGGCATTTTCAGTGTTCAGAAATTTTTCTGAAATACAAAACTGGAAAAATTAATCTGAACTATTTGCTTCTCATTATAATATAGCTGTCTTTCATTTATTGACACTGAACTGCAGCATTAGCCATCTGATGCACAACTCTTTCTTCTACCAGCAATATTTATCCACATAATCAAACCAGCTCTGAAGAAACTGAGTAATTGCTCAGTAAGAGAAAGAAAGACTGCTACGTGGGAGTGGGCAGCTTGTACAATTATAGTCTTAAACAAGTGTAACCAATTACTGTTCGGGTGAGCACCACTGAATTAAAATCACAGAGATAATTGTGTCTGAACACTTGCATATTCCATGAGTAGGATGTAAATCTCACTTATGAGGTTTTAAACTTACTATTCTATTGGAATTAAGAAGAAATAAAATCATAGCATTCAGAGTTATTGTTTCAGGCTGTTTGCAAATTCTAGCAGCCATCGTTGCAAACCTTTGCCAGTGATCATATACTTCTACACATACTGATAGTCACTTTTCTCATAAAATCTTTCAGAGCAATAATAAAAATAAATACACTCTCCTGAGAAAAATATCAGATTGCCAAACCATTGTGACACAGCCAAACAAACTTTAGCTGAGATTGTGTAATCTCAACAATCGCTGTTGTTAAACTGCAGAATGGTTTTAGCTGAGAATTACTTCAGCTATTACCAAATTCACCTTATACCTTTTATCAAAGGATTTCAGAAACCAAAAGAAACAGTAATCATCATTCCATCTGTTTTTCTAAAAACAGCTTTAGAGGTCAATGACAAAATTCAGAAGAAATGCAGGACTTAAAATCTTGTCGCCACTCCTTCCACTTGCTGCACTTTGCTGCTTTGTTTCAATTAAGGTTTTTTGATTGCTTAATACAAATGCAGTTCTTATCCAATTTCAAGTAACACAAACAATATTATGAGGCCAAATGCTGTCTAAAATAAGCACATCCCAGCATTCTCCTCCCGGTAGACATGGCTGCACTTAAGTCTTTCAAAACACTTGAAAATGACAATCACAATAAGCACTCTACTTGGAATCGCCTTAGGGACAGATAATACTTAATTCTGCATCCACAACTCCTAATTTGCTTTTTAGATGTAAAAACAAGCATTACTACCTGGAACACCTAGTGCTGGCTAGCCCTGCTGCCCTCTTTGCAGGCCTTGCTGAGCCAGTCGGCCGAAGACCTGTCTGTGGGGGAGCTGACGCTTTAGTTTGGGTTCTGCTCTCTCTCCTGCGTTACTTGTCAGCTGTGTGCTGGCACGGGGCCTCTCCAATGCCCGGCAGGAAAACAGGGGGGAACTGTAGATAGGCACGGTATGCCGGGTGTGTACACAGCATGTCTGCACAGTGCACAGTGTGCACAGTACAGGATACACACACATGCACTGTGCACCCCACACTCTCGGGCAAAGCCGCCCCTCTGTCCGCCCGGGAGGCCGAGGCCCTTCTGCACGGGCGTCACCTGCGCCGCCATCCCGGCATCGGGAGCCTACCACCGGGAGCCTTGCTCCAGCCACGCCGCTGGCGGGCAGCTGGGGAGCGCCCGGGACCCGCTACTCTTGCAGGGCACCGTGCCCGACCCCCACACACCGCCCTCACACGCCCCGGGCGCTGCGGGCACGGCCGGGCCGCGCAGGGCGGCGCTCGGGCTGTGGGCGGCCCCGCGGGGATGACGCGCGGCGGGCGGGCAGGAGGAGGGAGGCAGTACGAGAGGGAGGGGCCCGTGATGGCCGGTGCCGCCGCCGTCGCGCTGTCCCTCGCTGCGCTGCCGGCCACCGCCGCCGCCGCCGCCCCTCCGCCGCTGTCAGCTCCCGACCACCGCACCGCCGCCATGGCCGAGGAGGAGGCTTCCAGCGAAGGGTGAGTGCAGCGGCCGCGGGGTGACCTCCGTCCTCCCCGCGGGTATCCTGGAGGGCGGCAGGAAGCCTTTCGGGGTGCCCGGGCCGTGCCGTGCCGCCGCGGGTGCTGCTCCTCCGTCTCCTCTGCCGCCGGCCCGTCTGCCCGCGGCGCCTCCGGGCTGCGGGGCTGCGGCCGGCCCCAGTGCCGGGGCTGCGGGGACATCGCCTCGCCGAGCGCCCGCCGGGCTCCGCGCTCCGCTCCGGCCCTGCCGCGCTCCGGCATCGCCGCCTGGGCGCTCCCCGCCGTGCGGGCACGCTGCCTGCCATGTTTGCTGCCGCTCAGCCCGCCTTCCTGCCATGGCTTCCCGCCTTCTGGCACGGGCAGGCTCCCGGCGGGGTTTGCCACCGGCTCCCTGCGAGCCCCGTGTCCCCGCTGCTTCGCCTTCTGCGCCGGTGCTCCGCCGTGGCTGACAGCTGTTGTCATTGCCCACCTGCCCGCAGGCGTGTCCCTGCGCGTTTTCTGCCGCTTTGCTCTGGCGTACGTACGCGCTCCGGCTGTCATCCGCCGTTCGCTCTGCGCCCCAGAGGTCACACGGCTGTGTACAGTCCTGGCGCATGCTCCTGTGTGCCTCTGCGGCTCTACCTGTGCCTTCAGATACCGCGTCTTTTCCTTCCATCCGTTCGATACATTCACTTAAATTTGGAGCAGAGAGCGCTTGAGCCTCTGCGGCTCTATCTACAGATACCCCATCTTCTGCTTCCATCCATGGATTTGGAGCTGAGTGCACTTGTGCCTCCGCAGCTCTATCTGTGCGTACAGATACCCCATTTTCTCCTTCCATCCATCCGACACATCCACTTGGATTTGGAAGAGAGAGTGCACTTGTCAGCCTCTCTGCGTCATCTTTCTATACAAGTAGGCGATGAGAGGACATCTATAAATTGCAAGCATACGCTGTTGCTCTTACTTTTCCAGTACCTTGCTAACTTTTTCTTTGCTTTCGCTTTCTTTTCTTCACCCAAGGCATTCATGTCTACTGAAATGACTCCTATGGCATAAGTTACCCTGCCTCTACATATATCTCTAGTACTTGTTTGTAACCACTTAAACCCTTGATATATGACTGTAATATAGCTAATAACCATTCTTCTGCCTGAAATTACATAGTTCCGCACTATATCTTTTATGTGTACACGTTGAAATGGTTATATACAAGTTACTAATCAAAGGTCTGTTCTTCAATTCGCATGTTCTTTACATACTCTACAAGTATGCCTTCTTAAGTGTATGCTTTATTTCTTGTTACACTTAAGCTTCCATTGCAGACCCATTTTTATACTCTACCATTGCCTCCAAGTATGTTGTCTACCCATGTAGAATAATACACTCATCCTATCTCTGAGTTTGTTTACCAAACGTACTTCATATATCTGCTGCTCACTTATCTCAAAGTTTGTTCCATCATGTTTTATGGTTCTAGTCCAAACTGTGCTCTAGCTCTCATATCTAGCTCTGCTTTAGTCATACATGTGCTTTATTCCTTCTGTCAGATGTGTAAACATGCTTTGTAGGCATTGTTTACATGAATGTTTCCTCTTTCTCCATGCTTTAAATGTCAGCATATATATGGGTGGTATATCCTATTGCTGATTGCCTAGTCCTCAAAAACTAATTTCTTGCCTTTTCTTCTACATCTCCCTTCTTGCATAACTAAGTCTTGTGTTAATTTGAGCAGTCAGACTTAAAATTCTTCAGCTATTTGCATGAAAATCATGGCATGCATTCATGACTTCTTAATTAAGGATATTGCTATTTACATGTTGTCATATTATGTGTCTGTTTCGTTATCTTTCTAAACTATCTTCATTCTCAGTCTTGTTCTCTTTTTAGCCCTTTTTCCAGCTTGGGATTTTGGTATTTCATCTTACATATTTTCCTGCTCTGCCAGCTCAATCTGACGAAATCTGGGCTATCCATCTTTTCCAAATTCCCTGTTTTGCCATTATCACCATACGTACACAGCATTCTCATTTCAAATGCAAAATCCAAAAGCTTCCCTTTCAAAGCACTGTGCAGTTTTGTTTACTCTGTAACTCTGCACTCTCCTCTTTTCCTTAAAATAGCTTTCTAAAGTCTTCCCCTTCACACAACCTCTGCCTTCTGCAACATTACCTGCTTGAAACTACAAGTGAAACCCTTCTTGGTTCTGTGTTCTAAGTGCAAGTCTTAAAATAGCTCTGCCTCAGCCTGTTTTGTTTGTGTGTTCATTCAGCACATTAGCCTGAACTGCATTAGCTGTCTGGTTTGATCACAGAGTGCTGAGTGCTGCTGAGACGGTGCCAAGCACCCTCAACTCGAGTTGCCTTTCAGGATTGCAGGATCGTAGCACTCGTTGATCTGGATAGGGTTAAGCTGAATTTTCAAGAGGATTATTGCAAGTTTCTCATGTGGTTTACACAGCTGGATGGCTTTTAAGGGGTGTTGATTTTCAGAACTTCTGAACGATTAGACATTGATGTGGTATTTTTCAGAGCAAGCCTCCCAATTCACTAAAGATTTCTAAGAACAAAATCTCACCATTCTTTTCCATGAATTCAGAAAGTGTTGAAATATTAGTGCTTTTATTTGTTGGTTTCTAGCACTAATTAAAATTAGTGTTTGTTCATCTTCTGAAGTTGAGCAAAGCTCAGTACTTAGGGGAAGTTTATAAACAAGAGAAATATGTTAAATAATTTTTCATTTAGAATGCCATGGCAGTGATAGGAAGTTACAATATACCATCAAACCCCTAGATTAAATTACTAGTGACAGGTGCACACAAAGAATAAACGCAAAGTTCATCTGCTTTGAAAACAATAGTGTGACTCAACTTGTTATGCAACACACTTGTTTTTTTGCATTTTGGGAACTGTGCAAAGCATGGTGAAAACAGAATAACAGTAGTTCGGATACTTTCTGGAAGATCTCAGCTGAAAAATATTCATGGCCCTGTCTTGGATTTGAATTAGAAGATTAACTAAACAAATGTTTTCGTAGTCACAATGACAGTGATTGCTTGGCTAACATGTTACCTGCTAGTGATTTCCAAACCTGTTTACAGCCTTGGACCTCCTCTGTGTAAGTTTTAGATGGAGACTTCTGCCTGTGAGGCAGACAGCTTTATGTCAGCCTTTTGCCAGTATTGAATTCACTTATTCACTCCTGATGCAGCAGGACTGCTTATGGCTTGTAATGTAACTACGGAGAACAGCTAGTAAACAGAAAAAAGCTCCCTAAACACGTAAAAATGTAACTAGGGAGAAGAGCTACTAAACAGAAAAAGCTCCCCAAACTGCAATACTGGGGGTTTTTTCCCCCTCTGAGATAAGTGGAATAGTTTTCTTTAAAACGAAACTGTAAGGCATCTACATTACAAGACCACATCAAATTGCTTCTAAGTGGCTTTTAGTCTCACCAAATAGTGGCTTGGAGTAAAGACATACACTCTTAACACCAGTGTTCACAATTATTTTTATGTTATCCTTCAAGCTTGTTTGTATTACACAACTCAATTTTGAAGTGAACTGTTTGATTAATAAAGGAGGAATAGTTTATTAATGTCTTCTCCTTAGCAGGATGTTTCACAGTGTTACAGCATGAAGGGGCACTTTTCTCAGAATTTTTGCCTGAATTTTTTGATGGTTACATGATCCAGGTTTTAAAGCAAACTGAGTGGGTAGGCTGCTGAAAGCATCTGCACTTTCCTATAGTGCAGATGACCGAACACAGGTTTGGTCTACATGCAACCTACAACTTGCATTTTTAAAAACTGAGTGAGATGTAAGTGCAGTGTGGAAACCAGATGCAGGAAAAGTTGAAAGGTCATTTCCTTCCTCTTTTATGACTGTCTTTTTGTCTGGCACAGTTGTGTCAGTCACAGCTTCAGTACTTAATGCCTTTTGTGTTACATGCATGAGCTCATCAGAAGGTGTTTGTACGAGCAGGTTTTCAGGCATTTATGGGATTATTTCTAATGATTTCTGGTACTTGTATGAATCTTGTTCATCTAGATCTTTCATTTCCACTAGTGCAGACTAAATGGAGAGAGGGAAAGATGGCAAAATGTAACAGGGGCTGTCTTCTCATTCTGGTGGCAGAAGAAAGATGCTCACAACCCCACTTTACAAGTATCAAGCAAAGACACTTCTTCAGAAGCTGCCAAAATAGAATTAGAGGGGGTCTTAGCCCCAGTGGAAATGACAGTGAAGCTATAAATCCAGAGGGGTAAGTAGCTGTGGGGCTGCTGTAGTGCTGGTGACTATGGGTCACTGAAGAACACAAATTTTAGCCAGTATTGCATGTTATTTGGATATATGAAAAGTTGTTTTAAAGCCTACTGGGGGCTGATAGGCCCAGTGAGAGACCTATCTCTTTGAAAGGGGCAGTATCTGTGTGCTGGGGGATGTGAGTGTTCTGAACTTCAATGGAAGACTCTAAACAACTCTCCCAGCTGATAAACTATTAAAATGTCTCTTCTTTTTATGTAGTGGTTTATATAAGATCTCTTGCTGAGGAAATTTTGATTCTTGTATTTCATAACTTCTGAGTATTTACTTGCAATTCTGACATTCTTGTGGGATAGTTTTTTGTACATGATTTGCATTGACAGCCAGAGAGAAGAAGGCATGGGAGGAAAGGTGAGTGTCTGCATTTATATTGGCTCAGAAGGATCCAGATGAGAAGCTGAGCAGCAGGAGAGAGGTCAGTGGAGAAGAGAGATTTGTGAGTCAGTAAAGCTGTGTAAGGGAATGAGGTTGATCTGGAATAAGGTTAAGAGGGTAAAAGGAGGATTTTAAGTGGCAGCAAGAACACATGGTGATATGGTGAGGAATGGCAGAGAAGGAAGGTGCTCTGAGTGTGTGGTACTAAAAAACTCAAGATGATAGGAGACTACAGAAAGGAGGGAAAGATTTGGGCATAAAAAATTGTGTTCTCTAAAAGATGCAAGAGTGCCTGTTGCCATTGATAAAGTCTGCTCATATATTGAAGTGAGGGAGAGAAGGGTGTGGCAAAGGGAAAAATGAAGAAGTGGGGTGGGTTAGTGATCCAACAGACCATTGTAGAATTTTTTTCTTGTTTGCATTTAGTAATTTGGTGTCATAATGACATGAAAAGCTTCTTAATTACATCTTTATCTTTCCATAAGGGACTTTTAATGTGATGGCTTTTTAGACGCATGTAACTTCTTAACTATTTTTAAGACTACTTGCACTTCCTTGACATGTAAAGCATTTGTGGTATAAGCATGTAGAGAAAATAGCCTCTTGTCAAAAGGGTTGTACACCTCTTAGGTTTTCCAGAAAATGGAAATAGGGATAGGTAGTCCAAAACATTGAATATATCAGTTTTTGCATTTTGACATAGGTAACTCTCTGTCACCTTAGGTGACTATGGTAAAGAAACACATCACAGAAGCTGCTCTAATGAGGTGCAGTGAAACAACCCACAGTATGTATTCATACAAATGGGGTTTGTGTATAGCATGTCTGGAGCTGAGGAAAATTATCATATGCTTTAGATAGTCTAACATCTGTATTCTTATATGGGCCCTTATGGAAACGTGAAAACATTCACCTCCTAATGTTGTGATCTAAATTGTGCATGATACACAATGGAATTTTACCAAAAGAGAGGCAGAGTAGAGTGTGAGTGGTCAATGGTGCAGGTTAGTGAGAAGTGACTGTTCCATGTGAGCTTTGCTCTTGTCCAGTTTGATGGAATTTAGGAACAGGCTGAAATGTGGGCTGCTGGCATGGTAGGTATGAGAAGGCTGCAAGGATTAAGCAAGGCTGAAGTCATGCAATATCTGAAGGGCAGCAGGAGTACATCAGTTGATGTATGAATAAAATAGAAGAAGTAGAAAGTTGAATAACATATGAGGGGCATGAAGAGGAAATTTTAATTTCCTTAATTTTAATTGTGCTCTTCCTGCAGCTTCCCCCTTGCTTCTCCTCTGCATCTTTATCTCTGTATTCTGTGTTATTCCCTACTTGTATGTAGTTGCTGATACATTTTTTCTTTGGATTTTTACTTTTTTAGCTTTTAAGTAAACTATTGCAGCTTCTTTGTAAGCTTTGTATGTACATTGCAGGTTGCAGGCTTGGGTTACACTCCACGGGTAAACTTCATTCTTGTGGTACATACTGAAAAAGCACTTGCCATGAAATGGACCTTTGAGAATAGCTAGAAAGAGGGTGGAAAAAAATTATAAAAGCATAGAAAAGAGAATACATATGGTTGAAAACAAACAAACAAACAAAAACAACGCAGTGCTGGGAGACAGAAGAAAGGGGGAGGGGGCTGCAATGATGCAAGTTATACTGCAAGGTGTACCTAGGTCTGAGGTCCAACGTGGGAGGGAGCAGAATTGTAGGTCCTGTCCACTTCATGAATGCTCAAATGACTTAAAATAAGCACTGTAAACTTTAATATCTCTAAAATACCTAGAAAATCTCATTGGTTATGGATTCCCGTTCATGAGGTACATTTTGAAGTCAATAAGTGATAGTTAATTTTGATAAACAGTCATAAAACTTGCTTTTGAAATTTTATATTTATTCTGATGTTGAATGTTCTGAACACAGAGTTCAAGATGCAGGGAAATACATGAGGAATGCATTGTTTTCACCTCTGTCCCAATGCAGAGTAGTATTCTGCAATAACCTATCATGGGTCTGGTGTTGGAATGGTGCTGATGTATGTTACACTTCCTAGAAATATTATGCAGAGGTTTTCAAAACATTCTGTTTTAATGTTACTGAAGTATCCAAGAGTTTCACAACATCTAATTGCATGGAACATCTTGGCTCAAAACTCATCTAAACAGAACTTTATGGGCAGGGTTATAATGTCATCTGGGAAAAAAAAAAAATGTTATCCTTTTTTAACCTGTTGGCAATGATTTCATCAATTTTTTGCTCCTTATGAAAAGGAAAACAGACATTTCTTAAAGCAAGGAGTTTTTTTGTTTCCATTTTGTTCCCATACCATATTCCTTATACTTTCTTCTGGGTCTTACCTATTTACTGTGAACTTCAAGGTCTTTCTTGGAGGATTTTTAGTCTGTTCATGCAATGAAAGTGAAACATGGAATGTTTCTCTTCTCCTGATTTTTGTCTGCAACTGCTGGAGTGTTTTGTTCTAGGAACATCTCATTCAAATTGTTGAGATTGCTACATCTGATTTCTATTGTACATGCAGAAACTTTGTCCCTGAATATACAGCCTTCACAACAGTAGATGCTGTGTATGTATGCCTGAATGATTCTGACTATATTCACTGTTCTCAGAAGACAGAAACATTAAAGAACATGCTGCACTTCAGGGACAGAAATTAAGGACTTCAAGGACTCCTAAAATTGCTTATGCTCTTAAGGTTCTCATGAAATCATATCCTGAGCCTTGTTGCAGAAACATCCCTGCCTAGTTAAATGTGGGCTTGATGTCATGATTATGTTACTCTCTGTCAGTGGAAGCTCTGACTTAAAAGCTTGATGTCCTCCAACTTGATTCACAGTCTTTCTTTCCACCTTATTAGTTCATAGGTCTGCTGGTTAACTTTCTGCCTTTTCTACAGCTGGGTTAATCCATAATTATCTAATTTAAAATCTAGTGCTTTTTAAACATGAATTTCACAAATCTGGCACAGAGAACAGCCACCAAGATGGATATAGTGATTACTAAAATACTTTTCTTTACTCACTAGGGGTTTTTGTCATGGAGGTGTTGCTGGTAACTTAAAAAAGGATCGATTCTTGCCATAATCAGTCATGTAAACACCACCTAATATTTTCATATTGCTGGCTATTAAACTAATGAAATGGGAAAGGAAAAGTTTATAATAACACAATTCTGTCCTGGACAGAAATGAGCTAGATGTAAAGCTGCTACTTCTCTCTGACATTTTGACACAGAAAGTTTGACTATGTCATCCTTGACTGTTTCTTTTCCTTTTTATTGTTTCAGGTTATTACCCATGAACTTGAAATTTAGTAACCAAATATTGAATTTGCTTTGAAAACTTGGTGGTGTGGATAGTGGAAGAAACCATCCTATGTACCTCTTAAGCTTTGTGTAGGCTACTGCTGATGCTGAGGAAAATGCAGAAAGCATCCAGTAAAAGGAGATAATGAAAATGGTAAAAGAGTATCTGTAGTTATTTCACTTAAGCATCTGTCCTTTGTTAACTGTGAAGTGTTTATACAGCATTATAGTAAAACAGTTTTATTTTTTAAATTGACACTTTGCCATAAATTTGATATGCTGACCTCTTTCCCAGTTAGGAATACCTGATGCTTCTTTTCACTCCTTTTTTGCCCATTCTTAGTATTTCTATAACAACTGAAAGGGCTGAATGAGTTGTGAGAAGTAACATGGTGTTTTTATTGGATGAGGTTTATGTAAAACCTTAGAAGAGTGAACTTTATGTTGCTTATGTTTTGTTTTCAACATATTGGCAATTTTGAATTCCTTGGCAAAAAAAAAGCTTTTGCTAGTACTGCAAAAATACTTTATACATAAACAAGAGGGTAGAATCTGAGCTGCCTTTCCAATAGCTTATCTGTTACAGTGTAAGAGTCTCTTAATTTGGAGCTCACTCAAATTGCTGGGTGCTTATAACTGCACTGTGAGCTGAATGACCCTGAAAATCCCAGTGCTATTCCTCTTGGTGCTGGCAGTAACCAGATTGTCTGCATTAATTTGTTTTTCTTTCCTTACTTACTTCTAAATGGTTGAAATTAATTCTGAGAGTCAGGAGAGGAGAGGGTTAGGGTTTTTGAGAGATCAGCTTCATTCTAATAAGATTTAAGGGTAAAGGGTAAACCTTGAAGTAGTTTACCAGTGAGTTCACTCAGTGTTTCAGCTTTTTAAGTTTTCGAGCTCGCTCCCTAGCTAAAGTATTGGTAGTTTGCAATATTGTCTGCAAAAGTTTGATTAAAAATATTGAATACATTTGTTTCCTGAGAGCAAGACAAACAGATGTGCAGCTTTGTTGGTTGTGCCTTCAGTTACTTTCCCATAATCCTTCCTTTGCAAGTTACTGTGTATTTGTTGTATAACCTGAGCTCTGGCTTCCTTACTAATGTAATTTTTAAGTACAAATAATTCTTTGTGACAGGAAAATCTGTTCTGTACACTCCCGTCACTGCTGCATGGTTTTTGGGTTGTACTGGGAGTTTTGATTACCATACTAACTTCAAAATTCTTAATGAAAAGCTGATTTTATATTCAACACTTCAGAAAGGTTTATGTATGTCCTGTCTTGGTGTGTTAGAAATTTTTGACAAGTGATCATGTAGCAAATGGTATTGTATTTATTTATTCTGGTTTGGTAGACTTCTTGAAGGTTTACAACCTGTTTGCAAACCCCAGGTTTTTTGGTTTGCTGTTCTGCTGCACACACTTTCCACAGGTCATGACAGCTAGGTCTGCAATGCTGGTGTATCAATTGAATGATTTCAAGCTTACTACATCTTGTAAGCCATGCATTTGTATAACTCTAATGTAGGTAAATCATAAGCTTGAAAAGTGAGAGAATGAGCTCCATTTCTGTACATTTAAATCTCCTGGATAGAGTTATAAGCAACTTCTGCTGGATATTTTTATGTGGTAGAACTTTTGTTTTTTAAATCCACATTACAAGTGAGAAATCAAATAGGCTGTTCAGCTGTTTCAGTACATACCTCATTGTTAAAACATACGTTTTGAAATCTTCAGCAGTATCTTAGATTTCACAAACATTTTGTTAGTATGTCAAATTTGTAACTGGCTGCAGATCCATTAATTGCATGGAAACAATTCTCACCAAGCTGAATAATGGAGCTGATAGAAAGGTAACTGTGGTACAACCAATTTGTCACATTCTTCATTTGATTTGATCTCGGTAGTGGAGGTGAATGGGTGGATCAGACTCACTGTACCTCTGCCTCTACTTGATTCTCAGTTCTTTTGAAAGTTACCCCCAGGCAATCCAAGCAGTGCTGTGGCAGCAAGTTCTTGATTCAAATTAACATTCAAGCAGCTAAGGACAAGCAGTATTGTCCTGAGCTACAGCTAACACAGTGTTCATTCACTCAGTAAGTGTCAAAATGTAGTAATAATTGTTTCTTTTTATCCTTTCTTATGCTTGCAACCAGGGTCTCAGAACACTTGTTCCAGCCAGCCAGTGTGTTAGATCCTGCCTGATGGCTCGGCCCCTGCATGTGGTGGTTGCAGCTCCACTTTGTCAGGTGTTTGTGCATGTGTCCCTTTTGTTTGCATTATTTATTACTATATTTGATCATCAACATAGGTTGCTGATGGTCCCCACTAATCCTCTAGTCTCACAGTGATCACTTTGACTTTCACTAAGGTCATTCAGTGGGTGTCTCCAGGGCTTCCCTAGATATGTTAGAAGACGTATGGAAGTCTGTGTGGAGGTCTGTCACCAGAGAGTAACTTCTTTGAATGCCTAGCAGGCCAGCAGCCCCCCCACCCCACCTGCTAGCCTCTGGTTTTTCCAGTCTCTGGTACTCTAGACATTTTCAGACAGATGTGAAACATGTAACTAACCCCAAACTGAAGATGTGAGAAATCAACCTATGCAATGCTCTGCCCTACTGCTGGTTATTGATTATTTTAGCATGGATATGCATGCTGGCTACTATATGGCCACAACAAAAACACAGGTTAAATTCCACTGGTTGTGTACCTTGGTAATTTGATGTGTGATACCTCTAAGTACATTCAGTAAAAAACTACAAAAATTTGGGCTGTCAGTTGCCAGATTTATTTTACACTTTCTGAAATAGCAAGCAGTCGAGGCCAGTGGACCTCTTAACTCCTCAAAATACAAGATTTTGCTCTTGACTTTTTGTAAAAAGGTGGGAACAGAGTGTAAGGGAAGTGGTGGGTGATGAGAGCAGTGTGGGGTCTGCCCCTTCTGGCAGTGGGTAGCTCACTTAAAATGTGAAAGTACTTCTGGAATCTTTAATTTTCTTTCATAACTCACCTCTGTTGCTGGTGTGCACACGCTTTTGAAAGGTCCATTGCTTCATTTTTGACATTATGTAGCACTTACAGCTTTATATCACAGAAATAAAAATTGTAGACCTTCTAAGTAATGGATGTTCCTGTATGCATTTAGAAGACACATGTAGCACAAATGTTCAAAAGAAATAATACAACTATAGCCTTCCAAAGTTATCAGAAAAATTATTCAAATAGAGTAAGGTGTTTATTCTCCAAGTGTGGAAAACATCTAGCAATGTGGTAAATGATCTTTGGAAGGAGGCAAACAAAGGATTAAGTCTTGAATATAGGTAACTAAATATTTTCTTTCTAAAATAGTGTTTCTAGAAAATGCTCACTTTTTTTTTTTTTTTTTTTTTTTTTTTTGCCTGAAAGCCTTCTCTGCTTACTCTTTTAGTTCAGCAAGTACAACAGGACAAAATTACAAACACAGTTTTAATTTTAAAAGCTTCAGCTTGCCGATTGCTTTTGTCAAACTATACATGTATGGAATGTCTCTTCTGAATTAAGATCTAAGTGTTTGTAAACAGTTCTTATAACTAGCAAAAGAAAAGGAGTGGGCAACTTTACCATTCTGATACATTTTCCTAAATAATTTTCTTAAGTATCCAGGTGCCTCCCTAGGACTAGGAAATAAAATTCTGGGACTGTGATCTGTAGATGTCACTTCTATTTCTTTGTGGCCATATCCCTGCACTATTTTCTTGTTGATGTGTTGCAGCTTTACGTTTCTGTAAATAAGTAAACGAATAAAACTTTTAAAGTATTTTCTTCACTGATTCAGTGGTTTTTTTTCTGAGAAAAAATAGTATATAGAGTACATAGAGCTCAGGGAAATAGTGACTGGTTTTGTTTCTGACCTAAGAGTTAAGAATGAAAATGCCTAGTTGAGCATATAAAAAGCAGAAAGCTTGACTCAGAAGAGTGGTGACCTAGCTGTTGTTTAATAATTTACCAGAGTAATTCATAGCACACCATTAGTGTTATTGTTAAACTCGGATTTCACGGTTACTTGCGGGCGAAATTACTTTCAGCTTGTCCCAGCTTTAACTTCTTAAAAATCTTACTTTTAAAATAAATGCATAGTTTAATGTGGAAGTAGAATACTTGGATGCCCATTTTTGTATAAGGTGCTAAGTTCCTTCATTTCTTAGACTGCATGAGCACATGGCATGGAAGGCTGTACATCTATTCCCAGCCCCTTAATTAAAATGATGATAACAATTCCCATGATTCTTCCTTGTAACAATTCCAGTGATCTGGTGGGTCAGAAAGGTTTTTTACAGAACAGCCAGATATTAGTGTAGAGGAGTAAATAATACTGAATAGCAGTGGGCCTTGAGTGATTGGATGGTGAATCCTTTCTGGTCTGGGTTTTTTTCTTAATGTCCCTTCGCAGGTTTCTATGAATCTGAAAAATTCTGCTTGCAGTTGCATTGTGCATTCCCAGAAAACCTTCCATGTCATATCATAAACTTAAGGAGCTATGCAGCTTTAGTATGTCAGCCCCTTAGAATGTGTGGAGAAGATCCTTTGGGTAAAGAACTTACGGGGCCCAATCTTTAATTTATTACTGATGTGTTGTGCGCACTGAAAAACTGGACATTAGTAACCTAATAGTCTTTCAGCATCAGTTATTGTGTAACTAACACTCTCAGTGCTCAGTCCTGAAAATTCTTAACTAACTGGAAAGTAGTTCAGTGAAGAAAAAAGAGTGCCAGAAAAAGTAGATTTGGTGACTGACATCTGCTTCCCTGTGAGGAATTGTCCTGCAATGGCAACTTTGCACTGGCTGTCTAAGCCACTTCAAAACCGGTGAGAGATGGAAAAATAAGTTTCAGTCCTAAAAACAAGGGGTAGATTAGCACCAGGAAGAGCTGTACCAAATTTCCATGTCCTTTGCAGCACTGGGCGAGGCAGTGCTGCCAGCTGAGTCATTCCCCATGCTCTCATGGTCAAGGTGGCAGTACCAAGATAGTAACTGACAGCTGGAAAGGCAGCTTCTCTTGTGGGAATTGCTGGTTTGTTTTCCTCTGGGACTTCGTTTCTAACTTTATAATGAAGGTCCTAGGTTTTTGCTTTGCTAGGATAAACCTGCTTATTTTTCATTTTTTAAATTTAGAGTAATAATCAGGTTAGGCTGGTGAGTACAGAGCTTATTGCTTTTTTGGAAATAATAAGTTCATGTAAGGTTATGTGTGTGCAGGCAGACTTCCAAAGGAACTTGAGAGGAGGCTGGACTCCAGTGATTGTTACATATCCTGCCAAGCTTGTTGGGTTGATATGAGGACTCAAGTCTCCAGATCAGTATGCTGTGACAGGAGGACATGGTGGAAAACTGCTCAGCCTTTGATGAATGCCCCTGTTTGTGATGCCACTTTATAAATCAGGAAAAAATTAATTCCCTCGCACTCCAAAATCGTGTTCTTCACACCATGTGCTTAACATGGTCTCTCTGATGAAGAGCAGCAAAAGAAATTTCTTCAAAGCATTAGTGCCAAAAATTACCATGCTGTTCAAGACATTTTTATTCTGTATTGCTGTTGTAGGTTTGGATGGTTGTTTAGCTGGCTTCCTGCCTGGTGTCCCACATCACTGCTGCACCTTAAAGAGGCTGAGGACAAAATGCTGAAATGTAAGTCTTTGGTTTTTAACAAGTTTCATAGATATTACTGGATTTTCTATAAATTTACATTAAATATAATGAGAGAAGTTTTTCAGTATGTCTTTTACACTGTTATGAAATAAACAGGTTTAAAATCACATTTTCATTTTTCACTTATGTAAATATTGATTAGAAGCTCTCTCCTTTGAAAGGAGCTCCTATTTAAAACAGTGGTTTCAGTAGAGTGTACTTTATATTTTGCCAGGCATGTCTAGCAACATAATTTTTTCCCATTTTTTCCCCAGGTATTTCAAGCATATACAATAAACGATACGTGTATATATCTAATGGAAATAAAATATGGACACTAACATTCTCTCCAGACCTTTCAAATAAAACTCCACTTGTTCTCCTGCATGGGTTTGGAGGAGGTGTTGGACTGTGGGCTCTCAACTTTGAAGATCTCTGTGAGAACAGGACGGTTCATGCTTTTGACCTCTTGGGATTTGGGCGTAGCAGTCGACCACACTTTGACACTGATGCTCGGGAAGCAGAAAATCAATTTGTGGAATCCATAGAAGAATGGAGAAAGGAGGTGGGGCTAGAAAAAATGATTTTGCTTGGACACAACCTAGGTGGATTCCTGGCTGCTGCTTACTCCTTAAAATATCCATCAAGGTATGTGAAAATAAAGGGATTCCTTTTCTGTATTTGACTATTGATTTTAATATAGATTTTATTTCATCAAGCTCTTTATAAATAATCTTTATGTAGATGATTGTGATGATTTATAGGAATGATACTGAATTCTCAGACCAAAGTATTAATTGTATGGTTTATTTCCAGGTGAATGAAATAGGTGGATATTGTAAACATGATTTTCTGTATGCTTTTCTGTATCTCATCAGTTCAGTACTCCCTTGCCATGTTATAAGATGAAATAGCAATGGATATATTTGTGAGTGAATATTTTGTCTCAAAGATTGTTTTTTGAAGAGAAAATAGGCCTGTTTCTGTCAAACTTCCCACTCTTATGGATAACATTGAAACTTCTGAATATAATTCCCCTAGGTAATTTATGCCTGTATGCTAGCAGTCAGCCTGGTGCCAGCAGAGTGATGTAAAATTTAGTGACTCTTTGCTTTAAATTGTCTGTATGCCACTTCATATTTCTTTGCAAGACAACCCATCTGCAGCAGTTATCTAATTGTATTTTATCAGCATTTTCTGCACCATGTTGTGTTCAACAATTAATACATTTTTTTCTGCTTAAAGTAGTAATTTGTTTCTTTTATATATCTGGTTATAAGTCCGGTTATTTATCCCCTGCTGAGCTAGGATCTCAACAACTGAGGTAATTCTATGTCAAAAGAGAATAATGCTTTTGTTGGGATACACATAGTGGTCTCCTATGAGAAACTGAATATAAGCTTGACTCTCCACATCATGCAGCAAATTCTATATTTTATTAAACATATCTTACTCTTTTCTATTAATGTCAAGTTTTACTGTTTCTTTGTTTCTCACTTGGATATATTTGAAGTAATTTCATGCATCATTTTCCCCTAAAACACTTTGCCTTTTTCTTTCTAAATGGACAACAGTTAGCACAAGTGGCTGGAAATAATGTATGAAAGTAGGTGTGTTTTGCATTAAAGATATAAAACTATTATCCTTTTATTTATAAACCAACTTCTTTTTGTAGGCATCAATTATAATTTCCTTAAGTCTTTTTCCAAACTATCTATAGATGGCACTGTCCCATCCCTGTGGGATGGAATATTTGTTTTGCCCAATGCTGACTTACACCAAAAGTGGTGCTGTATTTTCATGCCTCATTTGCTTTGGTTGGGGTTAATTAATTTGGGGGTGTTTCATTTTGTGCTCTACATTACTAATGTTTCTCTGAAATTAAACTAAGACCGCCAAAATAACTGTTGACTGTTAAAATTTGTTAAAATTGACAGTTAGGAT
Organism: Oenanthe melanoleuca; assembly: GCF_029582105.1. NCBI lineage: Eukaryota > Metazoa > Chordata > Aves > Passeriformes > Muscicapidae > Oenanthe > Oenanthe melanoleuca. Next base: position 107,763,439 of record NC_079335.1, read on the forward strand.
CTTAAAAGAGCACCAAAATAACTGTTGACTGTTAAAAATTGTTAAAATTGACTGTTAGGGTCTTAAAAGAGCAATGAATGAAGTGATAAATATAGCACAGCTTTCAGCCAGGTTATCTAACAATGCATTAGAGGCTTAAGGGATTCTGGATACATATTGTTAGGACAGTAGATCTGTTTCACCAAGCGTAGATGATCCGTTAATTTGCTACACTTTACCAGAATCCTTCATGGAAAATCCAAGGCTACTCATCCAAAAAGATTCCCGTTTAGCATATTGCCAAGTTGAAGTGAGCCATGATTTTCAAATACTGCAGTTTCTGGACATTTACTTTTGGAGTGATTCTCATTATCAACTTCCCATTATCCTGGGTTATGTTTTAGGCTTGATTAGCAAAAGGAGAATGCCAAACAGGAAGGAAAGTATTAAGAAAGGAAACAAAAGTTACTCTATTTTTATTCATTTGTTTGCTGTATTATACTTCATGCCACAGTTTGTGCATGGAGTGTGTGGCTGTCCTGAATGGCCCCTCATTGCAGGCCCTGCTGTGCCTCTGATCTCCCCTGCTTGGTTTGAACAATTAGATTCTACCCTGTCCTCTCTCTTGCTGTTGCTGTTTGCTTGCAGGGTGTGAGTATGGTCATAGCTGAGCCAACAACCACGAAACGTGTTTGTGATGTTAATCCTTTCCAACCCTTCATTCCAAGCACAGGTTTTTGGTTTCACAACTGATCATAACCCAGAAATAACTTTTGGGGTCACTTCTGGCATCATTTTAGGCACTATGAACTCAGATTCTGTGTTAATATATAATCTTATGACTTCACAGGGAAGGATGTAATGAAGCAAGAAGTAAAGATAAAAAGGCAAAAAGTTAAAGATAAAAATAGAAAAACCATAGACAGATTTAGGTTAGATAAGACTTTTAAGATCTAGTCCAACTCTTAACCCAGCATTTCTGAGTCCACCACTAGCCCTTGTCCTTGAGTACTGCATTCACACATCTAAATACCTCCAAAGATGGGTACTCAATCACTTACTTCCTTGGGCATAGCATCATAAAATGGTGTAGGTTGGAAGGGACCTAAAAGATGATCTAATTCCAACCCCCCTGCCGTGGGCAGGGGCATATCCTACTAGACCATATTAAACAAGACAGCCTGTTCCAATGCTTGACAGCCCTTTCAGTGAAGAAATTTTTCCTAATATCCAATCTAAACCTCCTTGATGCCATTTCCTCATGTCCTATTGCTTGCTACTTGGAAGAAGAAACCAGCCCCCACCTTGCTACAACCTCCTGACAGGTAGTTGCAGAGAACGATAATGAGGAAGCTGACGTGGAAAAATCATCTTAAAATGGAAAACTATAGTTAAGAGTCACTTTTTTCCCAGAAATCACCACTCTCTGGGACAGTTAAGAGTAGATGTTATTATGGGATAAAATGGAAAAGGGACAATTAATGGGAAAGGGACAATTCTAATCTACCAGGGTGAATTAGAATTTTGCTTGAGGGGGGCCCACAGGATGTAGTGATCAATAGTTCCATGTGCTGGAGACTCCTACAATGCTCAGTGTACTGATATTCCTTTGAGTAATAATTTTACAAATTGTCTCTGATGTTTTCTTTCATGACCTAAAATCAAAAAATTTAGAAAACTGCTGCTAGTTTTACTCTGCCTTTTTCAGTTCAAATTTTACTTTGATAAGATGATTTTTCAGTTAAATTGTGTCGCTTCTTTGAACAGAGATCTTAGACTTCTAGAAATTTCACTTTAATGAAACAGATGCAATTATCCTCTTTTCTGTCAAATGAAACTGCTGCAAATAATATTGACTGAGCATTTAGATTAGGCTATTTTTTAAAACAGAAACAAGACTATCCTTTCTCTCTAATGTTTGTGACGGTGAGTATCTGTAAAATACTAGGTTTCTCTTTGTGACACATGCTTCCATGTTTCTGGTTCATACATATGATTAGGTGCAATTCACTCTCTAATTAGTAATTGAAATCAAAACTGTTGATGAATCAGAAACTAGGTAATAAGCTTCTGTGATAGAAGTGACTAAAGTTGGCTGTGTGTATGTGTCTGTAAAACAGCATGCTTTCATTATGCTCAGTTGAAGAAAAGCTACTGTACTTTAAACCACTGAACCTTTTTTGCCAACAGGGTCAAGCATCTTATCTTAGTGGAGCCGTGGGGTTTTCCAGAGAGGCCTGACAGTGCTGAACACGAAAGACCAATTCCAATCTGGATCAAAGCACTAGGAGCTATATTGAGTCCATTTAATCCTTTAGCTGGGCTAAGAATAGCAGGACCCTTTGGTGAGTTTTAGCTACTCTTAAATACCATTTCTGTTTTGGTTAAACATAAACATGGAGCAGACAGCACACTATGATAAGCTTTTTTGCAAGTCTGTGTCAAGTTGGAGGAGAAAGTGGGAGAGTTTGAAGAAAGTTTGAACTCTTTAGGACAGAAGGCAAACTCCTGCTTTTAGAAATACCAGTACAGTACAGCAAGCTACCCTGTATGATCTGTATAGGCTCCAGTTATAGTGAGTTGGATTATGCAGACATCTGTTGGGGAACCCTGACAAAGAGGTGTGAGTGTGAAAGGTTTTTTTCTGGTTGCCTCTGGTCACAGTCCATTTAACTTCCCTTCTAATTCCAGTTTGATGAGCAAATGGGATTTCCAAATTCCCTTAACATTAAAAGGCAATCTCTCATAAATGCAAAAATCTTTGGCCTGAGTTTAGAGAAATTGAAACTGGGTTCCTTCCATTAGCCATATTCTTACTACTCTAGCAAATCTTGTGGGCCTCTTTGGTGTCCTGCATTATGGTGGCAGTTGATATTTCCATTTCTTCAACAGCACTGATGGAATGGTAGATAAACTCTGTATACCCTAATACTAGGGCTAGGTAGGGCTGACCAAAACTGTGGTTTTAGATCATCTGGGGAGTGGGGAGAAGAGTGTTATAAAATCTAAAAGTCATTAAATGTATTCCTTCTAGAGGACAAAGGGTTATGTGTCTTTTACTCTCTGTGCTACAGAAGTATCTTCTGGAGAGGCTTATGAAAAGATATCCTTCAGGTCCCTCACAAGTTATAATTAACTCACCTCTTCATCGTTTTTGGTATTCAGTCTGAAGATAGACTCATGAGATTTCTAGGCTTTGTTTACATTTAAACCACATCTGTTTCCTATATCTATTTCTATAGAATATATATTTTAATGTGCTGCATATGCTGATTTGTTTGTTTCTTTTCAATAGTGTGACAAATTTAGTTTTTTCAGACAAGCAACATGTTTTGTACAAACAGATTTTTTTTTTTTAAAGTAAAATGCTAATCTGGTTAACAAAACAACCTGGAAAATATTGAGTGATATGCGTTGATTAAATATGTTCTATCCCATAACAAGAGCACGCGTAAATCAATCCACATGAGAAAATTAAAAGCTGAAATTGTCTCCCTTAGCAATAAGTGGAATCAAACCATGCTGCACAAGCAGACTCTGTCTTGGCAAGGTGTCTAAACCTAGCCTCGGTTATAGGTTGTCGTGGAGGGCAGTGCCTTTAAAAAAATTTTCATTTGTTTCTCACTTTACTGGTAAAAAAGTTTTCTGTCACCAGCTTAAGTTCTTGATAAGTGAAACATAGTTCTCGGAGAAGGGTGGGTCTAAACTTTGTGCTGCAAGTAGGCATCAGATGTAACCTGATGAAGGCACTGAACTGAACCCAGATTTTGTTCCATGTACCAATGTGCCTAAGCTGATGGGCAGACAGTTGTTTGAACCCCACTCTAAAGTCAGTTGCTCTTATTCAAAGGTATGAGTTCAAATGTGAGCCAGGTTCATTGGGATATCACAATAGTATCACATGGATATTTAATCAGGCCCACAGGCAAATACTTAAAACTGTGAGAGAGACAGAATCCAGAGGTAGTTTTTTCTTTGAGTGGTTTCCAGGTAGTTGATTTGCCTGTTTGATTTGCATGTTTTCCTTCACTTAACCGGAACAGTCACCCAGGAGTCTCACAGTTTGGTGAAAGTTTGGTCTTAGGCTGGATTTCTGAATTCCAATCCTAGAGCTGGATGCCTGAAAATTCCTCACAACAGAAATGTCACTGTGACCACACCCTTTTTGTGGAACTTGGTGTCTTCAGTGTTAGAATTTCTTACAGTAGACACTGTGGAAAACATCAGCCAGACAATTCAGAATTTCTTCAGTAAATATTATAACAATTATTTACAATCTGATTTCATTTCAAAATTTGTTCCAAGGTACTTTGAATCTGTGTTTCATTCTCCCCCATAAATTCCCAGGGGAAAAATGTTTTGGAATTGGACCCAGAGACAAAGCACTTTTTATCAAAACAGAAAGTGAATTCTAAAATTTGGTAACACTTCATGCCATGGCCTTTATGCTGATAGCAGGGCAAGGCACAGAATTAGTCTCATTCTTCCAAGTACTCGTATTCCAAGCCAGCTGCATTCACTTGTGTTCAAGAAACCCAAACACACAGAAAAGGAAGTCCAGCAATTGTACTTTATGTAGGGAAAATAGAGCAGAGCCAATTGCGAGACTTTTTTTTACAAAATCTTCATTGCTTTGGGAGTTAAATCACTGTTTCATAAGGGAATTAATTTCTCTTGCACTGTATTAGTTTTCTAAATCTGTTTAAAGAATGCGTAAGGGCATGTTTTGCAATAATCTCAGGGTTACGAAAACATAGATCACTGTGACAAGGTCTACATAAATAATACCAGGCCTTTGCCCAGGACTGAGTGGGAAGAAGTGACATCATCATAATTGCACAGATTAACAACACAATGAAGTTCCTGCCATCTGGAAAAAGGGAAGCATAACCGTGAATAGTCACACTCAGTCAGCTCAGTGTCCACAAGGAGACCAGTGGTGGTCACAGATCAGTGTTGGGATCAGCTGTTTTGCATCTTTGTCAGCAACAGGGACAGTGGGATTGAGTCTGCTGATGGCACCAAGCTGTATGGTCAACAAGCTGGAGGGGAGGGATGCCAGCCAGAGGGACATGGACAGGCTTGGGAGTTGGGCACTGCCAGCCCTCATGAAGTTCAGCAAGGTCCTGAACCTGGATCAGGGCAGTCCTGACCACCTCTGAACAGAGAATAAATTGAGAGCAGCCCTGAGGAGAAAGGTCTTGGGTGTTGGTTGATGAGAAGCCCAAAATGACCCAGCAATGTGTACTCACAGCCCTGAAAGCCAACCACATCTTGGGCTGCAGGTACATGACATCAACCCCATCAAAAGCAGGGCGGCCAGCAGATTGAGAGAGGTGATTGTCCCCCTCTGCTCTGCTCTGATGAGACCCCATGTGGCATACTGCACCCAGCTCTGAGGCCCCAGTAGAAGAATGTTGGAGACATTCCCGTTGGAAATAGTTGGGAGGAGTGACATGAAGATGGTCAGAGGGCTGGAGCACCTCTCCTATGAAGACAAGCTGAAAGAGTTGGTTGGGATTCAGAAGAGAAGGCTTTGGGGACACCTTGTAAGAGCCTTCCAGTACCGAAAGGGGGCCTACAAGAGAGCAACTTTTTACAAGGGTCTGTAGTGATAGGAGAGGGGCTAATAGCTTCAAACTGAGAAGTTTAGGTCAGATGTTAGGGATGACTAATACTCTTAAACTAAGATTAGCCTTGTGGCAAGGCTCTTGTCCCAAAGATCCATCTGGTCAGTGCAGAAGAGGCTTCTTCCTTAGAGAAATGATTCAGAAAAAGACGCTTAAGTTTAGAAAGCCTGAATTGGCCCCTGAAAAGACCCACTTCTCTACTGGCATGTTAGGAGAGCATGAGGACAATGGTTTACAACATTAAATCTCTTTATTTATACCAGTGTTTGTGCCTTATGTTAAGATTTCTACACCTCTTTTTCATCATAGGCTTCTGTTCTTTCAACCACACACTAGTTAGATTAACTTCAGAAGCAGACTGTTCTGTAAGAGGAGAAGACAGACTTAAGAAAGAAAAACACCCCAGCTTTTTCAACAGTGCCTTCTGGTCCTGAAAGGTGTAGTGCATTTAACCTACCCAGTGCTGCCAGAGCAAGGGAACATATTGGTATCATAGGAGACTAAACTGGTGACAAAAAGACACTGCTTAGCCCTTTTACTGGTCCCTGTTGTAGGTTTCTTTCTAGGGCTATAGTGGCCCTACTCAAACATTCCCCATATGTATTCGGTAGGGAGAGCAGCATAAAATTCTTTATTTATATTTCATTTCTGATAGGTGTAATTCCATCGTGTTTCCCTAAGATATGCAAGTGGTAAAACCAAATATGGGTTTAGAAGCCACAAGTTTCAAGGGTATGTGTTCTGAGGGCTCTAATGAAAAGCATTAGGCAATCTGATAAAATAATTTATATACATTCCTCCTCTAATAGTGTTTTCTGTTTTAACAGGATTAAGCCTTGTTCAACGTTTAAGACCTGATTTCAAACGAAAATATTCATCAATGTTTGATGATAACACTGTGGCTGAATATATCTATCATTGCAATGTACAGTCACCCAGGTGAGTATGAATTTCCCAGTATATGTTTTGAAGTCTCTTGTTCATTTACTGAGTGCCTGCTACTCCCTCCAATGGCCATGGTAGCAGTGTGCATGCTATTTTTTTTTTTATTTGTGCCATTTATTATATTGAAGGAAAAGGTACCATTGCACTTTTCCTGAATTTCTGATACTGATAAATGCAAAAAATATCATAATTCTGTATTTATTCGCAATTTTTGTTAATTCTGTGAGAGTTTGGGCACTGCATTTAATTAAATAATTGTTAGTGAATTTTAACGCGTAAAGAATTTCCTTAAGAACTTTAAAAATAAAGCATTTCATTATTTTAAGTGCTACCACTTAGTCATGCAAAAACATGGGCTCTTTCTGTTGCAAATTATGTGTAAACCTTGGAAACTTACTTTTCTTAATTGTAAAAAATCCCAGCCTCATGTACTCTGTGCTACCAAAAGGCACGGATACTCCATTTTAGATAAAAAGCAGGGCCAATGGCAACTGAAATTGTTTTTACCCTTTTGAATGTCTTGAAGTGGTGAAACAGCTTTCAAGAACATGACGATTCCTTATGGATGGGCAAAAAGGCCAATGCTGCAACGCATTTCACAAATGGATCGAGACATTCCTGTCACAGTGGTCTACGGAGCACGTTCCTGTATAGATGGCAATTCTGGCAGCACTATCCAGTCTCTGAGACCAAATTCCTATGTGAAGACAATAGTAAGTTTGACATCTAAAGCAGTTGTTTGTTTTTTGTGTGGATTTGTTTAAGTCATATCTATGTGGTCAGGTTGGATGGGACCCTGAGCAACGTGGTCTGTGAGGAGATGTTCCTGCCCATGACAGGGGGGTTGGAACTAGATGAGCTTTAAGGTCCTTTCCAACCCAAACTATTCCATGACTCTGTTTTTTCATACCAGCTGTGGAAATGGTGTCACTGTTGATTTACAGCCTGGGGTAATAAGTTCTGTTTTCTGTAACAGAGAGAGAGAAAACAAATGTTACATCCAAGAAAACCCAGACAAAAGTGTTGAGTCCGCAGGCTAAGAACAAAACTTACTGTAGCACTAGAAGCCAAACTAGATCTGTGAGCAAGGTGATTCTGTATTTTGTTCTTTAGTAGGTAGAAGTAGGTGTTGTGGTCGCTGTGTTTTAAACTACACCAGTCCTACTATTGCCAGATATATATGTAAGGTAGTGGAGAGGCTCTCATAAACTCTCTTCTTCTGTCTATATAATGCCTTTGTTTTTCTGGTAAGAGAGTAGTTTTCACCTAGTGCTTAGGCTCTTGTGAGCATCTTTCTTTAAGTCATTAAAAAAATACTTAGTGTTGTCTTACCTCTTAATGCATTTTTGTTTAGAGGTATGATACTGTCATTTGAAATGTGTGTACTTACAACTTGATGCGAATGTGCACGCTGCATTTTTTGTTGTTGATTTCTATAAAAACAAACTAATTTAAAAGTATTGTTCACACATTTTCACATCAGTCAGCTGTGATAATTGAATATTCATACATGTTAAAATGCTGTGAGGTGATAAAATGAACATACCAGCTGTGATGTTACTGATGTCTGGAACTATCTGGACAGAAGTGTACAATATGTAATATTGATAGTATACTATAACTGGTCATCCAAATAAAATTTTTTAACTTGATACAGCTGAATTTAGAGGAGGAACTCAGAGAAAAGACATTATTATCAACTGTTTTAAGTGTATTAAAGAGCACAGATACATTTCATGAATGTTGATATGCAGACTGGAAGTGTCACTTAACTGCTTAACCAGAGAGAAGGAGTTGTAACAGAAAATCACTGTTTGAAAATGTACAGTATATTGCTGGGATAAGCTTATACCATTCAGGGAGATTTTTTCCACTCTACTTGGGGACTTTTAGAAGAGACTGTTGAAAATTGTATTGTATTCCAGGTTAAAATTTTGCTGAGCCAGAAACAGATTCTAAAAGGTAAATTGGAGTGGTAGAATTGCAGGCACACTCAAAAACACATAGGAGGGCAGGAGCTCTAATGAGACCTAAATGTGGACTGGCCATGCTTGGTAAAATGCACAGAGGTTCTGTGGTTTTGTTACATGCATTTATGCCTAAGTAATTTTTACTTTGAGTTTCATAGCTGTACTTGTAGGAGATTCAGTTAGGGACTTAAGAAAGGGTGTTTTATGGAGGGGAAGAGAAAATAGCTTTAAATAAAGATTAGTCTTGCACTGACTGGAAAATAGAAAGAAAACAGGTCAAGTACCTTTGCTGTAGGCTTTGGTGACAGGTTAATTTGTAGCATTTTTGCAGAGAATAACAAATTATAGAAATAGACTATTTGAGTGGAGAGTGAAGGGAATCAAGATGGATCTGAAATTTGATCTGCAAGGCATATATATCTGCTAAATTTTTTGTGCAGTGACTTGTGCACACTTCAGTGGTGGGGCTTTTTTCAAGAAGGTGAACGGTTGAATAAGCAGTAGTTTCACTTCCTTTTCCTTTGTAGGAAAGTTTCTTTACAAGGAAAAGAATATTTTGGTATTCCTTAACGTTTAGAGTGTTTTTTAGGTTGTATGATGCCAACTCTTAGGTGATGTATAAAAGCCAGGTTCTTCACCTGTCCTAGTATTTATTTGTTTATTTGTTTGTGATACTGACGTGCTTCTTCACCTTTATCCTCCAGGCTATCCTCGGTGCAGGTCATTACGTGTACGCTGATCAACCTGAAGACTTCAACCAGAAAGTGAAAGACATCTGTGACTCTGTGGACTGAATGTCCTCTGTTCCTTAGAAAGTCATACCGTAGATAGCATTTAATGGCAATACTCTCTAGGAAATCACTAAAGAATGCAGAGCTAATGGAACAGGCTCTGTTTGCACACTGTTTCTTCTAAGAAGCCATTTGCACACTTAAACCACTGAGTGCCTATTTTTGGGGGAATGAAAAGGTTTGAAGCTAACTTTGTACAGCTTTTTTTTTTTTTTTTAACTGTCCTGTCAGATACAAAATTACGTGTAACTTTTGAAACTGGAATTTTCTTCAAAATTTAATTGAACTTTGCACATGTTGAACTCTATAAAAATGCTGAATTCTCCAACATGGAGAACTGTATCAATAGAGATACAATGTACAAAATGCAATTTGGTTTCTTTGTGAACTGTCATATTTTTAGCTGATGTTTCATAGCAAGAATATGAAACTGCCTATGTATTTTATTTTTGGAACCCAGAACTCCATACACAATATTTTAAGAGGATTTGTTTTTTAATTGGAGTGGTAACAGCTTACAAAACTGATTTTGGGAAAGGGACGGGGCCAAAATAATGAGCAGTGTCTGTCACTGAAATATGTTTGTTAGTTTATAAGAAATTGAGGCTCAATATTAGGAAATCTATCTTCTGTTGGATTTTATTTCCATTTATCTCAAGGCATCCTTTTCCATCTGTGCAACTTTTACGGAAGACTCAGTTTGTAAGAGTCAATGATGTCACCAGCACTCAGGCTTCTATAAATATTTTGATGTGTAGATTTCTGTGATTTGAAATACAGAAGATAGCTTGTTAGTTATTCCACCTATTTTTAACACTTTACTGCAAGATTTGTTACTAGTCTAAATCTAACAATTGTGGATAAGCTGATAAGATTTTGATTAGGGCTGGGAGATATCCACCTGGATAATGAGCATATTTCCCATTTTCTTTCATTAGAATGCCTAGTCCATATTTTAGTGAATTTGAGCTGAAGGAGAGGCAGAGGCAGAGTATTGATGTTCTCTAATTGGGAACTACAACAGCTTAATGTATTTTATTTAATATTCAGCCTCCTTATAGGAAGGATTATTATTGGAATGAGCAATACCACTGTAATGATTTGCAATTACATGTTTTGGAGATTCTTTATATATTTTAATTGAGTATTTCAATATCAGAGATAATCCAGTCTCTGCTACTTTTTAAATTATAGTTTGATGTTAGTACTTCATATGCCTAGTAAATTATGTTAAGAAAAATACTTTGTCACTTTAAAGCCAAATAATGTGGTGGTTTGTTTTTTAACAAGTTTACATACAACTATAGATCTGTTTTTGAATATTCAATTGACTACTGAAGAGTTCTTGATACTTTTATACAAGGAGAATTTGAATTAATGATAGCGCCACCTTAAAGCTTGAATTATGTGCATTTTTTTCTCAAATTAAGGAATTGTTGCACATATTTATGATGTGGAAGGCAAAGATACCTAAAATATTCAGAAGATAATGTGATTATGTTCCCTAGCAGAACATAATTTCTCTTACTGAAGGAGATATTTATCTATATGGTGCTATGTAAACATCAAATGGTTTTTGTGACTGCCTTGACTGGTAGTACTTCATATCTAGCAATATAAATATTTTAATTAAAAATAAGTATTGCATTAAATTACTTTTTCAATTAGCAGATGCCAAAACTGTAAAACAAAATTTGGGGTAATTTGGTGAAATCTTGAGTTTGAAAATGGAAAATCAGAATTATCAATTCAATTTTTTAATATAAGCTATAAATTATCAGTCATGCCACCATTTAGGTGGATGCCTTCAGCATGTTGGTTATTTTTCACCCTTTTCAGTGTCTTATTTTGTATTTATCAACTTAAACAGCTGCTTTAGTTGTGCATAAAAACCTAATGCAAAAATAAATTGTGAGTCTCCTCCAAATAATGAAAGGTGAAAGAAATTATTGGTATTTTCAGATAGCACTTACTGATGGGAATTGTAGATTCCACATCAAAAGTTGGAAGTAGGGATAAAAATTGCACACTGGATGTGAATATTGTTTTTAATATCCCCTGCTTTTTGAGCTTATTGAACTAATAAGACTTACTGCTTATGTTTTGCACAATAAAAACAATTCTGAAATGTTACATTTGATTAATGTTAAAACATTATATTACTTTTGTTTTAAATTATGTGCAATTAAGACCTGGAAATCAAGAGTTGAGGTAAATGATCCAAAATACATTAAAAATACAGTAATACTCATTTTCAAATAAGTAACCTCTGTTCTTAGGTTTCCTTGTATTTAACTGAAAGTGTTTGTCAACAAGTAGCTGCAAGCTGAGAATGTTGATTGTATGTATAAGGAAAAGGATTCTGTAGTATCTTCCAGGCAGTATTAGATGCTGCTGTGAAGGTCAAGGTGGAATTCTGAATGTCCTACTGTGTGCAACATAACCTGATCAAATTACTTTAATAAATGTCATAGAAAAGACTTGGCTGGAAGAGACTTGGGAGCTAGACCTGTTGTGAGCAATTTCTGCCTGGAAATAATCTCAGTTTCACCAGAAGTTCTGTTTCAGTGCAATGACCAGTTGCTTAAATGTACTGTGGTGAGCACTGAATGCTGATGATGCTATTTTTTATTACAGCACTATAAAATAAGACAAGAATCACAGGCATAAAGGCACCCAAAGATCTATCCCATTCTAACATCAAAATGAAGACAGCTGTGTCTAGAGCGTAACAAAAAGGATCCAAAATATTAATAAAAATCCAAGATAAACTGCCTAAATCTCCAGGACACACTCTTCCTGAGGTTGTTGTGATAAAATTTATTTAAAGTAACTTAGTAATATTTTGTTTGCCACGGCTGAGTTCATCTTGTTACTTATTGAACCCTGCCAGATTAGATTTTAGTTCTGAAAAACTGATTTTCAGAGAACTTGTTGATAAGACTCTATAATAAAATATTCGCAACCATCACAAGGAAGTCCCTGTTTATATCTGATTGTCAAATGGAAATGGAAAATGTGAACTCCTGTGTGTTGGTCTTGGAAAAATGGGTTCCAAACCAGAGACACGTCATCGTCTGGTTTCACTTGGATTAAACCAATGCTGACCTTTTTAAAAGTTCTCTTTTTAAGGTTGCTGCGACAGTTTGTGCTGAACTGATGTGCCAGTCTCTGTCTGAAATGCTTTCTGTGGTCACTGTGCTTCCTCAATTTCCCAGCCCTTCCAGATCACAGTTACTCAGCTTTTTCAGTGGGATGAAAACAAGATTAAATACAATAAAAACATCTGGAATTAATGTGTGGGCAGGCATTTTCAGGAATGCCTGTTTTGTTAGCATTCATTCATTCTGTGAGCCTGCAGAATCCTAAGGCTCAGAGTCAACTGCTTTTAAATGGGTAATTTCTTGGGGCTCCATGGCATGTCTGTCATTTTGTTGGGTTCTTTTGGCCAGTTGGCCCTCAACCCATCCTGAAGTCTTTGAGCAGCACAGCCATGTTGCCTTGAAGCTTTCATCAAGGGATTTATGTTTTGTAGGAGACACAGGTGAAACTTGTGAAAGGATGAGGCACTACAGGGAGCTGAAGAGACACATTTTAGTGGGACTGGTAGGATCAGGGCAGGACACAGGTATGTGCAGCAACTGCCTTCTGGTGTTAGTGGCAGCAGATGGAAAGGGATGGAGGCTTCAGGTTTTCAGGCAAGGCAGGTGGTGGGCAGAGCAGTGTGGAGAGCAGAGGCACAATGGCTGGAATGACAGCCTACAGCACAAGGAACAGTAAGAGCTAGAAAAGAATGCAGCAGTTGGAAACAAATTCAGCTGAAGAGCTTTGGGGTGGGAACTTTCAAGAGCTCTGGAGGAGAATAAGGGAAATGGTGAAGGAAGGGTTTGGGGTGTCTCATGTGCAAGTAATGCGGCTTACCAAGGTAAGGAGGACACCTGCAGTGCCAGCTGGAGGGAAGTGTGGTTGGAGAGCTTGGATCTACACTATATGGGGCACCTCAAAGTTTTGGTATCCCACCTTTGACTAAAGCTTGTCCTTCGAATGCAAATGGTTTTTCCAAAGCTGGACACCATTCCCTCAGACTGGTACTTGACAGGAACCTTAAAGAATTAGCTCTCATGCAGCACTCAAGAAATCATGAGAAACTGTATTTCACAAATCAGAAGTGAGATGATAGCAAAGCATATGATAGGGGGTCGCTGGACTGCCTGAGGTAAGATGAAAAATCAAGATGTGCAACAAGACTTGTCACTGAACATCATAAATTCATCTTTTTCAAGAGGAGTGGCTCTGTTCCAGTTCTCCTCGTTGCCTTTGATCACAGGGATATCCTACTTTAAGGTTTGGATGTGGGTAGTAGAATGTAGAAGTATGAAATATGGAAATATTTGCCACATATACATTAAAAATAAGAAACAAGTAGCAGGAATGTACTGAAGACATTTTTAGGTATGTACATAATTTGCATTAGTAATTAGCAGCAAGATGAAAGTGGTGACAACACTACAAGTTAGGTGTTTGCATTTTGTGCTTCACTTGCAGAGGAAAGCTAGCAAACTGAAACTGTTAGTTTTGGGAAGTAAGGCAGGGCTGCAAAATGGAGTGTGACCCCAAATGCATGCTAAGGAGTAGATGTGCTTTGAAAATGAACTACTGCAAAAAAAGCAGGATCTCGATATATTTACAGGTCTATTTCTGCACTCTCGAATTCACCTACTTGATGTGTAAATGACTGGAGCTGTGAATGGAGCAAGGTGCGGCTATCACTTCCTTTGTAGTGTTGTGATATTTAAATGCTTTCCTGATACCCACCTGCCTTTCTGCTTTGATTTTATTTAAGGATTCTCACATTCACTCGGAGCTCAAACCTAAAATGGAGGTTGAACAGCTCAGTCCATGCAAATCCCCGATCTAGAGGCCCCCTCTGAAGAGGAGGTTATTACTCATGTCTACCCAAGGCTCACGTTCTTCTTGGTGCCTGCCAGCAGTGGGACTGCCTGTCCTGCTGGACACTGAGCCCATGTTTAATCGTGTGCCATGGCCAGTTCTGCCTCATAAGCACCCCCAGTAGATGCCTTGATAAGTAGAGAGTTAAGGAAAATAACCTGCAGACCGTGGAAAGCAGACTCTGGTAGTGGGGTCATGCATGGAGGAATAAAGGCCAGCACATTCCTCAGAGTGGTGGGATGGTGAGCCCCATCCAGCACTTGACCCTGGTTTGTTTCCTGGCTTACAGGGCCTGAGCACCATGCTGCTGTCAGATTTGCTTGCTGCACACTCCCAGCTCCCAGTTTATTTCCCGTGTGTCCAGCTCCCTGAGCTGCAGGATGAAGCCTTTGATTCTCTTGGGCATCTTAAACACCTCTGTCCAAGCATTCCACCAGCAATGAGCCTGCTCACAGCTGAAGCCACTGTGGCTGTTTCCTCAAAGCAACTTGGCAGAGGAATAGTGGGTGCAGGTAAGGCACAGAGAAAAGTGAGAAGCCAGCTGGCTCATCCCCTGGCACTGACTTCTTCCTAGCTTTCAGCCTCTCCCTGTGCTCAGCAAGAGGCTTGGCCATGCAGGAGGTTCTTCACATCTTCCTGGCCAAAATTTGTAGAATCACAGAATGGGTTGGGTCGTAATAAACTTCTAAGATTACCTAGGTCCAGCCCTGAAAGCTGCATCCAGCCTTAATTGCCTTCATGGAGATCTCCCATGCCTCAGCCCCCATGCCAATGGGTAGCTCTTCTGCACAGGCAGGATTGGGCTGCACTGGGACTTCGTGCATTACCCCAAAGCAGCTTCTAGGCTGTGTGATGCCTGCTATAGCTCCTGAAAGCAAAGCCTGTCTGAGTACATTAGTTAGGGTCATGCTTCATTCACAGAAAACGAGAATTCAGGTGTGTCACAGGGGCGTTTGTCATCAAAATGATGCATAAACAATTTTGGAGGTATTTTGAATACAGGCAGATTTCAACAGCAGTTTGGGGGACAGCAGCTGCTAAGCACACAGTAGTGTTTGCCTTATGTAGAATGACTATAGATTTGTTTTATGAGGTTTCTAAAAATAGTTTTTGCTAAAATGCTGGAGGTTTAGTGAGAAAATGAAAGCATTTATTTTTATTCCAGCAATGTCTGGAAACAGATGAAAATGCAGCCAGGTGAATGAATCTAACCTCTCATTAAGTCACATCTTTAATTAATAGGCAAATTATTACAACAGTATTTCCCCCAGCTCCTTCAGTGCAAGCCAGCTCCCAGCTGGGGCTGCACACCCTTACCACCCCAGTATCTCCACGCCTGCTCTGTTGGCCTCGTGGAGCAGGGATGCAAGGAGGGAGGGGGAGGCTGTCCCATCCTTTCACCCCTCGGTGGGGAAGCTGAGGCTCTCTTCTCCTTTGCTCCATCAATTCTCCGCAGATCCCACTAGAGGGGACACGGCGCTCCCAAACCGCCCCGGCGCTTCCTCCGGGCTCCAGCTTCTGCAGGGCGCTGCCTTTAAAGAAAGAGCTGCTCTGCAATTTCTGCTTCCACGCTTGATAGACTGATACCTAAAGGCACGGGGCAGGGCTGAAAGAGAGATTCCAGCCTTTTGATTCTCCCCTGTCATATAGGAAAGGGCAGGCTGTGGAAGGGGCGAGTGTGGTGCCCTCCCATTAACGCAGATCCCTGTAGTACTGCATCTTTGTTTTATTTATCCTAATGCCTTTTCACAAGGCAGAAATGAAATCCACACAGAAAGACTAGACATCGGAAAGAGGAGGGGGAGCACAAATGAACCTCCTCTATTATTACAGACCAGCCTCAGAATGAGAATAAATGGTGATAAGAGGAAAAAATAACTGCGACACAATTATTAAATAAGGCCCAACTTTTAAAGTGGCTCCAGTCTGGCTTCTAATTTTGTTCCTGTAATTCGATTGTGGGTTTAAATGGGACTGCTTAGACATTAGCTACTTGATCTGCAAGCAGCAGCAGGTGAGCAGCGCAGGAGAACGCGCCGGAGCCGGGCGGGTGCGGAGGGGACGGAGGGCGGGGGAGAAGCTCCCACCCTGCCAGCGATCCCATCACGGACAGACCCGCGGTGAGACCCCGGACACAGCCCGAGTGGGACACGGGGCATGTGCCCGCAGGAATCCCCCGGTCAGCGCCAGCCTCGCCTCTGGCTCCGGGAATGCAGCAGCAGCACCTGGCTGGCGGTGTCCCGGGAAAAGCGGGACAGCTTTGCTGCTGCTCGGCCAGGTCTGCGCTGACAGGGTGTGCACTCACAGCTGGAACAGAGCGCAGCTGGGAGGAAACGGTGCTGTGCAAAACCAGGGCAGAATTCACTGCCAAGATAAAGCACTGACCCTTTAGAGAAGAAGCCTGTTCGGGGCTGTAGCCGGCACCAGCACAAGGGCATCTCCAGCCTCCATTGCAGCCTGCCGCCACTGCATGTCACTGTTAGGACAGAGCCACCCAGACTGAGCTCTGTGCAGCTCTGGTGGGGACAGACCCCGCTGTCCCCCGGGTGCCACCACCCTGTGGAGAGGGAGATGGAGATTCCTATCCTGCGGGAATCCAGCACCCAGCGCCTGTTGCCCCATGGCAAAAGCAGTCAAAAAGCTGAGCATGCCTTGCAAAAATAGCTTGTCCCCAAAGTGACAGAAATGACTTACATTTTCGTTACATGTTTCATTAAGAGTGAGGCTTTTTCTGCTGAGGGGAGGGGATGGTTCACCAGACCTTAATGGCAGGGGTGGTAACTATGGGAGCTGGGGCAAGGTGAAATTCCTCCCATAGCTCCCCCACTCAGGAAGGTGATCAGCTACACCATAGCAGGGAGCAGGACTTGGCCCTACTACAACAGAATCATGGGGCTGGCTGGGATGCAGAGGAGTGCTGGGGCAAACTGGTGAGGCTGAAAATTCACCCCACAGTTTAGAGGATTTATGGCCATGGTGAAGCCCATATGGGCATTGTGCTACTGGGCACCCACCTTCCCAGTCTGGGTGCTGATGGTGCAAGGAGAGGTGACACCTTGACCCATGCCATCCTCCTTGTCTGCATTCCTGTTTCCAATTGGAAATAGGATTAAGGTGACAGACTGCATGAGGGATTATCATGTGTCTGCCTCAAAACCACCTACTACAGAAACAGGGCACAATTCATAGCTCAAGGGGAAAATGTTCCAGGCATCACTCATCAGGGGACACAGTTGTAAGTAAAGCAGAGGCTTTGCCCCTTGTGGGCCTCAGCCCCATGTGCTTCTGGATGTGTGACAGCACTCTCAGGAAGCTGGGATATGTGCTGAGAGGGGAAGGAAAAATACCTGCAGCAATGTCACCTGTGTTTGATGGGAGATACAGAAGGAGAGGTGACATTGCTGCAGCCAGAAGTGCACAGGCTCACAGTGGCCAGCTGTCCCACCATATGAAAAGCCATGTTTGATCTACCCAATGATATTCATCACCATGTGTGCCAGCTGCAGCTAGACAAAAGCATTATAGTGTCCCAGTGGCATTCAAGGAGATCACATGGGAGATGTCCCTGGCACCCTATAACTCCTTGGACCAACCATCTCAGCACTTGTCATATCACCTCCCTGTCCTGCAGCAATCTGCTCTCCATGGTCTGTTGCCACTGAACCCAAGTGCCTGACCCAGACTCTGTGGCCATGTCACATCTCCCTGTTGCTCCTGAGGGACTCAGTGCTGGGACAGGAACAGTTTAGCAGCCCAGCACTTCCTGCAATACTGAATTTCTTAGAGCATCTTTCTGATTGAAATCCTCTAAAACGCTCAGCTGCTTGGCAGATCCCCCCCACACTTGCACAGGCTGTTTGTCTCAACAGGATATTAAAAAGAAGAGGTTATAAAAGCAAGGCGTGATACGAGGCAAGGCTTAGCTCACAGCACCAATATTTATATCCTCTCTGCAGCTCATGTTCAGCAAGCAGGAAACATCTGCAGGCCTCACTGCCTCCTCCTCATGCCCTCCTGGGCTGCCACACTCCCCCTGGGGTCTCTGGTGCTGTGATGGCAGTCAAGTACACTGGTCCCACTGGTTGCTTTCTCATGGGGGACCAGGATGCCTGTTCCAGCTCTGGCTGGGGCAGCCAGCCCTGCCTGCATTGTGTTGCCTGCCTCTGGTCCTTCCTGCAGCATGGATTGTAATACATGCAGTGGGTGGCTTCTCCTCAGCACAGACACCTTGCTTAAACATTGCTGTTTATCTTCAATCTCATCTGCTTTTGCTCTTGGCTGGATTTCCTGGTGGTACCCTGGACCCAGCTCACCATGCCAGGGACTGTCAGTGACCTCCAGGTGTGACCCTGCTGTGGCAAATCCCCATCACTGGCCAAGTTGTGTTTACCCAATTTCCCAAAACTCCTGAAGAAAATTCCCCTTTGCTATTTGATCCCCACCAGCTCCACTTCTGGTTAATCATTCAGGGCAAATGGTGTTTCCCATGACATTATCAGGGATCACACCCTGCTGGGCCATGGGTACTGGTGGTGCCCCAGCTGGGACAGGGTGCAGATGGTGGAGCAGTGAGCAGTCACACAGGGCTACCCACTGTGACATGAAATGGCATCTCCCAATTTTAACATCAGAATAGCTGGCCACATTTTCTCAATGTGTGCAGAGACAAGTTAAGATAGCTTCCTGTCCAACTCCAGATCCCAGTGATCAGCAGCACATGCAAAAGAGGTTTCTCTCTGTCATGTCTGCCTGGTCTCATACTTGTTTATTCCTCTTTGCCCCTAGCCCCCAGTCATTTTCCTCCTTCTTCCTCCCTTCTGGTTTTGCAGTCACTGGATAGACAGGCTCACAAGGTATTTTTAGGTTTCTAAATTACTTTTCAGATCTGTTCTAAATTTATCTCCCAATAATCTGAAATCTTGACATCTCAGGAGTGAGAATCGAGTCTGAAAAATGGGAAGAAGTTTAAGGTCTGTCTTACTGGGCTGGACCCCTTTGCTGTGGCATTCTCTTGGTGTTTCTTCTCATCGAGGTGGGGGCTCAGAGGAGCCCACGGACAGAGGGGAATGGAGGCAGCACCCCAGGGTCACCCTTTACCTGGGTGCAAAGCAGGGAGCCAGGTGCTTAGCTGGGTTTGCAGCTGCAGTGCATTGAACTCCCATGGTTTTTGTACCTGCAGAGCTTCCTGTAAGGGCGGGGGGGAAATAATGTTTTTGAAAATTAACCAGGAAAACAGGTATTCTTGAAAAAGGTGACGCTGCAAGCCCAAGGCACAGCTAGGAAGAGGAGGCGGGAGTCCTGCTGCGCGATTGCTGCGGGTTTCTCTTATGCAGAGCTACAAAATAGGAAAACTTTAAAATATTCCTTCGGGGCTGGGCACCCTTTGAGCCGCTGCCAGCTCCTCCCTGCAGTGCCTGAAGGATAAAGCTTTTGTCCTCACTTTTAAATGTTCCACACCCTGCAAACAAGTGACCCCCAAACCCTCAATAATTGCCCTTTGCACAAACCACGTGCAAATGATTTTATCTCATGGCCTCAGATGGATGAAACCTCTGGCTGTCGGTGCAAGGCTGATTCCCGACACCCCGAGCCAAGAAGCTGCGAGGGCTAAATGCTCTTAAAAATAAACTATTTCCTCCTCCGTCGTTCCCGGCAGCCAGTTCCTAGGCAAACCAGCAGCAGGATGATGCGCCGGGCTGGGGGGAAGGGGAGGGAAGGAGAGAAGGAGGGAAGGAGTTAACCTTCTTCCCGTGGCAAAGCACTGAGGCTGCTTGCCAGTTTTCGGAAAAGCTGCAAGTCATTCTGCCAGGACGAGGAGGAGGTTCTGAAGTCTCTGGGATGTTCTCAGGAAAGTGCCGCAGTACGAGCCCAGCTGAGCTGGCATGCCAGGCGGGGAGGGGACCTACCCGGGACGGGAAGTGCGGGAAGAAACCCCAGGCAGGAGCATCCTGGCAGGATGCAAAAATGCTGCTGTCTTCAGGTTTCCTTCCTAACTTTCCCCTCTCCTTTGGCCCTCATCCTTCACTAGTCCCAGACCCGGTGTTCCAGACACCTCCATGTAGAGAAGTAATTTGGGGAGTGAGATGGTGCTGCAAGCCCAAGGCAGGAGTGGGAGCAGCCACAGCCACCCTGGTTCCCTGGATCACCAGAAAATAGTGGATACCCTCTGACTGGAGAAGAGGTCTGCCAGGGCTTCACCTGTCTTGAAGGGAATAGCTGTGCCTGGCCTCTTCCTCTTTCCCCCAAGCCCTAAAGATCCCCCTAGCCCTAAAGATCCCCCAGGCATTCCCACACTTGTTTCCAAGAGAAGTGTGCTGGAGTTGATGGAATATAAGAGGACATCTTGCTATCAATACTCATTTCCTGGCAGGAAAAAATGTTTTCTGGAAAAAAAATGACAGTTCGAGGTGCATTATATTCAGACAGAAAATAAGTAACTCACCAAGGTAAAATGTCATCAGCAAAATACAGGGGGTCCCCTCAGGCACATCTCGGTGGTGTCTTAGCACAGTGGCTGCACTAAGCATGTGGTGAATGCCCAGAAAGGTGAAGATAGACTAGGCAGAAGAAAATAAACCTCTGCTGAGTGGTGCCACTTTGGAGCCCAAATTAGCGGGTTTGGGAAGCAGAGGCAGCAGGATGGAGCAGCAATGCAAGGCCACTGAACTGCAGAATTCCTCTTTTGGGGAAAAAAAAATCCCCCTCACAGATGGATCCCACCTTGATTTTGTTGCTTGGCAGCATAAACCCCATTCGATTAAAGGCATGTAAAACCACCAATGTAATTTCCTGGCTTATATTTTTACGTTTAGAGCATATTACATCCAGCACAACCCAGTCTTTTTAGGGAAGCTTTGGTCAATTAAGATTAGCTGTCATTCCGCATTTATTACCATCATTTATGAATTCTTCTCTTTGCCAACAGGCAGAAGGAGAAGATGGTGCACAAAATAAATAAATAATTGAGGGAGAAGCTCATCAGGGCCCTGATTTCTATCCCCCTGTCATTGCTGGCAAAGCTCTGCTCTATGAGTCAGCTCCGGCGGGCTCTGGAAAACCATCTCCGTTTCAGCGCTGCTGTTAACCCGCACATGGATTCTCCTGATGGCACTTGGGGTGAGTCAGGGGGGCATGAGCAAAGGCTGCCTGCCAGCTGGGGTGCCACTGCTCCTAACTGAGAGAGGAAAAGGCACTGAGCCTCTGCTGCACTGGGCATTGCTGGAGGGAGGGGCTGGTCCCAAGGGACCACTAGGCTGACCTGGCACTGGGGTTTCTGGCTATGGCTGCTCACGATGGGACTGAAGCACGTGCCTTGTGCTCCAGATGGGTGGGAAGGTGGTTGGGGATGTTGGCACAGCACCCTCATTGAACAGCTCCAGCCTGGCACAGGCAGAGTGGAACCCCAAGATACCCAGCATACAGGGATGGGTGGCACTTCTCAGCCCCAGACTGAATAGGGCCAAATTGATAGAAAACATGGGACTATTTCAGATATGTGTACTTAAATGGGCAGTCCTAAAGGCCCTGTGCTCGTGGGAATGAGTCAAAACCTTCTTTGTCTATTTACACCTTTAGTCCCTGCCTTGCTTGTGCAATTGCATAATAACAGTATGACCTTGAGAGAGAAAAATGAGCAGCTCCAGGATGCTGGTTCAGATGATGAGAGCTTGTGTAACACTGTATTTCTGGCAGGCTGTCACTCCAAAAGTGTATGTCCCTAATCAAAGGTAGATTTTTAAAAAAATACTTTTCCCCTCTGCTACCACAACACTATTTCCAAGGCACAAGTTGTTAGCAGTACATTGTTGGCTGAGGGGTTAAATCCTCACATCTTTTACATTGTGTGATGTGCACCTATCACTTCTGCATAGATCTAGAGTGAAGATGGAATAGCTCATTACTCATCAGTGACAAACAAAAAGTACCATGAATCAAACTAATGGTCATGGAGGAAAAAGGGAGATGATTGGATTCCCATTGTTCAATGGCTTTCTTATCTTTCAGGAGCACCAAGGAGCAAACAAGCCCTTGGCTTGTGTAGAGCACCTTCCCCCAGTGAGAGGAAGTAACCCATGCACTAAACCACAAGTCCTCTGCACAGTTAATAATTAGAGAATCTGCTGAAAGCAAAAGAAAACAAACATTGATTAATATGGTACCAAGGGGGAAGATTAGGGACAGGTTATGGTTCTTGGACAATGGGTCTTGCAAAGCTCACAGAGGCAGTGTGGGTCAGGGTGAAGATGCAAAGTTTCATTATCAGGCCACCTTATCTGGTAACCCCCTACATGGGCTGGGCAAGGCTCCTCACTGCCTGTTTGTAAAGGGCTGCTGCAGCCCACCTGAGCACAGCCTCCTCAAAGAACAAATAAAGTATGGGCAAAAAGGCAAAAGGAGCCCAGCCTGGAGGCCACAGGGCAAAGATCACTTGGTAGCCTGCAGCTGGGTTGGGGCAAACCTTTCTGCCAATACAGCTTGGGCATGAACAAAGATGATGCTGAGGAGGACTTGATGGTGCTGTGGATGAAAAGCTGGACATGACCTGAAGTGTTCCAAAGCCCAGAAAACCAACTGCATCTTGGGCTGCATCAAAAGCAGCATGATCAGCAGGTTGAGGAGGTGATTCTGTCCCTTTACTCCACTCTGGTGAGACTCCACCTGGAGTGCTGCATCCAGCTCTGGTCCTCAGCTCAGGAAGGTGCTGGAGTGAGTCCAGAGGAAGCCATGAAAGTGATGGTCTGGAGCACCTCTCCTGTGGAGAGAGCTGGGATTGTTCAGCCTGAAGAAGAGAAGGCTGTGGGGACACCTTCCAGCCTGCCAGTACTTAAAAGGACCTTACAAGAGACCTGGATAGGGACTTTTTACAAGGATCTGTAATGATTGGATAAGGTGGAATGGCTTTTATTTAGAAGAGGGTTAGTTTGCATAAGACATACAGAAGAATTTTTTACAGTGAGGGTGGTAAAATGTTGGAACAGTTTACCCAGAGAGGTTGTGTATGCTCCATCCCTGGAAAGATTGAAGATCTGGCTGGAAGGGGTCTGAGCAGCATGATCTAATTGAAGATGTCTCATTGCAGAGGCCTTGGACTAGATGATCTCTAAAAGTCCCTTCCAACCCAAACCATTCTATGATTGCTGTGGTTCTATTTCAGCCCTGCACATCCTTTTTCCTTGGGAGTGAGGATACCATAGGTCTCATCCAAAGGGATGTGAAGGCCATGGAACAACTCCCATGAGGTCACATCCCTCCCTTGTTCCTGGACATGAATCAATGTTTTATCAGACCATCTTCAAATCCACATGTGGTTACCACATTGTTTCTCACCTCTCTTAATTTTGAGGCACACTCCTCACAAGGGTGGCCACAGCCTCCATCTCCCCACAGCAACATTAATGGCAAAGAACTTAATTTTCCTCTGCAGCATTATCTTTCCATGTCCTTCACTTCCAGCACTGAAGTCTTTCAAGCAGCTGGTGACAGCACAAACTAAACTTGGAACCACGCTGACTCTTCTCTGAATCCTTTTTTGCAGTATCACCTCTTTGGGGTCACAAGAGACCTTCAGTTGCACAGGGAAGGACTGTCACCCTTTCTTTGAATTCCTGTCATTTCTGATGAGAAACTCCCTTTCCTTGGATCAGGAGTTTCCATGAGGTACGGCTCAAGAAAGAAAAACTTTCCCCTTGTAGCTGATGATTACAAATGATTGCCTTGGACTGTGTGGACTTGGATGACTCTTAATTGTAATATCTTTTGTGGCAGCTGTGGAAATTCAGTCCATTTGAACCCCAAATGGGGCCTGGGGCCCCATCCTGCTCTGTGACCTACAAAACACAGGTCCCTGCTCTGCTGAGCCACCGAGGGGGTCATGGGGCAGCTGATGCTCAGAAATCTGCTGCATGACCTCAGTTAACTACTGTATTTCCCCAGCCATGATATGTTGCTTTTGGGTGGAGGTACACAGTATCTTCAAAGCAAACTCCCCCCTACCATTTTTCCCTCCCAGAAACACCTGCTACTTATTCTTCCCACCCTTCCAGAAGAACCTTGGCCACACTGAGAAGCTCCACCAGAAGCAGTTTCTGTGAGCTACTTCTTGATTTCCTCCTGAAGCTCCTCAGCTCTGGATGGCTTAAGGAAACATTTTGCTTGTGATGCTGGGAAAATTCAAACCAACCTGGTGTATTGTGCATGATGGGGATGCTACTGAGAATTATGATTTTTTTGGCACTCAGAGAAGGTGGTAAGTGACTGGTGCTGGTGCAGCAGGTCCCTGGCACAGTTACAGCACTTACTCTTTTGAGTAGAGGTGGATTTTCAAATAATGTGCAAATAAATTGGAGTTACAAGTACTTTGGAAAATGCATCCTTTGACAAATTTAGCAGCAGTCTTCAGACTTGTGCCTTCTCATGCATGCACCAGAGGAAATGTATAGATGTTTCTCCAGCTTTCCCTTAGGGGTAAAGTGTTTCACATATGTTGCTTCCATGGGCTCTCAAGAAAGTCCTTCTCCTGCCTTTGAGCACTGAGACTTTGTCATTCTTTGGGAAAGGAAAAGGCTGTCGCAGGGGTTGTCCCATTTCATAGGAGATGGAGCTCTCTTCTGGGCTGATGAGTTAGCAAAATTCATAGAGAAGAAGAAGGTGGAAGTAGGTATCTGCTGATAAATGGGGAAGTTTGCTGGGGCAGGAATGGTCTTAGTGCAGCTAAAAACACTGGGAGCTGACACATTTTGGAAAAGCACAAGGGCTGTGGGATATGTGGAGAGGATGTGGACAGAAAGACAATGAGGGGTATATGAGGGGCATGAGCTGCAGAGGCAGCAGGGAGGTCTGCAGGGTGTGCAGCTACCTGCTTCAGCAGCTCTGCTTCACAAAACCAGCCTTGTTCCTCTGCATCCCTGCAGGAAAACCGGAGCTTACAAATGAGCATGCTCGTGAAAACCCAGATATGGAAATAGAGCTGGTATTCTCCAGATGTAAGTCATTGCATTTCCTGAATGTAAAAGTATTCTCTTTGCAATTGACAGTCACTGTACCAGTGGAAGCTCCTCAAACAGATATATACACGGTAGCATAAATATGTACATGGAAAAAAAATCCAAATCATACATTCTGCTATCCTCCCTTCCACACCCTCTGTCACTGTAGTGCGTAGAGGTGCAAATTTGGAATAAAACATCTAAACATTTGGCAAGTCGGGGTTGAGGCATCCCCAAATCCCTGACTCTGCTCAGTGTTGTTAGTATCAGAAAAAATAGGAGAGGAATCATTAGACTGTATTTTAGAAGACAGGTTCGTCTAGTGCTGGAATGAAAACTTAATTGAACTGTCGTAGTTGTGCAATTATTTCACAGTGTCACTAAGGGGCAGGTCTCAGTCATTAAGGTTTGTCTCAGCCTAACAAATATACAACTCCTTACTCTGAATAAGTTTGGGTTTTCTCTTGAAATTAACAATTGTTTGTGCTTTCAGGATTCACAACGTTTTGTTTCAGCAGAATCAAAATTTGTCAGTGATGCACTTTTCCCTTAAAATGGCTGCTCTAACTTACCCCTGTCAGTGCCACAGGCTTTCAGTTTTCCCTGCAGAGAATAGAAACAAAGAAGCCTAAAAGTGGGTTTGGGGAGTTGATTAAAGTTATATGCAGTGTTTTCACACCCTTTAAGATTTCTCTATTGTAAATTCCTTCACATACAGGGACGGCAACTGGCTATGAAGCAGCCCCAAAGTTCTTGCTCTTCACACTGTCAGTCATGGCTCACCATTTCCCAGGTAACTGAGGTATGGATGGACAGACTAGAGAAATGCTGTCAGGTGGATGTGTCCTAGAGCCTCTCACTTACTTAAGCACCTGCAAATGCATCTGTATTTGTCTGCATGACAATGCAAATGAAAAAGCCTTGTTGCCTTTCCATCTCCCACCTCCTCCTTGGGACTGCTTCCCGTACCTGAGTGCATATAGACACCACATGAGATGAAAATGGGATGAACTGTCTGTTTAGATTGAGAAGGGAGTGCTAGGCAGGGAACCAGCCCAGCTCTGTGTGTTGTAATTGTGTAGGGTGTGGGCTGTTTCCAGCCTGGTAACACCCAGCTCCCTCTCACGCGGTCCTTGTCTCTGCTTGTGGGGACTGAGATGGGATGCCCATGTTTTCCACCAGCTCTGTGGGGATGCAGTGTTGTGGGGAGCCAGACAGCCCCATGGCCAGCCCCATCACCCAGTGCTTCCCTCCTTTCACTGTCCCTGCAGGCTGTAAAACATCCCACTCCACCATCCAGCCTCACATTCCTTTAATATAGCAGCCACACAGTCTCTTTTGGTGGCCTCTCCCATCTGGGATTGTGGCATCAGTTCTTGAGGCTGCTCCCAGGCAGGGAGGTGGGTGGCATGGGGCTGGAGCAAGGAGACAGGACCCCCTGCTCCCTCCCTTTGATTCTTGGAGCTGACCTCCTGAGAAGGCAAAGTGCTGACCACAGATCTCCTCCTCCTCCACTCGCTCTCCAACAGTAATGCACATGTGCTTTGTCCATAAATATATTATTTTGTGTTCCTGCCAGCCCAGACTAATAGGGCTAATGTTTCCTGAGGAGCAGCCCAAAGCTACATTAGCCGCAGATGTTTGATTGATTTAAAACAAAGAGCCTGACCGCCAAACTGCTCCATATGGTTTCTCTTCCTGTCACTTTGCCTGCAGGGTTATCTCTGAAATGCAATTAAGGTGCTTAAAAGTACATTTTCAGGAAGATGCAGAATTGATGAGGGTGGGTTTGCCGATGGGTGCCTCCAAATTGTTAGAGCAAGAGCAAGGAAAGTCATTCCCTTTCCTTAGCAGCTGCACACATGGTTTTTCCACTTAAGTGAGGACCTTAGGAGGGCAGGCCAAAAAATGCCCCCATTGTAAAAACTTTGCTGTAGGTGTACTTTCCCAGTCTCTTGATATTCTGCTCATTTATTATTGAAGTCAAACATTTCTCTAATTAGATATTTACTTGTGAACTTAAGTGCTGCAGGGATTTCATTCGACCTCAGCTCTCCTCCACTCACTCCCACTGCCAGGGCACTGGGGATGAAACCCTTGCCTGTGCAACACAGGCAGCTGGGCTGAAGACCCAGTGATGCTGCAGAGGACAAGCCAAGCTCTGCCTGTCATTTGCTGTGAGCAGGGTGCCAGCCCTGCCTGCTCACCAAGGGAGTGACACTGCCTGGGGACACTCACCCAGGCGCTGCAGACCCAGCCTGGCTGCTGAAACCATCCCCCAGCTCCCTGTACGGCTGAGACCCTTGCCCCACCCTGCTCCTGTCAGAACCACAGCCTCCTACACCCTGAGGTGGCTGAGGAGAGTAAAGGAAATTTATGGCTTCTTTGGTTTTAATGCACAGAGTAGATGTTTAGAGATGAAAGAAGCGTGCGTCTGTGTGCCAGTCCTCTGTCTTCCCCTCAGTTCAGCTGACAGAGAGGAAGGCAACAGCCCCTCACACCATATTTTTTCAGAATTTAAATGCTTTGGTTTCTGAAAACAGACTTTTTAAATCTTTTCCCAGGTGCCTGATATCTGGCACCTTAATCCATGTCTTGGTGTGTAAGGAAAGGAGAGTGTGGTAAGCCACCTGCAGTGACCTAAGGCACAGCCAGGTCCCCTCTCTGGACCACAGACAAAAAAATACCCATGGATTTGAGAAGAGAATCCCAAGCCATGGTGCAGAGTTAATATTGCATTATGGAAAACAGAAATAATTATGTTGCAACAGGTCTGAAGATTCATGGCAACAGTACATGCTGTAAATATACAGCACTGCAGGATAATTATCTGGTGCTCAATTCTCTTCAAACTAGACCCCTGTTAACCTTGTCCTTACCTCTCTCAGAATTAAAGTCCTAAGGTAATTCATCACAGAACTTCTTGGTAACTTCAAGTATAATTGCTAAGCAGTTTTCAAGCACATACAATTACCACACCCAATTAATCTCATCATGAGTCTTAAAGCCAGGTTGTTAAATGGGCCTGAGAGCTAAATAAACTCTTGTGTGTTTATTTGTATAAATGTATATGTATATGTATATGTATATGTATATGTATATGTATATGTATATGTATATGTATATGTATATGTATATGTATATGTATATGTATATGTAATGTGCATGTGTGTCAGTCTGTATTGGAGAGGAGGGGAGCAGCTCTCAGAAATGCATCTTTCTGTGTCAGCTGCATTGTTCTCTAATTGGGCATTTGTAGAAATATTAACCTGGCCACTAAATTCACATACTTGACCACCACTATCCAGCTCTTTGTAACTATTTAAAGCAACTTTTTCACAGAAAACCGACTGTACAAACAACACCATATTGCACAGTGTTTATTTTCTTTCAAGGGCTTCCAGAGCAAATGTTCTTCAGCTCCAAACAAGAGGAGTAGCTTCCTTTCTTTTTTTGTCTGTGCTGCAAAATCAACCTGAGATATGAAACCTCAGCTGTTTTCTCCTTCTGGCTTTTATACTCCTCTCAGTGAAGGGAAACAAGGATTAGAAGAGTCTGCCCAATCTTTGCTACCCTGAAAGATAAAGCAAATGAACTTAGCCACTTTCTGATTCATCCCTGCACTCCTGAACATCAGTAATGAAACAGCAAAAAGGCTCATTCCTTCTGTGTGTGTGGGAAATGGGAGGGTTTGGTCCTTTGGGGGAGGGTACAAAACACACTGCTGGCTTGAAGCACCTTCCCCATGGCCTCAGCAGTGCTGGGTGGGAATTTCATCAGCAGGAGGTTCCATCCCTTCTGGGGACACAGACCCAGGCTCCACACAGCCTGGCTGGCTGTGGTGGCACACCAAATAAATGCTCAGGCTCCTGTGTGGAGCATCCATCCACATCTGCTCTTCCCATGGGACAAGGTCCTTGCCAGGGCTGCTGCAGAGTCCACATTTGAGGGCTAGTGACAGCATGGCCTTTATAAGCTGCTTGAGGGTAACATGCAGCTCATAAATAAAAAGAAAATTTGCCACAAAGGTCTGTATTTGGCCATCAGTAGGTTCTGGCACAGACATTAAGCACCTGAGGCCTGTGGTGCTTGGGGAAGGTGTTAGAATAATACGATGGGGAGCTGGAGTCATCCAAGGTGATGCAAATTTTTGCCCAACAATTTGCCATGGCTGTAATATGAAGACCTTTCCTTTGAACTGAAGACCCCCACAGGGACCCAAACACTTGATTCAGAAACCTCAAAGCAAGAGGAGTGGAAGTGGCCTGTACTCTCCAGAACTGATCATGTCCTTCAGGCTTTAAATGCATTTTACAGAAATTATTTACAATAACTTGCTAAAATGGACAGGGAGCAAGATTCACAGTATGAAATTTGAGAAAATGTCTAAAAACTAAAAAAGAAAAAGATTATATTTTCCTCTCCTGCGCTTTACAGCTTTGCATTTACATACAAGGTTGAATCCGCAATTTCCTGCTGTTTCTCCTTTCTTCTGATAAATATTTTTAAAGAGAAGTGCCAGGAACGTTGCCAGCCAGGCAAATGTACTCTGAGGTGTTATTTGTAATGCTCCTCCCCAACCCCTGCAGACAGCTGTGTTCCCTGCCCTGCAGGGCTTGTGCCTGAGGAATACCTGTCCTTGGATGTTGCCTCACATCAGGCTCCCTGCCCCATCTCTGGGACAACCCTGTTGCCTTCTCTGCACAGGAATAAAGCCTGAATCTGCATCTCTGAGAAAACATTGCTGAAAACTCTGTGTGAGCAACTCCCTCCCAACCAGAGGAATGGATGCAACCCTGGGACCAGAATGCTGTGAGCAGCAAGAGATGTGGACATGTTGATGGGAAATAACCACGGCACTGAGCCACTGCCCACTTTGGACCCTTCTCTGATTCCTCTCTAAGTTACAGCAAATTCAGCTGGTTCTCAGAGCCACGCTTTATCTCCCCTCTGGGAGGTTTCTGGGTCAGCTGTATTAAAATGCATTTATTCTTAAGGGGGTCAGTAATCTGACACAATAGTGATGTACGAGTGAATGGGGAGAATACATAAATTTCTAACAGTGCAGAAAGAAGAATCCTGGAGTTTTGCTATCTGTAAAAATGGAGCATGGGATCTGCCACTTCATGTCACGACAGCCAAATTAAACAAATGCAGGATGACAGGAGGAAAAGAAACAAAGGACTTCTATCCAATTACTTCCAGAAACATATTAAATTATGAGGGCATTTGCTTTTGTGTTAGCAAATAAGTATTTAAATGGACCTAAAATTCATCATATTCTGAAACTTGGGTTTATCTGCATAGGATGCTGTGGACACTTGCTCCTGAAAGGGAAATGGAGGACAGACAGCTTCTTCCAGAGGATATAGGCTGCCATGTGCAGGTTCCAGGGCCAGGAGTGGTGTTGAGAGGAGTGGTAGGGGCAGTGAGAACATCTGGGCATCCAGTTTTGGATGGCTCCAACACCACCGTTGAAGAATCTACCTGAGGGTTTCGCAGGAGCCCTTGAGATGAAATACCAAGCAACAACTCAAGTTTTCTTTTCACAGCAAGGGACAGATGTGAGCCACATTTAGGTCATTTGAAAGTCCAGCCTGACTGGGAAAAAGTGAGCATGGACCTGCCTCTCCTAGATGATCTCAAGATGAAGGTGATTTTTTGACCAAGTCTGTGAAAGGCAGACTTGGTCAATGCAAAGGTTCCTCATCAGAAATGGAGTTTGGAAAGACAAATCCAGCAAACTCTGGCACATCTGACGAGCTGTGCTCTGCCAGTGGTCAGAGCAGGCTGCAGCAGGGCTGAAATGCGTCACGGTGGAACGGGAGTGTGAGTCAAAGACACTTTCCCCTGAGTGCACACAAGGAAGAGGAAGGTGGAAGTGTCAGGAAACATCAGGACACATCAGGAGAGAGAGAAAGCAGACACTGAAAGACAGCTGTGAGCAGTGACAGACCATGATTAGGTGCTTTCCCAGAGTGCAGGTAGCCACCCATTGCCACAGCCTGGGTACCTGCCTGAGTAACTCATGAAAGATCCAGCAGGAGATGGCCCCAGCCTGGCTTGTATGGACAAGCCTTGGGAGCCCCAGGGGGAAGGTCAGTCCCTGGGACCCAGAGGATCCATACCAGGACAGGAGTGAAATCCCAGTGAGGTGAGGAGAGGTGCATTCCTGAGGGAGCAGGACAGCACTGCCACAGCTTTTGGAACACCTTTTTTTTTTTTTTTTTTTTTCAGTTGGTGCAGGTGCAGTGGTGGGTCCCAGGCAAAGAGAACTCACTCTTGGCCAGTGTCTCCTGTGCAGGGAATGGGCAGAAGGCCAAGGAACAGCTTTGACTCCTCTCTATTAGTGGAGCAGGGAGGGCAGCAGGTAAAGGATGCCAGGGCGGAACACCTGCATCAGACCTCTGCACAGCAGCAGCCTTGGCCAAATTCTAGACCTATTTAGAAATTGTTCTGCCATGTTACTTTAACCTGTGCAAGGCCAGGGGGTTCCCTGTTTAAGGAGAACTGTGAAGAGCCTCTCTGGATCACATATTGGCATGATCAGGCTCGTATCGTTGAATTTGAGGCAGGGAGGGAGGAAAAAAAGAGGAGGCCAAATTCCTTTGTCACATACCCTGCTCTAAGTCCAGAGTAATTACATTAAATGTAATGAGCCTCCACACTTCCTTCCCCACTCCCACTTGGGAACAGTCATTTGTTGCTGGCCAATTCCTGCAGCAGCAATGTCCTTCCCTACTGCATTGGCAGAAGTGTCCTGGCCAGAGAACCACAGAGAGGAGCAAAAGCTGCTGCCTTGCCCTGCCCTCTCCTTCTCCTCTTCCTCTTTGCCCAGGGAGAAAATAAACACTGCCCCTCTATTAAGGCATCTAAAAGCAAACATTAATTTTATGTACACCCAAGCTCTCTGTGACTCTCATTGGTGCTGCCAGTCCCAGTTCCCACACTGATTCACCACTGTGCACCATTTTCCTCTCCACCTACCTGAGGGAGGTTGTTCCCCAAAGAAACACAGGTCAGTAGTTCCTTCAGAGCAATGCCAGCAGGTCTCCTGCAGGCTGCACTCAGCTTTTCAGAGCCACAGGCTGGGAAAGGGGGGAAGCCACGGAAAGAGAGGCTAAAAAGAGAAGAGGTGCAAGAACAGGGGGCAGAACAGTCTGACCTTCCCAAGGCCAGGAATATATGGGCAGTGCTTCCTAGATCCCAGGCAAAGGCTTTCTTGCCAGTCCAGCTCACCCCACTGCAGCCCACACAGCAGGATGCTGGG
The DNA here is from genome assembly GCF_029582105.1 of Oenanthe melanoleuca. Classification (NCBI taxonomy): domain Eukaryota; kingdom Metazoa; phylum Chordata; class Aves; order Passeriformes; family Muscicapidae; genus Oenanthe; species Oenanthe melanoleuca. The sequence continues at coordinate 107,795,959 of NC_079335.1, forward strand.
CACCATGAAAGCATCCTGCCAGCATGGCAAGTCTTCTCCAGGTGCAGACACCTGAGACCACCAGCAGCACATAGAGGTGATTAATCTTCCCACTTTGTGTGCCATAGGTCTGATCCCTGCTGGGCTGGCTGCCTGCAATCCTCATCACCTGGGGGTTTTATGGAGCTGCACCTCCCAGGTGGGAAGTCTGTTCCACAGAGCCATGAAGGATATACAATAACTGCACATTGCTATTATTAACTTGAGCACCTGGAGGAGGTGACAGCAAAGGCCTTATGGAGGTGATGAGTAGCTGTATTTAAGCCTATCAGTTTCACCAGGGGAAATTTTGGGGCCTTGACATAAGAGCAAAGCTGCCTTCAGCACCTGAGCTTCCTCTCTGCTTCTCTTCCCCAAGCAGGCAAATATTTTCAGGCATGTAAATGAACTCTTTTGTGCTCAGTCCCACTGTGCATTTGAGGCATCAGGGTTGGGATGCAACCGTGCTCAACACAAAGCAGGGAGGGAAAGAGGTGAGATGCAATTCCACCCTCCCCCTGAACAGGAGCATTTGAGAAGAAAATCCTCCAGAAAAAAAAAAAAAAAACAAAAACAAACCACGCTCTGCTTTCTTCTGATGGTGCAGGCTGATTTGTGCTGTCTGTAATTGTAATCAAAGTTAATTTAATCCTGGTGTGGAGGTTGCTGAGCAACTGAAGACATTTATCCAGAGGAGACAGGGGCTGTAATCACGTCACCTCGAGTAAAGTTGGTAGGGCAGCCACATAACACTGCTAATGCCCAGGGCAGAGAGCTGTGGGTCAGGGGAAGACATTGGTATTCCTGGTAAGTACAGAAGCTAAGGGAAAAGCACTAAGGTTATGCCAAAACTAAGGTTATGCTTTCTTCTGTGGTACAGACAGAATAAGGCCCCATTATGGGCACCATACATGAAGGCACACCTTCCCAGAGGATGAGCAGAGAGTTACAGAAGTGTGGCTGGAAGCACACACCAAAAGATGCAACGCCAGGAAAATGGTCAGTCAGGCCGGTTTGTGCTGCCTTTCCTCAGAAATCCCTCTTTTCCCCCAAGGAACTCTTAAGTCCTCTGTCTCCGGGCTGTGCCAGCGCCTCAAGGACTCCACGCCGAGCATCCCTCATCCCGCATCCCGAGGGATGCTGCGCAGGGAAGGGGCGGAGCTGCCTCCCTGCTCCCGGCATCGGGGAAAGATGGGAAGCTCCAGCGCCGCCGGAGAAGCTCCTCCGAGCTCTCTAAGTGGGAGCCGGGCTCGGGGCCCCTGCTGAGCCATCATCAGGGCCATTTGCCGGTGATGAGGCGATTTCCCGAGGTCGCCTCGGTGGGCACCTGCTGCAGCCTGATTAAGTGGTTCAGCAGGGAAGGAGGGGTCCTGCCATCAGCGCCTCAGCAATCAAGGAGGACCTTTTTTTTTTTTCCCTCTGCTTTTTCTTTTTTTTATTTTTTTTTTTTCTTTCTAATTATTGTTTTGTCCAGAAGCAAAGAGCTTTCGTGGAATTGAAAGGCCTGTGGGTGCACCAAGGGCAGGAGGAGGGTGGCAGCCTGCCAGGGAAAAGGAGCAGAGTGTGGTGGGATCCCAGCACTCCAAGTGGCTCCTTACCCCAACTGCTTCCTCCTGGCAGACCCTTCTCCTTTGGAAAAGTAGGCACTGCAGAGCCACCAGAGTCCATCTCCTGCTCCACTGGCCAGACTGTCTCTGAAACAGCAGTAGCAGGGGGAAAAAAGGAATTATTTTGCTTTTTTAGAAGGCATGTTGTGTTTCTAGCTGAGGAGCCACGTGATAACTTAGGAGGAGATTGTGGCTTTTCAAAGCAGAGCTGTGCTTTGGTATGTTGAAGTGACCAAAAACTTGGACATATGGCAGGAAAATGACAATGCCCTGAGCAGTAGCCTTGCTGCATGTCAGACCTTGTGAAACAGTGACAGCTCAATGCAGGAGAATAGAGCAGATAAAGCCTTATTTCAATAAGTTTTCCCAAAGACAGGCTTTTCAAAACTAGAAAAGTCATAGGAATTTATTTAATTTATTACTTTGTGCTACAAAGTTTGCTACCTTTTCCATAATTTTATTTTTTCATATAATTCTTTAAGTTGGAAGAGGCATTTAAAACCATTGAGCCCAGCTCTTCATCAGACATTGCCAAGTCCATCACTAAACCATGCTCTTAAGTGCCACATCTACATGGCTTTTAAATACCTCCAGGGATGGAGACTCAGCCACTTCCCTGGGCAACCTGTTCCAAGCCTTGACTACCCTTTGGGTGAAGACATTTTTCCTCACATCCAGTGTAAACCTCCTGTGGTACAGCTTGAGGCCATTTCTTCTTGTCCTGTCCCTTGTTACTGAGAGAAGAGTCTGACACCCACCTCATCACAATCTCCTTTTAGGTAGTTGTGTGTTGTGCCCAAAATGGGCAAGATTGGATCATTTGTTTTCAATGCATAGCAGCCATCTCTCCTCCTTCATCTCACACCTTTCAGGGAGTAAAGACATGACATACATACTGGGTATTCACCTGCCAACCACCCATGCAGAGCTCCTCCCCAAAAAACCCCAGACTGGAAGTAAGGGTAAGGCAGTGCTGAGATGTGGTTGTCAAAAAAAAAAAAAAAAAAAAAAAAAGGCAGGTGAGCAAAAACACAAATTAAAAAAAAAAAAAAAAACCAAAAACAAACAAACAAAAAAAAAAAAACCTGAGCAACTTCCTTCTGGAAAACTTAAGATGCAATTTTGATTAAATCCCACACCTCTTGGGTTGTCCAGGTTTCAGTTTCACACCCCAGTTTTGTTCAGCCCCAGTGCCAATGGTTCCAAATATGGCACTTTGTGGAGCAGCTCCTTAAAGGAAGTGGAGAGATGAAGAAATGCAATGCTTAATGAAATCTCACCATGGAAACTAAAATAACCTTTGAGGCACCACCTTGCACAAGACTATTTTCCATTTTCTCCAAAGGAAAGACCCTCTGAAGCCCCACCACCTTTCTGCAGTGTTTTTTTGGCTGAGAGTGGTCCAGCAAGGGTCCTGTCCTAATCCATCCCTGGGGGTTTGAGGACTTGCACAGGCCCTGCCTATGCCTCATGGGTGAAGTTTTCCCAAGGGGATTGAGAACACAAGACCTACAGGGATTTCACCTGAGCAGCAGGTTGGGTATCAGCCTAACTCTGTGCCCCATCCTAGATCTCTTCAGCACTGTGCTCCTCAACAGGGAGAGAAGTGAAACAGCCAAAGCATTCCCCATCCCAAGAGGAGATTCAAAGCCTGTCCCCAGGCTTTCAAGTTTACATTTATTCCTATGTTGCAGGCTTTTTTTTTTTTTTTTTTTACTATAAGGGAAATATTAATTTCATGCTTGGCTTGGTTCTCGAGCAGCAGCATTCTCCTTTCTGCATCCTGACTGCACTTTTTTCTCCACACCAGGAGCTGCTGAGACTTTTCCTCTCCCTGGGGCCATGGGGATGGGCTGCAGACAGTGGGTTTTATGGCTGACACGGGGTTGTTTAGCACCAGCATGGGGGCAGCAACCACCTCCACCTCCAAACTTGACCCCCTGTGCTGACTGGTGACATCCCTGTGCTGGAGCCACACCATGTGCAATGTTTGGGAGAGATGCAGCATGCAGCTTTGCTTTAAACCATGTTTCCTGTGATAGAACCCAAAGTGTTATTTGATCATGCTAGAATCTGTTTACATAATTTTCTGGTTTTTTTTTTCTGGTAAGTCTTCAAACTTACAGAGCCTTGGATGGTCCATTTGCAAAAATAAATCTATGTTGTATGCATGCCAAGAAAAAGAGAGTATTTATCTCTTCCTTAATTTTTCTAAGTGGCATTTCTTCCTAACACCTTTAAAGCCCTCTGGTTTTCTGAAATTTCTTTCTTTAAGTCAGTGAGTACAGAGAAAGCAAATGCAGAAGCAGCAGTTTCAGTAGCTGGCGAGGCTACTGAGGATTTGTGCTGACATATACACTGTGCCTATGGCTGAATTAATAGTGCCACCAAAGCATTTGTATTTTCTGGGGTTTTTCACTCTGACATTAGAAATGGAAGCAACAGCCACACCTGCAACAGGGAGTGTAGGTGGAATGCACATGGAATTCATCTGCCATTCTTACTTATTCTCCAAATTAGATCATGGTTGAGGTTACAGGTCCAGAAATATCATCCAATTCCCCTTTGTTTCTCTCCAACACAGGTGAGGATTTGTCTTTCTGTGGAACTGGTTTTCAGACCAGTTTCACACCAAGATATTTTTGTTTTCTTCAGTAAAGTTTATCTTCATTTATCTCAATGTAACTGACAGCAGAATCTAGCCCAGACTGAGGAATTTCATTTTTTCTCCTAAATATTTTATCGCTTGTTATTTTAATAAAAGCTAAACTAGAAATATTTTCTTCCACTGAAAAATATTGAAAAATCATTTTCTTCTTTCACCTTCAGAATTCAGCTTCCCACACAGCAACTTGGAGATGTCAAGCAGTCTATTCATTGCTCAGATTGTGTTTTGATGCTGCTCAGAGTTCCCAGGTAAGAAAATACGGTCAATCATTTACAGCTGTGAGCCAGAGCAAAAGCCTTAAAGGGAAAAGAAGGAAGGAAAGAAGAGATGTAGGTTGTTAAGTGAAGGTGGAGAGCAAAACAGATGAAATTGATAAAGTGGAAAGCTATATTATTCACTCCAAGACTCCATTTAGTCCCTCTGGCCTGGTAGTTTCAGTAAAGTGAAACTCTTGCTGGAATCAATACTGCTATCATTTCACAAAATTACAGTGGTTTGAACAGAAAACTAGTCATAAATCAACTTCATGCATGGACAGCTGGAGGAAATATTTCTTGTTTTGAAGATTTGGGTGCTTCAGAACTAGTAAAGAGGATCTTGGCTCTCCAAGAATCCATATTTACTGCAGTTCTTGGAAATAGAAGCTGCTGTTGCATATTCAAACAAGTCAAAATAGCAATGTGAAAAAATGGCGGTGCCTCCATTTTAATCAGATGAGGAAAGAGTGTGCTTGATTTCAGTGAAACTCGGGTGTTTTGGAGATGGCACTCACTAGGACTTCCTTCAAACTAAGCTAAGAATGTGTCCTTGTTGATTCTTTTTCCTACACCTAGCCTGATCCCACAGATTTTGAGGGATTTTTGCACTTCACCACTTTCAGCTTAATGGCTCAAGAGGCATATGGATAGGGCATTTCAAGTCTTTGCCACAGGAAGATGTCCAGGGAAAGGGACTGACTTGGAGACTGACCTTGTCTTCAGTATTTTAGTAACACATCCTTGAAGATCCTTCAAAGAAAAGCATGAAAAGCACAGCTGATCCCCACCTCAGGAAGGTTTCACTACATTCTTCTGTGTTTTCTCTAATAATTCTGAAATTCAACATTTTCTGTAGTTCTTGTTTTCCAATAGAGATATGTCAGATGGCAAGAAATTATCTGTGTGGGTGCTGGAAGCTTCAGAGATATAATGCACAGCAGAAAAGAAGTAGGTAAAGATAATGTCTCCACATCTAATTCCTTGGTCTGGGCAGAATAAAAGTCAGCCACAGCTCTATGACCACTGGCTGGCCAATGTATGAAGCCTGAGGACTCTCAGACAACCCTGTTACTGCTGGAATCCCATTCCTCTTTCCCCATGAGGCAGAAAGGGATGGCATTGGGGCCAGGGCAGAGCTGGGAAAGCTGCTGGGAGAGGCAGCCCTGCTTGTGAAACCACCCCAAAGGCTGAAAGCATCCCAGGTTTCTAAACTACAGCCTCTATCAGAGCTCTGTCTTGAAGAGACAGACCTTTGGATGTCTTTGCTCAGCCCTGCTTGCAGTGAAAAGGCCAGTCCATTGTGTCCTGGCTGGGTGCTGCCAAATTGAAGAGGTGGAGGTATAATTTGCTAATTTGGGATTGCATCTGAGGTGACTCTGCTTGTTTTCCCTCTAAGGTGCTTGTGAAATGCACATTTGTGCAATATCTAAGCACCACATCCATAATTATTTCTAATGGTTTCCCCTATCTCTTGCATTTAGTGCACTGGAATTTTCTCTTAATTCTGTCAGATATTTCTGGAAATTACTTAGCTAAATTTGAATTCATTAAAGACAGCAATCATCATTATTTGATAAATAGCATCATTAAATCCATTACACAATAAAATATTGCAAATAAGAGCACAAGTAAATATTTGCAAGAGTATTCACACTGTATTTCCTCTCCTGGCATTTTGAAAAGCTCTTTTATTGTCTCACAACAGAATTGCCAAGTAGCTACAAATGCTCATGCATCATCTGCAAGCAAGGGAGAAAGAAGGCTGCTGTTTAATAAAATTTGGTTCATCCAGTCAGAGAAGGGAGGGAATAACCTATGATGTGAGGAGCCAATCGGGTAGCATGTGCTCTGATGATTAACACCAGCCAATTTGCTAACGAGACACAAATAATAATAATCTGTAATCAAAAAGAATTCAAGTGGCTGAGGTGAATAGACACACTTACCTGAACAGTGACCTGTTCCTTGCTTCATTGGCATAAACAAACTGGCTGAGGGTATTGGGTGAGTTATTTGTGAAGGACTCAGCTCAGTTTCCAGATATTTAGAATTTGGAGAGTGGCAGGGCAAGCTGGGAAGTGCCCCAGGAGAGGCAGGATGTCTCTGGGCAAGGAGGGGAAGAGCACCTGCCTGGGAGTCTTGGGGTCCAATGGAGAGGACCTCATGGGACCCCACAGAGGTTGGTCCTCACCTCCAGAGTGCTCCTCTGCTGCCAGGTTCCCTCTGCCCCTCTGAAAAGCAAGCAGAGAAGATGAAAAGTGCCTACACCTCCAAAGAGGGTTCAAGGCTGGCAGTGGTTCCATGGCCCCTTGTCCTTCTGCCCTGGTGTGGTGTCCCATGCTCCATGTGCTGTGTGCTGCTCTCCCAGGGGCAGGCACCCAGCAGCAGGGACATGAGCTGCCTGTGAAGAGGGGTGGGAAGGCAGCAACAGCTTATTTCAGCCAAACAGTCACACTTTGGAGCTGAGGCACTAGTAACAGTGAGCAGCAGGACACTTCCCTAAAGCTTAACAAGTCAGGCTCTCCTGCACTGGAACTGAGTCAGGGGGCAGGAGCCATTTAATTAGACCAAAGCAACTGACAGCCACTCTGCCCTGAATCTTCCTTTGCTGCCTTTGAGGCCTCTGGTCCTCTGTGTCTTAACAGTATATGATATCTCAGTGATGGGAGAGAAGGGAATAAACATGCCTCTGCCTGTTGCTCTGATGGAACAGAACAGCAGGATTTGTAGGGGATCAGCTCAGAGGCCAGGGGAAGAATGGGGGCTCCTACCCAGTTTTCCTGGGTAGCTGTAAGATGATTCTCCCAACAAAAAGAGTCAATTTGAGACTCAGCTGTGGTTTTGTGCTTGAGGAGGAGGGAAAACACCTTTGCCAGCATGTTTGCAAAACCTCTGTGCTGACCTGAGCCAGGCCTTTCCATATGCTGCTCCACCAACACCAATGCCATGTGGGGCTTCTTTTCCCAGTCTATTTCCTCTGTGCCTGCCAAAGAAATTAGGATAGGAGCACAAGTATGCTGATGAAATTTGGTGAATACTGATGTAAGGACTATTCTCCCCTACCATGTTTCATCTGAGGTGTATTAAAGCAAATGTGTTCACCTAATTTCTCAAAACAGTGAGCATTGGGCATCAATTTCTTGCAAATGGCAATAAATTGCACCAACTGTAAGTCAGGAGTGGAACTGAGCTAATTATCTCACAGGAGACAGAGAGGACAGACATCTTCAATAAACAGATCCCTGACTTACTTTTTCTTCAGCAGCCAACAGCTGCTCATTCCTTCAGATCCCATGTCCTGCCTTGTTGCTGGGAGGTAGAGCAATTGTTAAATATTCACCAATCTGCATTGGAGACTGAAGCTCTGTCCTCAAAAAGCTCACAGCTCACTCCTGGCCTCTGCTGAGTGGTCTGGCTCCTCTTGGCACTTGTGTTTCCCATGTTCCTGGCAGCAGAAGGCTCCACCTCATCATCATTTCCAACCACTCACTCCTTTCCATGCCATGCAAGGACCATGTCAGCATTAGAGGCATGCTTGCCCAGTTTCCTTTCAGATCTCTTTCTGTTCCATAGGAGCATTTTCCTTCATTGTTCCCCACGAGCCCACATCTCCCCATGGTTGATAGCAGTGTAGATATTCCCTTGAGGTGGTGACACTCCTGGCTGTCTCTCATCTGCTCCTGGAGAACTCTTGATGGCTGAGCTGGGTAAGGCATCATCTTCTAGCAGTATTTGGGACTAATCAGCCTCTCACTTCTGCCTGCTGACAGACTCCCATCTCCAGGTCAACTTTACTGAAATTTTTATTTTGAACTCAGGCACCGACCCTACAGGATATGTAAGGACATTTCAAGTTCTGGACTCTCTCCTGCCTTCCTTTTTTCTTATTCCTGTTTTTTTATGACAGCACCCAGACAGTGCTCAGGACACAGTGGTTCACAGAGATCTAACCCTGGAAAGGCATCGCCCTCCCCTCCCTAAATCACTGATGCTGCAGACCACTGGCAAGGCAGTGAGCTGCAGTGATGCCATTCTACTGCTCAAGAGATTGCACTCTGTGAGGCTGCAGGCATGGCATGGCTCTGCTGCTCTTGTTCCTGTCCTGCATCTCCCACCATGTGGCATTTCCACCCATACATTATATGGATGCAGCCAAGCTACAATACCTTTTGTTGGGAATTTTTTTTCAAGTCTCCTTCTGCAGGCCAGCTCTTCCCACACACTTTTCATTTTTCTTTGCTCCTGAAGTCCTTCTCCTGAAATGACTAAAAGGAGCTCATGAGAGCTTCTACCAGCTGAGGACAGAAGATATCTGCTCATTACCCCCTGCCATGGCTGCTGGCATTCACCTACCCTTCAGCTCCTTCCCACAGTATCCTTCCAGCCCACAGAGCTTTCCAAGGGCTTGCTCCTCTCACCCTGCTGCCCTCAAGCTGCCCCTCTCCCAGCCTTGGCCCCTTCCCTGTACCTCACCAGCCTTCCCCACACCTCTGAGTCACACTCACTCCCACTCTGGTGCTGACCCATCCAGCAAATCAAGAATTTCTCTGCAAGTCACCAAGCCACCATTTAAATCTGATATTAAATTTTCCTTTCAACCTTTAGCCAGTGCATTCCTTATCCCATAGAGCATTCAGTAGATGCAGTACATTCAGGCAGATATATATATGTATGTATATGAAGGAGGGGTGCAATGTTGCAATGCATAAACCATCACCTCTTGCCATCTCTCACTGCATTTTTTCCTGCTTTTTTCACCAGTGGCCTTATATAAAATGATTTGCAAGCAGCATGTGGGTTAAATGATAACCTTTCAAGGCAGCCTTACTGAGAAGGGTGCAGAAAGATCAAGCCCTCTGCCCTGTAATGGTCCCTTTTTGAATTCCTGAAGTAATTTCTGCCTAATGCCACTATACCCAAGCATGCAGAGGACATTGCTCTAATACCTGGCTGGAGGCACAAGGGGAATTAGGAAAACCTGCCTTGGCCACTGCTGGAAAAACATAGTCTGAGCTCTTGCCTTGCCTGGGATTTGGTTGCTCCTGGCTGGCATAGGCTAGCCCACTCCCTAAGCTGCAGTTATGGGAAAAAAAAAGTATTTCAGGAAGGCAGGGAGATGGGGGGAGGGCAGCCAGGGGAAGGGCTGCCAGGATCTGGCACAATGGGCAGGACCACCAAAACGTGGCAGAGCAGCATCAATGGGGGCAGCAGGAGTGCACAAAGAGCAAGGCACAGGAACTCAGGGGTGATGCCTGCTGCTCCTCCATGACTTTATCCCATTTCCCTGCCATAAGGCATGGGAATGGCCATAAACCCTTCATTAAAATATCTTAAGTAAAGCAGTGGTGAAGGTGGCCTGAGCAAAGCAAGTCATCAAACAAATCATGAGCAAAGCAATTTCATCAAACTCGTCAGAGGCAAAGCTACTTTTCAACTGTTTTCTACAGCTCCCCTCACACATACACTTTACAGTGACAAATTGCCTACCCTGCAAATGTCCACACACAGCCAGGCTGCAATTGCAGATGGACATCTTGAAAGAGAAAGGCAGGACTCTGCTAGGTCTGATCCAGGCACACCACAGAGTCTTGGGTGGCTTCATCCTTCTCGCAGTATCAAAATTTAATAGGCCAGTAATCACAGGGTGCTGGCCAGACCACAGCTCTGGCAAATGGCATCAGCATTTCCCAGAGGTACAGCAGAAGATTGTCCAAGGAACTTCCCAACAGACAAGGTGAATTTGGGGATGCAATGACCATAATTTCCAGACCTCTTTTCTTTCAGGGTAAAGGTTTTCTCCTGGCTGCCCACTCCCTACTTAGCTCTCTGAAGGCTCAGGCATCTATAATTACTAATTTTTCCCTGTGTGAGGGCACAAGGCATCCACACTCTGCCATGAAGTACTACATAGTCAAAGTATGGCTCCAGCAAGCATGAATTTTTATTTTTGGTGCCTACTCTCCCTGGGGGACCTGCAAGCCTCCCTCACTGTGGTACAGAAGGCAGTAAACAAGTGGGGAAAGCCTAGGCAAGCAGGTGTTCTGTTCTTCTCTTGTCTGATGATTTGAAATAGTATAGACAGCACTGGCATGTATGTGAAGAGCAATCATTATATTTCCATAACTTTATCTGCAGAGGACATGGGAGTTACAATGCAATCAGTGCTATACAGTTTAAAGTGTAGCTGAGATGTATTATAAAGTCAGCTGCAGCAAAGAACATATGGTACAGCTTGCCACCCCACTATAGTATTTCTTCAAAAGACATTTTTCTTACAAAAACTAAGACATTATCAGTCAAATTATAAGTAACCCATTTCCATTTATAGCATACAGTCTACCCTCTGAGTCACACGCATGATCGGCAATACCAGCTGTGAGACTTCTAAAAGTTTGGTTGGGTTTTTTTTCCCCTTTTATTTTTATACTCTTGATTCTGAAAATGTTTCTGCTTGAGTGGTGAAGTCTTCCCTCACCTCCTTTGTGAAAGTTAAGCATTGCCACGGCTGTCCCTTGCCTTGCTCAGAGGGCACATGTGGCCCTGCTGCTTGCAGGTCTTGGAGCTTCCAGCCATGGGGGTGTCTGCAGGAGCCCATGGGATGTGCCTAAACTGGGGCACACAGCACATACCTCACTGCTTAGTGCAACTGAGGAATCATTTCTGCTGTGGCTGGGTTGATTTAGCACAAAAAGCCAATCAGAGATTTGGGGGAAATTGCCTGAAACCACGTATTTACCACTGCATCATGGTTTACCCCTGGCCAGCAACTAAGCACCACACAGGCATTCACTCCCTACCAGCAGGGTTGGGGAAGGAATTGGAAAGAAAAGGAAATCCTCGTGAGTTGAGATAAAGCCAGTGTAATAGGTAAAGAAAAAGCCATGCACCCAAGTAAAGCAAAACAAATAATAGTTCACTGCTTCCCACGGGCAGGCAGGTGTTCAGCCACCTCCAGGAAAATAGGTTTCTATCACATCTGACAGTTAGTTGGGGAGACAAATGTCATCCCTCCAAACATGCTCCCCTTCCTTTTTCTTCCCCCACTTTATATGCTGAGCATGACTCCATATGGAATGGAATATTCTTTTGGTGAGCAGGGGCCAGCTGTCCCAGCTGTATCCCCTCCCAGCTTCTTATGCACTTCCAGCCACTTGCTGGTGTGAGAAGCAGAAGAGGCCTTGACTGTGTGCAAGCACTGCTCAGCAATAACAAAAACATCCCTGAATTGTCTATCAACTCTGTGTCCAGCACAAATCCAAAACAGAGCCTCACAGCACCCATTGTGAAGAAAATTAGCTCCACCCCAGCGAAAAGCAGCACAGCCTGTCACTGAATCCTTCCTACTACTTTTTGTGTCACTTGCAAGAACAAAGTCTCCCTTTTCTTTAAGGACCAGAAGTGCTCTTTGTCATACTCAGCAAGACCTTGGCATTCCTTGATATGGAATCGCTTTCATTTATGGCATGTTTGGTGTTTGCTCTTATTCCAATATATTTTCATTTAGAAGCCACTCTTTAGGATTTCCCAGCAAAGAAAAAAACGTCAGGGCTATTTCCTTGGGGAAGGAGGGCAAGAAGAATGTCTGAAAATTATTTAACAAAGTAAACAATGCACTGAATTGTCAGGAAAGTATTGAAGTGCACCAGATGGGTTGTGTTTGCAAGCTCATTTGCATCACGAATACTTTGGCATCACCTAGATTTTACATAAGTCTCCTCCTTAATATTTTGTTACTTTACAATTATCTTTGTGCTCCCTCACTCACAGACACGCTTTTCAAAGGGAGTGAATTCAGAACTAGTGAGACATGATGCAACTACAGGTAGGGAAGGAGTGTATGTTTAAGAGTCTGAAGTCAGGGTCTGTGGCTGTCACATATCCTAGAGACATATCCCGTAGGGTCTATTAATAAGGAAACTTTTACCCAAAACTTCCTTAAACCTTCAACAAAACCAGGGCCTGAAGCTTCAGTCCCACCTCATTTGAAGAGGGTGGAGGGGGGGGGTCTCTATCCTTTCCACTCAAAAAAACAAGAATATTTCCTTTTTAAGATATTTGGCAAAAAGTATTGAGTCCATGGTTGTGGATATGAAGACCATTGTGGAGATAAAGACCATGAAGATGAATCTGAAAGATTTCAAGTCCACACTGCAACATCTTGCTGATTCCATCCATCTCCTCTTCTCAGGTTGCATCAGCAGAAGGAGGTTCCTGAATAATACTGGAGTGTCCAAGGATGTGCATCCAAGACCTCCATGCTGCAAATTTGCCCTCATAAGTGTCATATTCTTTCACAATGGACAAACTGCTAAGTACACACGGGTCAAGCTGTGGGGACTGATCACAGGAGAGTTTTTGAGTACAGCACAGCAGCTTGAATGACAAATAACTGGGGAAAGAAGTGTTCAAGAAGGAGAGTGGGTGATGGTGAAAGTGCTAGGTGTGGTGAAAAGCAGATGTAAGAGTCCTTCATTACCTACTAACTCTGGGTTACTGTCCTGGTTTGAAGGACAGGTGTCTGCCAAAAAAGGCAGAAGCTTCTCTTTGAAATGGAGAATGTAAACCCCCTTCCTCCAAATTACTATTATAATTTTGAAATTAAGGGGCTCTCAGGCAAAGATACAGGAATTAGGAATAATAGTTCTTTACTAGGAAAATTTAAAATAGAAATACAGTATTACAAAGAAAAATCTCAATCCTGACAGAGTCAGAATACAACCTGACACCCCGTCAGTCAGGGTGTTGGTAGCAGTCCCATTAAATGGTGGCTACAGTCCTCCTGCAGTGGCAGATGTGGCTCAGCTGAAGCAGTGCTCCTGTAGAAGGTGCAGTTTTCCTCTGAAGGTCCAGGGATGATGTGGAAAGGTCCAGTTTTCCTCTGGAATCCAGTGGAAAGATGGTAACTTGCTGCTCAAATCTCAGTTTTTACCTAGGTAGGAAAGGCTTGGCTCCTCCCCCTGGCTGGAGCACCTCCCAGTGGGATGATGTAATTTTATCAGTCATACAGTGGAACTTAATGACCCAGCAGCAGATTATGTCTTCCTGGGGGACAGATGGGTTGTGGAAAAGATAAAGATTATTGCCATCTTGTCTTAAAGATGGACCATTAGCAGGTGGTATGTGCCACGGAGATAAGGAAATCACTACCCCACCCATCTTCAGATGGTGATAGAATGCACAGTTCTGGCCACATCAACCCAACACAGTTACTGCAGATGGTCACTGAAACTTTGGACTTTAATCCTTGCCATAGTTATTGCTTCAAAGATCCAACCAGACATCATCAGAGCTCTACCAAGAGCTGCATACATCTACCAACAAATCCACCACCATCTTAAAAAAGCCTGCTTAAAACTTACTGGAAAGAGAGGGTAGATTGAGCCACAGCCTTTGAGGGTGTTTGTGATGCCTATCTGCCTCCAGACAAGGGGAGCAGAGAAAGAAAACCCCATGACTACACATTGCACGCTGTGCCTGTGTTCATGCTTTACACTGCTTCAAGGCACTTGGGTGGGGACATGTGGCACTTGCTCTGCTCAAGAAGAATGACTGCAACACCTTGCTGCAGCCATTTGTTTGTTTTCTGGTAAGAAGGTAGTCCATGGCAAAGAAGGCTGATTTTCCATACAAAGGATTTCATCATCTGATTCACCAATTCAATAGGGTCCCAAATAAAATCAGTCTTTCTTTGCTGGGGAGAAGGGTGTCTGATCTTCATCTTGGCAAGCTTTTGACTTCTCTACATATAGCTGTGGGTGAAGCTGAGGAATTATTTTTACACTTGCTTGTGAGAAGAACTGCCTGGAGTTTAGTATAATCCCCTCACATGAGCTACTTTCTCCAAGGAAAAAAAAAAAAAAATAATTGGATGCAAAGTCTTGTGTCCTGGGTTTAATAATGCAAGTTTCAAATGAAATCATATTGGTTTTGTACAAATGAACCAGCACCTGAATTTGACTCCAAGGCAGGATGCAAACTGCAGAAAGTGCCCAAGTTATGCACATGAACGGGTAAAGAACACAGAGCTAAACCCAGAAGTTTCTCCCTTGCTCCCACTTGTGGCATCCTTTAGCAGCAGACAGGGAAGTGACCTGAGGTTTGGGTGCCAAAGCAAGGATTCAGGATGGTTCTCACAAACCCACCTACTCAGCACAACTTTGTACCAACCCAGTGAATAATCTCTTCCACATTCTGGAGCACTGTAACCTCCCAGAAGAGTGGAGAAACTATCTGGGATGGACCCAGGGATGCTAGGGGAAACTGGGCAGAAGCTTTTCACTCCTGGCACACCGGTTTCCCTTCTTCTGCTTTCCACCCTGTTTACTCTGAGAGCATTGTCTCTCCTCAGTGGAAGAGTAACCAGTGTATTTCTATTTGCAGACTTCTGGATGCAAGTCCTTCACATGTCTGTTCCAAATTAGTTCTCCTCTTGCAAAGGAAGGGAGACAATATAATGAATACATCTATTTTGTGGAACACAGTTTTAATTGAATTCTTTGCTGCTGTTTCCACCATTGGATTAAGAGAGCAGATCTTCAATAGCGAAGAGATTAAGTGAGTTTGTATCTGCAGAATGCAAGTGAGAGGAGTAATTGGAAACTCTAAAGAGAGAAACAAAGAGATCACAACTCCAGCATCATGAATGGGGAGAAAGTTCTGCACTGCTATTGTCACATGCTATTGTCACGTTGAAGTAGCTCCTGTCCTGCACTAAGGCTTGTATGTACACATTGTCCCCTGGTCTGGAAACAAGATCCAACACATTTGAAGAAAGATCCTCTCCATATTGGAGAAATAAATTTGTGCTCAGACCTTCCAATGTTACTAACACAAGGCTAAAAACACCTGCAAAAGAGCCTGTTATGCCTTCCCCCAAAGTAAAACCTCTCTCCTAGCTTCCACGGCTTGCCAGCTTGTGACTAGTGTATGTTCCTTCAGCTGAATAGACTTTGGGGGATTTACACCACATGAGAACCTGACCCTGTGAGCTCTCCCTTGGTTGCAGCAGTGACTGCAGGGAGGTGGGCTGGATTCCACTATGCAAAGTGTTTTGTAACTGGGTATGGTGCAATCATGCACTGCCTACAAAGCCAGGGTGAGCTGCCCTTCCTGAGCTGAAACCCAGGCTCAGAGGGGTCTGTCTTGCTCAGGTAGGACATAGTTTTTCTTCTTTTTCCCTTTGGTCTTTTTTTTCTTCCCTTTAGCAGACAGAAAACTTGTTCATTTCCCATTCCTGCTTACTGAATTATTCATCAAAAATGTTTCACTGGTATCTTCTTTTCTGCCAGGGAGCTCATCATCCAACAATTCCTCTTCGGTCTTGACTTGTAATCAGAGCAATTAGCAACCCATTAATGGTCTCAGCACGCCCATGTCTGTGGGGGTACAGAGTGCAACTCAGTAGCTGGCCCACTTTGACCCCAAAAATCATGCAGAAGACCCTCAGGCTACAGTCAGTTGTGCAGAACAACAAACCTACATCAAGAGGAGGGGTCGGATGCCCAGAGAAGGAGTTTTCAGTGCACACAGTGAGATCACAGAAATCAGCACATCGATTTGGACTGATCTCAGTGGTGAGAACACAAGGTCCCAGGCACTGCCTGAGAGTTGGGATATATTTCTCGCCTGGGTGTTCAGCCTGCTCCAGACAAGGTTGCTCAGCTCCCAGGTGTGTGGTACTTCCACCTCTTTTTTTGCTGGAAGGAGCCAAAGGGAGCATGAAGGGCTGTCATTCATTTCCTCTGATGCTCTGAAAATGAAAAAAAATAATTGCTAACCAGATGGCAGTGGAAAGCAGGGTAGTAGGGCTGGGCTGTTCATCCCTTCAGTGGGCTGAGTGAGACTGCTTTGGCAAAATCCACAGTACCTTTGCAAGCATCTGATTGCTGCTACTGCTCAGGACCAACACACTCTGGGGCTTCAATACCACACTTCTGCCTCTAGAAAAGCACTTTACCATGACTCAGGTTCCTTCCCGGTCAGCATGAGCTCATCAGCTCGCAGGGGAAGGAAGTCCTGGGCCAAGATCTCTCCCTACCTGCTCTCTGCACCAGTGATTGACTACCCAGCATGTAACAAGGAGCTCTGGACACCCTTGGTGTGGAAGGTCAACATAAACACCCTCCTTATAAATGTTCCCTGCTGAAAGTAGGTGCAAGAGCTTCCTATTCTATGTTCCAGTCTGTGCCTGGGGCTTAATAGGTCAGGACCAGAGCAATCCATCACCTTTCACCTCTGTCCTTTGCCTTCCTAACATTTCAGAGATGCTCTTCTGTGCTTCTGGGCTCTGCCTCTGCTAATGTCTCTGGAAAGATAATCTGTTGAGAAAGAATGAGAATTATTAAATCAATAAACACTGCTAACCTTTCAACTGTGTCCATCCAAAGAGATCTTCTCACCACTGCTGCAATTGCTTGCTTTAACAGATTGAAAGCAATGTGCTCTTATTGCATATGTCAAATAAGACAGGAAAAAACATGCTCTTTCTCTGTCAGGAAAGTGAAAATGTCCATGGGGGCTCCCAGCATATTTCTCATACCTCTAAGACAGAATGCCCTAAACCCTTCACAAAATCTTCCTGTACATGCCCAAAGATTTTTACTGGGGGAGAAGCAACCACACTTACATACAGCCAGGTCAAAATATTTGAATAATGCCTCAAATTATTTTAATGACTTTTGCCAGAGTTGGGATTCTTGAGCAGGAAACAGCTGTTTGATTTTTTTTCCAGATGCTCTTCTGGAAGTCAAAGTGCAGAGCTGCAGCACGTGCTTGAGCCTAAGCCTTCCAGCAGGAGCAGTGAGCTGCTGGGGCATCTTTCAGCTCCTCAGCAGTGAGGAGATGACTAAACATTTTGCTGTTCTCATGAAGGCCAAGGTCTCAGATAAGCACATGGCGACTCGGCTTGTTATGAATATCAGCAGAAATTGCACGTGCTTATCTCATTTCACGGTTTTAGCGAGTTTGTTTCTTTGGTCTGCACAACAAGTATCTGTTCTCAAAGCCAAATCTGCAACGTGGCACTGCAGTAATCACTGGAGGGAAAGATTTTGCTCATTCAGGAAATTTCTCTCTCCTCTAAATATCAACAGGATTCCTCAGCTTCCTGAAAAACACATGAATGAACCGTTAATAGGTCTTGGCTCTTGTGTTAGAAAAACATTATTTAAATTGTATTTGGGGATCATCCCTGTTTACATGCCTGCAGGAACTGAAATTGCTTTCCAGAAACTATTTCCAGATAATACTAGTGTACATTCTCTGGACTTAAAAACAGCCAACTCACTGCTTAAGGCACAGGGTAAAAATCTTTCTATCTGTAAAATAGATCACAGAAAGTTTTCTTAAGTTGTCGTGAGATCCTCCTAAAGCCTCTTGTATTTATGTTTTTTTGTAGTACATATATGACTCTGAACCTCCTTTATCTTGCAGCAGGAATGGGCCAGGCTCCTGGGTTTTTTTTCCCTGTGTTTTGTGTGTGTGTATGTATGCTGTGTCAGTGAGCTTCCCAGAGACTGCAGGAGAGGGATTTTCAGGAACAGTGTTGTCAAAGTTAATCCTTTAGGGGTAAAGTACACTGAAATCCACTGCAGCTTTAAATGGCATCAGTTGTACCACTAGTGTTTAGGTTTGTTTATTTTTTTCTTCACACATTCTGAGGAGAAAGCATGAAAAAAAATATTTTCTGTGTGGTTTTTGTTTGTTTTTTTTTTTGTTGTTGTTTTTGGTTTTTTGTTGTTGTTTTTTTTTTTGTAAGAGCTGGTACTACAACAGTAACATGACCCAGTGAACAACAGAGCAACACAAAACGGCACTTCCATGGCATGGAGTCCTTTCCCAGCATCTGTGGCTGTGAGCTGCAATGCCCTACACTGACTCACTTTCCTCAGCTTGGCCTGGCTGCAGAAACACCTTGATGTGACTTAGCATCACAACTCCTCAAGGCGTCTCAGCACAGAAAGGATGCACCGAGCCCTGAGTCACATCCCGCACACAACACAGCATCTGAGATCCACAGGCCAGGCCAAAAAAGTGATTTGTTAAATTAATGAAATAGCCAGTAAAACAGAAAAGAGGTCCAGCAGTACTGTGAGCAAGCCAGATGTCTCTCAGGCTTGTTGGAGACAAGTTGTTGGAGCAAGCTGCATTGTGCCTGCACTCAGCCTTGTGGGACTTGTCCAAGTCCAAGGACAGCTTTAACAAAGTGTCTTCCCCTTTATCACATGCAAGTGCATTTAATAATTGCATGAACCCACTACCACCGTGCTCCTCCCAAGCAAGGGGCAATGCTCATATTCCTCTCCTCTCTTCCTGAATCAGTGTAGGAGACACTGCCCAGAGCCAGTGCCAACCTCAGTCTCTCCTGGGACTGGAGGCAGAAGCAGTGAGCAGGAGAGCATCCTCTGCTGCCCTCTCCTCCCTCTGCAGGAGTGCTGCCAGATTACACACCCATTTTGGGGGTGATGGACACCAGCACGGCAGCAGTGTCTGTCACAGACACATCTCTGATGGACCAGGCAGCACAAGAGCTGCCAGTCAGCCGGGCTGGCAGTGCCTCGTGGGGGCCAGGGGAGGTGTGGGCTAGCACAGCTCACGCTGAAACCTTTCCAGACCTGCTGCCAAGCACAGCACCTCCAGAGACTCCCCTTCAAACAGGAGATCCACGAGAGCTATGTGCCAAGCTGCAATAAGAAACGGAGGCTGCGAGTTGTGTAATATTTACATTTAATACAATCCACTGACATCTGACATTTTTCTGGTAAATTTTATGTGGGCCATAAACACTTCTGGATCACTGAGTAAATTTTAACTCCTCTGAAGGTCTTTTGTGCTGGTGGTATCTGGAATGAAATATTTCTCTGCCTTTTCCTCCCAAACCTCACCCATCCTCACCTCTTCAAGCACTGGGATCTGTCACGAGACTTCTCATGCATCCTCAGCGTGCCAGTGCTTGGAAGTATCTCCCCTTTTTGTATATTTGGTGTGATATTCCCCACTATTGGTTTCTCTCCACGGTGCAAACAGCAGGCACACGGCAAGCCCAGCTTTCCTGCACCCCAGCCCTCAGAGCAAGCACAAGCTTGCACAAGCCGTCCCCTTGGTTCCAGCAGTGCTACTCTTTCACTCGGTGATTTGTACACAGCAAAGTGGTGGTGTCACAAAGAGACACCCCTTTAAAAGCAATAAAAATTCAAAAAGAGGGAAAGAAAATTGAGAGTTGAGCAGCCAGTCCACCTCTGGTAATGAAACACGAAGTGGAGAGACAGGGAAAACCTGAGTCAAATGCAGTGGCTCCATGCTCTGTCTCCAATCCCTTCCCCTCAGACCCTGGAAGGAGGCCAGCAGAGCATCCCGGTATCCGAAACAGTATCCGACTCTGAAGTTCAGATCAATTCGCGCTCTGAAGCCTATTAACTTTTGTTAATCCTCCCCACATTGTTTCACATCTTGCCTTCCATCGCGAGCCAGGAGGGCTGGTGGCAGTGCCAGGGTGACTAATGGCCAGCGCCCCTCCAAACTGGGGCTGTTCAAGTTACAGGCAGGTGAGGGGCTTAATGGGCGCCGGCGATGCTGCCAAGATGTAATTGCCGTAAATCAGCCTGAGCCTTGTGGAGACAGCTCCCTGTGTTTTGAAGTCCATTTGCCCTTATTGCTTGTTCAGCTCCTTAATGCATTAATGATAAGATAGCACGGGGAATACGCAGTACAGCCTCCTCTCCACCCACAAAGATCCTGGAGTAATGAATCAATACTGCGCCTATCTGCTCTGACCACGGAGGAGAGGAATGCAGACAGTGCTGGATACAGGGGACATCTCTTTTTCCAAAGGTTTCTTTGCAGTCCCAGGAGATGATTAAGCATCTTTAAGGACTGTGGGGGCTGGTTTGAAGAAAGACCCCTTCTTCTTGCACTTCTTGTCTTGTTACCTGTCTGCATGGTTATATTTTTTTCTGTGCCTGTCAATGCTGTTCAAATGGTTTTTTTTAATGCATTAACAAAAAACCACGAGAGTATCACGTAAGGACTGGATTGTTTTTTCTTATGTCTGGCAAGCTCAGTAAATCAGGTGTTAAGTGGTACTTCATGGCAAATAACTTGTCTCTAAATGGGCCAAACTCTTGACCTTCAAGTAGGTGACAGTGCTGGGACTCTGAGCTGGTCCCAGACAGGCAGAAGACAATTGTGGGCGAGCTTTGAGGGCTGTCCTGATGCTCAGTGCCACCATCTCCTGCTGTTGGGGCACCCAGGGGCCATGGCATTGCTCCTCAGCACAGGGCAGCTGTGTGGGGACCAGGGAGGCAGAGAAGCCATGAGCCAGCCGGTGAAGCCAGGGCAGCCAAGGCCACCTCCTCAGCCCCAGGACTGATCAATTCCTGGGAAGCTGTTGGGCTTGCCCACAAATGAAAGAGCCCCAGCACTCTGCACAAGCAGCAGCTCCCTTTGAGCTGGCTGAGTCTTGGCAGAGTTTTCTCCCCTCCACCCCCCTGATTAGTGCATTATAACTGCTTGACAAATTGCTGGTGCTCTATTGACACGTTTATGCTGCTGCTTTCTTCCCAGCCAGTCAAGAGGATCCTGGCTGTGGGTAACAGGCACTTTTGGGCATTGCAAACACTGACTGATGCAAGCATCACCCTGTAAGAATGAAAAATGCAGACTTCCATGCAGAGACTATCATCCTTTTGATGCTGACATCGTTCTCATTCTGCCCCATCTCCTCTTTTTCATGTAAAAAACTTCGAAGCAGGAAAACCAGACGGAAAGGGCAAAGAGGTAAAAATCTCTGTCTGGCTGTTCTTCATTGCCTAGCACACATTAAGGCAATGAACAGTTCCTACCCACACAACAGTTAGAGCAGTGAGCTGCCTCTGCCTGTCTTAGTGATGGCACATCTTGTCCCTATCCTTGTCACCAGAGCAAAGTAGGGGCTGGCCTGACCTGTACCAGGAAGCACAGCCCCAGCAGGAGAGCTGGGATGGATCTCAGTGTGGGCACAGCCTAACTTGTCAGAATAACCCCTTCCCCAGCCCCTGCCCCCAGCTAGTGTATGAGCTTGGGAACTTATGAAGCTGTCTCTGCACTGTCTCAGCTTGCTTGGGAGAAGGATGACCAGTTGAGCTCTGCTTACCTGCCATCAAAAAAGCAGATGAAAAATGGAGTAAAGTTGGGGCCCCTGCATTTGTTCTCTGGTGCAAACAGTCTTGATATCCTTGTTCTGGTTTTATTTTGAAATATTTTTAATGCATTGCCTCTTGGAAAACTTTATGCCCTGGATCAATTTGTGTTCTGAGTATTACAATGTACCTAAAATGACTCTGCAATCTGGTGTCACAGGTAATAAAACTTATTTATTCACTCTGCTATCCATTACTGAATTTCATGCATTAACTCCTCTAAATACTGTGGACCAGCTAATTGGATGGGTCCTTCCACAGAGGTCCATGTCTTTGGAAGTGAAGGTCAAGAGTTTTGTTCCTGCTGCTGCATGTGTGTAAGTGGCTGTCACCCTGGGCAGGCACGTGCCAACAGACCTTTTGCTGCCAGCAGAACTACGTGGAAGTCAAGAGGTGCTACACAATTAGCAAGTGACTATCCTTCTGGCAGGGTACAAAGCAGAGAACTTCTCTGCTCTGGTCTCGGTGTGGTATTGGCTGCCCTGGAGGCATGACTCAGCTCAGAGGATCTGCTGCATCAGAACATGGGGCTCAGCAGGGCTTGGGTCACCAAAGATGCTGAGTGCAGAGCACCAAAGGCTTGCAGGCAGATACTACAGGAGAGGGACAAATAGCCCAGCTTTGTAACAAACAAACAAACAGACACTACAGAGAGATGGAAAAGGGTTGTAACTTACCCAGTGAAACCACTGCAGATGCAGATTTGTGCCTTTTAGTACATTTTCAAGTGCTTTTCTAGCCTGGTGTTAAATAATCCAAGGTTTTATGGGTCCCCTTAGAGGAGGATTTCATAGTTCGTGAAATGTCTCCATAAGGAACCATTTCTCATGCCTCCACCTGAATTTTCATTTGTGCAGCTTCACCCATTTCTTCCCATTATATAGTTCCCAGCCTTGCATGGCCCTGGGGAATCCTCTCATTCCTAGGTGCCCCATCCTTCAAGTCCTTGGAGTCGGCAATTACGTTCCCCTGAGATGTCATTTATCTGAGTGATGTGCGTTTAGTTACTTTAATCTTTCCCCATAAATCAGCTTGTTCAACTTTCTCTCTGTTTCTCATTTATGAGTTTTTCCCTTCCTGCCATCTTTCCAGTATTACTGAGGCACCTATAAGGGAATTTAGCATCATATTTTCAGCCTTGTGTGGGAGGACCATCATTTTCTTGAACAATCAGATGACATTTACTATAGGTTAGGTATTTTCTAGGCTATACAACTCACCACAACCATAACTTTTATATCACTTATCACAGCTGGGTTTCTCTTTGCAATACAGATTTTCCATTAATTACCCACCGCTACTGACTTCACTCCTTAAATTGGACAACAGGTTCTGGAATAGGTCCTAAGTTGTGTTTTTGTGCATTACTCTGGTCTGAATATTAGAGAACTATGTGAGCAGATGATTAGACATCTGCTTGTCTTGGTTTTCTTCTGCTTTTCTTTGAGTGCCTAAAGCTAGGCTAGACTAGTATCCCATGTCCAACAAGGCTGAAAAATTTGGCAGCTCCTGTGATCTTAACTGAGATGACTCTTTTCACAGATAAATACACACTTCTATTATTTTTTTTTCCAAGTGCAGAACTGAGACTGCAGAAAGGTCCACAGGTCACCATTCTCCTCAGTTACAGGCAGCTGCTTGAAATAGATGCTTAGTCTGGAAGAGCCCAGTAAGCTTCTAATATATATTCACAAAGGACAAGGCTCACTCCATCACTGTTGCAAGCACAGGACTTGTAGCACAGAAGACCAAAAGCTACACAAATAGCAATATGCTTCAAGTGAAGAGCAATGAAGGACGCTACCAATGTCCTAAATCCCCACACCAGCAAGAAACTTGTCAGCTGAAAATGTCCAAATGAAAGATGGATCTCCATCCTTACAGTATTTCTAACTGTTCTTCGTTGTGTTTTGCCCAGATGACTTCAGTCATTTCATAAATCACTGCAGCTCCATGGAAGACAAGCAAGGCACCAAGACATGCCCTTGCTCTGAGATGAGCAATACCAAGTTGTCACTCGGCACAGAGGAAAAAGAAAAGATTTTTTTGATCCTCTGCTCAAGGTGGGAAGTCTAAAGCCATGTACTCAAACCTATTCAAAGGCTTCAGAATTAGTGGCCTATACTTACTCTGGGCTTTTGTAACCCAAGTTTTTGTTGCCCTTATCTAGCCAAATATGTAAACATCTTATGCATGAACTCAGCGAAAGAGAAGTAGGTTGATAAACATTGAGAGCTCAGGGTCTGCTTCTCAAAATGTGGTTGTAAATTTTTTTTCTTTCACTTGCTACACTCTAATGTACTTCGTGTTGATGTAAGTCTTTCTTCTGATTTGAAATTCCATACAGAACATCACCATTTATGCAGCAAAAAAGTCAGTTTTTAGATCAAGTGCTTTACATTTCACACTGGCCAAATAGCTGCAAATGAGTATGATGGAAAACGTAAACTATAATATGAAATTCTTGGGGCACTGACAAAAATGCAGCTCTTTCTGTGGAAATGTGGAATCATGGTTTGTATACTCGTTGTACCATTGTTCAGGTTTCAAGAAGCCCAAAGGACATGGAATAACAACTTGTGTCCCTTACAGAAACGACCAATTCCTTTCCACAGGAACGCAATCAGTAGAACAATGAAAATAATTCATCAGATTAAAGTACTAACAAATCCTGTCCTGACAATTGGATGTTATCGTGCTCAATTTCAGCTTAATTATTTTTGTATTTAATTACAAAACGGTTAATTGCTTCATTTTAATTATGTATCTCTTTTAATTAGATTGAGGCTTAAAAACACGATAAGGCTGCTGCCACCCCACAGCCCTTCCATTCTTTATTTTATCTCACACTGTACCAGCTTCCCCTTGCTTTGCTGTTAGTTTCCTGTGCCAGGTCTCTCCCAAACCCATGCATTGTATTTACCTTCACTTCAGCAAAGCCCTGGCATACCAGTATTGTGGCAAGGACAGGAGCCTGCACAGCAAGACAGTGTGCCCATGATTCCACAGACGTGTCTGCTGGGCACAGGGACTTTGCTGTCCTCACACATTTTCTTCTGTTGTGCCAGAAGTTCAGGAATGCTTTTTTTTTTTTTTTTTTTTTTTTTTTATAAATAGGTGTTTGTTTTGGTGATAGGCTGAGAGAAGTGACATTCCCCTTTCCCTGTTCCCCTATCAGATATGTCCCAGACTGCTCATCCTACAAGGCTGAAGATCCCAAAGGGAAGCACTGGCCTGACCTTCTCTTCTGACCACAGCCGGTGCCATCTCTGTCTGCCCTGCTCCCAGCTTTTGCATTCCCCACACTACTGGTCAGAATTACGTCAACACCTCTCTTTGCATCACTAAAACAATTAACAGGCCTTTGAAACCAATGGAAATGTTTAGTGTAGCACAGGAACTTGCCCCACCCATGGGATCCAACCTGCCATTCCCACAGTTCTGGTGCAGACCCCGCAAGTGGAGGCGATTTGATTCAATGCAATTTGATGGACTGTGTTTGTTTTTTTTATCTCAGCCCATCTGGGTAATTCTAATATCAGAAGAATTGCTGAAATATTTATGCTGTGCTTTTGAAGAAAAGCGGCTTACATTTAAGAACTGGTCTGGCTGAGGGTTTTTTCTGACTATTTAATGTCCTGGCTTTTCTTTGGCTTCCTGCTATGGGAAAGGATGAGTTTCAGGAAGATTGCAATCTCCTGGAAAGCCTCTGGTGGTGAAGTGTGTGGGTGGGCCTGTGGCCATGGGAGAACAGCAGTGGCATGCACCCTGTTCCCACCTCTTTCCTACAGCTTCTCCTGTTCTCCACTCCAAGACCAAGCTAAACAGAGGCTGGCCTGGCCTGGCATCTGTGTCCTCAGGTCTTTCAGGCTTAGCAACTAAATCACAGATGAGGCTGAAGTACTATTTAAGTTAAACTGTACCAGGTAGTTCACTTCTGCCTTGTGTTGGTACTGTCATGACAGCTGTACAAAGCAGTGGTACCTAAGAAGCAGCCTGATGGATTGGAAAGAAACATATATACATATATGTGTGTATATATAAAATGTGTGTCTCACAGTCTTCTTCAAAGGGTAGTGGATGATCGTAAAGCATTCATGGTAGAGAGAGCCCACCTTTCTCACAGGACATTCCCCCTTTCCTTCGAAGCTGATAAGATGGTTTTCAAGTTTCTGCAATGGCACCAGTTGAAGCTTCCAGAGAGGACCCTGGGCTGGGAAGGAGCAGAAGGGGAATTGTGGCGATGGTGGTGGCAGCAGTGGCAGCAGCTCTGCTCCCAGCCTCTGGCAGAGCATCCCTGGGCTCCCTGCATGCACACAGGAACAGCAGTGAGCACAAAAGCCAGGCTTTAGCTGAAGTTGTACTTTTCTCTGCCAACCCCCATCATCATGCCAGACTGAGCAGAGGGTCTGATTAGCCCCTACCCATCACTGCTGTTTTGGGTTGGCCCATCCTGTAAGGAAAGGAAGGAGACAAAGTTCTCAACTCCTTACAGATCAGGGCATTAAAATTCAATATTCAATGGGACTTCCCTAGTGACTTAACCACCTTGTGATATAAACCTTATTGCAACACCCAGCCCAGCACAGGGTCAGGGACTGTGAAGCTGGTTTTGGGATCTGTGAGG
This sequence comes from Oenanthe melanoleuca, assembly GCF_029582105.1. Classification (NCBI taxonomy): domain Eukaryota; kingdom Metazoa; phylum Chordata; class Aves; order Passeriformes; family Muscicapidae; genus Oenanthe; species Oenanthe melanoleuca. The sequence goes on from NC_079335.1 coordinate 107,822,310, forward strand.
TTACTGCCTCTAGTGCTCTAAGGCACCTAACTCTGGAGCTCTTAGGCTCCTACTCTGTCGGGTAATCTTCTAAATAAGCAAAGCAGCTAATTGTTAAAAAGGTTATTTATTACAGAGCACATCTTATTGCAAAGCGCATCAATCTCAAAGGCAATGGCAAAAAGCAATGGCAAAGCAATAGCAAAGCAAAAGCCTGGCAAAGAGCAGATGGCTAAAAGCCCTGGCAAAAGCCAAAGGCTAAAAGCAGCAACTCTCCCAATACATAGTCTTATATAGGATTTTTTCAACAAGCTAAGATGCAAACTCAGACCACCACTCCTTAACCTATTAGAATTCTAGTTTTTTAACACACCAGGTTAGAACTACAATCTATCTTGTTCTATATAAAAAATGTAAGCAATATTCTTACTATAGCTCTATTATGTCTAAGTCCTGTCTACCACCGTGGGCCTGGAGCCTCTTGGCTGAAGATATCAGTATGTTTCAACCTTCATTAGAACTCACTCTGCTACTCTGGCATTTGAAACCTTTCACTTACTAAAAGCATTAGAACTCATCCTAAAACTTACTAACTTACTTCTACTTAAATGTCTACTTCATGTGTGAGTGGCCGAATATACTTCAATCCATCCAAGGGCTTTAATTCAATCCCTGCACCTTGATTTCTCTCTGAAGAATTCAGAGAGACCCCTGACTCACTGACTCCCAACAGGGATCAGAGTCAGAGCTGCCCAGAGCAGCTCCTTCCTGCACAGCCTGAAAATGCCTGTGCTTAGCCACACCATGGCTGCAGCTGGGCTGGCGTCACAAACAGCTGTAACCCAATTAATGGATGATACCTGGGGGGAAATGAAGAGAACAGGGGGATGTGGTGGTGTCATGAGAGACTTTGAGTGAAATACTTTTTAGCCACCCTTTCAAAGAGCTCCTATCAAGTGCTTTATTTTTAATGCTTCAATTTGCTTTCCTCTTCTTGATTGTAATACCCTTCTTGAACTTTGCAAATAAAATGTGCTTTCCCTTTTGATTTTTGTCATCATCTCCCTGGCAAATTATCAGACTTTTAATTCTAAGCCTCCGTTTCACTCCCCCCTCCACCTAGACTACCAGCAGGGTGAGAAGTTAATACAGTATTTCTCCTGGATTCCCTGCTCTGCAGTGAATCAGCACTCTGCTCACAGCCCTGGGCAAGGTATATTAGATAAGTTGCACTGCTGCTTCTCTTCAGGAATGAAGTGTTAACTGAGGTCTGGAACTAGATGACTCTGCTACAACCTGGATTGTACTAACTTCTCCTCTGTCAAAAGTTTTCTTCAGTTGAAGCAAGGTCATGACCCTGTGTCTGCAAATGCAAAATGTTCATTTTCTGCCAGTATCCTCAAATGACTGGAAGGAGAGGAGGTGCCTCTGGAAGAGAAAAGGCAGTTCTGGAAATTAATACACAGACCTTAATGACAACCTAGGAGGAAGTCACAAGTGCCTGGATGCTGTCTATATAGAAACTACAAGCTAAATCAGAGCCAACAGTGTTACTTTCAGGTCACTAAAAAGAATTGCAATAGAAAGATGATCCAGAATAGACTGGCCAGCAGAGGAACAGGGAAACTGAGCAACTCTTCTCCAATTGTGGTACAGAATGGCTCTTCCTGAGGTCTCAGCCACAGTGCCTGCCCTGGGCAGACCCAGCCATCAGTGAGGATCCCTCCTTAGGCAGCTCCTTAAAGCCACTTCTTATCACAAGCTTATCACAACTGCTTAACAGGAGTAGAAGAGCTACAGGGCAGCAGCTGCCAGGAAGACCAGGTCAGAGGCTTAATTTGCTCAGTGGTGGTGAAATTCAGACATGATGCTGGGGATGGTGCAGGCAGCTGGTACCCACATCTGTCAGTAAGAAATAGAAAATGATGAAGCCACCACAGAGCACATCAGCCAGACACCTCCATGGGGCAGCAAAGGCAGCAAAGTTGTCCACATCCCTACAGATAGGTTCTCCAGGGCTGGGGAAATGAAACTGCTTTTCTCAGGAACACGAAGACATCTGTGAGGGGAGTTAATTGAACCAGTGTCACAGAAAATGATGTGGGTAATGACAGATAGTGTCAGCTCGTGCTGCTGTTTCAGTCACTGGGAAAAGATGAGATGAGGGCAGAAATAGAAACAAATGGAAGAGAAATTTCTAACAAAGGTCAGGGAGAAGGTTTTATTTTTATCTCTCCACCTTTCCTCATTCAGGTAATAAGTAGCCTGTGCCACCAGAAGGACTCTGTCCAGATACACATCATAGGCCTGGTTCTGTGCTGAGGTCCTGGAGGTCCTGGCATGGTATGTTAAACACCCACCATTGCTTTCCCAGAGCCTTCCTCTTCCTCTCATATCTGACTGGGGCACAAGCAGACCTGGCAGCCTCAAGGACTAAAATGAGGTACTAAAATGAGCCTGGGTAGGAGCAGGATGCTCACAGCATGCTCCTGAGCTGCCTGGGACCAGACACAGGGACATGCACAGGAGCAAGGGAAGAGCCAGCTCTGCCCTGTGTGGCTTTGCTGTGCATGGCAGAGGCAAAGCCAAACATCCATGATCCTGGGCCATAGCTCAGCCTGCCCATGGGACACTGCCCAGCAGCTACCACTGAGAGAGAACAAGAGTGCTCAAAGCATCTGAAAGGAGCTCAGTTCTCAGCAGCACTGAGGGTTAGCCTGTTTCTGGCTCATTTTGTGATAATGCAGCTTGTGTTTTGGATGCTTGCTTGCACTTAAGCCTTTTAATCACTTGTTCATTAAGAAAAGGTTTTCAGGACACCTTGCTGAGAGGCAGCATCTCATATACCTCAGAGGAGAAAAAAAGCCCCACTTAGTCAACCACTCAAGCCACTCAGATCCTAATGATAGAATAGTAATGAGATTGAAGTGTATTATCGACTTAATGATAAACTAAGAGATTTGGCACCCATAACATGGGTTGACTCTTTAAGCCCCTTGGCTGGTTCCTGAAGGATATGTAAGATGCAACTGGTAGGGGCTGGAAATAGGTTATTTTTCTGTTGGGAATCAGGCCAACTAAACTGCATTTTAAAAATGATTTCATGATACATTGGAGGAGTGGTTCAAGATGGTGAAAAAAACCCTAGACCTTCCTTCATGTCATGAGATTCATGACACAACAGAGTAAGAAATTGGATTTATGGAGGGAAAAATCCTGATGGGGTGCATATTATTTCCTATTGACCTCTGTGCACATCAGTCTTGGTGTGTAAATTGACATTCCTTAACTCGTGCTAGAACCACCAATAGTTTTGGGTCAAAAGGGAGGCAAAGTCAATGACTAAGCCCATCTTGTCCACAGTTAAAAGCATTCTGAGAGATGAATCCTTCCTTAAGAAACCTCCTTTTGGCACTGCTAAAGGCCACCACTGGCAAACCTGGAGAAAGCTCTCATATAAGGTTCAAACCACCACTGTAGATGGAATAGATGCCTGTTTTCCTTTTTCTGCAAAGCCAGCAGAATTTGAATGTATCAGTTTTTTCCTGTTCTGTTCTTGGATCCTCACTGCTGAGCAGCCAAGATATGAGATTTCCAGTCCTGCACTTACTGCAGACTTTTCTCTGGCTGTGCTGAAATGGGGAGAGATGCCCATGACACCACACCTACATGAATATTGCATTTGCTAGGAACTGATGCAGCTTTACATACTTATATACACAATCTACAATATATATACTTATATTGATTGGTCACAAATAAAGCACACCCTAATGCAATGCCCACCTAAGCAATTTGCAATTGTTTTAAAGGATCCTTTTCTGACAGAGTGATTCATTTCTAATCCACATAGACACTGGCCATTTAGTGTGTTTTCTTGTTAAGAGTGCTCCTCAGCATGGCCAAAAGGCAAATCAGATCTGCTGGAGGTCCTAGGAGCCCAGAAACAGCTAGGAGTAAACATGGGCTTTAAAATTTCATCACCTTAAATATAAAGCTATTTTTTGAGGTGAGTTCATCTCGAGTACTTGAAGTTTGTCCCAACCATTTCTGGACCACCAGATGGATAATATGCTGTGAAATAACATGCTGGGGAAGCCACATGAGGAACAACTGAGGTGGGGGTGCCACATGAGCTGTGGATTGTCTCTTGGATTGTTCAGGCTGTGGGAATGGCACGGAGCTGAGTCAGGGGAGGTTTAGATTGGATATTTGGAAAAGGTTCCTCACCCAGAGAGTGGCTGGGCACTGAAACAGGCTCCCCAGGGAAGTGGTCACAGCACCAAGCCTGACAGAGCTCAAGAAGTGTTTGAACAACACTGTCAGACACATGGTGTGATTCTCAGGGTATCCTGCACAGGGCAGAAGCTGGAAAAAATGATCCTTGAGGGTTCCTCCCTGCTCAGGATATTCTGTGATTGTGCAATATCAAACTTGCATGAGCACACAGGTGTCTGATCAGGATGGAGGGGGTAGGTTCAATTGGAATTGAAAGAGTCCCAGCACGAGTCTAAAATTCTTATCATAACTCTAAAATGCTCACATAACTGCATTTTTTCCAGAGAGGGTGTTTCACTTCTGCTTAAACTTTGTGGTTTCAGAGTCAAACCAGACATTATGGAACTTTTTTTTTTTGCTAGGGGGAAAAAAAGCTCATTCCAATCAAACCCTACAGAAACAGGTGCCTTTGGAGCATCTAATTTAAAGCTGAAGCTTCAACTCATCCTCAAATTTCAGTCCTAAAGGACCAGATGCTATTAAACTTGCACACCTCATTGTGGAGCATCAGCAGTGGCTCTTGGCAGCCTGGGATGGGCCTGATCACATTGGAGAAATGCTGCTGCTGCTTGTGGCAAAGCTCCTGTGGGAGGGAGCATGGCTGGCATCCTGGCCAGGAGATGCCCTGCATGGTACCTGTGCTGCTGGCATCACCAGCAGCAGGGGCTGGGCACATCAGTAGCTGTCACACCAGTACTTGTCTCCTGAGGCATCTTCCCAGAAACATCACCGATGCCCCACAGCATCCTGCCATCTCCCATCTGGGATCTCCATGCTGCAAACCCCTGTCCAGTGGCAGAGGGATGATGTGTGCCCCCACATGCTCTCCAGGTATCACAAGGGGCATTTCTCCAGGCAGCAGATGCCTCCTCCTTGGATGCTGTTTCCCACCAGCACCCAGAACTCCCTTTCCTTGTATGAGCTCAGACAGATGCTATTACAGCACAGCTGTAATAGTGGGGCAGCCCACTGCTGTTTTGAAGGTCTGGAATTAAATTTGTCAGATAAACACAACATTATTGTCATCAGTAACTAACACAATAGACAATAATTTCATTTACTTTTTTACATTTCATAATTTACTTAGGTAATTTTCCCCCTTCTCAGTCTCTTACATGCCTAAATACAGACCTCTCAAAATCAGCTCTCTGTTTTGTAAATCACCTTAATAGAAGGGTTAAAAAGGCTTCACACCATCATGCTGTATGGGCTAGGATGCATTTCTCTCATGCACCAATGTTCAGCTTTTGCACACTCACTGAGGTTCAGAGGTCAGCAGCAGACAAAGGCAACATTTTTAAAGAAAAATGTAAGTCAGTAAGAAGGGTAGGGGTTTTATCAGTTTCTGTCTTGGTTGCTCTGCTGTAATTACCGTTAATAAAGATTTTTTAACTGCATGTTGCAGAATTCTTCTTTCTTGTCTAGTGCAGATCTGGCACCCTGAAGGAGCCTGAGCCATCCATGGCTGTTCCTCCTGCAGTAGTGGGATTGTTATTCCCTGCAGCAGCTCTGGACCAGGTGCCTGAACCAACACCATGCTCTTGCTGGTAACCTGAGGCACACTTTCTGTTTAAAAAATTGGATTAAACTATCAGGTGTTATAATCCAGCCACTTTGTTGGCATCAGGGTGTGTGCATGAGGAAGAGTGCAGAAGAGAGGAGAGGGCACACTCATGCAGGAGCATGAGGAGCTGCTCAGAGCACCCACTAGAGCAGTCTCCAGCCTCCAAGTCCCCCTTGCCCAAGACCTCCTTCCAAAATCACAAGACATGAAAAACCCACAGTTCAAGTCTGCTTTATGGCTGATGTGTTGCTGCTCTCTTTTTCTACAGATAAATTAGTGGAACAATAATTTATGAGAAAATAGCGTGATGAAATCTGGAGTGAAATCCCAGTTTAACTGAAGCCAGCAGGGTTTGTGCTTCCTGCATAGCAGGAGTCCACATGTCAGCAGAGAGACAAAACAGAAGATGAGGAAGCAGTTAATTATTCCTGTGCTTTTCACTGAGATGACTGGACCAGGGACTCCCCTCCCACCTCTCCTCTTGCAGCCACGTTCAAACCCCTAAGATGGGACCCTGGATGCTGCAGCCCAGCAAGGAATTTGTGAAGCAGATTGCTCAAACACCAGAGGAGTTTTTACCTTCAGAGGCTGCTCTTGCATTTCTGGTCATCTGCAATAAGATAACAGGAGAACAAGGGAAGGAAGAACTGCAAGGTAGATGTGGCTGACACTAGGCACCGCTCTGTGCTCTGAGGGTTGGAGATACCCACAGAGAATTCGTTCCCCCATCTGTTCCTCTGTAGATCACTTTAAAAATTAACTTACCCTATTAAAAAGAAAATGTGATTGTTACCGTTCAGTGGCTGCAATGCTAGAGATAGTTTGTCCTACCCCCCTCAAATTATATCTGAAAATGCACAATTAATAACGCATTAACTTGGACAGAAATGAGTGGGAATAAGTTAAGATTTTGTTATAAATACATTATATTTCGTGTAATAAACAGATTTTTTTTTCCTGGCCTATAATGTTGCAGAAGAGATAATTCCTCCCTACAGCACATTTCACACTTACCCAGTTTCAGACAGATTAGCACAAATGACATTTCTTGCTCAACTCATCTGATTTTAGAAAGCACTCCTCCATCAAGTTACACTACGTTCAGATAATTATTCTATAAATATATTTTTAAACTAATCGTATGAATGGAGCCAAAATACTGCCACATCAGCTAGACACTCCTTCTGAGCCCAGCAGAAGATGCAGAGCACAGGGAGCTGCCAGGCTCCTTCCACCAGTGGAGGGAGCGGACGTCTGACAAGGTCAATATTTATGCACAGTTCACAAATAAGAGAATAACCATTAAAATCAAGGTAATACAAATAAAAATAGGTTTTAATGTTTCAAAAAGCTCAAAGGAGACTTATAAATCCATGAATTTTTCATCAAGATTGAATCCATTGGAGCCTAGATCCTTCTTTCTAATAAATTCAGTTGTCAGATGCAGAGTCCTTTACTGCAAATGCTGACAGTGCTCTATCAGTTCCCAGGTTAGGGTCTGCTACAGCAGGATTTTCTTTCTTTGTATTTAAATTGATCATGTAATAAAACCTGCTGCTTGAGCAGTGGGTCTTGCATCAATTAAACCACTTAGTTTATCTTCCTTTTATTCCACAGCAAATAAAAATAAAATGGCCACAGGTAGTGTTTTGTTGTAGTCAGAGCTAATCTGGGATCAGTTCTCTTATGAGAAAAACACTGCCTGAAATGAGATGTGAGTTCTGCCTTGTTACACTCCAGAGCACAGAGCAGCATAGTAGCACTCCAGAGAGCCATTTTCCAAAACAGTTTCCTTGCAAGTATTGCACTGATATCTTGGGCAAAGCAAAATGTAGAAACATCTTTGTGCAGTTATCAGTAAATTTGACCTTGGAACACTGAGTTCTGCCACTGTTTCACAGAATGTTTTCACTACCTTTGAACAAATCCTCCATGAAGTTTGCCAGTAATGCTTGTGCTGGCTGATGTGTTAAATCCTTCTCTAAAAGCTGGTTTGCAAGATGCCACTGCAGTTCTGAATTCCTAACTTCTTTGACAGCATTGCTGAGATATTGGTGGGAAAGCCACAAAGATGCCTTTTAGTATCAACCCTTGCCCTTCATTAGGTTTCCAACCTAACCTTCCACAAGTTAAGAGAGGTCATAAAATCATAGAATTATTTGGGTTGGAAGAGACCTTAAAGACCATCTTGGTTCCAGCTCCCTTGCCATGGTCAGGGACATCTCCCAGTGGACCAGGCTGCTCAGAGTCTCATCCAACCTGGCCTTGAGCAGTTTTACTTCCTGGAAGATGCTCTAAGGCCTCCCTGGAGCCTTCCCTTCTCCAGTCTGAACAGCAGCAACTCTCAGCCTGTCTCTGCAGAAGAGATGCTTCAGCTCTGATCAGCACAGCATTTCATTATCCAAGCTGCAAACAGCCAGGAGTTTGTGACCATTCCTTTTCTGTTCCATGAGTGTACCTCCATGCCTGTGCATGGATTGCTGTTCCTCACTGGCTGCTTCACCTGAAATCCAGTAAGCTGGTTGAGATGGTGCAGGACTTGGTAGTAGTGCCCTTTGCTTCAAGCAGTGTCTGCACTACAGAAAGGGGCAGTGGCTTCCTGGTGGCTTCTGAGTGGCTTTTGTGGTGAGAAACTTAACTTCAGGATCACCTCACCACTGATTCAGCTTGGGCAGCACCTGGAAGTTCAGCCAGGGAAGATATTTGGGATCCAGTCTTCATGCCAGCCCCTCTTTGCAAAAGCAAAGCTCAGTTAACTGCCCCAAAGGCACAGTGGAGATCTGCAGTGAGACAGGCTTGGAGTCCACTGCCTTATACATTATAACACATTTGAAGAACAAAGTACAGGTATTCTAAAATGGATGTGAAAATTATTAGTACTCAGCTGATTCAGAAAACGTACAGAGAATAACTCTAATAAAGTCTATGACAAATAAACGTGAGGGAATTTTTAATCCAAGAAATAAAGAACATAGTGTTAATACAGCATAGTTGTTTCATTAAATATTAAAAATACACCTTCCTTACAAAATTCATATTTTAAAAAATATCTATTCAGTTTATAAACTTGTAAAGCATTTTATGAATTTTTCATACAGGCAGGAGAAACTTTCTCAATAAAAAGAACTTAATCCTTACATATTCAGTCTCTTGATCGAACACTTCCCTTTTATGTCAGGATACATTTGTATAATTCATTATAATTTATAAATTTTCTACTTAGAGATAATGCAATTACAAATGTTTCTTGCAAATCTTTCTTACTGGCCTTACATACCATTTCATTTAAATACCATTCTGTTATTTACAATTGCTTCATTTTAATGAGAAAAGATGTTCACAACCAATTATTTAATTGCATGGTGCTTCGCAACGCACTATTCATCTCTTTCAAAACAATTTGCATTTTGTGTATTTGGAGCAGATATCAGAAAACATTATTGTAATTTTCTCAAATAACATTTTTGCAACGTGCCACTACTTGGGGCAAGAGCTGATACAACAATGGAAATCAGCACTCTCAGCAGCCTCACCAAGCTTGTCTCTTCCTTTACTAGATGGAATAAATATCTTACTGTAAGCAGAGCTTTATCCAGCAACCACTGTAATCCCCTGAAAACTGAGCTGAAAATGTTAATTTGGATGAGGTTTGTAAAGGTGCCTCATTTTCTCATGTTCCCAAAAGAGTGGGCAAATCCACCAGAAACTCTTGCTGTGAAGGAAAGCTTCTCAGCCTCACCATATCTCAGTAAAGGCATCCATGCAATGCTCCTTTTTGTTCTTTTTCTCTTTATTTTTTCCTTTTATTTTCCTTTTTGTCATTTACATTTAATGAAAGTCCAGGTTGTTTGGGGAGAAGTAAAGGAACTGAACAATGCAATCATCTGTAGGCAGCACAGCAACACCCTTCCACAGAATTTTGGTAAGGGTTTTTTAGTGTGTGTTTTTGGGTTTTCCCCATTTCCTGATCATTACAATTCATATGAAATAGTAGTTGCAGAAGGCCATCTAACATTGCCAGCAGAGGTGGTATTTGTGCCTTGTGCTCTTTGAAACACAAGTGTCAGTTTTTCATCTGATATAAAAATATCTATGTAGATGCAATCATATTTTCTTAGACCAAGGGGATGTGCTCAGACCTCACTTCTGCAAATACCAAAGCAATTGGTGAATGGTATTACACAAGACCTCCTAAATGAATGTTTAATTTTGCATGGTTGTCTGAGCAATTGTTACTACTTCCTATGGGCACATGGGTTACAAAACATCTTTAATTATTTCACTATACCACTGAGAGTTTTTCCACTTGACCCCTCCTTCACTAATTGCTCCTCAAAATCCTCATCATCAATGCATGACTGTCTTATTTATTGCACACTTTTCACACCCTGCTCTGAAAGCAGCATTTCACAAACATTTAACTGACTCTCACGGTGCTTCTGCTGGGATGAATTATCAGTGGAGATGGTTATGCAGAGAGAGCCAAGACACACTGAGCAAGCACTCCAAACTACCCACTAAGTCAGGATGGAGGGTTTGAAATGCCTCAGGCTTATCATTTGATAGTAGATCATATTTTCTACAGCTCAGAAAACAGCCTCTATTGATTTCAGATACAACTCTGCATGCCAAGTACTCCTGCAAGACCAGTCCTGGGATTTCAAGCTGGGTACCACAACATGCAAATTTCCATCTCTCAGTAGCTTGGTTCATGTGCCTTTCCACCATCACAAAGGGATGCTGGGGCAGAAAACAAGGCTAGGCTGAGATTCCAGGTGAGGATTCGGCTGTGCCACAGAACAGACTTTGCCTGCCCATAGCACATTCCCATGTGCATCCCATGTTCTGGGGTTGTGAGAAATGAGATGCAGAGAACCACTCAGCTGGTTTTGCAGCTCTGATCAGTTTCAGAGGCAAACCCTTGGTGTACACAGTGCCAATCTGTTGCACTTCACAGCCCAGTTGTCCTTTAGAGAACTCAGCTGGGCCCTAAGATACTGTAGATTTATTTACCACAATCAAATGACAGTTTTCCAGGCTGTCTTAGTTTTGGCAGCTTCCAATGTTAGAGAAATTTCCTTTATTAGCTTTAAGACAGTTACTTTTTCATGCAGTCTTCTGCCTCCTTTTTCTGAGAAAGATATTAAAAAATTAATCCTATCATTTAACATTAGATAACATCCATGTGGTCAGCAGGACAAGTAGTTAATAAGCAGATGCATTTCACAACGGAGGGTTTTCTTATATTCTTATATTCTTATATTCTTATCCATATACTCTAAACAAGTCTGGGATGGAAATGGTAAAAAGCATATCCTGACATGAGGTTCTTGCCACAAAATAATTGTCAGCTCTCATCTCAAAGCTTTCAAAATTCAGCTGAGAGATGTATGTCTTTCCTCAACTTCTTCCTGAGAAAAAAATAATGAGCAGTAAACATCCAGCACAGAATACAAGATGAAAATATGCAATAATAAATTAATGGACATACTTCTCAATGCACAGAAAGAAATGTTTTATCGCATAAAACACCAGAAAAAGGTAATGGCCCCAATGTCTTCTGTGAGAAAAATAGCTTCTACAGTCCTAAATAGTAATTTTAAATAATAATATTTACCAAGTTATTCTGATTGATTAAATAACAAGCAACAAGCAGGAATCTAGAGGGATCACTGAGATGGCTGTAAGCAGTTTGATATGCAACCCTGAGCCTGTGAGCAGGTGAGTGTAGCCCTGTTTGGGAGGGGAAGGCCAATGCCTTCCAGGAGCATCACCTCCAAGGGATCACTGAAATCCTTTCAATCTAATATTTCATGTTACACCTTTCTTTATGCCTGAGGCTCTCTGACCAACAGCATTAGGATAGATTTCCTGTAGATGCATAGCCTGGACAGAAACTGGCTTCATTGACATGATCTCTCTTCCCTTCCTACTTTCATGCAGGTTTGTGGATCCTGCAAAACCTCTGGTGGATTTTTCTGGGAAAGGCTCAAAAGTTAAGCAGAGAGGGCAAGTTGGCATGATAAGGTCACAAACACTTTTATTAAGGAGCTGGAGCTAGGAAGGTGTGTGCATGTATGGTCACAGAAGGCCACTGTACACAGAGCACAGCTGGAACAGCTGGAGCCATGCCAGTTGACATGAGCAGAAGATTTGGCACGTAATTTTCGTGGTGTGCAGAGAGCCCAAATGGTTTCCTTTTCTTAAAGCAGTGCAACACTTGAAGTAGATTTCTGGGGCATAATTGCTGTAGCTACTGCATGTATTTATTATCTTTGCACAATAACTGACTCCAAAGCTTAATAGAATGGGATATCATTTCTTGCACAATAGTGATGTCTTGTTAAATTATTCACATTATTTATTTGACAGATACTAATAACCGTTATTTGGTATTCAAGAGGGAGACAAAAATGGCTATTTGTTACATTCCTCCATTATCTAATATTCATAAAACGTATGTGATGCAAAATGTCTCTGATGGATGGCTGCCTAGGATGTATTTGCATGTTTTGTTTTATTAACAGAGAAAACAGCTACTGAAACTTATTTACAACTGTCCCCTGGTTCTCAGGACAGAAAAATTGATTTCTGATTGCTGGTCCTCCTTCTTTCACATTCAAAAAATATGCTGATTTGGACCATATCCCACGCTCACAACATTCCTCAGCCTTTCCCTGCGTGGCTGTCAGCCTAATCTCACATCTGCTAAAATGTGAGCATTGGATTCGTGCTCTGACCCCTCCACACAGGGCTGAGATCCCTCAGGAGGTCTCACTTATCCCAGAGGTAAATTGATGTTGACATTTGCCTTCAGAGATGAAAACCTATTATATGAACATTGGCTGTGCTTTCCACCCCAGCCAATACCCCACCAAGAAACCATACCACTCACTCATAGGCTCGATTCATATGACAGAATGGGCTGCAGGCAGGATTTATTTTCCCATTGTCGGTTCCCATTGAGGCACAGGGTATTTAAGTGTTTTAATAGACATTAGTCATGTAAATCCCCAGTTCATCAATAGGAAAAAAGGACTCTGAAAATTGTTAAATCTGATTTTCCACGCTTAACCTGCTGCTTCTATCACAATTCTTCTTTTTGTTGTTGTTTTCAAGAATGTTATTTTGTTTATTCAGATATAATGACCTAAATACATTCAGTTATGCAGAACAATGAAGGAAAATCAAGTGCCCTTGATTCCCTGACATGCTCCTATAGAAATAACTGATTAAATCGTTCAAAGCAACAGATTTCCTCATCCTCCATTTTAATCATCACATTATACACCACTACTCAAGTTCAAAGGCAAAAAAACAGAAATTCATTTTTAAATGCACATCCAGCAGCTTCCTTGTTTGATTTAATCTTTTAAACCCCATAAACAAGTTTATCACCTGATTCTATAACCTCGAGAAATGGTCTTCAACTCTAAGGAACAAAACAGGACCGAACAAATCCCAAAAAAGAAGAATCATTCCAAGTTTCCTTGCCAGTACAGGAACCAGGCTGTGAGCTCAAAAACGGGAATTCCTATTATTTTTTTGAATAGCTTAGGTGTTTATTATTCTTGCAGATAAAACCAAACTAAATAGGTTCACAAGTAGGCTGCAGGTTGAGATTAGTGCTCTAAACCAGCTTGGAAAACCCAGGATCTTTTCTCCAGCAGCAGACACAATCCAATCAACATAAGATAGGAATAAGGCACTGTACTAGCAAAAGGATGGTCAGGCAGCAGTGCTGCAGGGAAGGATGTGAGCTTGAAAAGGTTTTTTGACCCAAACACTAGTCCTGATGGTGTGCTCTGAACAGCCAAAATGCGAAATCACCCCTCACAGAAGAATCAAATTCAGTCTTGGATGCAGCTTCTAAGCATCTACTGTATGTATTGTGGCTATAATATTTATGGGCAAGAACCCAGCTTTTTCACTATTATTGCCTCTGTATATCACATAGCACTATGGGGTTTGTGTTAAGCTAAGGCACTCCATCAGTGATGAAGATGATGATGTTATTTACTGACTCCACACTCCCAGTAGGAGCTCCAAGACAGATTGAGGTTTGCCCAGGGCAGGTGCTTTTCCTCTTCCTCAGCCCCTTCAGAGCTTGGTCCAGCTCACACACAAGGGTGAGAGCAAAACTCAGTGCAAATCATCAACACCACTGTGACAGAGACACATCTGTGTGCTTTCCTAAACCATAAGCAGACACTTGGGTGACAGACCTGTCATCACCTTTTGGAGAAGCCAAATAAGCTGTGTCCAGAGGGCCATCCACAGACATATCAGCTCTTCTGAAGGGCTATAATAGTTCTTTGGTATCAATTCAACCTGTCTGTCTGGTCTTTTTTCATCACATTGCCTGACAATTTACTTGGAAGGGAAGGCAGATAGACAAGACTGTGGTTTCCCAAAGCTCTTTTTTAATTTTATTTTTTTTAAAGAGAATATCCTATTTACCACCTCCATTTCCTGGCACATGACTGATGGAAGGCAGGAGTTACACACTGTACTCAGTAGTTTGGCAGTCTTGTAATTGGGTCTTCCTGGGAGCCCAGGCTGAATCCCGGCTGGACCCGGTGATTTGCTGCTATTCATTTCATCAACTTGTTCTAAAACCTTCTCTTCTGACAGTCCAGTCTGAGGCTGTTTCTTGCTCATCTGCAGCTGGAAAAAGCTGTGGCATGGGAGGTCACCTGAGACTCCTCTCCAGCGAACACCAGCACAGAAATCTTATCTGCCTTTGCTCTTATGGTCCTGTCATCTTTAAGTGCTCCCATTACTCCACAGTCTTCTCCAGGCCCTACGTGTTGGCTGGCAAGTAGCCTCTGCCTGATGTAGTTGAAAATGGTTTTGTTGTTGGGTTTTAAGCCCAACAATGAAATTATTCCACAAAAATCTATTCTGGCTGCCTTTACTACGGGTTTCCACCTGTTTGCTCTTCTGCTCTCCCCAGTGTGGACACAACCTATTCTACTAAAGGACATCTTTGATAGTCTATCCAGCTGCTTACCTTCTGCCTGTTTTAATTTCCTTTTAAAGCATTTTCTGATGACTGGAAATACCTTTACTGTAACCAAGTAGTACTGTGCCTTTTGAGATAACCAGCAAGAATTTTACCCTCTTGGCTGGTGCTTCTAGCTCCCTTCTAACAAGCTGCACATCACCAGTTTCTTTGGAGCACCCAGAAGCTCTACAGGCTGCATTGCTGTTGCACCTGGTGGACACCTCAACCAGACATGGTGACCCACCTATCAGCCTGAGGCTGGGCACCACCACTTCCCACTGTCCCACCTCCTTTGCTCCGCTGTGCCTGTAGTCCTTGCAGGGGGCCTAGGGAAGAAGGGAGAAGACTGTGGTTCTGGTTTACCTACCCTAGTTTAATCCATCTGGTATGGACTCTGAGGAGTGAAGGACTCTCTTTTTATGGAGGTGGGGATGAATACTTCTCTTGCCCTCTTCTCCTCCACCTTGTCTCACTCAGCCAAAGCAACGAGGTGACCGAGGCTGCCCTACAGTGCTGTGCTGCTCCCCCACAGCTCCACAACACCATGGCCCAACACTGAATGAGATGTGGTCACAACAAGCAATTACCTCTTCACAGCCTCTAATTTTGACTCCTGTAACATCCTCTTTTATGATGTCTGCTCACTAAATATTAATCTTCAAAACGCAATGGCTCATCCCTTAATATGCATGTAACTGGACTCATGCCTGTGTGCTTCCTGTGCATTTCACAATGCAATAAAAAACCTGCTCCCTGCTCTTAATGACTTTGTGATTTATTGACTTCCCCATCTTTCCTCACTTCAGCTCGCCAAGCTTTATTTATTCCCTTTGTACATCAGTTGAGGGAAATAAACAGCACACACCCCACCTTTGCAAGCAAACAAGTGCATGATGGTGATACAACAAAATCATCATTAAGAAAAGTCCTTCATTGGAGGTATTCACATTCATTGCTCTTTTGGCAGCTTGCATAGCCAGGCCTACTAAACACTGAGTAATTATCCCTGTTTGGGATTTCTCCCTAATGCCATTATCTCTAGCAACACTGGCAAAGATTTTGCTTCATGTACAGCCTTCACTGCTCATGTAATCACAAATACATTCAACCAGTTGTCTCCTGGACATTGGAAGAAATGTCTTGGTGTAAATTGCTGAAATTCAAAAAACTTTCAACACAATATTTCTCAATTTTTTTTCTCTCATTGTATCTCATGGTTATCCACAAAGCAAACTATTCCTCTTTTCTTGAAAAGAGCTGTGCTTCCCAGCTCTGATCCCAAACCACACTCCTAATTTTTTTTCCCCTGACACTCAAAGTCCCAAACTGTCTCTGATTTCACAAGTCTTGAAAAAAGCCTTTGGATTTCTGGGAAATCTTGTTTGTTGAAAGAGATCCTTCCCTGGGTGGTGTGGACATGGTGCAATCCTCTCTGTGCTCAGTTTCTCTCTGGCTCTTCCTGCACTTCATGTTTGCTGGTTAGTGTTGTGTGCATGAGAAAGGGAATCAATAGAAGCTGTTAATCTATGCTCCTAGAATCTCTTTCCTCTCACAATGTAACAGACACTAAAAAATAAAAGGCCAAGATTAAGCAACTGCCAGGACAACTGACTGAATGGGACTCTCAGCAAAGAATGGGAGAGCCAGCTCCAAAATTGGAGGAAGAGGGATTTGTATCCTGAAAAACAAGTGGTGGCTGTGGGAACAAGCAGCACAAGGTGAGGTGCAAATGCTCAATGTTTCTAGAAAAAATGTCTCCAGCCTGGGATGAGTGCTTCAGAGAAATCCAGGGACCCCAACGATCAAGGATAAAACAGCTCTCTATTAGGAAAAAAATAAAGAAAAAGATAAAGCAAAAGCAACTAAGCACATCTGTATGCAGCAGTGATGAAACTAAACTGGGAATACCAAGTGTTTTTCTGACATCCATGTTACCAGAAGTATTTGGAAAAAGCCAGCAAAGATGTAAAGAAGAGAGCTCCAAACCAGCTGGACAGCCAGGGTGTGATTGTCTGGTGGAAGGCTGGGAGTTCAATCTGTCTAGCTCATCAGAAAGATGACTGAGGGATGGTTTGATAGACAGCAGCTTTTTCTGCTCTAAGGGAGGAAAAATACTGGGCATAGAGGAGCTCTTTGAACCTCATGGAGGAAAAGGACAGCAAATATCAAAGACTGGATGGTGAGATCAGACCAAAATATGGCACACATTTTTAGCACTAGGGTTGATGGGCAGTGGGAGAAAACTGCCACGGAAGTTATGGATCTCCTCACCCTTAATTATTTCAATGAATCATTAAAGTCTTTCTGAAATATGTGCTTCAGACAAACATGAACATCCTGTGCTTCATACAGAGATTAAATGTGTTACACCAAGGGGCAGAGGAAACAAGAAGAAAATGAGAGTAGCCTTCTTGCCTTGGACACAACCACCCTGACTGACCTCCTTCATGCTCTCAGGGGCCCTGCCTGCCCCTTCAGAGGAGAAAGACAGATTTTTCTGCATGGCAGTGGTCAGATCTGGAGGCCTGTTTATTTCTTATACTAGGGGGCTCTGATGATTATGCTCCTGGACTTCTGGGCCTGAAGACTTTGGCAGCACTGCAGAAGGCAGGAAATTCTTGTTTTTGTTTGCATCTTGGGTATTTGCAGAAATGTCTCTTCAATTAGCCTCTCCTTCTGACATACGTCCAGTCAGCTGTCACTGATTGAATTACTGCCTTCTGGATTTTATTTCCTTTTTTTTTTTTTTTTTTTTTACTAAATAATCCATCTTGCCTATCTGGTTCTGTAAAACCAACACTGTTTCATAGGATTTTGCCGGAATTTTCTTGGTTACCCTTTAAAACTCTCCTAACCACCAACATGTGTCAAAACTGGTGTCCACAGGCTGCTGGCTGCTGTTGTATACACTCAACCAACACTAGCTGGCAGAACCAAGTTTCCTGCATGCATTGGCATATTAGCCCATAAAGTTATTCATAAAAAAAAAAGTGCATTTCTGCTGCTTAGTTGAAATCTTATCATCTTTACCCTTGCAGGGCTTTTCTTGGCTGCAGATGCAGTTGTTTTTGTCGTTTCCTTGCCAGGCACAACACAAAGGCCTTATTGACTATTCTTGCTGGAGCAAAGGGAAGATACCAAGCAGAGTTTTGCTTACCTGGTAGTCTTCAGCTCATAAAAGACTTAGGCTGATACCATTTTCAGCACAGTGTGAGCGAGGGCTGCTGAGGGCCTGGGTTAGTCATGCCAGTTTTTAATTTTTTACAATTGCACCTACTACAATTCATCCATTGATAAATATAGTTCGTACACACGCTTCATATCCTTCTATTTCCACCTTTGGGCAGTGTCCATAATCCTGTGAACTGGGAATCATCTCTGGGAATACAATTTTCCTCTTTTGAAAGGCTGAGAAAGCTGTTCCTCACTATGCAAAGGAGGAGCCTGTGCCAGAGTGAGGGGCACAAGGCAGCAGACAACCCATGGATGTTCTCTGGGATAAAACCCCTGAGAATGCACCTCTCTTGCACAGGAAAAGATGGTTTGCTCACCCTGCAAGCTCACTTGGGGACCCTTGCACTGCCTGGGCAGCTGGTATGTTCTGGGGACAACCTCAGCTGCAGAGCTCTGCTGCCTCCCAGATATTGTCCTGTACAACCTCCTGATCTACACACAAAATCCCCTGGCTGAAGCTGGGTGGCCTTTCTGAGCCAGGCAAAATGCTCTGGTCAGGGTATCCACTTCCAGCTGAGCTGATGAGGATGCAGGTCATAAGCATTTGCATTGTGCTGGTCCCTCCACACCTGCACAAGGATGGGTACAAGTCCTCTCCCACTGAAGGCAGGAGGGAAGAGGGAAGCTTAATGTATGGCACTTGGGGCAATATATGCCATGTCCTGACCATTCCTTGCCATTTGCTTTCTGGGATGTAGCAAATGAAAACTAACTAGGAGTTGGGAACCACTGGTGTTAGCTCTGACACAAGGACAGACACAACAGGTCAGAGGAAGGTCCCCATGGCCAATGCAGGAGAGCAATGTAGGGAAGTGCCTCTCCTCCAGGCTCAGAGGGTACCTGAGGCACAGCTGCTGCTGTTGTATTTAATAGCCTTTGTGGAGACTTCTTCATCCATCTGCTTTGCAATCCATGTCATTTTGGGGGCACCATTAAACAGTTCTCCTGCTGCAAAAACTACCACAGACATAATTCTTGCTTTGGAGGCAAACCATTCCACCAACACTTTGAGCCGTGGTATAAATTACAGCAACCTTTGGTCCTTCCAACGCAGCAGGTGGCAGAGGAAGAGGGAATTGAGACTCATCTCTGACAACCACCTTTATTCCCTTTGCTGAGCCGCCTCCAGCTTTGGCTGGCAGTCAAGCTCTGCAGCACAAAAATTCTGAGACCTTGTACGTGCAGCTCACGTGAGCAGCTCTTCCTCCAGAAAAAGCCCCTTGTAAGACAGGGAGCTGGCCCACAAACAGGTTTTTTTTTCATCAGAAAGGGTTGCAGGTTCAGGCTCTAATTTGTTTGATTTTTTTTTTTTTGTGCTGGCCAACATGCTAAAAACAGATTTATTCATGAAAAGGACAATGTCAGCATCTATTCCCTGTGCAAACAGACGAGAAAAGTATCTGTAAACAGCAAAAGTAAGGCAGAAAGCACAAAGAGCAGCATACCAAATTACCCCTGCCACGTGGGTCACTTTGGAGCATGTTTTTATTTTATTAAACAGCTCCTACACAAAGTGTGTTTTGCTCAACTAAGGCATCATACATTGAATATTAAAATGATGCTGAGGCTTGTAAGTGCTGGGGGCAGGGGGAGAGCAGATACACCCCTTTTATTACTGGACTTACTGTTTTACAAATAAAAGGTGCTGATGACACTGTGTGTGCAACACAGATAGGGCATTAAAAAAAATCACTGCAGTGGCTTGATAGGGATGATCTGTAGCTGAAAACCCAGTAATGCAGGCAGTAGGTGAGGCAAATGTGCTGAAATGTCAGGATGTGGAATGCCAGGAGAACAACCCTTAAAATAGTTGCACCAAAAATAGCCTCTGTGGACAATAGGCGGGGGGTTTGCCTTCATTTATTTCTATTACCAGCTTCTTGACAGGCCATCCCTCGAGCACTCCTGGTCCCAGACAGAGCAGGAGCAGGAGGCACCTTTTTGTCACATGCATATGTGCCACTGCTGCAGTTCCCACAGGGATGGGAGCACCCACCAAAAAGCAAAGTGTGCTGGGGCTGCCACAGCCAGGGGACGAGACAGCTGCCTCGTGTGCTGGCAAACTGAAGCAGCTAAACCTACACCTCCCCAGAAGCTTCAGAGCAGCTCTCTGCAAATAGCAGCAAATCCTCTGACAGGGCCCAGGGGAAATAAATTGAATGGTGCCTCGTGAGCTGGCAGGGTCTGCACAAGAGCAGGGGACAAGCAGTGATGGTGCAGCTCTGGTGGGGAAGCAGACTCCTACCCTCCATCACACCCCTATCCAGTAACCTGAAAAAATCACCTCTTCCCAATATATCTTCCCTGCAAAGCTGGGCCAGCCATCAGGAACTGCAGGCGGTGCCCACACAGTCATCATTTGTTCTGGAGGAAAAGCCATCCCTCAAGGCTAAATCAGCACACAGCTTCAGGGTGACTGCAGAGCTGCTGAACAGTACCAGTGTGACCTTAGCAAGGCTCAAAGGGTTTCTTCAGGTTAAAAAGTTGAAAAACCAGATGTGTAGGCAAGAACCAAACCACCACGTGTCTGAGCACGATGGTCTGAGGACTAGTTACACCAGTCAGTAAGAGGCAGGACCCAAGGCAGGGAGGGGAAACCTCCAAGGAAAACAAAACCAGGAGAAACTCACATTTTGGCATGTGGTGGAATGCAGTTATGTCAGCAAAATTTGTTTTCCAATAGATGCAGTGAACATAGGTGGGAATTCAGTGCTGGATTTGCAGCCAGCAGCTTACAACTCAGTGTGATGACTCAGGACTTTTGGTTGCTCTGCAGGCAAAGGCTGCTCAGAACTGACTCAGACAGAATATCCATTTTCCATGACAAGAGGCCATGTCTTGTTCTCCTAGCTCTTTTCCTCATAAAGCTAATATTGCTAACTCACAGCATCTCAGATATTTTGTATGCATCATCATAGCCCTGAAGAGTTGTAACCATTGTTTGCTGGCTTTATAGTCTCTGTTCTTAGAAGTGATGTTGTCACACTTTTTCTAAAGCCTATTATCTGATGCTGTATCTGCCGGATCTGAGATCAGAGGGTGAAACAGTCATTCATTCCATCACTCCTCTCCCTCGGGATGAGATATTAGAGGCGGCTCCTACTCCTGATTTTGGTTTTGTAATACAGTCATGGTGTATTTCTATGTACTCCCTGTGCAGTCACCCTGTGCAAGTCCAAAGGGTCCAACCTCTTCTTGAAGCAGAGGGCTCCCAACACCTCCAGTGCTTTGCCTGCCTCCAGGTGACAGCAAAGATGGGAGTAAGATTTATTCCTAGGTCAGGGGTAATTAGGTAACACGAGGTTTAGAATAAATGGAGCATAAACAGTTGAGGTGTTGGTAAGCATGACATGGAAGTAAATCTGGGTGAAGCTGTGACTCTAGAGTTGAGTGAACACAGACATTGAAGCACTTGGGAAGGTATAGGAAGGAGCCAGACTGTAGCCTTCAGAAGCATAAATCATAGACTGTATCTATCTTCTCCAGTCATTAGGAAAAAAAGAATGAATAACAGAAAAAGAGAAAGGAGAGGGGGTCAACAGAGAAGGGTGAAAGGTTAATTTCCTGATTGCTGGGATATGAAAGGTAATGGTCCCAGATGCCTGTGAATTTCCTTTTGAAAGAGGCATCATCATTTAATGCACTCTTTTATTGCCCCTTTCACATCAGCTTCCTCGTATTCCAAACAGTCTTTTCTTCTGCTATTAAGCATTACATCTCACATACTGTGGACCTTGACAGTTTTGACACACTAGGTAAGGGCAGTAAATCTCCTAGAAACATAACCTGCTCCTGCTGAAGGTAATGGGAACTCTGACACTGGTGGCTGTGACAAGCAGAAGTCCACTTCTGATGACTAATGGCATTAGTCACATTTTTACTGGAACCCCTTGTTTATGAACAATTCCAAGGCATTTGTTCAGAGAGCTCAATTTAAATTCAAACATTGAAGCTTGTGTTCCATTTTATGATATCATGAGCTCCTGAACTCCGGTTTATGTCACCTGTAGTCTGCAGACTGCCCATTGCTCCCATTTTAAGTGGGGGATTTGCATTTTAGAGGGCAGGTGGCATACAAAGGACTCTTTCTTACAAAAATTGTGTGTGAAACTGTATGGGAAAGCACAAGTCAATGTGTTAAACCGAATTTTATAAGGTTGAAAGGTTACAAGGTGATGGTAGCCATTGTGATCCCTACCTGGTCATTTTCTACTGTTAAATGAATGGGCAGACCCATTGGAAATTATGAGCATCAACTCCTTAGATTCATTTAATTCAATTCAGACATCCTACAGTAATAATAAATTAACTTTTTGTTGGCCATCTGCTAGGCCCAGCCACACCATTCCCTGATGAAGGACTAAGAACAGGACAAGGGATGTCCCCTGAGCCACTCTGCAGCTTTGCAGCCATACGTGGAAATCTCTCCCAGGGTTTCCTAGGTCCTGCCCCATAGAGAGTTGCCAGACCCACATGTGAAGCAAAAGGGTCCAAAGAAAGTCCTTCCAGGAGCAGAGGGAGGGAAGTAGAAGGCTGTCTCTTCCCCAAGCCTCATGGGAAACTGGCAAGCCTCTGAAGGGCTGAGCTGCAGTCTGCTGCTTTTAGCACTGCTATTACTCCAAGCACATGGCCCCATGTGGGTACTGGATGGGCAAATCATTTTTGCTATGCCTTGATCTCTCAGTGAAGTTCAGAGCCCCATTTTGTGTATGACTATTATTTGTGATTATTTTGTGGTGTTTAGGTCCTAAATAGACATGACAGAGCAAGGCAGTATTATCTCTCTACTGCAGGGAAAAGGACTGGCAGCTGACAGGAGAGCAAGGCAATGGTACCCATAGCTCAGGGCTCACCCTTTGTCTTTGTAAGGCTTTTCAAGTTAAGCTCCACTGCTCAGAGACAAGAGTCCACAGGACTATAATGGGTAAATGGGGTTTGCCAGCTTCTGACAGAGGTAATACAGCACCTACCCTGTTCTCATGTACTGCAAATAAATCAGGGTTCACCTGCTGCTTTTTGGAGAGAAGCTTGTAGTGTCTGGGTAAGCCCTGAACATGTCGTGAGGGTTGCCTGACGGCTGAACTACCACATCTGCCTGTCCCCAAAATTTTAAATGCTGACACACAGATGCAGTTCATGCCACTTAATTTTGTATCCTCCAACTATGCCAAAACAGTATTTTCACTTCAGCAGAGAGCTGGGATCTATGTAAATAGGCCACTAAATGGAGTTATGTGGTATTGGCATTTCTCAGAACATCAGACATGGATATTGCCATCTTTTGAGATGTGGGATGTTAGATGAATAGATTTCATACCATGACTTCCAAGCCTCCATACCAGGGCTTCTGATCAACTGCCCTATTCACCATAGTTATGGAAGTTATTTATGTTAAATAGATTAAAGGCTGAGCAACTTAGATTTTCTCTGAATGATTTGTTGTTTCAGCTTCTTTTATGTTAGCATCTGTTTGCATTAGTGCGGAAATACCATACTTGCCTTCCCTTGAGATAAAAATTTGCTTGTGGACTCAAGTTTATCTACATCTTGTTAGAGTAGCAATATCTTCTGGGGTGGGGACAAACAGGCTGGCTCCTGGTGGCCATTACCCAACAAAGCACTTAATTCTTTACACACCTGGTGAGGAAAAGTCTATGGCAGAAGCAGTGAGAAATAATCCATCTTCTCGCACAAAAATAATTTTAACAGGCTTTAAGCCCAACTCTTTTCCCACTTAAGTCACCAGCCTAATTCCTAGAAATGTACCTTAAAAGCAATTTTATGTACTGTAAGTTGCAAGACTCAAAAGCAATCGACTCCTTCTGCTATTTGTAGCTTCGCTATTCATTGGCATTAGAGGCAGACTCTTTGGAAACACTACATAGCACTGTTTAAAGACTTTCAATTTTCTGTTTTATGTAATGTAACCTAATGTATTCAAAAGTAACTCTGAAAGTATTCTTCTACTGTAAGTATAATGGGATGATTACATTACTACGGAAATTTGGGAGATTTATACAAAAATGATGACAAATCCTCTGTTTGACTCAGGCTGCTTGTGCATGTTTTCCCCGTCTCTCTCTGCCTGCCCTGCCTCTTGATCTGTGCTGCTGTGATGGGTTAGTAGATTGGTTCTTATTTTGGAACAATTGCCAGAATTTCTGTAGTCTGTCTTGTAAGAGTCTCTTAGGCAAGGAGAGAGAAGCTACAAGTGTATCATACTCAAGCAGGGACGCAGCCCTTGCTCCTCAGTGTCTTTGCCGGGCTCTGAAGCCCTGAGTCCCCACCATGGGCAAATGTTTAATTCTACATCTGTGCAGCCTGGCTGGGAACATCTGAACATGGGATGGGGCACAGATGTGGCAGAGGGGTGTTTCAGATGAAGGTGAGCCAGAGGCTTTACCTGAGAACTGCTAGGAACAGAACAGAGCGGAGTTTTATATTATAATTCTTTTGCAACCTGCTCCTCCCGAGATCTGCTGCTTCTTAGCAGTGCTAAGGGTTTAGAGCATCTGTGCACCAGAAAGCTTTCCTAAATCAATAGTCTCCTGCAGCTACATAAATAGCTAACTGGAGCAAAGATGTTTATTTTTGAAGTGGGAGATGTTGCTCCTGCGACAATGTTTTATTATAATGATTTTGATCCTCAACCTGCAATCTTTACACCAAGACAAGACTCTTCTTGATTTCAGTGCAAGCTTTGTCTGACTAAGGATTTCAGAATTAGCTCTTTGCTTTTATTTTTATTGAAAAACAAGCCTGCACTTGACAAGGAAAAAACAGTAAGTGGATCATGTCAGAGACACAAGTTCCTACGAGAAAATTCTAGCAGGAAAAACACAGCTTTATGATTACATGGCAGCAAGCAGCAAGGTTAAATCTTCAAGAGTTTTCTGGGAGAAAAAGATGCTAATGCACTAATGTGAAGGGTACCTATTCCACCAGGGAAAAAAGATGCAACACTGTACACACCACTGCTTCCTCTCTGTCAGAGACTACACAAAGGAGTAAAGGTTGCAGCAACTAAATGAATAATAATAAAATATAAACATTAGGAAAATATTTCCAGAAAAAAATTTTAACATCCATGATAATAGACACATTTTGATCTAAGGATTCGATCTGAAGAATACACATCAGTCTAGACTCATTTTATGCCACAAAAAGGGCCCTGATCCCAAGGAGGATATAAGCCCACACAGGAGTAGCAGCTCTGCACTGGTGCACTTGCCCCCATGAGAACTACCTAAAAACGTGCCATTTGCAGGGAGGAGCCACACGACAATCAAACCCTGCAAAGATGTGGAGCACGTAAAGCTAATAGTAATTGCAGAGACATGGAAATTGCAGCAGAGGGGCTGGAATGTGCCTGCCCAGGGTGGGAGCTGCTCACCAGCCCTGCTGTGCAGTGCAGACAGGCAAGCAGAACCAGAGGAGAGAGGTGGCTGCGGGTCTGGGACACTGGGAATGGAACAGGAAAATGGGGCTTCACTCGGGAGTTGTCCCCTGCCCCCAGCACCAGTGGACCCAAAAAAACCTAGGATAAAATGTCAGCAGGGTGTAGGGGCATCTACTGCCTTGTCTAGCAAACAGGAGCAAACAGGGTGTTTGGATGGGTTTGGTGTTTGGGGCTTTTTGGAAGGGGGAGTGCACTTTGGGAATCACTGGCCTTTTTTTCTGTTTTAAAGACAAAATTTGCGCTGAAAGCAGAGGGTTGTGAATGTGTCACTCAGCCCGTAGCTGTTTGCTGAGCCCCGGTATGCACTTCAGTGCCCCGCTGATGCAGGTGGGTGCTCCCAAAAGTTCGTCTCAGCTCTCGTTTGTCCGAAACTCTCGTTCGACACAAAATCGGGATGCGGGCACAGACACAGCAAAGTGGATTGTGGGGATGTGTTCTTCCAGGGAGTTGGAGGTGGTGAGCATTAAAGAGGCAGAAGACGGGTCAGAAGCCTGGATTAAGTAACTCAGCGCTCTCAGGCACCAGATTTCAGAGGTGTGGAGCAGTGGGGGACACGTGTCAGCCAAGCCGGCTGCTTCTCCAGCACTCCGCGTGGGCAGCAGACGGGAGACAAGGACTCTGGCAGGGCGGGTGTTCCCCCGCAGGAGGCTGCACCAAACGCACGTCTTCAGAAGCGGAGGTTCACCAGCAGCACGCTGGTGGTAAGAGCGAGCTGTCAGCTAACCCTTACTGCAGGCTGACAGTCCCTTTCATAGAGAACGTGCAGCTCTCTTGATCGCGCATTTTCAGCAGAGAAAACCCCGGGGTCGGTGTGTTTAATGAAACTCATCCCTCCACAGGCGCGGACCGCAGGCAGCGTCCCCAGGCCAGCAGAGCGCGGTGCGGGACACAGGCGGCTCCTCCCGCCGCGCCCCCCCGCACAACCTCTGCCCGCTCCAGAACGGGCTGGGCACGCCGCTCTCGGCTCCCCCGGCTCGGGCACCTCCGCCAGCGGGGAACTCACTGCGGCGGCGCTACCCAGCGATCGGTACGGAGCCCGGGGAGGCAGGGCAGGGCTGGGCAGGGCTGAGCAGGGCAGGGCGGGAGCCGCACCTCCGACGGAGCGGACCGGCGGGTGCTGCGCGGGGCGCCCCGCCGGCCGGGAGCGCGCCGGGAGGGCCGGGGGCGGGGAGGGGGGTCGGGGACCCCCAGCACGGAGCCGCTCCCGAGCAGCCCCTGGCCGCGGCACTCCGGAGCCGCGCACGGCCCGCCCCCCCGGTGTGCTGTGGCGTGGCGTGGCGTGGCGTGTCGCGGCGCTCCCCCGCCCCCCGGGCCGCCGCCCGGCGGGTCCCGCCCGGCTCCGCAGTGTCGGGGGCTGCCCCGTCACCTGATCGTCGCCGCGCGCGCGCGCGCTCACCGCGCCGCCCCCCCGCACCGGCCGTCCCCCCCTCCCCGCGGACGGGGGCGGGGGTGCCTGGTATATACGGCCCCGCCGCCCCCGCCCCTGCCTGCCTCCTGCAGTACGGGAGGCTGCGAGCCGCCGCCGCCGCCGCGCCGGGCCCCGGCAGGTGGGCGAGCCGTGCCGAGCCGGGGCTGCTGCGGGGTGAGTGCGCGGGCGGCGGGCGCGGGAATCCGGCCCCCCCATCCCATCCCATCCCATCCCCTCCCCGCGGGGGGCGGGGGAGCGGCGCCGCCGCCGCCGTGGGAAGGTGCCGGGGGGCGGCGGCCGCGGGGGGCTCGCCCGGGTCGTACCTGTTGCGGGGCTCGGGGGCGTGGGCGGTGGGGGTGCGGACTTCGGGGGGCGGCGGTGCAGCCGTGGGGTGCAGCCCCGCGGACTCCAGCGGTCCGGCCGGCCGGGATGCGGAGCGGAGCGTCCTGCCCGCACCGGCACCGCGACCCCGGGGCGGGCGGATGCGCGGCCGGGGCCAGGCACCTGCACTACGGCAGCCCGAGGCTCGCCCCGGGCGCTTCCCGGAAAGTTTCTAGAACTCCTTAAGATGGGAAGTGGCATTAACAGAACCGCGGTCCCGGGTGCCGGGCTGCCCGCCGCCGCCGCCCGGTGAGGATGCTGGCGTGGGGGGCTCGCCTTGGCGAGCTGCCCTTCCCGCAGCGCTGCGCGGGCTGGCGGAGGAGCAGCGTGGCCCTGCCTCGGCCAGCTGCGGTGCGGGGCGATGCGGAGCCTGCTGCGGGCACGGCGCAGTCGGGGCTGAACGACTAGGGGGTGCGGGACACGCGTCCCTGAGAGCAGCTGCGGGGAAAAGGGAGCTGCTGTTCCTCGGCTGTCGGGGTGTGTGTTTCCGGTCTCAGTTGGGTTTTGGTATTTCTGGGGCTAGCCCTTAGTTAAAACCCCTCCAAACTTAGCGGGCATCACATTCTAGCCACCACGTACCCCACAAGGAGCAAGCAGAAGCACAATCAATGACTTTATGGTTTCGTTGGGAAATACAGTATATGAAAAAGCCCTCTTCTGATTGCTGGTGTGTCGGGAAGAGCAGCCGCTCTCCAGGAGCGCGCTTTTGCCAGGCAGATTTTGGGATGCAGGCTCTGGGCTGGCATGCGCAGGAAGGTTCCAGAACAGCAGTGCCGCCTGTTCCCCGGGCGAGGGAGCGCCCCAGAGCACCCACCTCTCCCCAGGGACTGCGCGAGGGGAATGAGCAATCAGGCTTCCGCACCGACACAGCGCATCTCGCTGTCACCCGGGAGGGGGGATGCCCAGGTAAAGCTCGAGCGCTGCGTGTTTGGGATGAGGAGAGCTCGGCTGCCCTCGTGCAGTCGTGGTTTGGTGACCAGGCTGTAGCTCGGTGCAGTCATTAGCAGGGAGCCACCAGGAAAACGCCCTTGCTGTGCTGCTTCTGCTGAAGTGGTTTTGAGAAATCCAGGACCTTAAAAAAGTCTAAAATGGCCATAGTGGGTGATGCTCCCTTTTAGCAATAATGGCTTTTAGCAAGCCCTCTCCCTCTGCAGTAGGGCACTAACTCTCCTGGCAGCATATGCTGCAGGATTGGTTCTTTTTGCTTTTTGACAAACTAGAGCAATTACACAAAATCAGCTGAGAGGGGTGACCTACTTGGAGGGAGAAGAGGGATAAAAGTGTTTGAGAAGGAGACCTGGATTTCAAACGTCACCTTGCATGTCCTACCATTTGTCCTAACCAAGCAGGGTCCTTACCTCTGAAGGTGTGAACTGCATGACTCAAGGGCTTGCTGCCCACCCCACCCCCCTTTTCTGCTTCAGCAGGAAAGAAGTAGTTACTCATGAAGGGGCATTTCAGGTGTTTCTTAAATATCCTTGCATTACAGCTGCAGCATCAAGAGGTTAAATATATCTAGAACATTTCTCCTTACCCCGTCTCTCACACACCCCGTTTAAAATTAGAACATCATTAGCAAAATTGTAGGTGGCTCTGGGGAAGCAGGGGATATCTTACGGCTGAAAGTCACAAAGCCATCAAGTAACATCTTCACAAATACCTGGGTCTTGCAGGTCTTCAACATGGCTGGCACTGACACTACCTTGCTGCCCGCAGCTCAGTGCGACGTGTAAGTACGAGAGATCTTCCTATGAATTGTGTGTGTGTGTGTATTTTGGTAGATTAATGGTTCCTTCCCCCCTCTTTAAATAGGTGGGTCGATTGCGACAAACGGGGAGCGTAGCATATTGCAGATGTTTTTGGTTCTGGGGCATCATGGGTAATGTCTGAAAGGCTCTGTTTTTCATACAAAAAAAAAAAAAATAGTAACTAGGAAAGAATTTACCTGTGTTTCCAGTGCTTGCATTATCAGCACCTATCCCTTGTTAAAGAATAAGATGCATTTCAAATAATTTGTGACAATGTTACGGCCTTTCTTGAGCCATTAAGATGTTGGAAGGTAGGTACCCCAAGGATTCCATCAATACCGCTCAACAGTAAAGGAACAGATGAAAACTGCAAAGCAAAAGTAAGGTATGGTTACCAATTCAACTTATTTAATGTGGAAATAGTCTTTTTAATGTAATAAGAATTAAAACTGTCTTACCAGCATGAAACATCGGCGTATTAAATGCGCGTTCAGAAGGGAAGAGTTGGCGGCATTTCACCACAGGTTAAGTAATTGTGGGTTAATAGGATTCTGTCAAATACATGCTGGGAAATACTAGTTCAAGAAGGGAGGTTTCTTCACAATATACCTACATTTTACCTTGAAAAGAAGTCCACATTTCTAAAAACTCTTGCTGCTGCATGATGGCTGTCTGGAGATGTAAGAGAGGTTTTTAAAAGATGCTGTGGAGGGGAGAAATAATGGCTCCTAAGATAAGTTTTAAAAATAGAAGAAAGGGAAGAATTGGGCCTTCTCTTGAAAACTCTGTCCTACCTGACTATTTTCCCTTTAATCCATCAAGCTAAGAGATGCTCCATTTTGACTTGTATTAGCATAATATTGCTGGCCAGTGTTAGTCAGGCTTGCACTTTAAAAGATAGATGAGGAATTTAGTTAAACTGAGTGTACATAGCGAGACCTGGGAGAATGTTCTATTACTTTAAATTGTTTTGAAAACAGAACATATTTTCTGGACTCTAGGAGTGTCTTCAGTATTCTCTCACAGTGTGTTCTTGGTATTTCATGATAAGGTATGGCTGCCTCAAATCACATAAATAGGAGTTAAGTAAATGACATTTTTCATGATAAACTTGTCATTTACTGTTCTTATGAACGGTTAAATTTATGTGTTTATTGAAAATCTCATTGAAACCTAGATTTCATAAGTATAAAGTTTTTAACATTCTTTTCACACACTGTCCATTTGCATAGTGTCAGTATATCTGCATGGTGCAAGCAAGAAAAGAGTACTATTTACTTCATCTTATTTTACCCATTACATTTGATGTGTCATATGCAGACAGAGTGAGGTTGATGCAGGATGTGTGCGTGGAAAAATCCTTTTTCTCGAAATATATTTAGAATTAAAAATTGACCGATATAGGCTTGCCTGGTTTTGGGGATGAGTGGGTGCTTTGAAGAAGGGTTGAGTTTTTTTTCTTTCCCATAATTAATTTTTAAAGAAGTGGTTTCCTAGTTTAAGAAACCAGCAAGGGAGGGAGAGAAGCAAGACGTTATTACAAGAAAAGGTCAGTACTATCCTGTTCCTTCATTGTTTCATTCATGGGTTTGTTTTTTTTTCTCCTCGTGTCTGACCTGCCAAAAGATTATTTAGGAGGGGAGGGAGAGAACAGAGTGTGTTTATAAGGTAGACACATGTATCGGAGGGAATGCTTAATTAGGAAATTGTGATACAGCCCTACAGCCTAATGGAGTGAGAAGATGACAATTCTCAGCCAGCTGGGTGGGGCACAATGCAGTGCTAACTGTAAGCCTTTTGTCTAATAAGAATGCCTGAAACAAAGTGGTTGACTGGCAATCAGCATCCCACTTGACCTTTCTAAAGCCAGGAAAACAAAGTTAATGAATGTATCTTTCAGTCGCCGCCCTGTATATAAGGATTTTTGTGCATTACTGGAGAGCCACGACTCTTGCAGCTTTGGTTCTTATCGCAGCATGGCTATTCAGAGTTTGAAAGATGATTTGTGAAATTGTGCCTGTTGAAATTATTAAAGCCTCGAGCGAAAGAAAAGCCCTGTATACAGCTGCTAAACTACTTTGCCTGGTTTTGAGGTTTCTTTTCTTGTCAGTGCAATGAATTAACTTCGCCAGAGTTTCACAGGGTTGCTGAAAAATACAAATCTTCCTGTTCCTAAGCTGTGCTTTAAGTCTCCCGTATTACTGAATAGTTGGAATTACTAGATAATTACAGCAAACCCAGTGCATTATGTAAGTTAAATGTAGACATTGTTTAAAACTTTATTTTAATGAGGTAAGGCATTCCGAAATGCTCTTGCTAGAAAAATAATTTTGAGCTTTTTTTTTTTTTTTAAATGCTGAAAATATTGCATGACTAAGAATTTGTAGCATTTCGTAAGCAGGATACTGGTAAGACGCTGTTGTTTTTTTTTTAATGCTCTAGAATGTAAAATCAAGACTAATAGTCCCAGATATGTGTAAGCAGCTATTTATGTGTTGCTAAATTTGAAACAGTATAAATTGTATAGCTTGTGCAAGACTCTGGTAAGCCTGCATCTATTGAAAATGGTGTACAAGAGTCTGTTCTGATGCAGATCATCAGCGTGAGGGGAATTTTATATGGTTGTGAGATACCTTGGAAACAGAACTAATATTTGTGCTGGTTTGTTAGTACATTAAATGCTTAATTACTTCCTTTGAACACGATTGAGGAGGTTGATTTACAAATTAATACTTGTTTTTAATGCTAGGTGACGGTATCGCCACTGAAATGCAGAATTCTCCCTGGTTTACACTTTCTGTAGAGACAAACAATTTAATTTGCATGTATCAAAAAGAAAATGGTGGCTTCTCATCTCTCGGTGAAGACTGAATAGAAAACTGATGTGGTGATGTCTTAACACTGGGGCACTGTTTCACAGAGAATAATGTATGCGCTGAACTGTCATCATAAAATTAGACAAACTTTTTAATGAGCAGTGAACGTTTTAAGATGCAGTTCCTTTCTGCTGCACTTAATGTCTGCGTTAATAGAACACACTCTGGCTCATGTATTGTGTTATAGATAAAACAGGGAATAGGCTGGAGAGGGGAAATGTAAGTGCTATCCAGGAACTGATTTTTTCTTAGGCTTGCTGTGGGATATTCAATAAGATGAAGAAGTATAAATGGTAAATGGTACATATTTATCATCTGAGCATTATTGATCTAGATGAAAAGAAAACAAGTAAAAATCAGCATTTTAAACAGAACTTAAAAATGAATCTCTAAGACTTTGAAACCTGTAATCAATGTAAATTGGAGGGGAGGAGAAGGAAGGGATTGGGGGAACAGTTGCAGGCATTGAGCACGTGTTCTACTTCTTCAGCTTTGTCTGAGGAAATAGGTGTCGTGATGAAGATAAAGCAACCACCTAAATCTACTGGATTTCAGATCAACTAGTAGCACTTGTGAATTTTGCTGCAGATCAGCGTGTTGTGTCTGCACTTTGCTGGAGCAGCAGACCTATTTGCAAAGCTGTTTGTCACACTGTCGTTTTTATTATAATAAGGCTTATATGGAAATACTCCTGCAATGCATCTGAAGGAAAGACGAATGGCAGCATTTATAGGAGGTGGCAGATTATACCACAGGGAAGAGGGGGTCGGTGTGGTTCGTCCCAGCCCCCTTACTAAAGAGGGATTGACATTACTTTGTTTAATTATGAGGCACGTTTCGCTGGACTAATGTAAAGATTAACACAATGGGGCCCTTAACCTGGTTAAGGAGCTGGGGTCCTGCCCCAAGGTAAATAATGGATATGAGTTTGTTTGCCCAGTGGGTCTTACTGGGCGCAAAAATAGCTGGGAGTATGTTCCTTTTTCTTTTTAAGTGTTTGTCTAGCATATAAATCAATTAAAATTAGGAGTGTTTTGGAAGAAGTTTGGCCTTCTCAAACTAACCAAGAGACTTGGATTTTGTTGTTTTATTTCCACTGAAGGGTCTGATCCCATTTTAATATTTTTGAACTTTAAAAGCAAGCCCATCAATTTCAAGATAAAGAAAAATAAATGGTGACCACTTTTGCTGATATAAAGCCACAGCTGCTCTTGTGGATTTGTGCTGTTCATCCCCTGTAGTGACTGTGGTCCTCCGTAATGCAGCAATATGCTGTTAGTTCTTGCAAATTTGGAATTTAATTTTTCTTGGTGCATAAAAGGGACAAATCTGAGCAAGGAAGGTAGACATGAGGAAAAAATTTGTTTTTTCTCTTTGTGAAAGACTGCTTTCCCTGCTGAATAGATTTAATTTCTCTGTCTTACTTAAGTGAAGGATGTAAGTCCTGAAGGAAGATGCAGGCTTTATGTGCAGGAAGCTGCAAAGCTAGACTCAAGTTCCTTGGTGTCCTGATGGGTCACACTTCCCACTGTGGACCTCACCTGGGGATGGATAGCTTTGGCTGAGTTTTTGGCTGTTCTTCGTTCTGCTGAAAACCTATTCTTGTCTTGGAGGCTGACAGATAAGAAATTGTTAATTTTAAGGATTCACTAAAGCGTGAGCTTAAATTAAAATGCTTCTGAAAACAGATTAGTCTAGATTTAGACTACAACTGGGAAAAAAAAATTGTAAATTTTCATTTTGGTTAACTATCAAGGCAAGGAGGCTGCAGACAGTTTTGGAGCACACTGCAGGAAAATGGCTGCCTTACTTTTTCCTGACTGGGCTTACAGCAGTGAGCTCTGCCCCAAGTCATCGCTGCTGGCTCGTAGTCCCATTAGCTCGGCTGAGGCGCACCTTGCTCTCCTGGCATCGTCTGTTAGCACAGCCTCCATGCTCTCACTCACATTGCCAGCAGGCTGTGGACTTTCATCCTGAGCAGCTTGACTCATCAGGACCTCTTAAAGCAAATATTAGCAAGGCAGAGACCAAAAGCACTGCTGGGGGAATGGTGCTGTTGGCTGCAGTGGAGCCGAGGCGTTCCCCGCTGGCGGCCGCATCGTGGCTGAGCGTCGCCTTCCCCTGGCACAGCATCCTCCTGAGAGAGGAGGGTCTGCAAGAGGCACCAGACAAGAGCCTTTTATCACCTGCTTTCCAATTCAGAGTTAGCCAGCTTACCAGAACAGGGTTAGTCTAGCCTAAAGAAAGAAAAATCTAGCACTCAGTAGCTGATGCCGCATGTGTCACACAGCTGCTCACAGGCAATCCTCAGCCCTGCTGTGCCAGAGCAGGTACCAGTGCTTCAGCACTAGCTCTTGCAAGTCACCATTAAGGGCTTGCAGGTTCATTGGAAGCCAGTGGAAACACTTTTGTGGTAGGTATGGTATTGGTGAAGATGCTGGTGGCTGTGCCTTTACATCTGTGCTCTGCACTGATGTGCAAGTCCAAGGGAGCCAAGGAAAGACCAGACAGAAGACTGGACAAAACTCCACACTCCTAGTGTGAGTTATGGCCTGCTTTCCCTCCTACCCCAGCCCAGTTTGTTACTGGTTCTGAGAGCCATTGAAGATGGGCACAGCCTGAGGAGCTTGGAGCTGGCGCTGGCAGGGAAAAGCTTATTCCCAAAGGGGATGATGGTGTTGCAGCTGATTTGAGAAGTACAAGCTCTTCGGGTCTTCCAGTGGGTCTCCAGCTAGATGGTGAAAATTTTTTCTTTTCCTTCAATTCTTCTTCTTTTAAAGTTAGAGCCACTGCCTGGTGTCTAATTCGAGGATTGAAGGCTGGATGTGCAGGGACTTAAGACAGCTCAATCTGTCACAGATGCCAAGCCTGACCTTGGACACACTGATAAGCTTCCCTCTAGCATTGCTTTTTCAGCAAAGGCTTGGGTGAAATGATGTTTATTGACATCTTCCAGGCGTGCTGGGAGGTCTAATATTTGTAAAGATGTTTGTGATTCTTTGGGAAGAAGGGCAGTCTGCTTCTGGCTGGCACTCCTGCTTCCTAACCCACTTTGGTTAGGAGTGAGGTAGCATGGTTTGAATCTCCACTCCTCAAAACCTACTCACCAGGGGCTCCTTTAGCAAACAGGGACAGATTTCCTGGATAAAGGGTTTGATCCCCAGAGTGCTTGAATGCATTATCCAGCTGGCTGTCAATATCAGAGCTGCTGAAGTGGGGAGTGTACAGGGCTGCACGCAGCCTTCTTTTGGATAATGGAAGATGCCTTTTTCCTTGTTTTGTGTTTTAAGTGAAAACAAAGTCTGCTGGCAAGAGAACTTTGAAGCACAGTGTGCTCTGTAGCCTGCAAAGGGGGCTTTGACACTGCTTGGAGCTGAGCAGCCAGAGCAAGGATGGGATTTGCTGCTGTGAGTGATGTGCCCTCTTCCCTCTGTGGTGTTCTCAGTGGGAAGGCTCCACGTCTGCCTGTGACTTTCGCCCCTGGACAGCAGCACTTGCTGGATTATGGAGGCTGTCATTTATCATCACTGTCTCTGACTGTAAAAGACAGTCCAGTGCTCCTGACAAAGTGATGGCAGGATTGGGTATGGTCGAGAAACAGCTTGCAGGCTTTTTTAACTAGGGAAGTGATTTCAGAGGAAGTAAAGGAGGTGGGAGAGAGGTAAAGGCTCCCAAAGACCTACAGCAACAACTTTACAACCTTTCACAGAGGGTTGAAATTTGCGTGAAGGATGGAAAGTGGAAAAAATAAGTGTGCCTACCACAACTGGAGACAGGGATTATTTAAGAAAATAAAGAGCGGAAGGACTTGTATTCAGAAAGGTCAGAAGGATTAAGGTTCCTTCCAGGGAAGGCCAGTGGGAGGTGAGTTCTCTGGGAGGGAATATGCAGCATATGTTAGAAAAGGAAACTGGTGGATCACCCAGGTG
Organism: Oenanthe melanoleuca; assembly: GCF_029582105.1. Lineage (NCBI taxonomy): Eukaryota > Metazoa > Chordata > Aves > Passeriformes > Muscicapidae > Oenanthe > Oenanthe melanoleuca. Next base: position 107,858,173 of record NC_079335.1, read on the forward strand.
CTGCAGGGGACTCATCAGGGCTGGTGGGTGCACCAGGCACAGGGAACCTGGGAGCATATTCCTGCTGTCTCTGTGCCAGGAGGCTGGTGTCCTGCTGGGCAACAAATAGCCTGTTTGAGGGGTCCAGAGGTTGAATGGTAATGGGATTACCAGCACACTTGTAACCTAAAAACTAACAAGTCCTGGTACTTGCTAGTTCAATTCTACTCCCATTAAAATCTGCTGGCTTTCTTCTTTTGGTCTCAGCAGGTACAGCTACTATGCCAAAAAGTGGATAAACTGCCCAGGTTCGACATGAGAAAGGTGCTGAGTATTCACATACCTGTTTAAATTGAGAGCTGTGGTGCTCTGTACTGCTTTTTATGTTTTAGGGCTTGTTACCTATTCATGCAGTGTCAGTACTCTGGAGACCTCCTGGTTTTCCTTCAGACATGTTTCCAGTGGCATAAAAGTGTAAAACCCATTTGCTTAAGTCTTGAGCAGGGTTGATCAGTTTAAAAGATAATCCAACAGTGTTAGGAAAACAAGTTGAAGGTTCCATGAAAATTTAGCAGACACTTCCATCTGAGTGCAAATGGGCACCTAGCAGGGTGCAGTGTGCTGCACAGATGAGTGCACTGGGAGAGTTCTGCTGCTGTAGGGTAGCTGTACTGCCCCAGAGATACAGGCAGGGCCTCTGGTCACTGCCGTCAGGTGAGGAGGGAGGAGGTGCTGATTTTGTTCTCTGTGTGTCCACTGCATGTTAAAGCTGGGTGAGGCTTGTCTGAGCAATGTGGCAGCTCACAGTGGAGCAAGCCTGTGGAGCTGGGGTGAGAGTCCTTCCTCCTCCCATACTGGGATGCCTTCACCAGCAAGGTGCCTTAAAAGCCACTAATCTGCTCTCTCGTGGAACGTGCGGGTTTTTCATGGTGACTTCCAGATCTGCCCAGTCATATCAGTGTCACACACTCTGCTGCCTGCCTGTTTCTCAGTGGCCATCCCAGACTTGGTGACTTGTCTTCATGGCTTATCTTGTTCTTCCCTGGCTGCCGCCGTGCCTGCAGCAGGTCTGGGTGCTGTCACAGGCTGGCATCCCCCTGCAGCGGTGATGCAAATAACAGATGGTGCCAGAAACTCCTGTCTTCAGTGTGTCCCAGCAGAGGCGCAGATGCAAGTTTAGGCTTCTCCTTAGGAGCAGGGATTTCTGGAAACACCTACTCCATTAGCAGCAATGGTGGCAGTAGAAGCTTTAGTAGGTACCTCCACCCACACCCTATTTCAAAATAGTAACGAGAACATTCAGCAGTTGGCAGTCTAACGTGTCCAGGGATATACAGATTTTTTTATATTTTTTTTTTTAAAGCGGGCTTTGCTGGTTATTCAAGAATCATGTGATCAAAAGTTAAAAGGGTTTTATTTTTCTGCATCTTGAAGGTTCAAGTGCCAACAGTTTCTTTGGTTCTGCGTCAGACGGTTTTCAGTTTGACGCAGAATTTAGCCACAGCCCAAGAGCACCGCGGCTTCTCTTCGGTGGTGCGTAGCTGGTGGATGATAATGTATCAAATACCAAGGAACAGCTGAACAAAAGCTCTTTTTAAAACAAACAAGAAAGCTCTACACTAAACCTCAGAGAGGCCATAGCATTGCTTGTTAAGCTGTTTTGGACAACTGGGCTAGGGTTGGGAAGCACATTGGGTGCATGTGCTGTGTCAGGGAAACAGAAAAAAAAAGTAATCCCCCTACTCCTGCTTGTAAAAAAAACCCAGGCTAAATCATACCATTCCTTAACTCCACCTGCCCTGAAACTTGGTGAAAACCACCATTCCTGCTGCTTTTATTGGGTCAGAAAGTGTCACTTCGATGCCTCAGGAAATGCAGAGGGACAGGGCTGCCTTGTTGGCTCTAAAGATGCTTAGGATCTACCCGCTGGTATGGAGCCACCAAAACCACAGCCAAGTTGTTGCTACACCTCATTAAAGGTTGGTAGGGGCAACGTTAGAAGCTGTGGTGTTTGATTGCCTCCAGACTTTTTTGGAAAAGATAATTGAGGTGATGGAGGAGATTTTTTCAGGCAGGCAGGAAAAGGGATGTCAGTTGCTTTGCGGGTACCAGTTTTTGCATTGTCTGCATCTAGCTTTATGTTGCTTGGTCATTTTATAAATAGATCCAGTCAGGAATATGCCTGAAAAAAACATGGTAGATTTCTGTGTGTTGTGTAGCCGGCCTACAAGGAGTCTTGTTCCTGTCTGATTCTAGAGAGACCAGTGTGTGTGATTTGCAGTGCTAATGGGGATGTAGGCAAAAAATGAAAGGCAGAAGGGTCTTTGTGCAGAGCAGCAGACCAGCCAGACCAGGAGGAGTTCAACCTTGCAAACTGCCAGCTGTTGGAGGATTTGAGGGGGTGTGATAGGGAGCACATGGTTTGGCAAATAGCTATTAGGGGTTAATGCCACCCAGAGCATTTCAACCCCATGGGCAGGTCCCTGGGGCTGGTGGGTAGGAGGGCCAGGCAAGGGGGTTCCCTTTTGTTGTAGCATTAGGTTTTGGGGTTTTTTGATTGGTTAGTTAGGGGTTTTTAAATTTTTCTGCCCTCAAATGCTCTGGAGGCTGTGCCCTCCCTCTCCTGTGACTGGGTGAGCAGGGTGAACCCCTCATCTGCCAGCACCAGCCCAAGCAGGTCAAGAGAAGCCAGGCTGTGGGATGCTGAGGCATCCCAGCTCACGGACTCCCCACGCTGTGCAAAACACAGCAGCACCCACATTCCTCCTTGGTCTCTTAAAAGTAAACCCACAGGAGATTCCAAAAATAGTGAAAACCAGGGTAGTAATTCAAGAGAATGGCTGTTATTTTATTATTGGGAAGAAAACGTCTCTCTGTGTGGGTAGGAAAGAGGAAAATGTGAGAGAGCGTGTTCTGTAAGGACGCAGGGTGTGGCTCAAGCATCAGTAACAAATGCTGGAAGAAAAAATGCTCTTTGTTCTGCAGTCAGGTGGGTTGACAACTATTCTCACCCATCCCTGGCATGCATAACACCCAATGCAATTAAAAGATCGAGGAAGGCTTGACGTGCTGAAACTGCTGCAAGTGCAGCAAGCACAGAGATTCAGCCTGGAATCTGCTTCTTTTTTTGCTTTCCGAACAATTAAGTTCCAAAGGTTGTAGCTATCAAAATCAGTATGTTTGTTTCATACTGCTGCGTTCTTTTAATGTCCATGGTTTTTGTGTTTAATGCTTCAAATGGTAAGTTAAAGCTCTCAAGCACTAAAATTTATACTGGCCTACATGTGACTAGAATTGGACCAAAGTGTGCATTAATGTGTATTAAAAGCGTGTACATCCATATATGCGTGCAGTACAGCAAATTGACTTGTAATGACAGTCTCGCTAATTGCAAAATAATTTCAAAGCTATTCCTTTTAAACTACCCTTGTTTGTCTCGCAGGTTTAACACTTTTTATTTTCCATTTATTTAACTAAAAAAAAAAAAATTACATTCACAGTTGGTTTTAGATTGCTGCAGGCTAAAATGGTATCTTGAGCTTAAAAAAACCCCTACTATCCTGGTTTTTTACGTTTTGTTCATTCTGCTGTGGGTTGGTTTGATTCAGTGACTAAAATCCTGCTGTCTATTCTCCCCCTAAGCATCAGAACCAAAACTTGGTCTCATTGCATTTTCTGGCAAGAAGTGAAAATCCTGCACAAGTGAAATACTATGAACTTGCCATAGGCAGGCAAGTGGGACTGACTGGGTAAGGCAATGAAAAGAAGATGTGGCCAATACACATCTCTTTCCATTTTAAATAAATTCTTCTAAATTCGAGGTCAGGAATTTGGACATTTACTTATTTTGTGTGTCTGTATAAATATACATACATATATATGTATATATATGTCTTCTAAAAAATGTCTTATTTCTTTTTCTGGGAGGATGAGAAATCTACTTGCAAATTTACATCTTGTGACATTTCCTTACAACTGCACACTGGCATATGTACTGCTAGAGGCCAGCCCATCATTTCTTGGTAAAAAGAACCTTTCAGCTCGGTTACCTCCTGTAGAGAGCTAATTTTCCAGCAGTCAGGCTTGATCTGGATAAATAATTAGAGAGCGCGAGAGAGAGATGAAGATGATCACATCAGCGCTGTCTGTAATTCAGTTAATACAGCCAGACCCTGTGATTTTGTGTCTGCAGCGTACTTGCGTGGTCTCAAAAGCCACAGAGGCGAGCAGGCAACAAAGCCAATCGGTTACATTTGTCTTGGAAGAATTAGCGGCACTTTTCATTCATTTGTGGGAAGCCAGCAAACAGCTGCAGCATGCATCTGCAGCACGAGAAGGTGATTCTTGACACGTTCGCTCTCCCCAGCCTACCCCCACATATGCAAAAATGTCATCGTGCAATTAATGCTGGGGTATTTCCATCCTTAAGGATGGCTTTTTTTTGTTTTCCCCCCTCTCTGCAGTTTGAGGCGTTGAGGTTGTTTTTTTATTTGAGTTAAAATTGGTATCTTGTGTAGCAGAGTAAAAGCTGACTTGGGGAAGCCTACTGTTTTGGCATTTCTGGATTTTTTTTTTTTTTTTTTAATTTTTTAATTTTTTAATTTTTTTTTCATTTTTAATTTTTTTGTTTTTTGAGGCTTGTAAAAATTATCTGATAGCAGTGCTAAAGTGCAGAGATGTGCCTGGCTCTCTGAGAAGCAGTAGCATTTCACATGACACTTAACACCAGTGGAGGAGATCCAGTTAAAGCAAACTGCATTCTCGTGCAGTCTTTGAGGGCATGTTTGTTATTGATGTGTATTTGTTCCTGCGTATGGTGCTATAAAGGGGTTAAAAATACATCTTTGGTTCACTTTATTCCCAGTGGTGGCTCCATTGCATTTATACATGGATCAGATTAAAATAGGTCAATATCTTTTGTGGAAGGTCTTTTGACACTTTGGTGCATGACTGCAGTACACCTACCTTGAGGATGAATGGACCCGGAGGAAATCCAGGCATTAACAAAACACAGCCTAGGGATACTTTAGGATCACATTCCTTTATTCATTAACTAAATCAAAGACTTGGCAGGAGATACTTTATCGTCGAGTCAGTCTAAATAATACTTTTTGAGGTGACAGATAATTTCTGCTGGAGAAATAAGCTGTGTATTTAGGTAAGAAAAATCTGAATGGTGTGGGATTATGCTGTTCTTTATACTGCATCATTTGCATGGGAATAAATGTATGCGCTCTAGCTGAAAAATTTCAGAACCTTATTAAAAAGAAAATTGTGCATTCAGGAGTTGCCTTATGGCAGGAAGTCTTTGTCTGCATGTTTGCTTTATTGCAGTTGTTCGCTGCTTTGAATCGATTTTGTCTACCAAATCAGTATATTGAGGATGACTGGGGAAGGCAGGGTGAAGGGAGAGGGTGCAGCTCTGCAGTTCGCAGGACCAAGAAGCTGTTTGCTGCCTCATGGTGTGCAGGGCTTTTTGCTTCTTTTTTCTTTTCTTTTCTTTTTTTTTTTTTTTAATTAAAAAAACCTCACAAACAAACCTAACTTGGAATTTTGGAATTTCCATAATATAAAGAGGAGGAGGCTTCTTCCCGATATAATGGCGCCATTAACATCTATTAATAATGCAGACAGGGTAAGTAGCTGGAGTTGGAGCTCCCCGGGGGCCTCGTAAAACAGATGTGCACTATATCTTCCCGGATTTGATAGCTGCTGGGGTCGAGGGGGTCGCTGTGGTTCCCGTTTATTTCCTCTGGCAGCGGTTTTCTAATTTGAGCACCTCTGTCTCCTGGCTACAGTTGCCTGCTGTGCCGTGGAGGGGGTGTTCGCGCATTGTCATTCCTGCCGCCGGGAACGGGGGCTCGGCCACCGCCGCCCCTGCCTCGCTCCCCGCTGCTGCCTCCGGCTCCGCTCCTCTCCCTGCCTCTGCTCAGACGCGTCTGTGCTCTTCAAGGTGCTGCAGCCGGGCTCTTCCCTTTATATGTTTATTTTTTTCTCCCCCCAAGAAAGAGAAATTAAGGTAAGTGTTACCTCCTCTGCAGATTATTTTTTTTATTTTATTTTTATATTTTTTTTGGTCGTGAGAAGGAAGAAGTATTCCACCTTGCAAGAGCATGTAGTGTATCACTTGAGGTGAGGTCTGGATCCTGGTGGGAAATGTAGTTGCCGTACCTCCTTTTCTAAGATGATGCTTCGCATTTTTAATTGAATGTATTCACGGTGCTGCCTCTGAATAGACAGATCTGCGTGTTCTTTCTCTAGCTGTCAGCATTTAACTCAAGGGGTGGGTTATTCCAGAAGGACTTAAAAATATTTTATTCTTTATGCTATCTCTTTAATTGCAGATTACGCTGCAAAAGTAATGATAAAATACTAGTGGTCGCAGTGTATGACAAAAAGTCTTTATAATTGGTTTTGTATCAGATGTATTCCTATCAGAAAGGTTTAGTTTGCCTCCAGTCCAGTATGACATGTGAACATCTGTCCTTGTATGCACTTCCTTTGCAATGTAGTCTTCCTATTTGTATTTAAATGTAGAGGTATGCGCTTTCGCTGGCTTGTCACAGACATGCAGGGGGGAATATCCTGGTATCGGGTCCAGATCCTTTTCAGCTGCTTCCATCCTCTGTGTTTTTCCAGTTGAAAGTTTAGAAATGTGCAGAAAGGTATTGTAACTCCTTGGAAAGCAAGAGACAGAGCAGTTACTTCCTTGCCTTTTTTAGTCTTCCATTACTATACATGCAAATGACCAACAGCATCTGACTGCGAGGAACACTGTATTATATAGGGAAGCATGATGTCTGCTGTGTGCACTACAGTAAACCCCTCAGAGAATCTGGCTGCATCTGTTTTTTCAGCAAGATAAGGGTACATCAGGTAGAAGCAAACAGGAGAGATGTGAGCAGGTTGCTTTTGGAAGTGCTGTGTAAGCCACTTTATGGGATTTCAGCAGGCAGCCCTCTGAGTGGAATGCATGGATCTTACTCTTCCTCACATTCACTGAAAATTTAAAATGCAATTTGCCTCTGACTTACCCCACACTTAAAAATCCCTTTCTGTATTGCTTTCTTCTCTCCTCCACACTGAGACACTGCCCTTGAGTGTGTGCACTGCCAGACCAGGTGCCTCATTTTAAGTGGTACCGCGTGGTTTCGGCCAGACCTGGGTCAAACTGGGCTGTGAACACCATGCTAACACCTTGACTATGGCATAATTTAAAAGCATGAATATTTATAACATTTGTTCCTCGAGTGTTTTCTTTCTCTAGCAAAGCTAAGAGGTTGAAATTAAATTATTTTTTTAAACATGTGAAACTTGTAGGAGGGAAAAAAGATTTACAGGCAAAACTGCGGTTCATATAAAACTTTAGTTTTTTCCCCTTTTATTAGTCCAGGCTATACTTGCAGATGGCTGTCATTTTTTAATATATTGGTTGTTCTTCTTATCTTTCTGATAGAATTGCAGTGTAATGCTAATATCATTTTGACTTCAAATACAAATGCGCGGATTTTGCTAGTTAAATGGGTTTAATTTTAAAATGTGAGCACATTTGCAAATAACTTTTAAAAATAGAGCCATTTTTTTGAGGGAAATTTGCTGTCTGTTACTTCTGGTAATTTTGTTCGCTGAATAACACACAACATTTGCCCCCTCTTTACAGAAAAGGTCAATAAGGCTCATAACTGATAGGTTCAAAAGAACAATAAAATGCTCTGTGTTTTTAGCAGATGCTTGAGTCAATGGTTTTTATTGATATTTTGCTAACTTATAGTCTGTTCAGTAAATTCTGTTATGAATGTATACAATATTTGTATCATTGAGACTTGTCTTTGTGAAATTGGTGTGTGCAGCTATGACTGCTGTTAGTGCTCAATGAATCCTTTTCTCCTGACTCTGTGAAACAATCCCTTCAGAATTAATTGAAGACCTAAGCATTAACCAGCATAAGGAGAGGTGGTAGGACCAAGCTTTGTGTTTTATAATTTATACACAAAACCAACAAACCTAAAACCTTTTGGTTTTTTTCTGTTTTGTTTGTGGCTCATGTGGTTTATTTGGGCCCCTTTTTGGATTATCAGTGGCAAATTTAATGTCTGAAATTCTGTTCCGGCGCATATGTAGTGGCTTAATATTTAATCACTGGTCATGACTGAGTTTATATATATATAATTCTCCTTTGCCCTGGTAAGACTTTCTCCATGAAATGAAGTCAGACCATATGGATTTTGAGGTGTTGGTGTACATTTTCCTCTTATTTTTCTACAAGGGGAAAATACACACACAGATACAATCGGTAATAGGAAATAAAAATTTTAATTACTTTTATGGTACGATTGCTGTCTGGATAGTCAAAGCATATTTTTTTTTTTTAAGGTCTAATAATAAACAAAGCTAGAAGCAAAATTGTCCGCTTAGGGAACTTCTCTGAATATAAAAATACGTTGCCAGAATTCAGGCTTCCGCATTCTTTGGGAAACAAAGGAAAGATCCTCTTTCCTTTGTTAATGGTATTTATCATCTTTAACTCATTAGTTGCTGAAGGCAGAGATGAAATGTTGGAGGGACTGGAAATGATCCATTGATAAAATTCACACAAGTTCTTTGAGGAATGCCTGTGTGCTGGTATTTTGCAGTTAAAATACACACTAAAGTACATAAGCTGCCGGCACTGCTCCTCTTTAATGCTCCCTAAAGAACATCGAATTTTTTATCTTGTGTTGATGTGTGTTTCATGCCTTCTAAATAAAGAAGAACAATTGCAGGATTCCTCTTTATCTGAACTTTGGGTGCGCCCTTGTGTAAAATGGAAGTGCTTTGTGAGGCATCCACAAGAAGGGAACAAAGTAGAAGGAAATATGGGGCTGCTTTATATGACAAGCTGTGATTTGGCCTCTGCTGAAAAAAAATCTAATTTTGTTTTTGTCTGAGCCCTCTTGATTTCATGAGAAGTTAACCTTTTGTAAGTGATTGTCTACGAAGCAAGGTCAATTATGGGCTGATATAGAGCAGTATATACAAATATATATAAATATATAGGTCTTTTTATTTTAAAATTATCTTGGTTTTCCTTTTTATGTTAAGGGAAAGGATATTTCCGAAATGGGATATTTTGTCCTTTGCTTTATGTGGGTGTAGCACTTCTGCATAACAGATATTCTTTCTTTTTCCAAGTCCTTTGAGTTCTTCTCTAAATTAATTGTAAAGAATGATGTTTCAGTGGATGCTGCACTACATTGTCTTGCTTACATAAGGCTTATAAACCCACAAAGAATTTGCACTTTCTATTTGTTTATTTATTCCCATTAAATTGTATGTACATGTTCCTTAAACTTTCTGTTAAAAGGAAAAATAATTCTTCCACCTAGCAACTCTTACATTTTTGTGTGAGATTGCAAATCTCTAACCAGGATCTGTACTGTAGCTGCTTATGATAACTGCCAGCATATTGATGTGAGGGGAGGAGCAGAAATCTTAACAGCTCACACTCCAGACACCCACACTGATTGCAATAGAGGAAACTCTGCAGCAGCAAAACAGAATAGTAAATACAGAGTAAGAAATCGTGAAAATGTGGCAAGTTATAATTACAAAGAGGGCACTTACATCACGCTGAATACTTTTTTCTGTGTATGATACAAGTGAGATTTTTTGCACAGGAAAAATCCCCAAATTTATCTGTTTTATTTTTTGTAATTGTATGTTTTGTGTCTCCTGACTTTTAACTGAGTGACCTCAGAAGGAGGGCTGCTTGTTCTCTGGAGTGTGACTGGCTTCCTACTCCTAAGAGCCAGAACTAGGTACAAAAAGAGGCAGCATTGGTGGTGAGAGCTGAAGAGCAGCAATGATTCCCTGAGGATACAATTTCCCCCTTCTTTCTCTTTTGCTCAAGTCAGATATACACAGTCTTACATGTATTTCTGTATGAACATTTGGAGAGTGGAGGTGGATGCACCTTGGAGTCTGCGGAGTTTCAACGTGCAGGTGCCAAGGATGTGCAAGGACAGCGCTTCCAGTGTCCCTTTTGAGCTTCCATGCATGGGAATTTGAATTACTTCATCCAGGCTGTTCCACAGGGACAAGATTATTTGGATTGCAGAAGGAGATAAATCAGTTATCGAATGTGCCTGGGAGGATGGGAGGCTGCATTTGTGTACAGAATAGGAGACAACTACTGATTAATTATGCCATAAAGCACACACAGCTTATAAATGTGTGCATGATAAATGTCTGTATCGTACACCCTTGTCCACTTTATCCACGGACAGCCCATTTGTCTCCCTCAGGATGGCTGCAAATATTCAAAACACCCATTCCTTTGAAAATAAAACCGGCCAATGTAGTGAGTTTTGCTTCTTCCTCAGTGAAATAGTGAATTCACCCGTTTGTTGCTCATAAAAAGCTGGGGAATGATTGGCAGGCTGTAGGCAGCCTGACCTGAAGGAGTGGGAGCAGGGAGTTCCAGCCTTTGGCTCTGCAGGAGAAAGGAGCACTGGGCTATGTGTGAGAGAGGGTTGGAGACAGTGCCTTGGGTAGAGCCTCTGGTGTCCATTCCTTCCCAGGCCTCTGCTCTTGGGGCTCTACCAGGAAGGGGAGCGCTGCCTTTTGGGGTTGAAGGAATTAAGAAAATGTGGCTTTGTACCAGCTTGCCTTTCATGCCTGCATTTACTAAATTGCATTTTATTAAAAGGCAAAGTCACTTTCCTGACACTAGCTGCTTTTGCTCTGACCTTCCTCCAAGGGCACCTGTTATCCCAAAGGTATGGTTTCCTTCCTGGAGGAAGTAACATCGCTGTCCCTCCCTCCTGCCTGTTTTATGCCCCAACAATTAATTTTCCTGAGAATCAATGTATCTCCTTTGTGTGTTTAGACCACGAACACTGCGTAGGGAGATTAAACTGCTGTGCATGACAATTATGTGTACACGAAACTCTTCATTAGCCTCCGTACTAAAGAAAGGAGAAAATAGATGTCACAGAAAAATTTCTGCCCAGTTCTGCTTCCTCAGCAGATGAGTGGGAGTGTTGAAGTAACTCTCCTGACTCTGGGGCGGCAGCGCGTGCAGGTTTCCAGGCAAACCTCATCCCCAGGGAGAGATGAACCGCAGCGTGGGAATACAGAGAGGGACTGCAGCGTGCTGCCAGGTGGTCCTGGCTGTGTGGCTGAGCAAGGAGCTGGGGGTACCCATTGAGTGAGGGAGGTGTCTCCGTGCTGGAACATCTCCATCCATCTGCATCGCTTTGTTCGTGAGCCTTTACTGCCTCTGGAATGAAGCAGCAGAAGCCAATCCCTCATGAGACTGTGGGCCCCAGCAGAGGGGCTGGGAGGACTCAGTGTGTGGTGAGAGTGTTGTTCATGTTGAGTCACTGCTGAAAGTCCACTGTGGCTGGTAAAGGGATGCATCATTTTCTGCCTGAACAGTGGAGGTGTTTTTCTCGACACCTTGCATGCTCCTCGCTCTGTTGGAGTTGAGCTTTGAACTGGTTTAAATTCATAAAACATCAAGGAATATGCAGATTTTTGTATCAAAAGTCAGATCCAAGAGGCTATTAAATACTATAAGTACTCTATAATTGGCTTGATTAGTCTAATATTAACTCCAAGTGACACTTAAGTGACATCAACTGTGACAACAGAAGTGACATTTTTGAATTGCCTTATTTTTAGGGAGAGTGTTGATCATGGCTTTTTTAATTGTCACTGTGGCATAATGCTCATAGACCAACATATTTCTGACAAGCGTGACGTGTCCCTTTTCTCTGGTGTCAGGGGTGTGGACAGTGAGCCTTGCTGCTGCTCAGTAGGGTTCCTGCACTGACAGTATGCATTTGTGTCAACAGAAATCCATGGATTTCTGCTAACCTATTCAGAATGTAAAGGTTTCTCAAGAAACATTTTTTGATTAGTTACCAGTAATGTTTACTGAGGCAGGGAAGAAGGAAAAGACCACCTTTGTTAATGGCAAAGCCTATGAGGCAGTGGCTTCAGCAATCTGAGTGGATGACAAAAGAGCATCAAGACAGCAGCATCCTTTCTTTTTCCTGCTGGTCAGTAGGCTCCACGCTGTTGATTCTGTCATAGCTTTCTGAGAGTAACAGTTCCAAGTACTTGGCATCTAGAGAGAGGCAGTTTCCACCGCTGTCTATGTCCTTGCTTCTGGTGCTCTGGCTCCCAGGCTGATACCAGATATAGAGAGTGACCTTGTCTGCCTTTGCTAAGCCCTGCTTTAGATCTTGAAGGTTGTGTTAGCCTCAATCATATAGGCCAATACTATTCTTTGAGCTTATGTCCTGGCAGGCTTAAATCCCAACAGTCTAAGAAAGCAATCTCCAAAAGTGTCAGTCCCCTAATCAAGACCCAGTGACTGCAGACAATGTCTTCATTGTGGGAAAGTCACAATAGTTCCAGTGAAATTTGATTTTTTTGTAATGATTGTTTTACCTACATTTTTAATCGTGTAGAAGATGACAGATGCAGAATAATTCTAATAAGGAAAAAGATGGTTTAACTTGTCTTGGTGGATTTCTGTGATTTTGGACAGTGTTTCCCAAAAGATTCAATGCAGAATTTCTGGTTGGTTTGTCCTGTAGGAAGTGCAACATGGATTGTAGATAAACAGATTGAGGACTGTCATTTCCTCTTCTGATTGACTAGAAATAACCACATCCACTGTTTATTACTCTGTTCTCTTCATCTAATAACTCTTTAACTCAACAGGCCTTTGAGATACAGGCTTGCACTTTTTCAGTCCGTTTCCTGGACAATGGAGCCTTGGTCAGTTTGGCCAATAAATTCTGCTGTAATATATGTCATAAGCCTGGGTAGGAGCCTAATTAAATTTGCCTGTGCTTCCCTTTTGCTTCTTCCCTTTTTACAGTCATTGATTGGACTTTTATCCAATATCTCCCATTTGGCTTGAAGGAGTGTAGCTGTCTGTGCAGAACCTGTGCTGCAATACAGCACAGATCCAACTTTTCTTAGTGTACCCAGCCATGCATTCAATAACTTTGCTTCATATCCAGATCTAAAATACACTTTCTTGATTGATATATTTTTCACAAAGAACATTTACAAACTAATATTTTTTTCTCTATGTTCCTGTTGTATTTATTTTCCAGTGGACTCATTGAAATTAAGCTGTGATAAGTCTGTCATTTCAAAAAATCAGAGATTCTTGTCTGTCATTCTCATGATTACATGAGATAAAAATCTATTAAAGATATATTTACTACATATTTGGTCTAATCTAATTACTTGGCTTATAAAAATGAGGCTTTTAAAAATTTCTTGGGTTTTGTGACCTTAAATTCTGACATAACACATTGCCTCCTTCACTGCCATTGCTGATGGCAAAGTATTTTATTCACAATTCAATATTTTCCATATAAGCATTCCAAAGGCTCCTTATCCTCAGTGCTTTGGATATGACAGGGTGGAATCTCATGTGATTAACAAGGGCAGTGTGTGTTGTTGTATGCCTCTCCAGTGGCATTCTCTTCATTCATCTCACGTGTTACAGCTCAAAGGCTGATTATCCAAGAGTCAGAGTCATGGTCAGTCTGCTTGGGTGTGATGTGAAGTGTGTTCATTGCTGCTGTGTGATATTCCAGAAGACCACTTACTGCAATAATTTTGTAATTTAAAAATTGTTCCATGGCTGGGCACAGGTGAAAAATCGCCTGTGCTGCATGCCCTGCTTTATTTGAGATGTTTTCTTGCCTAATCAGTGAATTTATTCCATGTGCTATTGTAAGACTCTTCTCTCCAGTTTCCACCACAGAACTGTGAAGCTTGGAACATCATTACAACTGGAAGGATTGTTTTTATTTGATACTTCCTGGAAATCTCTCTGTTATCCTGAAGTCAAGGGAATGCAGTTCATGCAAGAAGAGGCAAGAATAGGAAGATTCTTTAGTTTAGTTGGGTGTTGTTAGGTAGACATGGTATGTTTGTCATTTGAGGTCTTGAAGGACTTTGCATGCGGCTCTGTTTGTGTTCCCAGCAAAGATCATTAGGTAATAGCAAAGTTCATGTGTTGGATTGTCAGGAGGATTGTCGGAGCACCTGGAGATGATTACCAACCCAGGAGAAGACTCTTGTGAATTCTGAATAAGATTTGAGTTCCTATTTTCAGAACTGATCTGTGTTAGGATAATGAAAGCTGCTGCTGGCTGAATGATTGACGGGTGTAAGTTCTCTACTGTGTGTCCCTTTTACCCAATTTTAAAATCTCTTTTAAACACTATCACCAAATATCCTGCTTAATTGTTTCTTTGGGGTTTTTAAACTACATATAAGAAGAAGAAAGATAGGTCTGTTTCTCTTTGAAATGGCACAAAGAATGAGAGGGAGAAGCATGTGGATTAATGGTTACCTGGATTGGAACATCTGCTAGGTGTTCAAATGAAGTGTTTGTCGGGTTATTTCTATTGATCAGGGTTTTCTGTTCCAGAAGTAGGTTTGTAAGACCTCTGTAAGACCATGCAGATGATCTCCCAATGTGTCTGGTCAGTTGTCCTGGTTTTGCTTATATCTGAGAAAAGCCTGCAGGAAATAGTGGTAGAGCTGGGCTCCGTGGTCACACCCTAATACCTCACTTGCCGAACAAAGCAAACCCTTAATTACAAACTCAACCACATTAAAAAATTTGTTGAGGGCTGACATTTGTGCATGAATTAAATGTGTGATGCGTTTGTTTGGAGGCATGAGGTTGTAATTAGGGTTTTATGCGATATTGTAAAAGGAGATTAATGTATAGTGTGTTTCCTTATCAGCGGGAAGCAGGAACCAGTTCCCTGTGACAGCACGGAGCCAGTCCCTGTCCCCAGACGTGTGCCATGCAGGCACGGGCTGCAGGAGCCTGTCTAAAGGGGTTCTATTAAATGGAGTTTAAAAACACTGGGGAGGCAGAGGTTGGGAAGATGGGAGTTGAGAGTGCTTTTAGAGTTTAGTCCTAGGATTTCCTAATCAGCTGGAGTAGCAAAATGCCTCCTGTGTAACTATCATATGGTGCCTGGCAGTGGCAAGGAAGTTCAGCTGGCTCTTGGGCCAGGTAGGAGCTCCATGAGGAAGCTCCACAGGGACACGACTGGGCAACTTCTAGTAAAGTCCACCTGTCTTTTTCTGCTGTGGTTCCCAGATTTTGCTGCACTGCAGAGCTTACAGAAATTCGTGTTTCAGCCTTAACCCTCACCAGCTGATTTTTCAAAGCAATTTGCTTGTACAGCAGTCTCCCCCTTCCCACACCTACACAAAAGTTTTTTAAATTGTTTTTTTCTTGCTGCCTTCTCCCAGCTTCTCCCTGTATGAACTGAGCTGCACAGCAAAGGTGGTTATGAAATCCTTTGTATATGGGCAGGATTGATGTTTTCAACATCTGTCCTCCATTGAGTTAAAATTGTGTTTTTAACTTCATCCACGAGTCTTGCTTTTTATGTCCAGCACAATGGATAGGCCAGGCCCAGCCCCCTGCATGCACTCTCTGCTGTTCTTTCCCTCCTTCCATGGGAAGCCCCCCGTTTCCCCACGGTGTTGACATAATTTCAGGACTCTTTTTAAAGCCACCCACGTGCGTACGTAAGCGGTGTGCTGAGCCGTGCATAATGTGGTCACTTGAATGCCTCTGGAATGCCTAGGTATCATGTGAAGATAATGATCCATATAAATGCATTTCATAGCAAGAGGCTCATCTATAGATGGTGTGCGTGTAGGTTGCCTTAAGCATTGGAGCTGCTTTTGCGTTTTGTTCCTCTCTCTGCTTGCTCAGCCTTAGATCCCTTTTTTCAGCTTTGTGTCTTTAAAAAGCTTTGCTTTTGTTAGCTGCATTAGAGATATTAATTGTGCTCACAGAAAGCCACAGTTAGGTGCACATGTATCAAAAGCCACTGTGCTCTTCATCTGGAGGAAAATTGCAGATTGTTTTTTTTTTTTTTAGTGATTTGAGTGGTTGGTTGCTGCTCAGTGGGAGAAGAAAGTGGGAATGGTTTTCATACAATTTCTACATTCTTTCCTTTTTGTGTGTTTGAAGAAAAATGTCAGGTTTTCCACACATGGTTCATCCTGGGTCTGCAGAAAAGTTCTGTTCATAAGGACTGAAGAAACAAAAAAAATGTAGGTTTGCAAAACTATTATTAAAACCAGCTCCAAAATTCATTTTTCTCTTTCTTTCTTCAGTGAGGCAGCTAAGACACTTGACAGTTTTAGGTGTTGCCTGGTGAGGGGTGGAACTTCCTGTTCCTGTCTGTATGTATAAAAATATGGCTTGTCTGTGATGTGCCAAAGCCTCATGGTCGAGTCATCCCCATGGCCGTCACTCTTCTCACTCACTTTTGCATCATCTTTCCTCCTGCAGCCCCGTCATTTCCTGCTGACACTGTGAATCATGCCCTTCAGATGCCTGAAGCTGGAGAGCAAATTTCTGCAATTAGTGGGCATAGAAAGTAATCCTGCCCTCGCCATGGCCTTATGAAGACTGCAGTCTGATGTTGTGAGCCAGTTCTTGGGCTGGAAAGAAATCAGATCTTTGCTAAACAGGGATGTGGATACTGCCAGCATGGTCTTGCTAGGGCTTCTTGCATGCTCAACGTGAGATTGACCCATCTCAACACACATTTTTGGTGTTTTCTTATTTTAGTCTCCTTATTGAACTCCTGTGAAGCCTGTCTTGACTTGTGCCTTTAACCCTGTTTATTCATGAAGGCTGAGAGCTACTGTCTTCAAATCCCACATCTTTGGCATGGAGTGAGAACATGGTGGCTGCAAGGCATGCTGGTGGGTCATCAGGTGTCATTAGTCTGGAAGTGCTTCATTTGAAGCACACTGAAAAAAATGGCCCCTCCAAAACCAGACTAGCTCTTGGCTGGGAAATCTGTGTGTCCTCTGACCTCATGTCAACAGAAGAGTGACTTCTTACTTGTGTATTCTTAGAAAAACCTCACTACAAACATGTAGACTGGAGAATAGGATAAGATTTAAAATAATCTCTGAAAGATATTTTCTCAGTTAAAGAGGAAATAAAGTAATTTTTGATCCTGATAATCTTACCTTCATTTTGAAAAAAGCATAGCCTATGAAAGTAGACCTGCTGGTCACAATACAATGCTTTCATAATAAATTAAAAAGAAGAAAAACCTCACTATTAGCATAATATCAGAAATGTGAACAATAACTCAATTTAGAACACCACACTAACATTATTATTAATCAAAATACTGAAGACAGACTGCTGACAACACTGATCCATGTGCATATTAGGGAAACAAGGAATAAGGCTTGTATTCAGAGATCATCTATATCCTGCAAAGCCAGGGTGTATCCATCATGTCACTAAATGTCATTTGTTATCCATTGTAGAATAAACTCCTGAGTTAACACTTTTGCACTGCAGACTGCCAGGAAAAGCAAGAAAGCTCCTTAGTGCTGTTCAGATTTGAAAGCATTCATAATTTGGGATGAAGTTAAAAGTATTGATAGGGCATCCCTATCAGAGTCTGTGAATGAAGAGGATGCACCCCAAGAGAGTCCCTGCTGCACAGCAGATTGTTGGGTTTCCAGGACAGTAAATGGATGAGCTTTTCTTGTAGCCAAATAACTACCAAGACATTCTTCCTGGCCCTGAAGTGGCAGAGGCATGAAATCAGTTTCTAAAGCACATTGTGTACCACAATACTGCCTCTAATGATTATATGTATTCTAACTTCCAAATATCTCTTCTCCAGAGTGTTCAAGTATTGCCTTACCTAGTCAAGCAAAACCTTTTTTTAAAGATGCACTCTGTGAGAGGAAAGCTGTGACAGGGTTCTGTGGCACTTGAGCCAGTGATTTTCCCTCTGCCAGCTGACCCAGGAGCACCAAGCTGCTGAAATACCCAACTTCTCCTGCCTGGCAAAGCCTGACTAGAACAAACTGTTTGTTCTAGTGCTGCAACATCAAATTTATAGCTTCTCCTTGGAAATAAATGTAGTGCTGGAAAAAGCTGCCTGCCAGACAGCAGTAGCAGAATTTTGGTACCTTCTCCTACTGAGGAGACAGGGAAGCCATGCCAGCTTCTGAAGGGACTGAAGGGACAAGGATTCAAACAAGCAGGTTTGGGCTTCTCTGCCAAGGCTGCCACTGGTTCTAAGGGGAGGGCATCTAACCCCTGCAAGTGCAGTAATCATCCTGCTGTATATAATGAACCACCAAAGAGCTGGTGTGTACTAGTGACTTTTGGGTTCATGAACTGTGCAAGAATTGTGCCTTGCTAGGTAAAAGATGCTAAGTTGTCATCACAGTTTTTTTTTTCTTTACCAGTTCTATATGACACTTTTAAACATCATCTGCGTGAAAAACAATAGCTTTTGTCCTTCTGTCTTGTGCAAATATATTTATTATATCATTTATTTTGTCATCAAACATGCTCCTTATTTGGTCTGTGGATTCAGAACAGATATCTGTCTTTTTAGATTTGCTGCTAATTCCTTTAATGTGCAAGTAAGACCACAAAATTCATAATAATTGTTGTTTTCTACGAACACTTGAAGGAAAAATTAAAATACTTCCTTTCAGAACACCTTCAGGACCCGTGTAAGAGACATAGTATATTGTACAGTTATACAAAGATGTTTTTCAAATTGCTGATAAAGTACATTAGTGAAGAATTCCTACCTGATTCATCACATTCCCTGCAGTTTCCACATGTCACTTGCAAAAGGACAGGGCCTGAAGTTCAGCAAAGTGTACTCAAGGAGAAGTGTTTGCAAGTTCTGTCACCAGTGTAGATGCTGGCACTCGATTCTTTTGTTTGACTGTCTGGTTTAGCACTTGCAGTGGCAGTGGACTTCCACAAGCCAGAGGTGGGAAACAAATGGCACAAAAAGCCTTGTGCACTGGTCAATGTTTGATTGCAGCTAGAATATCTTTGCAAGTTCAATTTTTATACACTTAGTTAAGCAAACAGATCTTTCCCACGAAGCAGATCCCGAGTCTCTGTCTGCTCCTGTTGAAGTCGGTTGGCCTTGGGAGCTGTGTCAGAAGAGATGAATGTGATGCAAAAGAGAGTGCCTGGGTTTACAGGGGAAAAACCTTGACATGAGCATTATCCCTACAGTTAAACCATAAGCAGTAATTTCTGTCCATTGTTGGCACTGTTGAAGAAATCCCAATGATGTGGAGGTTACCTAAAAGTATTATACCTGGCTTCTTTGTAGTTGAGGTCTTAAATTCTTTAGATGGCTTTAAATTTGGGGTGGAATACTACTTTGCATTAGGACAAATATTTCAAATCCTGTTTTCACTTTACTTACATGTCACTGAGCTAGGATTCAATGTCCCTTTTTGCAGCTGGCCACATCAATGTCACTTAGGTCAGAACCCAGACATGTGGCCCCAATATTAGCTAGGTGTGCCATCATTTTCAGCTGCTAAAGAAATACAGAATCTGAAATGGAGGAGGAAGTGAAAGGAACTGCAGACTGTAGTCTATAATTGGGAATCTTTACTTTTATTAAAAAATGTCTTAGCAGAAGCTTTGTTGTTCATCTTTCCATATAAGTGGATATATTCTCATTGTCTGTTGTTAAGAGGAATATTTTTAACAGCTATTGAAAGGTCCTTGGGGTGCATGTGTGTAATAATAATTTTTTACTTTTAAAGGAAATCATCTGTAAATCCCATTAGTTATCATTTTTCAATTTTCATCTTTCTAAGCGTGATTTAACTTCAAGTGTTGCAGTTCTTAAATCTAATTAAAGAATCGCCTTTAGTTCCCATCAGAAAGTCGACCTGCTGTAGATTGTTCAATTGAACGCTGGAGATGAACAAATTGAAGCCCTTACCCATTCTGGTATGAAAGAGCCATGGGGACATTCCTAGGGGGTGGGACAGGACTGAATGTGGCTGTTCTCACACAGGAAGTGTAGGTCTGGTCTCACACCAGTAAGGTACAGGAGGACCCAGTGGGATTAGCAGTGGGTAGGTGGAGGAGGCACCATTCTCCTGGTGGGAGGTGATCCCTGCCAAGGGGAGAGGGCCACAAAACCAGTGTTCTTACTGCACTCTGCCCCTTCAGCCAGGCTCCTGGTGGGCAGCAGGGGTCCCTTTCCCCACCAGCACAGTGTGTGGCCTCCCCCTGCTGCTGCAGCCCCACTTTGTGCTCTGCGATATCCGATAGCAGCAACCATGGAAACCGCTGCTGACGGTGGCTTACAAAAGAATTTGTTAATTAAAACATGTTTAAAATTATAATAAACTCACTATCTTAAATCCACCAGGGATATTGCAAATGGTATCCCACTCTGCCATCATTCTCCAAAGCTGAAATGCAGCTGGAGATGAAATGCCCCTTTGCATCCAGTTCTCATCTTCTGTTATCTTAGCACACAGTCAGAAGGCATATATTAGTATTAAAATTTTTATAGTTGCAGCAGTGAGGGCTTGACCCAACCCTGTGACCACCCATAAACTGTTATCTGCCACCCAGTTTAGCAGTGCAGGGTTTGTCCCAGCCCTTGTTGGAGGAGGCTCTGCAGTGGAGACTTTCTCAAGAGAACAGAGAAGATACAGGGGAGCAAGCAAGGAGAGAATGAAGCTGAATAGCCTGGAAAACAGGGCAGAACCACTGCAAAGAGAGTGTGAGACTGCAGACCAGACTAACTTCACACTGGCTGAAAGGAATCAAAAAGCTAAAATCTCATTGAAATCTGTGTGTGATTGAGCTGAGAAAATGCTGCATATTCTATGTCCAGTGGGGTCTCACAGGAAGTAACCAAGCTGTCTTTGTGGGCTGGATCCATGCTACGTGTGAATCCAAGCATGGCTTGTTGCCTTGGTGTGCAGGAATCACATGGAGCAGGAGGGCTGTGGAATCAGCATCTTTGCTAAAAATTGCTCTAAGCATCACTGAACCAGCACCTAGATGTTATTCTTTAAGAAAATATGATTTTTTTTGCCGTGTGGAACAAAATGAGGTAAAAGTAGAAGCCAGTAAGGAACACTCCTTGAGGCAGAAGAGTTAATGGAGTTCCAGTGTGATCTCTTTACTAGGACGATTAAAGGTGAGCCTGTGACTAGATGGGCAGAAGCACCAGCACTTCTGCAGGTGCCCTCTTCCAGCAGGGTTTGTGGCATGAAAGACTCTGTGTAAACTGAGGAATGGATTTTTGGCATTATGTACACATCAGCAGATGAGTTCAAACCCTGCTCTAAGGCATCCAGAATAGAGAATATTAATTTATTAGTGTTTTCTGTTCATCAAGACAATGAAAATTGCCTTTTTAAAAATTATTATTAGTTTCCCTTAGAAAATACTATAATATAAAGGCTGTGTTTAAACTTTTCCAAGGAAAATATTAACTTACTCTAAGGTCAAAATTTCTTGAATTCTTATCCTTGTTATTTCATTATAATTCTTATCACAAATTGATCTTTTCTCCCAGCAGAAATAATTGGTTCCGGCCAATAACAAGCCCTCATCTCGATTTCATTGGGTTGTATCTTGGGCAGCACAAGAGACATTCTGTAATGCCTCAAAATATCCCTACTGGATAATGTAAGTAGACCACCAAATTAGTCCCTATTAAACTCTTTAACCTTTCAAATGTAAAACCCACAAATTTGAACACTGCCCACAAACAGAACTAAACATGCTCAAATCTTTTTGGTCTGTCATTTTTCCATGTTATCATATGCTTAAAGTAAAATGCAGTGATCAATATGGGTTATCTCTGTTTACTACTGTCACCAATAATTTATTTTATGGTCAAAATAAGTATATTAAAATAGAGAATTGCATTCCAGCAACATACCTACAGTTAAACAGTATTACACCTCTGTGTGCTGAGGATTCAAACCAGTCAATTTGTAATTCGCTTCCTAATGTCCAGGAGGAACAGAAATGAACTGTACAGAGAAAGAAAAAGGACAGAAACTGTATTGGCCTGTCTTGTTGAGTAAAGTGATGGATAAAATGTAATTCTGTGAACAGCATAACTTGTTTTATTGTGGAATGTAACAACATACTTGGGAAATGGTTGCTCCCTCTCTGACACCACAGAGAGGTTGTTCCACATCTGACACCAGTAATGCCCCTCTCAAAAGTGCTAGTGGCAGCTAAAAGTTGCATTAAGGAAAGCATTTCAAGCTGACTCATTTCAATAGGTGAACAAAATCACTGGATCATCTGACAATGGCATGTAAAAAGTACGTGTTTGTGTTTTTCCTTTGCTAGCAATGTGAAGTAGAGTTACCAGGGTTTTTTCCAAACCTTTCCCCTCCTCTTTTATGCAATGGTGAGGGATGGAAAAGAGCAGGGAGCTCCATAGCAAGGCCCTGTGTCATTCAGATTGCAGGAAGACAAGAGGCTGCAGTCTGCCTCATCTTTTTCCCTGTAGAAATGAGGCTCTCCATCACCGATACAACAATCCCCAGAAGTGTAAAAACTGTAAAATGTGTGTTTGTATCAGGAACAGGTGTATGTTGCTTTGACCTGATTTCATGAAACTTAGCAGAGTTTTTGATTACTTTTTCCAGCATGTCATGTTACTCAAGCTCTGTTCAGCAGTGCTGTTTCAGAGGGGAGGTACAGCAGAGAACTCTGTGGCTACGGGCTCCAGGCAGAGGAGACTCCCTCGGCTCTGTGGCCTGAAGGAGAGTTTGCATTTCAAATTCACTGTAAAAGTCTAATGCAAGTCAGAAGCTGGGAGGGAAAAAAAAAAAAACAGAACACAGAAAAAAAGAAAAATCCTTTTTGTCAGCCATCAAGGTGGTGTTTTGGGAAGAGCCATCCCTAAGCCCTCCACAGAGCTTCTGCCTCAAGCAGAGACCGAATCTCAGAGGTTCCATTTTCAGGTTCCTGAGGAGATGCTGAGCTGTTCATTGTTGTGGACATTTGCTGGGTTGTTTCATATCAGTGGTTGGGCTCTGGTGGTGTGGTTTGCCTTCCAGCTGTGCTTGGCAGTGGGCACCAAGGATGGTGTGAGAGGCTGATGGTGGAAGGTGGAGCTCAGCACTTCTTCAGAGCAGCCCTGTGGATGAGGTGGCTGTACTTTCTGTGGTGTTCTTTCTGTGCTCCACTGGCAGACCCTGCTTTTGTGGAGGGTGAAGTTCCATGAGGCAAGTGAAGAGGATAGTGTTTAGGCTGCCCAATTCACTGTCCAAGCAGGGGATGACTCCTGAGGGGTGTCTTCCTATAGTCTGAAAACTCGGTGGTAGCTGACAGTGACTCACTTCAGCAAGATGTCACTTTGCTGGATGTGAACAGTGTTGTGTGTAGGACACATGGATTTATCTTTTAAGGTAACTGGTCCTGAGAGGGACTCGGCTGGGACATTTGTGTGTCCACTTTGGGGCATAGCCCTTCAAGGAATGTGTAAGGAAGGGCAAAGGTTATACAAGAATGACAACATATTTAGGAAATAGGATGTGGGAGAGCAAGTTGAAATACTGGAAGCTGTCATCAGGTCTCTTGGCTAGGCTGTGTGACCCTGGAAGGTGTAAATGCCTGCTGGAGAGAAGGAATAGTCTGTATCTGTCTGCTGTGAGTTGGATAAAGGGCAGTAAGTTGCAGCAAGGAAAATATAGGTCAGATTTTAGTAAAAAACTTTGCAGCACAGAAGGGAGAGAAGCACCAGAGACTCTGCTTGCAGCAGTCATGCACCAAGGGAGTTTGAGGAGGGCTGGATAAATGCTGGTCAGGAAGGGTTTGGTTCACTGGTACTGCTGGCAGGAGATGGGAGGAGGCTCCCTGTGGTTCATTTGAGCCATGTGTTTCCCTCAGTCTCATTTTATGATAGTTAACATTGGAAAATTACCACTGATGTGAAAAGTGGGATCCTGCATTATGTCTAGCAACTGATGGGCACCATGCACATACATAAGGACAGAGGTGGGTGATGCAGGAGGGCAGCTCTCCCAGCCTGCTCACCCATCACAGCCATTGCAGATTGCTGCATTAGTGGGTAGCTCTGCTCCTCTCAGAGATACCCCCTTCTTTGTGTATAAATAATTCCTTAAACCTTTCCAGCACTCTGGTTATGGGATTTTTACTGGTGGCTAAGTAGTGGTTTTCTATCTGATGTCTGCTGTGTAGAAATCTTCCAGCACATCTTCCAGCCTGGATTCTGCATTGCCTCGTTGGGGCTTTTTGTCATGTGTCAGGTCACTAACATCACTTCAGTAGGGTTTTATAATTGCATTTAATATGTCACTTACTATGCACGCCTCATCTGATTTCTATGGCACTAATGAGATAATTTATCTTTGCTGGGTAGCAGTCAGTTGTGTGTTGATAAGGCATTTAATTTTACCAAGTTATAAAATCTTGGCTGATTTTAGAGAAGGGTCAGAGCCAAGATAATTTTATATTTCAAAATACTAATCAACTTCAAGTCCTTAATGTTAGCTTTCTTTTTGTCTTTTCAGCTAGGGCAGCGCCAGCCTGAATTTTATTCAGAGAATTCATAAATCTTTTTTTGTCATTTGAGTGATAAAGGAAACCATGAGAAATTCTCTGCTAATATTTATTAGCTGTTTAGGGCTCATTTGGGAAGGGGGAAGATGGCAGGGAGACAGAGCCAGTTTTCCAACTACCAAAGCATCAAGACTTCTTACTGTGCAGCAGTGAAAGCCCAGCAATCAAATTAGTGTGTGGGAGGAATATCTTCCACCAGTTTAATTTTTTTTATTTTACTTTAATTTTCAGGAGTATCTGAAGCTGTGTTCTGGCATTTTAGCTTGATTAAGGGATATAATTTGTAGGAAGAGTTTTAGGTTTTAGCCACTTTTTCAAGTACTGTATTTCACTCCTGCACAACAGTTATCTTGCAAAGTTAATTGCTCTTTTATTTTACAGCAACACTGACTGTGTTTCATATCTGACGGAAAGACGACATTTGGGTTTTCTAATTTAGAAGCACAAAAGAGGTTGATAGAGGCAGTGTTAGTACCTGATTCACATGCCCAAAAAAAGGTGCTTGTGTTAAATTACAGGCTGCTGAAGCTGGGGCCAAAGATAAGGTTATTAGACTTTTGGAATAAATACAATTAATGGGACAACAGGGCTATCATATGGGCCACCTCTTCTGTGGCCCATATTAATTTCCATGAGTAGGATTTCATCATTTAAATCAAATATGTGCAGGCACTTTTTTTTTTTTTTTAAGCTTTCTTGATTTTCCCTCATTTGGAAATTTTAAGTGTCTAAAAATGTTCATGATTTCTTAAGTCCACCCTGGCAGAATTTTGGAAAAGGAGACGCCTCTGCTTGTGTATTATCTCTTCCTCTAGGTAAGATCTGTGAGATTCAGAATACAAGTTACAATTTGCAATGGAAAAAACCCTCTCCTGAGATATGAAAAGAGTAGTCAATTAGAGAATGCTACCATGTTTTTTAAGGCTGTGAAAAGGTAGGATAAAATGAGCACTCTGGCTCGTGCTGAGCTCCTTGGGAACAGCTGCTGTGCAGGATTCCTCCTGAAAACCTTGTCCAAACAAATCATCATTTAAATACAGAGTTGTCACTTTACCAAAGCCTCACTCTTGCAAGATCTTTCACGTCTGTGTTTGAGATGGATGTATTGTAGTACGGGAGCCTACAATAGTTGGATCTGTAGTGTCTTTAGCTCTGTTTGGTACGAGGTGAATCAAAGCATAGGGCAGCACTCAGCTCCTGATCACAATGTCTCACAGTGGCTCAGGGTTTGTCAAACCTGTGAAGAAATCTGGGGTATAGCAATGATGCTTCTCCTCGTGTTGCCTCTCCAGGAATGGATACGGACTGTATAATTTTCCCCTATTTTTAAGACTGAGGGAAAGGAAAAAATATCCGATCACAAAACCTAGAGGGTTTTTTTAACCTTTTAAAGGCACAGGCATGGTAGGTACTGGGTGGACTGTGGCATCAGTGATGGATTGGCACAATTCCCGTGTCTCCCATGGGGCCAGCAGGAGCGTATATTATTCTGACATGCTATTTTGAGAGGAAGAAAAAATCATTCAGATCTTTAAGTCATCTTTTGTGAGCAAAGATCAGAAAAAAATTACTCTGGTGGCAGACATGGGCGTATCAGGTTTTTGAGCCCCTCAAAACATTGCAGTGTGCTTTGTTCCCCACTTCATTGCCTCGACTTCAGTCTGCAGGACAGGGCACTGTGAATTCCTTGAGTATGTCTGATTTTCCACCAGCCTCCATGACATTTGTGTTCTGAAAATCACTGTGCCTGTCATGTCTCCCCTGGGAAACAGCTGATTTCTTTGTTTTGGCAAACTAAAATAAAAGCTGAGAACAGTATAAGCCCTTTCTTCAAACAGTGGTTGGACTTGATATGCTGAGAGCTTTTGTTTATTCTGATGTCTCTGACCAAGATGTCAGTCACCACCTCTGAAGTGTAAATCGGTTAAAATGGCAAAAAAAGAGAGATTTGGCCTATATGAAGGATGAAATACTGATTTTTTTCATTATTATTTTTTTTTAGGGTCTGGAAAACCCCTAACTGTTAGCAAGATAAAATAGTTTGAAAAGCTTCCTAATATTTAACAAATGACCAACAGCATTTAGGGTACTTTTTCACTTTGGGTGGAAAAAAATGCCTTTTAAGCCTGTGGATTTTAAATATTTTGTGCTTGTAACTACCTGCAGGTGGTAATTGAATAAGGGCAGAGTTCTAGCAGTAGTTTGAGATGAAAGGAGGTGAGCATCTGTCCTGCTTGGGTTCCTCTCCAGACTACTATCACCGATGAGTTTGGGACTTGGGATTTCAGAGGGAGCAGGGACAAAGGCATTACTTGGGTAATGTGAAAAGTGCTCTTTGTGTTTGCAAAACTCACTGGGGTTTTACTAAAATTGCTTTATTCTGGTATTGAGATGGCTGCCCAGTGCCATTTCACCCACCAGTGAGCAGAGCTCTGTTTGTTCACCAGACAGGTTTTTGCTGAGGTAGTACATCAATTCTAAAACCCTAAATGTTGGTCCCTTTCACAGCCCTTCTTGTGTAGTGAATAGAATAGGAAGTGCAGTTCCTCAATGCAGCATCTTATCTCTGTCATCCAAGGATGGATGAAGTGGGTATGAAGGCATGGGCTCCCTTCTATTACGCCTGTTTGAAGTTGGTTTCCCTGCTGCAAAGCTGGCTGCCTTCCCCTCAGCTAAAATATGATGCCTATTCAGGAACTGAGTTTGTAAAACCAGTTTTAATCTCTTCATGGGGTGTTAAACTGCTGTTAACCTCAGGAAGGGTCTGTCCCAAGGAGCACAGCAGATTGTAGTCCATCCTTCAGCACGTGCTGTCTTCCAGGTTCTCGCTTTTTGAGGCAACAAAGCTGAACTTAAACACGAAGCAGGAGCAGCTTGGCTTTTTGATCCCTACACTGAAAGACATCCTCATTTCAGGATCAAGGCAGCTCTGGAAATTCCTACATCTTGAGCTGTTAAATGATGTGAAAAGCTCCAAAATGAATATACATGTGTGCAAAAGAATTACCAAAGTGCTGAAAGCAGCATAGCTGTGTCAGTCAATGCCAGAGCCCAAGTGAATAAATCCAGGCCCTGGATTCTTCCTGGCGGATCTGAGCTGGCTGATGAGCAGGTCTGTCTGTGGCCATGCCACTCACCCTCATGGGGCTGGCAGAGCTGGGGCTTGGGAGTCTGCACTGCAGCCAAGATGTGGCTATATCTAATTTACATCTGATATTGGAAGGGACTGTCTGCAGGGGAGCCCTTCAGAGAAGCACCAGGGCTGGGTCACATCTATTTCCACTCTGCTATCTAGGGTAAAGGGGCTTTTGACTGATGGATGTGATGCTTAATGTCAGTGGTGAATGCATACATATTTCCCAGGATCTCACTAGAGGGGGAGGAAAAAAGCTAAAATGTAGTACTGTGTCTTCAAAAGAATGTGGCCTCTGTGCTTTTTACTGACACAAATGTGGGCTTAGAAGGGAAACCTGCTGGGTATTTCTCATCCCTGATACTAAGGTAGTCCTGTACCAGTAACAGAAAAAGGCTCAGATAACTCTTCACAGAGAGTCTCTCTGTATTTGGGATTAGACCCTTTTCTACCTTCTTTTTTTTTTTTTTCTTGTTTTAAAAAAAGCAAGTGAATATTTTTATTAAACATCTTGATATGCCCTTATATTAGCTGAGTGAGTAGATATTTGCATCTGGCTGGTCTGTGGCCAGTTTAAGAAGTGTCATCACATAAAGAATTTATCTGGGAACCACATTTAGCTCTTGAGTTGATAAATATAGAAGAATGTATGAATTTCCTGAAACCTGGTGCATGAAAAAATTAAGGGAGAACAGGAGGAAGTGTGCAGTTTTAATTTCTGGCAGGTCAGGGCACAGAATTACTTACTTGCATGTGTCTTGTTTTTTAGCATCAAAGACACACAAATAATTTTCCTTACCTAGTATGCCAGTCAAATTATCAGCTTGGGAATGAGATGTGCGTTGAATTTTGACACCAGGGAGAGTTCCAAGGAAAGGAATGGTATCATTTTGGTACCAGGTGACATGGCTGAACCGTAGTTTGGCAGCTGGCTTAGTGATCTCCAGGGTCTGAATTTCTTCCACTTCATTGCCAGCATCCTCTTCCGAGGAAATCAGCGTGGACTCTTGCAAATGGCTTTGTCCTTTCTCCGATTGACTGTGCTCTTAATAATCAAAACGGGTTGCAGGCATTCCATTAATTGTCCAGATAATTAGCTTTAGGCAATCTGGCATTTCATCTTTGTCTCTGACTTAATCTCAGCTAGTTTTTGTTCAGGCGCTGGCATGTGTAATTCCTCATCTATTTTGACATTTCTCTGTCACATTACCATTTGTCATATTTCAATTCCTCCGGACTCGAGCAAGCTTTGATCAGTCATACTGGTCTGCAGCTTACTTATGCTACATAAAACACAAATAGTTGTAACTTTTTGTGCCTGCTGATTTGATCAGTGTGCATTTTCTGCTCCTGACATGCACTTGCAGCCTTAGCTGGCTTGCCTTGTCCGTCCTGTGGCGCTTCTATCAGGTTGCTAAAACCTTCTGTAAGAGTTCTCATTCCCTGGGTGCATGTGTGGTGTTTTAAACCCTTTTTTTTTTTTTTTTTTTTTTTTTATTATTAATCCCTAGAAGGCTGCCAGATGGTGAAATGCGAGGATATGTGATAGGGCTGCATGTGCACACACATTTTATTTCTCTGTGTGTGAACACACAGGGTGATTCCATGTGATGGAAGTTTTTATTAGATAATAAAGCTCCTTTTTTAAGTTATGCAGGTCACTTTACGTGAGTACTAAAATAACTCGATTTATTTGGCTCTATGCAGTGTATGAGTTTATGGAAAAGCTGTTTAGAAATATCTGCTACTGCTGTTTGGGAGCACTTTTATTACTGCTCCCCAGAAGTTGGATGCCTTCTGCTGCTGGGTCCAGATGAGAAAGGAGAAGCTGTTATTCTGTGTTCATTTGGAAAACTGTGAACCTCCCAGTTACTCACATTGGTCCCAAAGTGCTAGTCTGAAATGCTGCATGGGCTTCAGGGGCTAGCTCTTAAATCTGTCACTGGTTCCCTGGGCATTGCACACTTCACATCTGGAACCAGTAATGAGGTGAAAAGATTTGGCAGTAAAAAAGAGGAAAACGTCTTTCTGCTAAGTAGATTTTTGTTTCAATTGGGTTTGAAACTGCTGAGAAATTCAAAGTATTAGATCAATGTTGGTGGAGAGGTGTTGCATGTGCGGAAGAAAACCAGAAGTGTGTTTCCTGTTTGGAAACTGAGGAGGACATTTGTTCTATGCTTTACTGAATTTCCTATCCTCCTTTTGACTTTAAAGGGAATACACTGAGCTTCTTCCCCTGAGGACAGAAAAAATTTCCCTTGGTCATAGTTTTGTTGGTTTTTTTATTTATAAGAACAGCAGCTATCAGGCAAAGAAAACTTTTTCAAGATACAAGTGCTGTATGTGCTGAAAGTGCTGTGCTTGGGAACTAACCAGGATCAAGCACTGCACATCCCAATATTGCACAGCTCCTTAGAGGTCAGAAGGTGTTTTTCTCAATGATATCTCCAAATCTTGTGTCCATTTCTGTGTGGGAAAACTGCCTTGTGCTGCTTGTCTTTGAGAGAAAAGTCCAGGAGTCTTCAGAGCTGCTGTTTTGGCTGTGAAATGTGAGGCTGTGGCTCAGCACTTCCCCTCCAGAGACACCAGCTTCTCAGGAGAGGTGTCATGTGCAAACACCAGGTCAGGGGAGAATAACAAAGGGCACTGACTCTAAATGTAAAGGACAGATAGCTAAATTTCTATCTTTGTGCACACAAGTCATCCTGCTTAAGTACATTGTCAAGTGGAAATTATGCTGTGTGAGTCCTCTAACTCGAGTTTAAGTGCAGTTAGGCTTTTTTAAATATCCTAGTTCCCACTGGACAGAGTGGAACAGCATGCAGCATTTTCTTTCTTTGTTTTTTTTCAGGCTGAACCTGATATGGTCTCTGCAGGCAGGATGCTCTGTAATGGCTGGATTTGTCATGTTTAGGGTTCAGTTTCTGAAACACTGTGCTAAATTAGGTATTTTTTGCTTATAGTAGAGTTAATTGAGTTCGTACTCTGTTCCTTGTTATATACAATTT
Organism: Oenanthe melanoleuca; assembly: GCF_029582105.1. Classification (NCBI taxonomy): domain Eukaryota; kingdom Metazoa; phylum Chordata; class Aves; order Passeriformes; family Muscicapidae; genus Oenanthe; species Oenanthe melanoleuca. Next base: position 107,888,735 of record NC_079335.1, read on the forward strand.
CCTCTTCAAATATAATAGTGTTTTATGGCAAGAAGCATTGTTTTACACAGTCTTTTAGAGCTTAGCACAAACTGATCAAAAGTTGCAGGCTCTGAGATTTTACCAAAACTCATCTTTTTCACAATGACAAATTTCTCTCAGCTGGCTTATGTGGTGCTGTGGTTGATTGGTTTTAAAAAGCCCTGTTTATCGAGGCCAAGCTTACTCTTCTCTTGGTAATAAGATTTACCACCTGTGATGCAATAGGTAGGTAGATTTTAAAGCCAGAAGGGGATGTTAAATTATTTAGTCTGTGTGACACAGGCTATAAAATGTGATTGAATCTAGGTAGTTTCCACAGTGAATCCCCCAAGTGGAAGTGGAAGCTGTTTCAACCCCAATGGCTGAAAAAGCCAAGGATATCGTTCTTGGTCTGATCTGGAGGAGCTGGAACTCTCCCTGTGATGACTGAAGGAAGGGAGACAGCTGAGTTTGCTTGTGTACTGTTTTGGTAAATACAGTTTGTTTTTAATAAGGACGGCTTTAAGAGGTGTGAATCCTTGTAGTTATGGGTGACTCTTTCTCAGCCTCTTCACACATTTTGCAGCCGTGGGAGGAAGTATTTGAACACAAACATGATTTGGGATTTATGGAGACTGCTTGTGTGAGTAGATTTATTCATTTGCAATGCTGTTTGCCTGACTAAGCTCATGTATTACGCTTTGCCTTTTATTTTCCCTCCTTGGATCCACTACCACCCTTCACCAGGATGAGCTTGCAGGGAAGAGTACAAGCACAGAGTGGGATTTGGGTTCAAGTTCCAGCTTCAGTTATGCTCTTGCCTTTCAACACCTGGGCTAAGAGCTTTTCTCTGATTTTCTGCAGGTGTTTCTGAAGTAAGAGGTGAGCCACTGCATCCCTGCCACATGTGCTGGCTGGAGATAGGCGTTTGTGCGAGATTACCTGAGAAATGGGTTAGGGGAACTTTAAAGCCGCCGGCGCTAATCAGCATCCTGCATGCGCGGTTTATCAGGCACATCAGATCCGAGGGAACACGGAAAACCGCGCGCAGGAAATAAGGGTCAGGAGTGGCAGGTGGGGAGGAGGGAGAGAGATGGTTAAGAACCAGCCAGCAAGAAAATGGAAAGAGTCAGAAATGCATTTGCTGTGGCTGCCTGTCAAAAATCAGAAGCTGATGCATGCTTATAAAAGAAGCCATTTTTTTGCTTTTAAGATTTCAAATTCGAGATTGTTGCTGTTCATTCTGCGGTGGGTGGGCAGAATGTAGCACGCTGAGGTCCCAGGCTGTGATTCTTTGGTTGTCAGCTTTGTGGTACTCTCCTAAATTAAAGTAGCAAACATAATAGATTAGCGTAATTAGATACAAGGCTGCATTTTTTTTTCTCCGTGTGACAACAACAATTTACCTTTAATCAAGAAGTTATGCCCTCTAAAATTTGATTTATAGGCTGTTTCCTAAAATTAGGAGCTGAGACTATTTCCTTCAGTCTTATTCTGGACTATTTCTCCTAAATTATTTAAAGGTATTAAAAATGCATAGCACATATACTGTACCAAGTCTAATGAAAGAAAGGATTGATCCTGACTTTACATTGAATTACACATTAGCCATTATTTATTGTTGCACTTTATTTCATTTTGGAAACAGAATTAACTCAGATGTATACTTTCTGATGGACACTACTCAGTAATCCCCCCATATTATTTAATGGGTTTTGTAGATCTACACATAATTGTTTGCAAAGAAAGCTCATTTCCCTTTTAAATTTAAATGGGCAAAGTTGCCTCTTTACATTACAAGAATTTACCATGTTAAAATCCAGTGTATGTGGTTTATATTTGTTTTTTGTTTTTTTTTTTTAATAGTGTGTCTATTCATGTCTCCAGTCAGGGAAGAAAAAAATTTAAGACAAATCCCTTCTTCCTTGCCTGTCTCTGCCAGTCTCCTCTGCAATATATTTACCTTTTAAGGATCTGGGGTTTGCCTTGAAATTGTAGAAGAATTTCATGAGGAAGCTGCAGCCTTGTTAAAATATTATGAAATTAACTAAGCCTCATATAAATGGTTAGCTATTGTATGAGATTTGTCTGATAGCTGGAACCTTCCTTTGACTGGAGAGTCTAATAGGTTGGTAAATAGTGAAGCAATTCCACTGCTAATTGCACATGTGTTAGCCTGGCTTGATACTGAAATACATTCTTGGAGAAGCATATATATCAGTTACAGAGAGAATTAATACTTCTCTCCTGATGTCATCCATGCAGATTGAGGCAAAAGCTGGCAGCGCTGGGCACTGTGGCTGAAGGCCTCTGAGTCATGGCTGAGCTCTGGGGTTGTGCATCACAGTGGTGGGAAGAGTATTTGTATTTCCTGGCTGTGTCCTTCTAAATCCAGCACTTGATCAAGAGACAGAAGTAATTTAAACAACTGTTCACAACAAGGCAGTAGTTTTGTTCCTTATGAGAAGGATCTGTGTACAGTTGCTCAGATGTCTCTTGCAGGCTTGTGAGATGCTATTTGTCAAGGGGAGCATCTTATGTCAAGCTTTTTTCCAACCTGTGACCAGGAGTGGGATGGTTCCTTTCCCAGCCTGCAGACCATCCAAAGCCCAGGCAGTTCCCACATCTCTCACTCAGCATCTTCTGATGCTTGCTTGGGATTCATTCTTCTGCCTGCCTGACATCCTGCTGTGTTCTCAGGCAGCTGAAGATGTGGTCTGTCTTGTGACAAGACATCCCCAGCCAACACTGATGGTCTCCACCAAGAAAATCTCGCCAAGGCAAGGAGTGACCTTGTCAGTAACGCCGGGTGCAGTAATTACACACATTTGCATAAATGCCTCTAACACGTGCCATTGCTTCTAGATGAGCGGGCCCTCACTTAACAGCAGCACAGCCATTAATTATAGGAGTCAGAGGAGAGGTACAGCTGCAGATCTGCCCCGTCAGGATTTATCAGGCTCCATTTTATAATCAATGGTTTATTTATTAAACCATCAGAAATGGTGCATGCGCTCTAGCCACGGCCGGCTGCGGCTCTGCTTGGATATTTCATCGGAATCAATGGAAGCAATCATCTGCTTTACGTCAGGTATTGAACCTGTGCAGGTCCTTGAGTGACAAATGACTTTATTGTCTGCGTGGAATTGACTGGAGCTGATGCTTAAAGCTGGGGATGGGGGGAGAGGTGGTGAAAACACTGAATTCCTCCATAACTGGTGATTTTCGGGTTTTTTTCCCCCTTTTTGGTTTTTTTTTTTTTTTTCTCTGTCCCTCGCTCCTGAAAAACAAATCAGAGTCTTTATCTCTGTGTGGCTGAGACTGATGCAATGAGGGGAGAGTCTAGTGATCTTGAGGAGAGAGGGAACCTGCTGGAAAGAAAAAGGGAAGGGGATTTGTCCTGCTTTGGATGTGTTAAAATTCAAGGGAATAACCAGAAGCAGTGGCCACTGCAGTGGTCTTGGCTCTGACCTCTTTGGAGCACACATCGCACACAAATGATCCCAATGTGTTTTGGGGATGCCATGGGGCCCTTTGGCATTTAAGGGCTGCTGCCAAAAAAAAAAGCAAATCAAACAAAATTGCATTTGAAGCAAAGCAGTGTCCAAACCCCTGGAAATCCCCCCTTAGCCCTTCTCATTAACATTGACCAGGCAGGGAGTTGACACTAAAGCTGTCTGATTTGCATGTTGCATGGGGTCTGTTATTGACATAATGAGGTTTTATTGGATTAAAGGCCTTGCTGCCAGAACTAATTGTTCAATAGAATATACAGGTTTTTATAAACCTCCAAAACTAGCCTTTGTAAGAGCTGCATGAATATATTTCACACCCATAGCAGTAATCCAGGCATATTGTTCCTATGTACAGCAAGGTAGAGGATTCACAGGGAGACATGTCTCCCTGTAAGACAGTGGCATCCCACAATGTTAACAAAAGAAAGGCTTGGGCCATTGTATTATAAATATTCTGTATTAAATAAGTATGTGCAACCTGTATTTGCTAAATTATGTCAGTGATACTTTGTACTCAAGTCAATTTTTCTGAATGTACAAAGGGGTGGGGGAGTAATTTTGATTTCACCTGGGAATAAGGTGATCTTTTGCCTTTTCAAAACAGTTAAGTCTGAGTATGGGCTACTGATGGTGTTGTTAGAAGAAAACACAATATAAAACACTGAATACTCCAGTGTACTCCTCACCATGCACTCAATTTCAGAAGTGTATGCCAAACTTTAAACTAGCAAACATAGCTACAGTCTGCACTATGTGGAACCCAGGCCTATGTTTCCAGTTCTGCTGCTGGCTGCTATTTGACATGGAGCAAGACATTTAACACCAGTCTGGCTGTCTTCCCCTTCCTTGGGGCTTGTTTGGTGATGCATAGCTGTAAACTTAAAATGGGGACTGGCAACTTCCCTGAGTAAGAAGAAGCAGGGGAGAGAATTAATTTCCCACTGGAGCTCACAGTTGATGCTGCATGATGGGGTGGCACCAGGCATTGGGAGATAGATAGATAGATAGATAGATAGATAGATAGATAGATAGATAGATAGATAGATAGATAGACAGATAGATAGACAGATAGATAGATAGATAATGTGGCCATCTGGCAGTCCCAGACTGCTCCCTACACTTCTCTACAGCTTCCTCAGAAGTGCTGCCTGGGCAATATGAACTTGACCTGCATGGTGGGAGACAAGGGTAGTTACATACTGAACCACACAGGGAGATAAATATTCACCTGTCATCTTGGGCAGCTGTTCCAATCACCTGCTCCCAAAGGGCAGTGTTCTCAAGGATTTGCACAGACAAAGAAAGAAATAAACAAGCAAACACCTGAATGTTTTTCCAAATAGCTAATGTCAGTATAGGAACAGAAAAGCACAACTACTCCTTTTCCTGAAGACTTGCTCCTGCCCATCAGTGGGTGGTCTGTTCTGGGGGGAACACCAGTGTAATGTGTGTGTGAACAGGTCTGTTCCTGCTGGCACAAGGCTTTTGGGGTGTGTCCCCGAGAGCTGCAGCCTGAACACACATTTACACCTGACTGAACAGTCCCCTGGGAGCAGATGAGGACCACATCAGCATCAATTAATGCCAGTGCCACCCCAGCAGCTGATCCAACCAAGGAATCTTTCCCACAGCAGCCTCAGTCATCACGATGCTGCCTGCTCTTACACTCTCCAAAATGTTCACAGCTGAAATTCAGCTCGGAGTAAGTCACGCTATCTGATATATAGAAGGCAGAGCTGCTATTTTTCACTGTAAATGTACATCCCAGTCATTTCTGGTGGTATGTTATAGTGAGAAATTGTGTATAGGATAGAGTTCCTAACTGGTGACTGACACAGTGATACCTTTCACGTGTATGTTTACTCTTGATGTTTTCCCCTGCAGTACTACTAGCAATAAAAACTTGGTGAATGTAGGAAATGTGTTGAGCTGCAGATGTTTTATCTTCTTTTCATTGACCTATTTTCTGTATAAAAGAGGTCAAATCACATTAGGTTTTCACTATTGAGATCCCAGGGCTTCAAACATGAAAATTAAACTAATGTATGCTTATTTAAATGCACTAAAACCTGCACTGATACTTTTTTTCTTTTTTCCATTTTTGTCTTTTTTTCCTTTTTTCTTTTTTTTTTTTTTATTAGAGAAGTTAATTATCTGAGCATAAAAGTGCTTGGTAAAAGATCATAAATAGAAAATTAATCCTCTTTTAAAGATTTTATTTGGCAGTAAGGTATGCAAAAAGGATGGATTGTTGCTTCAGAGTTACTGTCTTCTCCTCACTTTGGTATTAAATGCATTCAAATTTATACTAGCCAGCTCTTTGGTGTGCAATTTGTGTGCATGTTGATAGGGTTTCAAAAAGTGGTGGGTTGTTGTTTTTTTAACCCTCTGGGGACTTTTTATGTGCAAGCCAAGTGTTTCTGCACGCATGATAGAGCAATTTCTTCACTCCAGAAAGTGCTACTAGATAGAAATATGATAGCAGAGCAAACATTGACTTCCTCAGAATTGTTACTTGTTCAAATAGGAATACCATAGCAGAATCTTACACGGGTCAAAAGTGCTCGTCTCTGTGCTGATGAAATCTCTCTCAACAATTTTTGTTAGGTTTCCAAACAGAGAGCATAGTTTATTGCAAGTTGGTGCACAGTGTAGGAAAAGGCTTATATATCCTTCTGATGGGGAAAGTAACTTAATTTAAACTTTGAATAAAATACTAAGTATTTTTATAATTATTTAGGGTTTGTTCCCTAGCTAGAATAGATTGGTAGGGTTTGATTTTGGTCAGAGGACTCATACTGATTTACCCACTTGGGAAATCTGAGTCCTTATGGAGCTGTTTTGGCGGGTTTTTTTGAAACAACTTCATCTCACTGGAATTGTTTAATGCAGTGCCAGCAGAGCCTGGAGAGTAAAAGTGCACATGTACAGATATATGCAAAAACACAGGCATCCTTATAAGAAGAGTGGATTAATAGTCATACAGACCATTGTTGGACAGAAGTCTGTCATGAAAACTTGAACCTAAGCTAAGCATATGTGCATATATGTAAAGCCCATTTCAAGAGCAGATTCACAGCACAGACCTATTTTAAGGGGATTAATAATATATGAATAATACATATCCAAGACAGACAGTAGCAGTGTGGGTTTGGGCATGGGAAAAACTTCTGTGAGTTTTGGTGGAGGCTGTGTCCACACTGGAAGTGGATTTACTGGGGCACATCTTCTAACAGTAAAAATCAGCTCCAGTCTGCTGGCTTTGGAAAAGGAATATTGATATAAAACAATGGAGCATCTAGTTCAATCTGTCTAGCACACAGACCTATTACCATTGCATATAAGTAACAATTTCATACTAGCATTTTAAATTATTATTCCCTTCTTAAACCGTATGCTAATTTTCTTAAAGAGGAGTCTAATTGCTCTCTTTATATGCAACTCCAAGTCAAAAGCTTAATTTATCCCTCCAGTTGGATAATTAAATCATACAATGTTCATCTCTTGTGACTCTTCCTGTCCCAGAAATCTTAAATTCTTCTTCTCTAGCTGTCTTCCACAGAGCACAGCTCCTGACAAAGCTTTCACCTTTAATTTACTTGTGGCAGGAAGACAGCCGTTTGTCTCAATTCAGAAGCGAGGCTTCATTTTCCTTTACTTGAGTTTCCCTGTGTATTTCTTTTCCTAGAAAAGAAACCCCATCTCTCCCACATGTACCTTCTCCAGGCATTACAAAACAGGATTTTTTTTCTCCCCTCCCTGTGACCTGGTTTTGCAAACCTGCAAGAATTCCCATTTAAATCAGCAGCCTGGTTTGTATGGTTGTGGTTTGGGAGATGGAAAGATTGTGGTTTGAGCTCCTCTGTGGTGTAGTTTGAGTATTACTGCTGGTGGGCAGTCAGAGCTCAAGCTGCAAGGGTGAAGCAGATGAAGAGAATCCCCTGCTGCAGAGAAGTCCTAGAAGTCACTGGTGCATTGCACTCCACAAGAGCAAGCTGCAGGAGTATAGGCTTGTATTGGAAAATAAATTGAAGGTCTAAGAGTTCACACTTGGTGAGGCATTTCTATTAGAATTCCTTCCTTTGTAAGGTTCAACCTCCTTATTTAATTTCTTTGCCTCAAAATAAGGAGTGTTTTGAAGCTCAGCTGTAGATCAAGTAGACCTGGAAGTTAGCAGTTCTGCTGAAATCAGGAGGGCCATGCACATGTCAAAAATGGAGACTTCCTAGCAGCTTTGCTCTAAGCTTTTGCAGGATTGCATCCAATAAAAGGTATCTCCGAAGAATTTTCTCGTTGTGCACTTGTGGCATTATAAGAAATGGTATGACAGGTAGTTTGCAGAGTGGCAATTCTGGTGTTGAAACATTGGTTCTGATATTTCTTGGGCATAACTGTGCCTGTACCTGAAATTGTGTTAGCTTTGCTTAGCTATTATGCTCTGGGTGAAACTGCTGTGTCACAGCACGTTAAGGCAAAGGATTGGTGAAGCAAGAGAAGCTGACCCTTAAAAAGCTAACTAAAGGACTGGCTTTGTGCTTTGCTTTGTGTTAGGGTCCTGGTGTGCTTCCACAGCATAGCGTGCATACCGACGCTGCTGACTGTCCTTTACTGGAACTGCAGATCAGCATCTCACCTCCCCACTGATTTTTAAATGTTTCGTGTTTTCCAGTACATTTCATTCATGTCACTATTCAACACCAGTATTTAAACATCATTTAAAACGATGACACTGGTTTGGTAGTGCTGAGGCACTGCTCGCCCTCCTTCTGCATCTTCCCCCTCATCAACCCTACAGGATCCTCTACATCTGCTGTCCCCCTCACGGCTGACTCAGGATGATACCCCAGGAATTCCTGATGGAAAAGCTGAGACATTCCTAGAATTTAAATTAAATGTGCTTTGCACCCAAATGTAAGCAAAGTACATTTATTTTGAGTCATGCAGCAGCCTGTCTTGTAGTGCAGTATCTGGTTGAAAAAAAGCATCACTGTTCCTGATGGCATTTGTACTGTTGGCTCTCACTGGTAAAGCTCTGCCTGCTTTGGGTTTAAATAGGACCACAGAAGTGATCGAAATTCCACTCTCCCTGCAGCTGGCCAGCTAACAGAGGTGGGAGTTGTCACAGCTATGGATTTTTCTCCCTTCCCTTTGATTGTGAAATAGCTCATTTGTCAGATTTCGGGCAAAGATCTTTGCTTGTGCAAAGGCTGTGGGTCCTTAAGCGAGCAGGTTTGAGTGCAGATGTGCTGCAGAAGGTGGGTTCATTTTTTGTATTGCAGTCCAGTGGTACCTACACAGGCATCACTAATGGTTCTTTTTAAGTGTTGTTTTAAAACTTGTGGAAGAGTGATGCTTAAAGAATAGACTGCAGTTGAAAGAAGGTGCTGAATTGCCTGAACTACTTTCCAGAATAGTGCAGTACATGCTGCGGGTCAGCCTTAGCACCTACAAGTAGATTTTCTTGTGTGTGTGCATATTAACCTTGAGACAGCAAGGAGCCACACAGGAGGAAGCACTGTGATATGAGGGCAGTGATTTTGTCAGAGGTCTTGTGTGCATCTTGAAGGGTCTGGTACTGAGATTACCCAGATTGCTGAAGTTGCAAAGAGATGTGGACAAGGAATCCCTTTGAACACTGACCTTTTGCTTTTCCCTTTTTAGTGATAAAATATTCAAGGGAACAGAAAGTGACCCATTTTGTGCTCTGCCTGTCAAGCCATGCAGAGGAAGGAGGAGAGTGCAGCGAGGGCCCAGGCGGAACCCAGTGAATGCAAATGATTTATGGAGTAGCTGCTTTAAGCATTTTGAATTACTTCTATTATCATCCAGTAGAGTCTATTTATGTGTATGAGCTTAAACACATTGCCCAGAACAAACGGATGGCATAGGCAGCTGTGAGACTGATACACAATCCAGCACCTCTCTTTGTCCCTCTGCTCACCAGGTATTTGCTAGGGATTTGTAGAGGGAAGAAATGCCCTGCTTTGCAGCCTCTTCACATGAGCTTGGCTTTTCCTCACTGCACCACAACTAAGCAAGCCAAGTTAGGTACTTGGTGCACCCTGAGCTCTGAAATGTTTTGCCAGCTTTAACAGGGTTTTTTTCTTGGAGGCTGTAGAGAAAGGCAGTTCACCTGGCCAAGAAGAGCAGGGAAGATCTGATCGTGGCAGCTGGGCACACAAGTGTGTGTTCTTCATGTCTGACCCAGAAGCATCTGTGGGCTCTGCTTATCTGAGGACTGTCTGAGCACCTTTGGGATCCAGAGCCACACCATCAGTGTGGAAACATGGCAGTAAGCTTGCTCAGAAAGAGAGGAGGCTGACTTGTCTAGCACAGTCTTTAATTTCAGAAAAGATTCCAGGGTGTGTCTGGTGGTACACATTTTCCCAAGCCCTGTTTTAGAGCAACTTTATGTAAAAGCTAGCATATCATTCCTTCTAGGTGCCAGGGGTTTCATCTGGGGTTAAACAAAGAAGCAAGAACACGGGGATCAACCACCAAACCACCATCAGCTCCACATTTTATGCTGCTCAAGGGGCACTAGGAAGATAGTTTGTGCACCATGGAGCTCTTATAGGGCTTCAGCATCAGTAAGCAGCACAGTCCTGGGAGGCCTGAAGTACTTTTTCCTCCCTAGTATAACCATGCAAAGAACATATGTACTTACAAGCTATACCAACAATCAGCTAAAGGTAGGACCTTTGCATGTGCTTTAAAGAATGTTGCCAGTATTCTATGCCAGAATTCTTGTTCTTTCTCACTCCAAAGGAGAGCTATTTCAGGGCAACTTCTTTATATTCCCTGCTGGTTTTTACCTTTTTTACTCTTTTTATTAAGCTGTGTCCTATTTCTGTTTAATGCACCAAAGAGCATTACACTGATGATATACCTCCAATTCCTTAGCGACATCTTTAGGAAATGAAAAGTGATCAAATTCCCTTGTCAAGTAGGACGCTGACTTGGAGATTCCTCTCTTCTTAAAAATCTAATCTAGACATAAAACTTCTAAAAAACTTGCAACCCAGATGGTAATTATGTACATTTAAATTGTGAGCCAGGACAGTCCATTGCACAAAACCATTCACAAGCAAATAGTCCCAAAAACCCGATTATATCTTTTCTTCACGGGCGTTTAGGTCCTATACAGTAACCAATTTTATGAAATACAGTATGTCTGTTAACCAAGAGAACTGAACACTTCAGTTGCTTAGTAACTAATCCAATCCAAGGAGGAAATAAAAATAGCATACATAATTTTAGAACCTTTAGGACCCTTGCCAAGCAAAATATTCTCACCAGCAGCAGTCAGGTTTGTGATTTGAATGGGTTAGCTTAATAGGATAGATTCTATTTATTTTATGTAGATAAATGGTCCTAGCTTTTCAAATCTGATTAATTACATATCCGGGCTATTAGGTCTTGTAGCTTCTGTACTCTTCCACAACTTTATTTAACTAAAAATACAACATAACGAAATATAATACAAATAAAAAAGGAAAAATGTTTTAGTTGCTGGCTTCTTTTTCAGCCTTAATCTGGTTAAAAAGACGAAGACTGCAGTATAACTCAATAAATCACATTATATGGCCAGGAGGAATGTCATAAGCATCTGCTTAATTCACCTGTGTTTTTTTTCCTACGCTCATCTGTAAAGCTTGTTGAAGGGAAAAAGGATATTATTTTTATAAAAAGATATTATTGCCACCATTGGTAGAAATTGCCATATGGTACCATAGCTTATTCAAGCAAGGTAGGAACAGTTTCTGTAAAATCATGTTTTAGCTGACAAAATATGACTCCTGTTTTAAAATACATCTTCAAAAATTCAGCATTTTCCTGCATTTTTAGAGGCTTGCTGTGTTCATGCACATTGCTAGTGTGTTTGAGAAGTTTCATAAACGAGACTTTTGCAAATCATGGTGAGGATCTGCATTTTTTTCCTCCACATTTTTATCAGCTTTGCCACTGAATGAAGGATTTGCAGGACTAAATTATAATGTGTGTGGGTCTCTTGCCCTTATTCCTGAGCAAGGTAGGCAGTTTGGGATCTGATGTTCATGTAGTGCCTGTGTCCTGCAGCAGTCATGGTGCTCTGGGCTATCAAAACAGATAGAGCACTCCTTTCTCAGAACAATTTGAACTCCAACTTCCAACTACATGAATTCTGATTTAATTCCCTTGTCCTCTGAAGCATGCATTTGGGAAGATCTCAGGTTTTCCTTAATCTCTCTCGGTTCAATAAGTATTTTAATGTAGGGTGAAAAGCACTCAGATTCAGTGTTACATGGCTGGTACATTTTGCTTGAAGAAGAATATTTTTTTAGATATAGTGATTCAGCACATTTTTCCTTCCGCTTTAGGATTATCATCCTGTAGGGTAAAAAAGCTAAATATAGCAAATACGTGCCTCGCAAGGTAGTTTTAATACTTTTTGCTTAATGCTTTTTTCCTCTTTTTTTTTTTTTTTTTTTTTTTTTTTTTTTTTTCCCCTTGGAGTTTCAGACACTGCTATTCTTATTTTCGGCGTTTTAATTTATTAATACAGCTGATGGGATCATCTGAAGGAAATTAAGATTGTTCATCATTACGTGCTGAAAGAATTGTGTGCCAAATCCAAGAGGAAGTTTCCTCTGGAACATCATTCTAATTAGTCTGTGTGCCTGAAACCAGGAGATATGCAGTAGGTATGTCTGTGGTGGAAGCAGAGCCCTGCAATCCCGTTGCTTGGTCCATGGAGCTGCCCAGGAGGAAATTTCTGAACACAGTAGCAGGAGACATGGTGTGCTCCTCTATTGGAATTCGGGGTGAAATCCAAGGAAGGGAGCTCTTGCATGGAGCCAGTGTCTATTTTCTGCTGAGAGCTCCTGCTCATTGCTGCCCTGGCTGCTTGTATGACCTTAGAGATCTGCTTTAATGTTTGTATTTTATTGATGATAAAAAAAAATACGAGTGCTGTGGTGAAATGCAACTTGATACACAACTGATGTTTTTTGCTAAAGAAGTTCAGAAAACATTGCGTTAATACCAGGATTTCTGGCCAAAATGTATTATGGAGTTAATTCAAGTAAATTGCAGTTACTCTGTAGCAAATAATTACCACCTGTTTCACATCTGTCTGAAATCCACTCAAAATACAGCAATCTAGTCATCATTCTTGTATTATTTATGTCATTTTATTATTTGCTGTTAGACTTCTATTTACTTACCCGATTCACAACAGTTTTTTCATGCCTTCTGCACACAGAATGATGAATTTAATAACCTCCTTTGGATTTGTTTATAAAACCTTTCAAAATATGTTTGCCATGCATGACAGGGCTTCTGAAAAGCCGCAGACACCCGTGGCCTGTTTCATCACAAACTGCGGTTGGGATCGTGCCACTTGCTGCCCTTGGACCTCAACGCCTCCGTTTCACCTTCAAAAATAGTCCACATTAACCTGTCACACCCGTGATCTCATGAGCATTTTCAGCCACATTTTGCTCTGTTAATATGGGAGCTTCTGGGTTGCTTGCTCAAAGCATTGGTGTGCTTTGATGTTGGATGGACAGTGAGGCAAATGAGGGGATTATGGCAGGAATGATCACCTCCTGCCAGGGTGCTCAGGTACAATACAACTCCAAAGGAAGGACAGGGACAAAAAAGCCAAATGCTTTAAAGTACTCAAAACAGTCTGCAAGCATGGCTTGGGCTTTTTGTGCTTTGTGCTGATCGTTCTCACGCACAGCAAGACATGTTGTGTAGTGGTTTCTTTCGATATTACACTTCAGGACAAAATGGCATGTGCAGGAAGGAGGGCAAGGGGTTAATTCCTTGCAGCACATCTAGGCCATCCCCTGAAATCACAGGAGCAAAACCAGCTGAGCAGTGAATCAGGCCACCCTGCCTCTCCAGGACAGGAATAGCAAGAATCAGAAATCTTGCCCTCAGCTGTGCTGGCATGCGGGGATGAAGAGGGAAGGCACAGGGAAATACAGCCAGTCACTTGCCTCTGAGCTTCTTCAGGTCTTTTCCATTACACCCAACTGGTACCTATGGTTTTACAGCTCCCAGTAGTGAGAGTAAAACATGGTCCCCCCCTATACTTTCAGCCTGAGTTAGGGTGATTGGCCTCCCAAGATGTGTTGCTGTGTTAACACCCCATCTCACCCTAGATTTTTCACTTTAACTCCTTTTCATTTCTGTAGTAGCTTCTTCACATTAACCTCTCTCACAACAGGAGCAGTGTTCTCCTCCACTAGAACCAATCCTGCTCAGTTGTGATGCAGTGCCTGTGCCCAGCAGATGAGGGAAATCTGGATGCACGTTTCTGCTCTAACACACATCCCTGGGAGGGAAGGGCAGCAATGGGCTGGGTTGTCCAAACAATCATCAAAGGTGGAAAACAAAAATAAATTGCAGCTAATGAAAGTTAAGCTTGGAGGATTCCAGGGGAATGAGTTACAAACTCAGCAGCACTATTGCACGTCTTTGTGATACCTCTCAAAACTGCCTGTCAAAATCTCCCATTAAGAAGCATCGCAGATTAGTAATTATGCGCATCTATTAACTAAGCATCCATTCTTTCTCTCAAATGCTTTGTAGCAATATCTCTCCAAAGAAGCCCATATCTCATCTAGGTGTCTGCTAGATGGCCATAACACCTCCCCAAGGGAGATGCCTCTGATAACACTATATTAAAGACAGGGCTTGGTTTTGTCTCTTAAACTGCTATCACACAAGCCAGTGCACAAGGAAAGACACCTATTATGATTTTGTAGACAAACGCTAACAAAAGCTGCCTGCACACGTGCACACACAGAAGAATTTAATGTTAACATTGCAGGAGGCTATGGTGATGACAGGGGTACTTTTATTGTCAGCTCTGCTGGGGAAGGGAAAAAAAAAACCCTCTTACTTGTGCAAATAACCTCAGCTTAGCGTTATTCCCAAGCATCCTATTTGCACATATGAGTATGTTTTGTCAGCCATGTCTTTAGGTACAGGTTTTCATCTTCAGCTGCTTATGCTTGTTTGTGTTAAACAAATTAGTGCCATAATAACACACACCCCCATGGAGACATGAATATTGTATAGTAAGAATCCGAAATACACGGTGGTCTTGCTTTTTTTATTGTAGGTTTTGTTGTTCTGGTTTGTTTGGACTTCTCCCCCTCCCCCCTCCCCTCTCAAAAAAAAAAAAAAAAAAAGCATAATTAACTCTTTTATGCTTAGTTTTCCTGATTATATTTTGTTCATTAATAGAGAGCAAATATGAAAAGAACGAAGAGCAAAACTGGAGGCAAAGGATAATAAAATCTATTGCTATTAATTAAATGGAAATCCTCAAACCTTCCTCCCTCCAGCTTGTATCTTCCATATCCTAGATTGCTTCATTCTTTCAGTGACTACTGCTAGACAGACACATCCTGTTCTGATGAAGGAGACCAGCTGGATTTAGGACTGTGACTTTGTGCATGTGGTACAACTGACCATATGTGATTCTCTGTCAAGTTTGCAGCTTTATTGGGAAATCTCTGAAGTATTTCCACTTTGATTCATGTTTTCTCACTGGTTTGATAACAAAAGGGGGTGGCTTTGTGCAGCTGGGTTGCACTAGCATAGCTTGTAGTGTGACTCTGCAAAGGAAAGGGAAGGTTTTGCATACTTACCCTTAGGAGTTGCTTTGAGCTATTCCATTTGTTTGCTTGTTTGTTTGTTTGTTTGTTTGGGGGAATTTTTTTTTAGGTATTTGGTGTGGGGGGTTGAGGTTTGGTCGGTTGATTTTGTTTGGTTGTTTGTTTGGGGTTTTTTGTAGGAAAAATATCTGGGACCAGAAACTACATTTCATTAGGGATATAATTTTGAATTCTTATGCAGATCGTGGTTTTTATCTGGCTCCAACAGAACTGAATAATTCTGTTAATTGTTATTGTCTTCCTGCCGGCTTTGAGAAATGTGTGTCTCCAACCTCTCTAGGTCTGGCAACAGAAGGGTAGCTAGTTGTGGAAAAAAAAGCATAACAAACAGCAGATAGAATTTAAAGGAGTTTGGGATCTTCTTTTCCTGAAGAATGATTTGCATTTACTGGTCTTGCAGGCCTGAGAGCAGTACATGTAGGGGCAAAGGACAGTGATAGTCGCACGGATATGGAGGAAATGGGAATAGGAAAATTCCCTTCCTTTTGCACTCTTAGAACATACAGTGAATTATCATTTGTAGTGGGTTACTTTCACCTGCACTCTCTCTTCTTCTCAGCTCTCTGGGCTTCAGGCAGAAAAGTCAAATGCCACAGGAAAATCTCGTCTTCTAAGATTTGCACCCTCAAGGCAACTGGCAAGGCATTGAAACTTCCAAGTCAGCCAAGTGTCTGAAGTCTCCTGTTGAACAGGCACACAGAGAAGGCAGAGGTTAACACTCAGTACCCAGCCCTGGGCTTACCATTTGTCTTTAGTCGAGTAGGTACCCCTTTTGTATTTGACATTGCCAGTGAGTTGTGACCAGACTGTCTCTTCTTTGCACCTATCAAACACTGCATGTTTGAACAGCGCCTTAATTATAGTGATCAGTGTTTGCAAACAGCATCTCTACACTTTTCATCCAGACTCTCTTGCTAAAGAAGGGGCAGAAAGGAGGCATCCTAGCAGGTGTCAGAGCCTCTGCTCACCTCACAGCTGTGGAAATCTCCCTGCTGGTGGTGAGGGAAGATGCCTTCAGCTGCGGCTGGGAGGGAGGAAGACTCAAAGCACCGGCCACTCAAACACTCTTCCTGAAGCATCCATCATTTTGGGTGAGACCCCAGCACCCCTGGTCCAAGGGCTGTCTCTCTGTCATGCAGGGAGCAGATAAATAGAGGTGGGAGGATTCAGAGCAATGATTTGTAACTTGGTTTTGCTGGCTGTTCCTATAAACAGTGAACGGGCTGTAGATTTCCCAGATGAATGCCTACTTGTTAACACATAGATGTATTTTCCCATAAAGAAATTCAAAAATTGATGTGTTGGCATCCAATCTTTTATGAAAATCATATATATATATATATATCCAAGTGAAGACTGCATAATTTGAGTCCACTGAAAGAAAATAGTACACTTCGGTATTTTGTGGATATTTGAGGTCTTTTTTCCTTTGAGGCAAAACTTGCATTTTTGTAGAGATAAAAGATGTTTAAATTAGAAAGGAGCAGCACAAAATAAAAATGATCAGTCTCTATCCTGCAAGAGGCTGTACCACAGCAGAGCATTTAGCAAGGACTGCATTGTTCCTTGATGCAATGGTGGGATGCTGATGGGAAGAAGGATGCTTCCAGATCTTCAGAGGCCTTGCAGATGAGTCTTCAGTGTTGGCAGTCAGTCACCTGCATTTTATTTTAAAGTGTGATTATACTGATGCTGTTCTCTATTGCTGTCAATCAGTTTCCTAAAATATATAGATATTTTTTTCTCTTCTCAGGCATGTACAATTCGATATTTCTGAATGTTTGATCATGTAAGCATTAGACCCTGTAAAGCAGCTTGTGTGAAGTACCATGGAGTGAGCTGTCTCGTGAATGGTGGCAGTTCTGTCCTGCTGCTGTTTGCCTAATGGGGAAGAGGGCACTGACTTGTCTCAATATTGCACTCAGCAAGCAAATCTTCATATTATTCCTTTAAATCAAAATGGGCAGCAGCACCCTAGACTAGTATGGTGCCTATCAGAAGTGTACATTTCATCTGAACATGTCTCAGAGACTATTTATTTTCTCATTATAAAGAATATTCTGGCCCAGTGTAAATGTCAGTGAGCTCAGTGCACTTTGTGCAATGAAACAGATGGATCTAAAACAGTAGAAAGAGGCAGGCCTAGGTCCTCAGAACCCCTGAAAAGTCCTTGCTTACCCTTGTTTGTTTTTTAAACACTGCATTTGATTCCCTCTGCCCACTAATTTGAGTCTTGGTCGGCCTGAGAAGGGCAGTAACTTTACACACACATCTTTCTCTGAGAGGGCATGAAATTACTTTTCATGAAGAGAATGATCTAGCTGGTTGTGCTGTGGGGGTGTTTGTTGATTTCTTAATAAATACTTCCTTAGTCTGGATTTTAAACATCCCATACACAGTAAGGAAAACGTGAACGAGACATCCTTCATGACCAGATGTGTTGATGGGAAGGAGTCTCCTGTGAGCAAATAGACAGTGAACACAGGGAGTGTGTAGTGTTCAGTCTGGTTGTTTGCAATCAGTAACACTTAGCAAGAGACAATAAAGCATTTGAAAGATTATTTTGAAGTATTGCACATGTATTGTTTCAGTGAGAACATCAGAAAAAAATCAGAAAAATCTTTTTGGATTTTGTTGTGATCGAATAGACTCCCACTCTCAGGACATCCAAAGGCAATCCTGCAGTCCTTAATGTTAATGATCAACATTGATTACAAGGTGATTTTTGCAACAGAGAATCAGCTCACCTAAGAAAGCATCTTGCTGTTCATATATAGCACGTAGCAGCCTTTATTAAGAAACCAGCTCATTATTATTCTGCTACTGGCTTTTATTTTCTTCTACTCCCTCCCTTGCAGGAAGGCTGCATACAAATATAGCAATCGATTGAGAGGAGATGTTCTTCCTTTACGAGATTAATTACAAAACAGGGATGCTGTGTCTGGCCCGTGTGTGTATGATTGATCTCGTAGGAGGAAATGCAATAGGAAACTAATGCTTCCTTTTATCCAGTAAGCAAAGTTCAGAGATGTTTACATTCTGCTAGGTAAGCACAGCTGTCCAAAGATGTGAAGACGGATGGACTGTCCTGTCAGCACAAATTCATGCCGAGGTAACAGGCTATGCTGTCTCTGCGGACCTCTCTCTCTGGCCAGGAGGCTGTAGGGCCAGAATCGTCCATTTAGCAAACAGCTTAATTGTTTCACATTTTAATTAGCAGGGAGATCCAGACACAGTCAATGTACTAGGAGGGGCAGCAAGGGGAAGATGCTGGGGGACCTTGCTGTTGGGGGGGTGAGGAGGAAGGCTCCTGGTTGATGCCAAGGAGGAAGGTTCCTGCATGGGGCAGCCGTCACAGGGCAGGGGCTCAGGAATCACAAAGATTTGTCCTCTAAAACCTGCCTAGTGTAAGGAGAGATCTGCATGTACACTCACTACATGTAGCTGTGGAAGCATCTGCAAGAAAGTGCAGCACTCAGAGGTGACAGATCCAGCGTAGTGTGACTCAGCTTTCTTCCTCAGAGTATTTTAAATAATGGATGTGCTACTGCTGGTATTTAACTCCTGCCAGAGCTGCTGAAATATATGGTGTCTTTAAAATACTGCTACAACATCAAATCTCTGCTCAGGCAAGGAGGAGATCTCCACCTGGCATTGGTTTTCTCAAAAGGGAAAAGAAATCAGAAGAAGAGGGGAAAGGAGGAGGAAAAAGGCTGAGCCATGATATCTTGTAACTGAGAATGCCCTTCACCTGAGGCAGTGAAGCCGACAGCTCCAGCAGTGTTGATGGAGAATCCTGAAATCGATGCTGCAGTGTGCGTTATATTTATACAAGCATATGCACTGCGCTGATGACGAGAGAGAGAGAAAGGGCTGTTCCCTGCGTTAAAATAATTAGTGTAATAAATACAGCCTGGCAAGCGCCAGAGGAAGTAGGAATCCCTTTGTTCACATCTCGCCACTTAGAGCTGGGTAAGCAAGTCTTGTGGAGTTAACCTCAGAATTTACTCACCCTTTTATTCTCTGTCTAGAGGTCTTGAGCAGGACGTGCCGCCGATGCCAGGCTTAACAAGCGGCACTGGCTCTCTCCCGCTTCTGAGTGATGTTGAGGATTTTATGGGGTTCTTTTCTTTTTCTTCTTTCTGTCCATGCAAATCCTGCCTGGTAAACGAGGAGCTGTTTGCTGTTTAGCAGTCAGTTTGCTTGGCTTGACAAAGGTTATTGCAATAATTGATGTTCCTCTTCTAATAATTAATGTTAATGAGTCCCCTAAACAGTAAACAAGACAACAAAGAACTGTTAATGAGACAGTCTTTACTCATTTGTTTAATCTTTTAGTAAGATAATGGGCGATAAATATGTCGCTATTCAGCCATCTTCAAGTCCTTAATGCATGGGGAGGGTTTTAAAAGGAGATTTGAGCTGATTTTTTACACTTGCATTTAGTAAATTCAGCTGACTGGGTAGGTGGGGCGCCTGAAAGAATTGGGAGACCTATATAATTAAGTGCCTTGACATTCTGCTTCTGAAGGACATTGGCAGATATCCAAATGCTATGTTCTGCTCTCAAACTATTTAATTGAAACCACACAAAAGGGAGGGGGTGGAGGGGCAAAAGAGAGGGAGATCTTGGCAAAAACCTTATGTGCGGTTTTTTGCTATTGGATTGACCAGACAAGGCAACAAAGCTGATAAAACAGGATTAGCAAAATTGCATTGTTGGATATTATATGCTGTGTGACATGTACTACAGCAAGGGAATTTGGCAGGATTAACCTGCAGAGGATAAAGATGTACCAGACAAGAGGGCTGAATTAATAGACTGCTGTGACCAAAGCAAGAAAATCTATTTGCATGGGATATTAGGGGCGATAATAACCTTTCAGGGTGGGGTTGCAGTTAATGCCCTGAGTCTAGTGCTGACCCCATGCCCAAATCCTGCTCACTGCCTGCAACTGCAACTCAGTGTACAAAAACCAGCTCATTGGCATGGCTTCTTATTACTCTTTCCTGTTTCTAAATATATATATATATATGAATGTATACATACGCACACACACACAAATGCTAATTCCTAGGCAGGATTATCAGTGTTACTGGGTGGATTTGTGTTGGTGGAATTTTTTCCTCCCAAACTGAGAAGTTTGTTTTCCTATTTATAGGAAGATGACTTTCTTCTCCTAATGCATTAGTGTTACCCTAAAGTAAATACTTGGGTTTGGTGGTTTTCCTCAGGGCTTCTGGACCCAGCCAGCCATGGGGGAATGCCGTTCCCTCACTGTGTGTTCCTCAGCTGTTCAGGAGATTCTACACTTTCCTCCGTGCAATCGAGCTGAAATCCTAAAAAAGCTTTCAGACCATGTAGTGCCAAAGAACCTGAGTAGATGACTAAATAAAATCATGTTAAGTAAAAATGGGAAAATATTAAATTTAAAAAATTTTAGATGTACATTAAGGCTACATTGGCTATTTGACCAAGAGGGTAAAGAAACAGAAAGCCAACCTCCATCTCTGGTGTTTTAAGGGGAGAGAAAGTAGATTAAGCATTCATTTCTCATTTGTACAACATGTAATTCTGGTTTTTAACTTGAAAAGGCCTTTAAATTTGCTTCTTCCAGGCTACAAGCCATGCATATATGGTAGTGTGCTTTTTTAAAGTAATCTGATATGCTTCAGCACAGATTGTATTAAAGGATTCAGAAGGATTTCAACAACCTTGAAAAAAGCTCATATCATTTGCTTTCCCTTTTCCCACCCACGGTATTAGTGGCAGACTTTAGTGTTCCCAGGGAACAGAGAATGTACTAAAAGTATTTGGCATTGCTCTGTGTGTGACACAATGTGGTTCACTGGGTGTGCTCAGTGCCACCACAGACAGTGAAAGATCTGCTCTGGTGAGATGATTCCCCTTTATCCAGCACTATCAGCATGTCACCATTGATCAGCACCAGCTACAACACAAGTTCAGCTTTCTGATTCTTCCTTTCAGATTTGAAGGCTGATGGGAATATTAGATACGTGTAAAATGTAAATACTCTTTTTTGTTTGTTTCAACATGTTACAATTTTGAATAAATATGCTCTTTAAATTAAAGCTCTGTTAGTACAACATGACTGGGACTTTACACACAGGTGTCAAGAAATCCAGTTCCATTTTCTACAGCAACAAGATTGCATAACTTGTCTCTCTGGAATATTTTCTGCTAGTGCATTTGTTACTCACTTCTCTGCCCAGGGACTATTTCTCCCTTCTCTGCAGGGGAAAGACAAGGCCTGAAGTTTCCCATGGATTAACTTGGGCAGTGGGCATGGAGGGGGGATGCTTCTTATGCCTCCAAATCCAGCCCATTTCAGGAGAGCTACTAAAAACCAGCAGTTCTCCCTGGAGGTGTGCTAGGCTGCGTATAATTTTCTTTCTGTCCGATGTGCTAAAGGATTTCCTCAATGAGTCCTCATCCCAGGGATAGTCCTGAACTAACTTACAGAAACTCTTCCTTCTTTTGGATATTGGTTGCTGAGGAAGGTCTCTAATACACAAGATCAGGTTTATTATTTGCTTATTTTTCACAAGTATCTAGATTAGTTAACCCAATAAAGAGTTGTTGATAGCCCCTTAAGAATGAGCCAGCCCTGATGAGTGAGTCATTGTACCACCAGTGAAGCATTTTGTGGGGAATCAGGAAGAATCCCATGTCTGTTTCCACCTCTTTTTGTATGCTGGAAAAGCTGCAGGACCACCTGGAGCTGTGTCCTCCCCAAGACCAATTCTGCAGTGGTGCAGCATTGCAACCCTGAGCCCTTGTGTTGCTCGAGAGACACGGTGTGTGCATGCTGTGATGGTTGGTGTGCTCACCAGTGTCAGTCCTGCACAGCCCAGGGAGATTTCTTTTTCCCTTGAGTCCCAGAATCCATAATTCCCCTTATGATTTTACAAGTAGCTGATTTTTCCTGGTCAGCAGTGGGTGTGTCCCTCAGCTCCTGAGAGCTCCTGTGGGATGGGTGCCTTGGAGGGGAATGAAAGGCCTGCAGGCTGGGACATTTGTGGGATGGGGAGCACCTTCCTGGATGCCAGTGTGCTGGGAAGCTTCTGGGAATGGACCACACAGGTGCTGTGCCTCCCCACCTCCGAGGAGCAGAGAGTGCAGGCGTGAAGGTGCATGGCCACGGTGCACTCGGGAAGTGAAATGGTCCCTTGGGCACTGCTCTCCTTTTGACAACACCCTGGGATCTCTGAAAGAGCAGCCTGCTTCTCCCATGTCTCTGAGGGCTTGGCTGAGTTTCTAGGTTGCTTCCTCCGCCTTCCAGCCTCCAGCTCTCATGAGATGAGCACAGGGAATGAATTGCAGGAGTGCAGCTGTACACGTTTGCAGTGCTGCACTGCAATGGCCACCTCTGCGAAGCCTTAGATCTTGAGTGCCAAGCCAGTTTACCACTTCTATTTTTTTTTTTTTTTTTTTTTTTTTTCTTTTTTTTTTTCTTTTTTTTGAACCCTTCACATGTTTGTGTTTCAAACAGACATGGGTATGCAAGTGGTGGGATCAATGGATCTAACCCTGTCACTTTGCTTTCCAGCGCTCGATGGTGGAGAAGATGGACTGCAGAGAAGGACAGAGCGCAGAGGAGCCCAGGAGCAGGCAGCCAGCCCAGGAGCAGGGAGCCAGCCCAGGGCCCCTCAGGTGCTGTGCAGCAGCTGGTGTTGTGAATCAGGCCGTCACCAGTCGGAGAACGGCTACTTCACAACACCAGGGTCGCACCGCACCACGCTTCGACAGCAGCTGGGGAGCAGCAGCGTTCCTGCGGGCAGGCAAGGGACGGGGAGCACCTTCTGGCTGCTTCCATGCAAGCCCAGACCTGCAAAGGTAATCAGGTGCTCAACTCCTATTTAGGCACCAGCCTCCCACTGAAGTCTGAAATAGAAGTTAGGCCCCTAAATATCTCTGTGGGTCTGGCCCCGACACCCTGCGTCGCTGTGCAGTGCAGAGTTTCAGCAGGCACAGGGCAGCACTGTCAGCAGTGTGGTCACTGCCCCTCCACATGCCTTATGAATGTTAAGAAACAGGTAGTTTTTATTAAGCTGTGGAAAATAGTAAAAAAAAACCTCTGCATGCTCTATGTGTGGTTTTCTCTGACAGCAGCATCTGTGGTCCTTGCCTGTGACTTGTTCTGATCCCTTCCCTATCTCTGCACCCAACCACATAGTCTCTGTAAAAGGTCCTGTATGTACCAAGAAAAAGTTGGACTCCTTGCTATTGATACTAAACCTGGTCAGCCTCTGCCAACGTGCCTCTATCTAAACCAGCCCTAGGTGTCTTGTGATGAATGAAAAAATAAACAGTAGCGTCATCCAGAAGTGGTACCAACAACTGCAGCCCTTAAAATAGAGAAAAAGTTGCTAAAGCAGTGCCTCATAAATTCCTAGGTGTAGAGGGACAGTGAGGCACACTCAAACCATGTGGCCCTGTAATATGTGCCAAGCATTTCACATTTTAGGAACAGGCTCTTCTCTTTGTACCACATCACCAGTTTGATGTTAGTTTGAGAGGAGTGGGTTACAGAGCAGTGCTTTCCATCCAAATCTGGGTCGTGTACATGGAGGTCAGCACACACCTCCTGGCTGGGGTATACAATCCCTAAAGTCAAACCGAAATGCTGTTCAGTTTTGATTTCAGAAAGCAAGCGTGTGCTCTTGGTCTCAGGATGAGGTTTTCTTTGGTGGGTTTTCCCTTCTTCCCACCCCTCAGGATGGCTCTATGCTCCCAGGTGTGTTTGTCTGTTCCCTTGTATGATATAAAAGATTAGATATGTCTAAAGAAAAGGGTGGAGAAGTGCAGAGAGAAATTATTCAGGTAACATAGAACCAATGAAGCTTTTTTAAAGTTTTCGTCATTATCCTAATTTATCTGACTGAAGATGGCAGTAAAAATTATTTAAATTCCATCCTGGATGTATTATTGCTGGCAGGGAGATAGACATAGGGGAGAATCAGGATCTGAAATAGTATGGGACAGCCTGGAAATGCAAATGAAAGGTGACAATGGTGGTTTCATTGGACCTATCCTAATCTTTCTGTTCAGGTGGACTCCCTGCACAAGTAGCCCTGAATCCCTTTTATAGCAAAAAGTCAAATACCTTGAACAGTGTAAGAGATGCATGGGAGGCTCATTCATATCTTAGGAAGGCAACTTGTGGATGGATGCAGGCTAGCACTGGGTTTTTGTCATTGATGAGAGGAAAAACTAGATCGTGTTTCTATGAATTTGTGAATTCAACTTGCAAGAACACTGGCTTATTAAACTTGTTCTCTGCTAACACAAACTGTGTGCTCTGTGTGGTAACCTCATTGTTTATTATAACCTTGTTTTAAAGCTTGAAACTTTTCTCTACAGAGTTTGTTTCGTGGGGCAATGCACAAATTAGAAACAGGAGAGGCATCAAGGAAATAGTTCCTACAACCCTTGCATGCACACACACCAATATACATGAGCAGCTATTCATACATGGAACTAAGCACCATGTCATCTTTTATTGTGAGCCAGAAACCTGTTTGACCTATTCAGCTTCTGTCAGTAAATATATATAACATTTGAAATATGTTAATGCTTAATATCCACTGCCAGGTGACCTGATAAACTATCCCCATACTTCTTCAACTATGATATGTAGAGATGGGTCATTTTCAGCTCCTTTTGTTAAAGAATTTCATGGGAACAGCCTACTTCAAAGGTACCCTTTATTGTACTACAACTCTAACTTGAATGCATCACCTTTTATGCTTTTCTAAAGCATTTTCCTAGTAAATTAATGCAAGCCATAATGCAGCTCTGCTACTGAAAATCAAGCACTCCTGGTATCATCAGGCAGCCTAATCATGTCATCTCATGAGGAGGATTGCTGGTTGAAAAGCTGACTGTCAGCTTCAGGTGATGGAACCAATTTCTGTTTGCTCCCTTCAGCAGCTGGCATGTGCTGCAGTGAAAGGTGAAGGCACAAAATAAATAGTTCAGTATAGGTTTTATATTTGTGGAGTGTTATTATTAATTAGCGCCTACAGTTCACCTTCATGTCAACCCCAGTCCTGGCTGCTGAGATGGAAAAATAAGTTCTCACCAGGTTTCTGGACAGCCCCTCAAAAGGGAGGCCCTTGCAGTGTGGGTGCACTCAGAGAGTTTTTTGGTGCTTTACAAATCCTTTCTCCTATTTGTCTATTACCATTAAAAAAAAGTGGAAGTTTACCCTGCAAAAATACCCCATTAGAATTGTTGAAAGGCGTGATTTTATAACCTTAATAAAACACTGTGCTCAGCAATGGGGGTAGAAAAAAGAGCAAAGTCTACCAAACCTGAAATGCTGGGCTATGTAGTCTCTTGAGAGATTTTTTTTTATGGGGTTGTTATTCCAAAAGTGGTTCTTATATCTAAGCAAATAATATTTAATTTCACCCTTGAACCCTTTGAAATTTGAATGTGAGATGGGTTTATTTTCTCAGCCCATCCACGCTGTTCTTCAATTGTTTTGAATGGTTTTTTTGTTTCCTTCCTGGGCTCTCCAGCAGCTCACATACCACTTCAGAGAGTAGCAGCCTTGTAAATTTTGTTCTCTTTTTCCCTGCATACAACAGCCAAGCTGACAGGCACAGTAGGGCTCAGCATCTCTCTGCGTTCGCAGGCATGCTGCTTTCTTACTGTGGTGTTCCTCATGAAAAGTGCCATTAACAGATTTCCTCTTCTTCTCTTTAATTGGGCTTCCTCTTTGGCAAGCAACTAATGTGAAATTAAAATGATATTTCAGGCAGCATTGCAAAGCAAACAGTAGGTGGGGCTGAATTTCGGTACCCACAAACCTGAGTCAGGTTTTATTTCAGTGCTATAAAAGCTTCACAATGGGAGGGAGAAAATACAGAAACAGTCTTCAGGCATCTTAACATGGTGAGCAAGAGGTGACATTAAGAAGGAGGAAGAGAGGCTTGTTCACAGCTACAGTTTTAAACACAATAGCATATTAGGTATTTTTAGAAAAATCAAGAGTTTTCACAGTGTATAGTCAGGCCTCAAATGTGCATATAAAAGGGCCAGAAACATCCCCATTGTGCAGTCAAGTGGCACCACAAAGAGCATAAAAATCACTAGGCTAAATAACCAAGGCTAAATAAATTTCACTCAAAGGTTGATGTAAACAACAGAAGGGAGCAAGCAGTCTCTGAAGATCACAAAAACTTCTCAGAGAAGTTTTATAACCTATCCTCTATGGAGATTCTCTCTACTTAAAAGCCAAAGCAGCAGAGACTTTGCTGTGTCATACTCTGTCTTTATGAATATGGGAAATTCCAAAAATTATGATGCTTTTTTGACAAACAATTGCCTCCTTCCTTAACAAGACTAACTATCTGTGCCTCAATAAATGAGTTTTTAACATTGCATTTAATTGGACCTAGTTCTCCAACCATGCATTAGCAGGAAAGCGCTGCCCACGCATGCAAGCCTAATGCATGCAGCTCTTGCTGTCAAAGACCATTTTGAAAAAGATGATGTGCAAAGCAATCCAGCCAGCTGCACTCTGATACCCACTTCATGCCAGGAAAACTCCTCACAGGGACATGGTCTGGGTGTCAGGAGGAAGGCTGTACACCTTGTACCACTGCAGCTTTGTCCCTGCTGCTGCTCTGCAAGGTGTGGGGCAAGGGCTTGGGATGGTCTGGCTCATTCCAAGTCTGGAATAGCACAAAAAAAAACAGAGCTGGGAAGATGTCTGAGGTCTATATTAGTACTTTGAGTGCATGGCATCTCTATGATTCAGCTAAAAATATTGGAAGTTTGGGAACAAAAGCTCAATTTTAGAGAATTCTGGCATATGTCAAAAACTCAACATTCCAATGCATTGCCTGCCATATGCCTTTAGTGGAGTGGTTATTAAGATGACAAAACCTTAATTCCTTCCTTTGCATAGGGAGCTCTTTCTACCCTGGTCTGTCTGCCACTGGGGATGTATAGCTGTGGGGATGTGTCCCTGGGCTCCTCAGGAAAGCCAGCAGCTTCTCCATGTGAATAGCAGCCGTGGACTGAAACAGCTGCAAACTCTGCAAATGGTGTTTCATTTCCAAAGCTCCGGCTGAATCTCAGCATGCTGCTGTGAGATCTGGTGGAGGTCTGAGGAGGCAGAGCTTTGTGCTGGCTTTGGTAGGTGCCCACCACCCTCACTGATACAGAGCAGGACAGTCTTCTGGAAAAGGTGCTATCCCCATACACCTGACAGTCCTATTCCTTGATAAATGGCAAAAGGCTTAAGCCTTTTTTAGGGGGATTACATGACTATTTTTTGCTATGTTAGAATAATGGCTTCCATAGTGATAGCCATGTGGGTCAGCACATACCCCAACTCAAAGATAAATTGCAAAAGACTCTTGGAGATTAAAAATCCCCAAATGCCTGGGGAACTGCTGCACATCCACAGGGTGTTACCAGGGAAAGTATTCCTGCACTCCATAACCTCTCCCTCTGCTGGATTTCAACACATCTAGTTTACTAGTTTATTGCTCCAAATAAACTTCTTGTTCGACTGTGAGGACCTCCAGAGAGACTCATCACACAATGACAGCATCTCCCATGTCAGCTGCAGTGTGTGATAAGTCTCTGGTGAGAAGCAGCAGCTCTTTTCCTCCAGGAATGGGTTTTGATCTCTTCCCACTTTCTGCTAGTCTAAACCCAAAAGTATTGAATCACATTCTGGAAGCTGTGTTGCTGTAAGAGCCCTTCTAGTTTTATCACTCAAATTAAAATCATACTGGCTTCGAGCCTTGAATTCAAAATGGCAATGTCTCTGCTGCTTAATGACAAGGTAAGGGAAGCAGAGCTGGTGACTGCTCCCAACAGCACATGCAGAGGGAACAGCATCACTCATCCTGTCATGGGGGAGATGTGTGTGCTGTCAGGAAAGAGACATGCAGAAATCCTCTCTGCCCATAGCAGTGCAGCAGCGAGCAGGCAGGCAGCTGCCTGCGTGGGAGGTGGAGCGTGCCCCAGGGCCAGGGCAGCCACAGTGGCTCAGTCCTGGGCAGCTTTGGGTGGAGTTGGCTTGTTTTAACCCACGTGAAAGACAACCCACATGGCTTGGGTTGGTTTTCTCCTTTATAAACAAAGGAGTTCAATTTGTGCTGGTGAAAAGGGAGACATTCACCAAAAAGCGCCCCTGTCCCTGCCAGGATGAGCAAGCAGATTCCCAGTGGCCAAATACCATTAACACTGATGCCTCCATCATGATGAAGCTGAGCTCTTCCCTCAGTCCCTGTCCTTGCCTGCCTGTGTCCCAGGCACATCAAGAATTCAGGCACCTTCAGCAGGGCTGCAGCTTCATTCACAAGAAGCTGAAGATTTATTCTCTCAAAGATAAGACCCCAAAAAATACCAGATTGCAAAATACAGATGTTTCATAGTGACTGAAATACTCAGTGACCAAGAAAACCCTCACATGAGCTTGCTTTTTTAATAAAGCAAACTGCTCTGCCTTGTCATGTGAATTAATATCCCTGCAGCATGCTTTGTCTATTTATTCCTTGCTGATGTTGTTTTTGATCACTACTAGATGAAAATGAAATCTTGGATGCTTTGGGGCTGCTCTTAGGACAGATTCAATGAGATGAAAACGCATTTCAGGAAATACCACTGAAGCCAGTTTTTGTTTTAATTTCCAGGGACACACAGGGCTCCAGTTCCCTGGAGTCAGGAGGAATTGCAATTGAAGAAAGGCACGCTGAAAACACATTGAAAGTGTGTCCTTCCAATCCTCCAAAGCAAATGTCACCTAGAGGCATTGCTGTTACGCCTCTCAATCACAAACTCTTCTTTTGAAGGCAACAGTTTGGCAGTCCAAGTCCCTTTTTTCACAGGCTTTTTGAGTATTAAATGGTCCCTGGGCACAGACAGGAGCTGGGCTGTAGCACCCTGGCACACTTTCTACTCGCTGGACCTACAGCCTCTGTCCTTCTGTCCATCTGTCCATCAGTCCATCCATCTGTCCCATCAGTTCTGTCACCCAAAGCCCAATTTCAGTGGCTGCTTCTCTGGCTTGCTCATGGCCTCACAGGCAGGTCCCCAGCTAAGGGGAGCACAGGGACTTCACCCTGCACTGGGGGTTACTCTTCTGACTCTGGATAGCTTGGGATAGCTTCTTTTCTCTTCTTGAGCTCATGCCCCCCACATCTCCAGCTGGGAGGTGTCCCTGGTTGGGGAGGTGGTGTGAACATCAGGTAACATTCTGTTACTCAATGCTCGTCATTGCACAACCAGCCTAAGGCAAGTAGTGCCAGGCTGGATGATTTGCACTGGGTAAATCACTGTTTTTCACAATCTGTTTGGTTCAAACCCAAGACAAATCTGACTCTGCATCTGAAGAATCAAGTCTCTGAATGTAAGCACATGACTGGTGTCCACCAAGTCTCAGCTACATTTGATCAAGGAAAAAAAAAGTACTTTTCCCCATATGTTTATGGAAGGAAAAATCCATATTTAGAAACAGCTTGATAGAAAAAGTCGAACACTCTGTTACTGGTTATAACCCAGATTAACAGTGACAGACTCTGGGATTTTCTTAGAGAACAATAAAAATCCAAACGTTTTCTAAATGACATTTTTCTGACAAAAATAAGCATTAAGGCAGAGAGCAAAACTTGCCCACACTTACCTTGCTCTGCAGTGCAGTGGCAAGGGTCTGGGTGCAGTGGCAAGGGTCTGGGTGCCCCAAGTCACCTCCATGAGGGAGCAGGGTGGGCAGGCATGGGTCTCTCCTTCTGCCACTCCTGCTGTGCCAAGGGAGCTGAAAAGGCCAAGAAATTTGTCCCCTTTCAGATTTCCTTTCAGCACTTGCCCAGCTTTCTCTGTATATGCATTGCACACAACACAGCAGGGTTATGACCCACAGCAGGGTTTTTTAAACACTCACACAAGTAATAATAAAAAAACCAGGCCATCCCCATCTGGGTGTCTCACAGAAATGGATTTAAAGACCTGTAGTCTTTAAATATTGCGCTATTGTGACAGGTCAGAGCCTACAGAGAGGCTGACCAAATCCCACCACTGCAAGGTGGGGAGGAGACCTATGATGCTCTACAGCCCAAAACTGTCTCTCAGCCACCTCCCCAGTTTAATTCTTAATGCCTACACCTCTCCAAAGACTTAGAGAAATAAACAAATTCAGTTTGCTGGCACATCAGCCCAGAAAACTCACAGCAAGGAAACGGTGCTTGGACCTGACATTCTTAGCAAGAACCAGTGAAGCCATCCACTATGTGTGAGGGTTGAGGGTTGTCTTTTAATGTGCAGGTCAGCATCAGTCATCTGCAGTGTAAATATAGTGATGCAAACATACTGGTGAAGTGATTCAGGAGCTATGGAGTCAAAAAAACTTACACCTCCCTCCCATCCAAAACTGTAGATTGGGAGAGAAGGAGATAGCTGAGTACTTTTGGGAAGCAAAAAATTTTTATATGGTGTCCATTTTAATTACCCTGTGAGGGAGCACAGCAGCCTGGGTGAGTCTCCTGCTATCCCATGGCAGGGTGTTGTTTCAACATAGTAAAATACAGCAGAACAAATACCAACCAACAAAGAAGTTTCTGAAACTCTCCATCAAGACTTTCCTTTTTCCCCAGAGAGCCCAAGTTCTCCTACATGGCCTTCATTTTAGAACAGAAGATACGGAAATGGAAACTTGGGGTGGGGGGCGAAGCCTTCCAGACTCAAATCAAAACAAATCACTTTTTGCATATTAATAAGTCTCCTGATTGAAAGTGTTCTGGCTGTTCAAGAGGAATATCAACAGTAGATGCTGCTAATTTAAGCCTGGCTAATTAAAAGCAAAACGAAAAAAATTACTCCCGTAGAAACAGCCGCATGCACTCACCCAGCACATTTCATCAAGCTCTGCTTATTATATCTGGGTTTAGGGAAGCAATCCCATTACTTTTTTACTCTCTTTCTCAGTTGGGTTTTCCCACTGAACGTTGCCTTCAGCACCCTGCCCCTCTGCAGAGCCAGCAGCAGCAACCAGCAGGACCTGCAGGACATCCACAGCTGTCACCTTCTGTTTGGGGCTTTGGCCAGGCTGTCAGCAATGGTGTGGGGCATTGAGTCAGGACCATCCCTGCCTGTAAGAACACTTGCCAGAGTGCCACCAGGAACTTATCATGGGTGTGCTCTGTCCCCTTACCCAGCTCACCTGTAGGAACATGAAACTGTAGCAGCCCCAGAAGTGACCCTCTAACCACATCTCACCAGTTTGGCTATAAGGATGGTGTGGGCTACTGTGTCAAAAAAACACCTGCTACAGCAGGGACAAATGGCATTCACCACCATTCCCCCTGCCTGGCGACCAAGGTGGTCATCTCAACACAGCAAGCAATCTGCTCAGGCACAATCCTGCTTCCCCCCAAAACTGATTACAAACCAGTCATAGAGTCATAGAGTCATGAAGGTTGGAAAAGAACTCCAAGACTAAATCCAACTTTTTGTGGAATAACATCATGTCCACTAAACCATAGCACTAAGTGTCAAACCCAGCTGTTTTATTGAACACTTCCAGGGATGGTGACTCCAGCACTTCCCTGGGTGGCCCATTCCAATGCTTAATAACTTCCTCAGTGAAATTTTTTTCTGTTGTCCAACCTAAACCTCCCCTGGCACAGCTTGAGGACATTTTTTCCTTGTCCTGTTGCTTGTTACCTGGGAGTAAGAGGCCAGCCTTCACCTTGCTACCACCTCCTTTCAGGTAAGGTCACCCCTGAGCCTCCTTTTGTCCAGGCTTAACAATCCCAGCTCCCTCAGCCGCTCTTCACAGGACTGGTGCTCCAGACCCTTCTCCAGCTCTGCTGCCCTTCTCTGGACTCACTCCAGCCCCTCAATGTGCTTCTTGTTGTGAAGGGCTCAGAACAGGATCTGAGGTGTGGCCTCACCAGCACTGAGTACAGAAGGACAATCACTGTCCTGGTCCTGCTGGCCGCACTATTTTTAAAATAAGCCAGGATGCCATTGGCCTTCTTGGCCACCTGAGCACACACTGGCTTGTGTTCAGCTGGCTGCCAGCCAGCACCCCCAGGTACTTTTCCACTGGGCTACTTTCCAGCCACTCTTCCCCCAGCCTGCAGCAATTTCATTTGACAACAGCACATACAAATGATGCAAAAACTCTGAAAAAAAAATAAATTAAAAAAAAGAATGCAGACAGAGTGTAGGAGGAAGGAGGGCTGTATCCCTCCCTGCAGAGCTCTGGCAGTGTCCAGCAGGAGTCAGGAGAGTGGGTGGCAGTGAGATGCCACTTTCCCCAAGCAGCAGATTTCAAACAGAACTATTGTAGGAAAAGCTGCTGCTGGGCTCTCAAAAACCCACCAAGAGCTCTGCTTTAACAGCTCAGAAGTGTAAGGCTTGGGCAGCATTGCTGCTTATGTTCACTGGTTTGAAATAGATGAGGAAGAGTCTGGTCCATAACCACGGGTTCTACACACACAGGGGTACTGTACCCACCCACAGCAGTGCCAGCCAGACCCACTTTCCTGCTATCCCCTTCTCCCTGAGCAGGGCTCTGCAGCCCAAGCAGGGAGGAGAAATGTCTCCATGAGTCTGGTGTCAATCAGCACATTCCCACTGAAATGAGAAATGGCGTTCTGTTCTCCTTCTTCCCTTTCTCTTTTTTTCTTTTACGGTTATTTATTGCGTCTCTTTGAATTTGCATCCCAAGGGCTCTTGTATGACAGAATGTAATAGTATTAGTCACCGTTTTACACATTAGAGAACATAATATTTAGCGTTCATAACAATTTCCAGCTTAAAAGTGCCACACAAACATTAAAATATACTGTATTTTTCCCCGTGTTTTTAAGGGATAACTTGTTCTTGCCTGAAGCGATACAACTTCCCTTTTTATTATCCCTCACAAGAGCTGGGGTGTTTCTGTCACCACCTCTGTCACACAAGAGAATGCCAGTTTTATGGCCCCTCCCTCACAGCAGCTCTGAACAAAAGGAACTTCCCTGGCTCCTTTTTCTCCTCATCCATTCACAGTTCCCACACCTGCCTTATTCCCAGCTCCTGAAATCCAAGTCCAGCATTAGACAGCATCAGCAGCGGTCAATCATTCTTTTCTTTGGCAGCTTGTCCTGCTGCCTGTATGAAAAAACCTGCAAGATATTAAATTTCTTCTTCCTTTTCTGCTGACCCTTTGCTCATGCTGCCAATTATCTCATTTTTTGTCAGGCACTACAGATGTGTGCTGTAACCCACCTCACAGCCCTGTGGTTTGAGGCATGGCAGGGACCAGGAGCTTGCAGCAGATACAGTGGAGGTCTGCAGAGCTCCTGGAGGTAATGGTGAGGCTGCCCTGCATCATTCTAGGGATGGAAAAAAAAACTTTATCCAATAAATCTGTTCTCTGAGAGGAATGCTGAATGCATCTAATGAAAAAGCAGTATCTATCATGTTTATGTGGCAATATCCAACTTGGGATACAGTCTCATAAATTTTACTTGTGTATTTTGAAGACCAGAAGAAATAAAATTTATATAATTAGTGACATAATGTTTTACATGCTATGGCATTATGAGACTTCTTAGTCCCACAGAGCAGCATGTGAAAAGTGGTTAAGAATCTAAAATCTGTTCTCTTTGCATCAGTGATTTTTCTACCTACAAGAATCTGTAGTTTTTCAGAATCTGTAAAGCTCCTCCAAGTGTTCTGAAAAAGAGGGCTAAGATAAATGAGCTTGTCAGTACATGCCTGCATATATTACCTTTCCAAAGCACCTCTGCTTTTGAGATCCCCAAATCAAAAAAACTCTCTTAATGTTACACCTCAAAAAACATTTTTTGATCCTGTGCATAGCAGGTCTTAATCTTGCCTTCAATTTTACTGCCTTTAGACAACCGAGAAAGGAAGATTAAAAATACTGTCTCAGTTGGAGACATCACACAAGATTTGTATTCATTCCCCAACTGTGATTTGTAGTATGATGAATTCTCAAGAAATATCATAGCTTGGCAACTGTATTCCTGAAAAAGAATGATTTGAGCTGGATAGAATCTCTCCTGGATCATCTAGCCTGCTGCCCAGTAGTGATGGCTGTGCTATGGCCTTGGCTGTACTGAAAAGTCTTCCATGAAAGAAAAACAACAAAAAGTCTGTCGTGGTATGTATGTCACACACACACACACTAGATTTGACAAACCAAAAATCCCAAATCTAAGAACAATGAAGCATATAAATATGCCAATTCAGGAGTCATAACAATCCACAGTTTCCACAAATTGCACACATTTTTCTTCCACCAGCCCCAGCCTTACACGCCTCATGCATTTTAATGCACACTTGCAATGCAAATGAGTTTCCAATAATTCCTGTTTGTCAGCTGAACAAAAACCAAAAGTCTCAACCAGAAAAAGTTTCTTCAGCCTCAACAGATGATCAGCTGTGCCTTCAGCCTCAACCTCTGCAGGTGAGTCAGTGCCTGAGCTTTGGGAAAGAGAGGGCTGGGACACTGGTCCTCAAGCATGCTGCTTTGGGAAGGGTGGAAGACTTGAAACAGGAAGTTTTTTCTCTCAAATTGAATTTCTTGTCTATGTGCAACTGCCAGGTAAAATGAGCTCTGTAGGCCATTTTGCAGTGGAATAAAACATGCTGTCTTTTGAACCACCAGAGAAGCACCTGTAGTTTCTACAGTGTTCAGGGAGCTTGCAGACATCTCAGCTGAATGGGAGCCAGAGACCAGGGCTCACACAAGCCCATGGAACCCGTGCCTTCACCTCCTTCCTTAGTGCAGGCAGCAATGGACAGGCCCTTCCCTGATGGGGAATCCCTGACAGAATCCCTTCCCAATTTCATCTGATGTCTTCTGCTACTCCCTTAATCTTATTTCATGATGAGTGGGGGGAAAAACAAACCTGCCATGGCTTATATTTCACCAAGGGGCTTCGTAAAATCACTCATTTGCAACAGATGTAAGCAGAGATGGATTCAGCACAGCTTCTCAGCCACACATGAAAATCTTCCTAGTCTGATTCTGAGGGCTCTGAGTTTCATACATACATGTGCTTATCCTCTTCTTTTCCTGGCTGTCTGCAGGGACAGAGCCCCTGTCTGACACGTTGCCATTACCCTCCTGCATCTCCAGAGCTCAGCTACGGATCAAAAGCTGCCTGTAACTTGCCCCAGTAAGGCTGGTACCCACTCTCAAACTCTCTCCTCTCCTGTCAGATTTAAGAAGTGTCTTGTCCAATTAATATTTGTGTATTTGATGACCTCAAGGCGAAAATATGAGGATAGCAAAGAAAAGACACCTCTAAGTTAGTTCTGATTGACTACCATGAAGTGCATGTCAGTGTGCGCTGGTGTAAGTCACAGCAGCACCAGTACAGGGTGCAAACCAGCTGTGTTCTGTTTTACAAGATAATTAAGCCTAGATCATAGGACAAGTTGAGCTTGATGAGCCTGACGTGCTTGAGCAGGGAAGCTGGACTTGGTGACCTCCAGTGGTTCCTTCAAACCTTACCCGTTCTGTGACATCGTGATATAAAAACAGTTTGGTGCAAATTATGCACTGTATTCTCCCTGTTTAAACTGGATTTTATCACAATCTCTACTACATAACTGTCTCCAGCCTAATCAGTGATCTTTGCTCCCAGGCTGGAGGAGATGTGGTGAAGCAAACTCTCTGTACAAGCATAATTTCTAAAATCCTCCTTAGCCTTTCTCCTTGCTCCAGTCATCCAGGGAGGAGAATTGGAAAAAAGTAAAAACTCATGCATTCAGATAGTAATAATTAAAATTAATAAGAATTGAAACAAAGTAAAATATAACAATAATAACAATAGCAACAACAACAACAACAATAATAATAATAATAATAATAATGGAGGTGATTGTTGTTTGTTATTATTATTGTTACTATTTCATGAAAGCAGAAAAACATCCCCAAGAAAAATAAATCCCAAGTAAAACAAGTGGTGCTTGATACACTGCAGTTGTTCACCACCCACTGACCAACGTCCAGCCCCTCACCGAGCAGAGATTGGTACCTCCTGGCCACCTTCCCCCAGTTTATATTCTGGGCATGATGTTTTGTGGTATGGAATATCCCTTTGGTCATTTCTGAGCAGCAGTCCAGGCTGTGCTCCTTCCCAGGATCTTGTGCACCTCCTCACTGGCAGAGAATGGAAAATTGAAAAGTCCTTGACTTAGTGTAAGCACTGTTTAGAAACAACCAAAACATCAGCATGTTACCAACTTCATTCTCAGGCTGAGTTCAAAACACAGCACTGTATCAGTTAATAAGAAGAAAATTAACTCTGTCTCTGCTGAAACCAGGACAAGCTGGAGATCTTTAAAGTATTTATTTCTTGGCAACAGGTCATAAGTTCAATAGGGAACACAAATCTAAGACTTCAGCTTTGGGACAGACATTTTCTAAAGACTTAACTGGATGCCTGTACCCCGTGGGCACCCAGCACTATCCAGAGTAACTTTTGCAAGTGATGCTTTGAGGCATTTCAGATCTTTCAGGGCAGAGAGATTTCTCTGAAAGGCAAACCAAGTAGGCTGTGGTACACTGCTCTGCCTCCTCCCTCAGAAACTCTCTTGGATATTGCACTGGCAGGCAGCTGGTGAACTGCAGGCAGGAAGAATAGCCAGTTTTTAAGTTGCTGATTCTTGTATGCAAAAAGTGGGTACATGGAGGCACCTAAGATCTAATATGAGGTTAAAACCAGGTCCTGACCTTGTGCTGGCACACAGCAGGTAAATCATGGGTTATTGTCAAGAGGCTTTGCTCCAGTGACATGCTTAGAGAGCAGCTGTGAGCAGGTGAATCCTCCCCAGTGCAACACAGCATCAGGGCTGTTCAGGTTTACACTGTACCTCGTAAAGAGATGGTAGAAACTGCTCAATTTCTGTTAATCTGCCCAACCCACAAACCTAAAATAGACTGCAAAAAGCCACAGCCTTGTGACCCCCTCTCGTGCAGATTGAATTAAAGATATA
Organism: Oenanthe melanoleuca; assembly: GCF_029582105.1. Lineage (NCBI taxonomy): Eukaryota > Metazoa > Chordata > Aves > Passeriformes > Muscicapidae > Oenanthe > Oenanthe melanoleuca. The sequence goes on from NC_079335.1 coordinate 107,925,937, forward strand.
ATTGAAGGTGCCCTATTGGCAAAGCTAAATGTCTATACATGCTGAGTTTGGAAAATGCAAAGAACTCATAAAAGGCACTGAACAGCTTTAAAACTACACATACATGCCACCTGAAGAAGGAGGCATTCAACCAGAGCCTGTTCATTCCCTGTGACCCAAAAACCAGATGCAGGCTACTAACTGAGCAAACCAAGCAGGGGAAGTAGGCAACAAAGAGAATTTGGAGTGACTGAAGATCAGAATGGGTAGAGAGGTGATAAAACAAATAAGGCGATAAGGACTAGATATGAAGCAGAGACATCACACGGAGCATCAAAATGAGTGATTGCCAGTGGGCAGCGCATCCATCACAAGGACACAGTGCACCACAGGTATCTCACAGGTGACATGGGGAAGCAGAAGAAAGCCCTGCACTGCTACAGGACCTGCTCCTGGCATGAGGTTGTCACTCCCCCAGCAGAAAATAGGACTATAGGTGAGGAAAACAGGGCCATAGGTGAGTATGAGTGGTCTCAGCCTGTTTCTGGGAGACAGTTCATTTAATGCTGCTCACAACATTACTGCAGCAAGAATGCAGAATTTCAAGTGTCAAGTAAGTAAATTTGTATTAAAGTAACTGCAATTATACACAGCCTGCACTCACTCCCACGGGAGGCTGTGGCAGGTTTGTGATGGACTTCACTGAGAGCAGAATTAGGATGATAATCGATACAAGCACAGCCATCATTTTGCATTTTCTTGTAGCTGCCAAAGCCTACCATAGTAAAAGCAAAGGGCTTTTTAGATTACAGAGCAAAGGACTGCAGAGATTTCAGCTAGTCTCTGAATAATGGCATGTGATCAAGTCCTTTTGTGAACAAAAAAAGAAGAGAATTTCCCAATACGTGAATGTAATTCCAATGCTGTGATAAGTTATTTGTTTCACCACTAGTTAGATCACTGCACAGTGTTCAGTGGGTACAGAAGGTTTTGGTCAATCAATGCATTTTTCATTTCTCACCTCTCATCTAAATACTGGTTTGTGCCTCAACTGTGTTAGTGGCACATGTATCTCTGGTCTAACAAAAGAAAAACTAATATTAGTGCTGTGAAAACCCCACTGTGCTCAAAAATTACCCACTTCCTTCAATTACACAAACAACCAGGTAACTGAAAAAGTAATTCAATTTATTACTAATTTGATTGCTTTTTGAGATTAAACAAAAAGGTAATAACAGAAAGAACTCATCCAAATGGCAGGGGGCCAGAGGGAATTAATGGGAGGCAACCAGGGCTGCAGGTAGATACCAAAGGTTGCTCCTTTGGTGCATCTGAAGTTGGCTCAGAAGAGAAAGGCTTGCTGAGCACCACTACCACAGAAAAGCTGAGGCTGTGAGACTGAAGGCATGATTACACTGGCAAGTGGCCAGTGCAAAATATAACTGTACCTTCCCAGATAACTGCAGCATATCCCATACTTCTGATCTGAAGATTATGAAGAAAATCCCCATTTGACTTCTGTGCCTGACTAACCTGAAGAAATAACAAGTTCTCTAAATAGAATTTATTTTCCAAGTAATTACCTTGAACTGCTTCAGGATGAGCCCGTTTTTGTCGGGGCAATACACAGGGTGTGCTTTGGATTTTGGGCACTCCAGGAGGAGCTGAAAGACCTGAAGGAGCTTGAAATGGAGCAGAAACTCTATCCAGCAGCAGGGTACACCAGACCCCAAGGAGGGCTGAACTCCTTTTTGCACAGTGCTGGAATTAGAAAAATATTCAAAAAGTGTCTCTTGCAGTGCCTATTGTAGAGATTGGCCAGGAGCAGGTGAAGACAGGGAGAGGACAGTGGCAAAGAAAATCTTTACCTTAAGCTGCCATTTGCAAACTGTTCAAAAGAAGAGAAGGAAGGTAATGATGATGACATGAGACTATGCAGGGGAGTTAGCAGATTTTTTACCTCTGCTATATGTTGAAGCTCAAGGGAGCTGCCAACCTGCTCCATGCTGCCCATTGGGTGAACATGGGTGAGAAATCAGGGAGTGGAGCTTCACGGGGGCCATTCATGATGACAGAGAGTGGAAAACACAAAAGGGTACCCAGCTCCCTAGCACCAGTCCTGTAACAAGCAAAATCCTTTCAACAAGGGTTCTTAGGATTTCTGCAGTTTTCACGATCTTTGGGTTCCCTCTATAGTCTTGGGGAGATACAGTCTCCTCTTTCCTAAACCATCTTCTTCACTGCAAAGCCTCCTTCTCCATCGACTCTACAGCAAACCATCCCTGTTTCCCCTGCATCCCTAGTTAGTGAGGCTCCTTCGTTCCAGGGGGCAGAACGGGATATGTCCTCCCTTACTCGTACAACTTCTAGAATTTTTCCCAGACACAGATGAGCAGAAAGAGCAGTTCATGCTCACTTATTCTCTAACTCTGTGAGAATGTGACACTGAGATGAAGGGCTGAGACAGTTCCAAATTGTCTTGGACTTTGCCCCTCTACCAAAAAAAAAAAAAAGCCAGTGCCTGGAAAGGTGCACTTTTCTCCTCACCTCACCTGCTTTGCACCTGCATGCAGTCAGGAGGAAGGATGTGGCTGAAAAATGGATACACACTTCTCTTGGTAGGAAGTTCTGCTAATAAGCAAATTGATTGTTGGGATTAAAAGTGTTTCAATTCCCAGCACTTTGCTCTGGATATACTGCTCTCTTTTGACAACATGATGTCCTATTGAAGCCACTCTCCAAATCTTTTTGCTCCTTATGTGGGAGGTTTGATAGGCAGATTTGGCTCTTGCCTTGTGCCCTCACACAGGGCACAGGGATAAGGGGAGGTCATAGCTGATCTCTGCCTCACACTGGTTGCCCTGGGGTCAGCCAGATTAATGTTTGCATTTTGTTTGGTTCATTCACCATGCTATCAGGGTAACCCAAGACAACATGGGTGACATTTATTGTGAGCTGGCCCCTTTTTCATTAAGAATTGGCCTAAATCCACACACATTTAATGGTAATTGCTAGGCAGGCAGCACAGAGCAAATACCTTTTATTTCAAATCCAAGACAAGTCAGTGCTGGCTGATAGTTTGTTGGCGCTTTCCTACATTAATTAAGTACCTCTCATCTAATATTACATGCGGTCTTCTGAAAACCTCTAGTGAAAAGTCTATTTGTTAAAAGTGCCAGTTGAAGTCAAAACAACATCCAATATTGCAAATTAGGATTCCAGATTCCAGGATGAGATCTATTAGTCTTTCCCTGTTTAACTAATTAAAAACATGGAGGGACAAAATTTGTTTTGTCATTCTTCCGTCCGTAGGAGTCCTTACAGTAGCTAAGAAAAGAAAACAAAATTCCCTTCATTTATCTTAAGATATCGGCTGGCTTACCCATCTGTGAGCAAAGAATGTTTTTGCTTAGCTTGCTTAACTAAATGAATCTTGGTTCACTTGCTTGCAGCTGAAGACAAATTAGGCTGATTATACACGAAAGGGCATACAGTACATCTAGGAATTAAACTGTAACTGGGTGTTTAGGATGAATGAAATGAATAGGCAGCAACAGCTTTGCGTGGCTCTGAACAATCAGCAGTCCCCTTCTCTCGCAATCTTTTTAAAGCACTTTCAAAATAATCCTCGGTGTTATTCTTGTGTGTAAGTCGCTGGTTTGCAAGTATGGATTTTTAAAGAAACAAAAAAAAAAAAAAAAATCCCCATGCCAATTTTCCCCCTATGGAATGGGAAGCACTGCCGAGCTCAGCAGCTTTCCCTCTCAGCGGAGGAATTCCTGACACGCCACGCTGCCGGGCTGCTCCGTGCACAGACCGTAGAGGCAACAGCATCACCCCCTCCAGCAGCTTTGTTTCCCACATCCCTTACTCCGTGGGACACTGCAGAACATGTGCTGTATCTGCTGCAAGCATTTGACAGGTGGTATTTCACATTCACCGCTCTCGCCGGTATCGGGAGTAGGCTGAAATACTGAGTTCTTCACGTGTCGGTGGTTTTCAGTAATTAGCATATTTCAGCCCAAATCACAAACATCCTCCCTTGAAAAGAATGATAATTGGTGACAAAATCCATGGCATGCAGTTACATCAAATGCAAATTTGGGCTAGTAAGATAGATGCTGGGCTGCACTAGGGAGAACTAAATGCACCACTGTTAGCAAAAGTAATTTTTGCTAACGTTTTGGGCATAATGATTTTTTTAGAAGACATTTCTAATTTTAGTGTTTATGTGATAAAAGCAGGGATTTGAAATACACAGATAAAAAAAAGTATTATTGGACTGTTCTTGTGGCATGCCACTGACCATCCCCTGTACAACTGCTTCTCAGTATGACCATGAAAGATCAACAAATCTCAAACAAACTGGAGATTTAGATGTCCGGTTCCTCTCACACATCCTCATTCATTCTATTCCAGATACTTGCTGACATGCAGTAATTCCAGTTTTGTGCTCTCTCCCTCACTGTGCATGTAAAAGGGAGGTTGGAGAGTGTCTCTGGTTTTTTTGAGCCAGCACAATCTTAGGTTCATGCTAGTTCTTTTGCAGTCCTGGTTTTACAGTTCTGTGACCCGAGCAAGGGCTCAGGAACATGTTTGATCCTGTGATTGGTGTCAACAGGGGAAAGAAAAGCAATCCCTCTAGCAAGAGAAAACATACATTTCCTGAATAGTGGGTGTTGCCCATCTACTGAAATCAGATGAAAACTGAAAGGCAAATATTTGTACCCAGATAGGACAAACTTGTCTTTTGAAAGCAACAGACAGCTCCTGGGAAAAGCGGTAGAGGCTTGAACCATACAGAACCCCAGCAAGGAAATTCCTTCAAACAAAGGTGTTCCTTCCTTTCTTCAAATTACTAAGGTGTTTGGACCTTGCTGACCAGAAGTTTTTCTACATTATGATAGTCTTAAGCCTTGAGGAACTCCTTGAGGGTGCACATGGATGACTGAAAGACAGAAATATTGCACTTGTTTTACCCACTATGACACAGGGAGCCCAAGCCAAAGTAAATAGTGAACCCAGGTTCTGGGGGTCTCGCTCACAATCACAGCCAAAGCCACCTTTTCTTCCTGTCTCTTGTTTCCAAAGTGTGATTGTTCATTCCATCTGTACTTGCTTTCCTGCAGCTTGGCCAATCTCTCTCCCTGACCATCCCTGCCTGTACTGCCATGGCCATCTTCCTTCCCCAGCATGCCAGGACTCAGTCACAATGGGTGTGATACCTAAAGCCTCCAACACCTGCTATGTTTCCTACACTCCATTTTAGCAGCATGGACAGTCATGGTAGGCTGACTCTCTCTTCTCAGCTGCCCTAACACCTACTAAGGCTCTGGAGATGCAAGAGAGCACTTTCCAGACCACAGGCACAAAAAATACCCAAAGCTACAGCAGCACCTGCAGAGCCAGCCACTCCCTGTCGACGGAAAAGTGATTCTCATCTCAGTAAGAAATCAGAACAAAAGTTTTTTTTCAAAGACTTTCTGACTGCAAAAACATGGGAAGCAAATATAACAAGTCAAATCCCCAGGCTGAGATAGCATTGTAAGCACAAGGCAGGATATGGCATTTGGTGTGAACTGGATGCTATTTTATTAAAAGCTGATAGGCAATGATGAATATAAGCAGTTTACTTTAATCTAATGTGTTTTTTTTCCCTCTGAAATGACAGGTTCCTATTTTAGTATATAAACTTGGTTTTGATGCATTGATGTAACATAGAACTTATCAGTTGTGGAGAACACAGAGTTGTGGGGGGGCTGTAACACAATTATTGAGCTTTCATGATATAAGCATCATAGATAAATAATTAACTACATACAGAAGTGCACATCCAGCTTGCTTTTGAAAAATCACATTCCAAACACACACACACACACACACACACACACACATTTCTGCAATTGCCATATAAATAGACATTCAGTCATATCCTAACTTACAAAACATACACTACTAGCAATAGGTATGATAAACTCTTGTCTAACACTGAACAGCTTTGTCTCTTCCCTTACCACAATTCTCTACCATGCTTAAAATAATTTTGCATGTACTGCTGAATCCAGGCTCTGAAATCTGAAGACTCTTAGATCACCGTGCTGTACAATCACCAAATGCCAGATTAAAGTGTACAGAGGCACCATATTACTCCATTATCAGCAAAGCACAAATACATCTTCCTTCAATTATTATTTATACAGTTTTAAGAAGATTAAATTCTTTCCAGAAAAGAATGTTTGAGAATTCTCATCCTTGTAAGACAGCAATGTTATGGGTATCTAAAGAAAAAAAAAAAAAAAAAAAAAGTGGCAATTAGTTTTATACATATTCTGTATACAATTATTAGTTTTTTAAAAATTTAGGATGAAGTTACACCCATCAGATATGGGAACAATTTGTAAAACAACTGCACTTTCTTGGTGTCATGAAAGACGAAATTTAATTTAAATCTAACATTACTGCCGAAATACATTTAATGTAACAACAAAAAGGAAAATAGCAATGTTAATAGCTGGCTTGCTTTAAAAGCCATCAGTAAGTGATCCTCACAATGACTTCATGTGGCACTGAAAGCTGCAGTATCCCCAGAAGTCTACATTCAGGGAAATATTAAAAAGCAGTCACACAGGGAGAGAGAAACTAGGATCAGAAAAGAAGTAATCACAGAAGCTCTATTTCTTTTCCAGCCCTAGAGACATGCCAGTCCTCTCATATTCGGCATCAATGCCATGTCAGTGAGAGCCTGGCAGCCCAGGGAGACGATGCTCCTGGGGCTCGGCATGTGTCAGGAAATTCCTCCTCTTCTCTGCTGGCTGGGCTGCAGTGGCTGTGCTGGCAGCAGGAGCACTCAGAGGAGGGAGGAGGGAGATGTGCTGCAGGGGCCCGGGGACGTGGGAAGCAGCTGGGAATAACCCAAGCCACACTGGCCTTCTGCCTCAGAGATGTTTGCAGGAGTTTTTGTGGGGAAATCCAACATACAGACAAAGCCACAGGGAGTGGCTGTTTTCCACAACATGCAAAACCAGGCTGCATGGCATACATGTGAAATGAAACCTGCCTACTCATTGATGGAACTGCAGTCTCAGTTCAGCTGCATCATTTGCCATTGCTGTTGTATAAAGAACAGCATTTAAACCTGACATCAGCCCTTTCAGTCATACAGGGCTTCCCCAAACAGATGATTAAACAATCACCCAGGTAAATGGTTTAATGAGCACTTTAAAGGCTATCTTCATCTAGAATAGACCCCTATGCATATACATAAGCTTTGGTCAGAATTTTAAGTGATTCTTAAAAGGCTGGTTGTTAATAACCTAAGACTTCTCATATAGGGTCTTTTCCTCCACTGGAAAATATGGAGGCATTCATAAATTAAATTTTTCTTTAAAGGTTGAAAACTGTGGAGTTGGCATCACTGAGATGTGCAGATGACCAGCAGAGCAGGTCATTGTTATCATCCAGAAGCACTGGCTGCACCCACTGCTTTCACCATCCTGACCAGTAGGTAACTGGAAAGCTTCCCTGGGAAACCAGCTCACAGAGACACCAGCAGGTGCCTCATGCAATGAACAGTAGAACAAAGAAAGAATTTGGGGTTATTTTGACTAACATTTACCTGCATGTTGAGCATTCAGACATGAAGGGACGTCAAACCCCTCCTGAGCCCAGCATTTGTGTGTCCCTAACACTGAGCAGACACAACCTTGCTGATGTGTGAGCCACAACTGACAGCTTGTAAAAGCCCACTGCAAGGAACAGCAAGCCCTCCTGAAAACTTTCCCCAGGATAAAACTAAGTTTCCTGTTTTTCTGTAGTGATTTTTGGGTTTGTGCATGCTGGTTGGCATTTCCCAGCTTTGTGTGAACATAAATGGACATAAATTCTGCGTCTCTTCTGCAGAAGCAGGAAAGCACAGACTGCTCACAACACCCATGACCAAATTTGCAGACTCATTCTTTTCCCAAACCATTGAAAATATTGGCTTGCTAATTCCAATCTAACCAGCAAACCCTTCATCCAGGATTTCCTGGGAATGACCAAGCAGTTTAGGATGCCCAGCAAACCTCTTTTCTAGAAGGTTCAAAAGGTAGGAAAAATAAATAAGTCAAACAAGGATTTTAAAGCAATAACTAAGACGGTAGAAAACATGAGCTCAAAATGCTGGCTGTACACACTATCCTCTAATATTTTTCCTTTCATATTATCAAAAGATCAAGTTCTTAAGCCTGCTGAACTCGAATGGCTAGGAAAACCTGAGCTCAAACAGAAGCTGCTAATGAGAGGCATTTCCTAAAGCTGCTTTAGCAGGTGTTTCCTGCTGAAATGGGGAGGGTCACGAATGGAAATCTCATTTGGAAAGTTTCTAACCCCGAGGATAATATTCAGTGGTGCTGCCACTCTCACTGCCATCTGCACTAGAAAGTGGCTCAGACTGAACTAGATAGCACTTGATCCCACTGAGTGAGCCCAATTGTTTGCATTCTTGCACAAATGTGTGAATGGCAGCCTTCCGGCGAAGCAAATGCTGGGTCTGCTCCCTTCAAAGGCTTTGCCAGTGATCCTTGCCCTGCTGGCTTCATCCTTAATTGGCCTACACGGTGGGGAGCAATTAAAAATAAATGGTAGCTTGCTGTGCTGCTGTAAGGGGAAGTTTTGTGGCTCCAGGCATGAGCGAAGCTACCTTAGTGCATGGCGTATGCCATTCACGGGGAATGGCACAAGGGAAAGGGGAGAGACCTGGCTGCTCTGACTAAGTGCCAAGGGAAAAAAAAAAATCACACTGTAGTCTGCAATAAATCAGCATTAACTTTACAATTAAAGATTTGATTATCTGGGGCCAAAGCATGCTTTCTCTTGTGTGCCTGTGGAATCTGGGAATGGCATTTCCTTTTAGGCCTGTCGTCCAGAAATGGGATTTTTCATACCATCTTCATAAAACAGTATTACCTCCCTTCAACTCAGTCTCACCAGAGAGAGAAGAATGGCTCTTATCTGCTTGGGAAAAAAATGAGGTTTCTTCAAATGAAATACCCGATACCAGAAGATGTAAAACTAGTCTTTAATGAAAGACAACTAATCTTAAAGAAAAGCAGTGTCCCATAACTGTGTCATGAGGCTCTCTGAAACTTTAATCATAAGGGGGGAATTTTGAACGAGCAATTAACTTGCCACAATCATCTCTATCAAGCAATGACGTTTCTTAAATAATTTCCTACTACTTATTAATGAAAGTCTGGTATAAGGATGAACTGAAGAACATGATAATTTATGGAATTAAAACTTGAATTAAATATACAGAGTTTTGCTACACAGCAACCCATATTTCCATGACACTCAGAAGTGGATTAAAGCACAAAAAAAGAAGAGATGCTGAGAGTCACTTGATTTTCCTTTATTCCCTGAAGATATTTGACACTGAAGGTGGTCAGCTTCACCCAGGAACTAACCAGGTAACTCATGTCAGCAACAGCCATTTTACAAACATGCCATTTCATAATGATGGGGTTGCACATCATTTTTTGCATCTTGCTGCTTTACTACAAAGCATCTCTGTCCTTCCTGTATCATGAAAGTGTGGTACCTTTAGGGATGTCTCTTCGTTTTGTGGTGGAATAGGTGCCCTAGGAAAATCTCCAGGACATCATTTTCTTTTATCTCTCTTTGTTGATACTAAATAGAGGCTAACAAAAGGCTTTACTCAGCTGATACTCTGGAAAATTTGTGATGCAGTATATAAGAGCATAGCATCTCTGGAAAAAGCTACCACTCTATTTAAGCAGATTCAGTGAGCATGGAATACAGCTACTGTAGGACACACTTCTTATTGTACTTGTTTTTATGTCCAGTGTTTAGGAAGAAAATCTAGACATACATCTAAAAATTATTTCTCCCATAGCTGACCTGTGATGTCCCACAGTCTTCAACACACGTGTTGGAGTGGGACAGCAAGGTTTATTGTCTATGACAGGGGCACTGGGACTAGAAGGCCTTTAAGGTCCATTCCAAGCCCTTAACATTCTAAGAGCCTGTGATTCTATGCACCAGTGCAGTTCAAACTCTGAGATTACACAGAGCTTCCCCCTCCCAGTAAATGACCTAAAAGAAGCAGTACAGAAAGACTTTTTTTTCAGTAGATTTCATCCTCAGGGGGAAACAGGTTATATAAATTGGATTTCTGCACAGAAGTATCTTGTGTCTTGTGCTGCAGTGTAGCAAACCATCTGAACTGCACTGACAGCATATGATTTACTCAACTGCTGAACTAGGACATTTACGTGCAAGCACATACATTTGTTATATTGTTTGTAGGCACCTCCAAAATTCACCTCCTCCAAACCTGCAGAATTTCAACAGCAGTAGGATGCTGTGGGGGTGGCAGAGGCACTTTTCATGTTCTCTCCATAGACGGCTGGAGAAGATAATGTAATTTCTAATTCTTCAACAAAGAAATGTCACTCATCCAAGCATTTTCCTTTTAGTCCATTAATTCCTGATGCAGTTTCTAAAAGAGAAAAAGTTCAAAATTAGGCAAATCTCTCTAAACCAGATCTGAGCACAGAAACAGTAAGGTGGCAGTTGCTTAGTGATAATCACAAAGGCAAAGAAGAAAATACTGCAAGCCCTGCTATAGCTACATGGTCAATGTGATGAAAAGACCATGGCCTTGCAAGAGAAAAAACATTGAGCTGGTTTGCTTTGTTGCTTGTGAAGATTTCTTATATGTTTATTCTACCTGATTATATTCAACATTGACAATCAGGTTTTTTGACTCCATATAAAAAATTGTAATAAATAATAAATGATGTTAGGGGTTCTAATATATTGTTACTATGACCTTTGTAGTAAGGTCTTTAGAAATCAAGTTGTATTCTAAAGCACAGGGTAATTCACAGCACCTTGCACATACTTTTTCTTCCTCCCACACACTTAAAACACAGCATTTAAGCACCATGAAGCATATTTAGATGAGGCACAAAAGATGCCAATGATATGAAGGCTGCCCTAAAAAGTTTGTCTGTTCAGACTACTAGACAAAATCTGTGAGAAGACTTTAACATTAAAAAGCTACTTTTGCTAGGGCTGGTCTTATCAGCCATGAGGTCACTTATGAGGTCCCTTCCCCACTGCTCAGGACCTTTGATCCACTACTAGTCACTACACAGAAAAAGATATCTCCAAAATTATTTCTGACTGTTGCCAGTCTCTTCTTGCTTGAGAAGCACAAGCCACAGCTTAGTGAAAACTCACTTTTTTTAGTGTTAATTCCTGGTTACAGTGCTTGTGGCAAAAATGTGATTTTTATAATGCAAACTATAAAAATTGCAGTTTTACTTACCTACTTGCTAAGTGCTTTTCACATTTACAGATCACTCCAAAACAGTGAGAAGGGAGTGAGACAAAGATTTTTTTTTCTTTCTTTACTGAAAGATTCTATAATTCTTTCATCAAGAATGAAAGAGGAGCACTGCCCTGACCCATCTAAAAGGACTGACAAAATGAAGGTGCACATGATTTCTAGCCCTGAAAGTAAGTTGCATATTTAGATAAATTATGCAAACCTTGGGGGAATACAATACAAAGCCAATAGTGCAAATGAACTAAAGATTAACACAAACATAATAAAATGCCACAAGGGAAATTTTAGATTGCGCAGCACCTACACACGTGTAAACAGGTCACTTCCACACTGCACAGGGGCGAGTTCCAGCATCCTCTGGATCCCTTTCCTTCAATAAACTTAGCATCTCAAGTTTCATCTCAGGGCTGGGGAAGGGATGGTACTGGAACGAGGAGCTCAGTCCTGGACACATCCCTGCTCGTGGCCACCAGTGCAGCACCATCTGCTGGGAACACAGACACTTTGGACAAATCCTTCCAGCACCAGCGCTCGTCACCACCAGTGCTCATCACCACCTGTCCTAAACAGGACACACAGAGAAAATTTACACCCCCCTGCTTTTTGCCCTTCTTTTCAGCAAATATGAAGTGATTAACCTCCACAGGCTAATCTGACTATTACTTGAGCAACTGGCAGCTCACAGGACTTTGCAGAAATCAATAGGATGCACAGAAAGCTGGCACTTTAAGATCCCATTCCAGAAGTCATTTCAATACAGTTACAGGTAAGTGATGCCAAAATGAAGCCAGGAACAGGAGGCAGGGCCCCATGGAGTGAGCAATGTTTTTGGGTATTCAATCCCTGCAAAGGAGACTGGTTTCAGACATTCAAAATTGAGACAGAAAAGACAAGGGTTAATTCAGCTAAAAGTGCTGCTAAGTGAGAGATCTAAGCTAGTGAGAACAGCACTTGCTGAGTTATTATGTCAGTGTTAAGTCTGTGCAAGAATCAGTCACATTTCCACAGTCAAAACTAAGCTTCATTATAAAGCAGGACATCAACATCTTTATTAGCTATGAAAAACACCATGCGTTCTCCCTACATTAACAACAAGATCCAGCTGGAAAATTTTGGCAGGCTTTTATTTTTTCCCTCAGAAAAGCCTCCATTGGAGGAGTCAGAACCTTCGACAGAAATCAGAAAACTTTTATCCTGACAATATACTGCAGGACAGAATTTCTATAACCTCAGAAGGGCTGGTAAAGGGTGTAGGCAACACACTGAGACAACCATACTGCTGCTATTGTGGGAAATATCTTGATTTGTCCATCCTCAGGGATCTCCTCATCCCTTCCTGTTGATGGCACAGGCATGGCCAAAAAGATATTAATGAAAAATGTCCAAACTTTTTGCTTCTAGAAGGAAATACAGAGTGATACTCCTGGAGGTTCCACTGTTTTGGGTGGGACATTTTTGGCAAAACCTTAATTCTTGGATCTCCTTCAAAAGCAACCCAAAACCTCTGAAAGGTAAGGATCTCTTAGTATGATGTAGCTTAGAGTGAGCTGAACTAAAATGATATTATCTTAAAGCATAAACTTTACATTGAGTAAAAGAGAGGAAAGACATCCAGGAATTCTCAGTGGAATTGTAGGCATTATTCAGTATCAGCTAACCAGTTATGCATGCTGTAAAGTGGCAAAATATATCAGAGATTTAAAGACCAGAGGCAATTAGGAGAGCCAATTCATCTAGTTTGTTTGAAAAACTCTTCCACTTCTTCTGGTAACCCCATGGACTGAGTTAGCACAGACAAGTCTGCTTGTGTGTTCAGACACTCGCTGAGAATTAACTTTTTATTCACTGAGAATGTTGTCATGGATTAACAATCAAGAAAGGGTTATCCATAATGTTTTTCAAATAAATGCTTCCTGTTTATCAATGAATCAAAATACTACTAGGTTTTAATTGCTACCTGGCCACAGCTTTGCAAATTCACTATGCCACCGTGTCATTTGCTCCATGACTGAATTTGAAGGCAGGGCAGCCACTCATTCCTGAAAAATCCAATCTACTACCCACAGCTTATATTTCTCCTAAAACATGTTATGATTTTGGAAAATAATTTCTATCATGAGGATTTCATAAAATAGCTGGGAAAATTGAGTGTATAAATCTATATAAATACTTAAATGTAGCAACCTCTCACATTTTAATTCAACATTGTTTAGTTTCCTTCTTATAAAAATGGTTTAATTTCACAAAAGGTATGTTTTAACATAGGAACTAATAGAGTTTAGATAATGTGAATTATCCAAATTTACAGTCCTGACAGTCCTGATTAATTCTTTTTTCCAACTATTTTTAGTAACAAAAAATGAACAAGAGAGAAGGTCACTGTGACCAGCAGTGTTCTCTGCATCCAGCTGGAGACTGCTCGCAGAAGCTATTTACAGTTTCAGTAGACAAATCCACAAGCCCGAAATATTTCTCAAGTGCTAAATCAATTAGTCAATATTTAAAGGCCATATATGATAAAATTCTTTGTTCAGTTGCCCCTGCAAATGTCACCACTGTTATCTCACATGTACAGGGCACAGCAACTTGCAGGCTCCATCAGCTGATGGCTCACTCTGAGAATCAAGGACACCCAAAATAATTGTCCCTGACCCAAAGGCCTACAGTTTAAATGGCAAGCCTCCCCAAAAGGATGACATGAAGCGTTATCTGGAAGGGAATAATAAAAATGTACAGGTGTGTGTGTGCTAGTGAATACTATTGTATATAATTCCTTTTCAGAACAGTACCTCTGCATCTCCATTTGACTAATGAGATGCGCTGGTTTAGTTTGATTTTTACAGCAAAAACATGCTATACACTATAGCCTTTTTTATAGGCTATGTACTAATTCATATTATATGGCTTGAAGCCTTCATGCATGGTGGAACAGCAAGTAGACAAGGGGAAAAGAGATGGCAGTGTCCTCACAGAGCATGCCAGGATTTCTCTTTCCATAATCTCCTACTTCTCCTGTTTATTTTTCTTCTCTGGAAATGCAGAGGTTTGTACATGTGTGAAGCCTGACTGGAAAGTCAGGGCACACACTCTAGCTCATGGGGCCAGCATGCACTGGTCAAGCAGGTTTGCTTGTCACCCTGAAAGTGAAAAACAGACACAAAAACCCCAGCTGAGCGCTCAAGCATGGAGAAGGTGAGGTTATAGCAAGGAGAGATTTGTTGTTTGAATGCCAGTTCTCATTCACATTGGGGTGTGCCCTTAGCACCTACTCACACATAAACAGGCAAGGCCAAAAATGCCATCACAGAGCTCTGTGCAACCCCATGTGTAGCCTCTTGGCTGTGCAGTAGGTTCAGCACCAACAAATTCCAAAGTGAATGTAAGAATTCAGTGCAGATCCGAAATATTTACAGTAACTTTCCCATCTCACTCCATAGAAAACATTTATTTAGAGAAAGAGAAGAGGTGGATGAGGGTATCAGAAAACAGGTCTGTGAAAAAGCAAATGCTGCATATACTGCCTCACCTTTATAATGAGGCAGCAATTTGTTAATTCACTCTTCTGTTTTACTAAATGCAGCCTATGAAGTAAGGAAATGTATTCACAGAACTACTCCAATGAAAAGATGTTAGTTAAAAACATTCAGATTCCTTATTGGAAATAACTCTTTGGCTTTTTCCTCATACTAATTTCCTCAGCACACAGGAAAAACAAGCTAACAGCCCCCAGGAAAACCACAATGCAGATTTATGTGACAAACCACTATCTGAAGTGTAAATGTTATGAGTGGGGAAAAGACAAGGTACTGAGGATATCCTGCGGCACAGGAAGAGGTTTAGTTCAGCATTCACCCAGCTCTGATCACCTGAATCCCTGCCAGCATCATTCTTAGCCCACATAAGGCAAATGACCGATTTCAGTTGTCTCTTTTCAGACTGCTGAGCATGTGAAATGAATACAAATACCCGGCTTTTTTCATGGTTCAAAACAGAGTAGGAAACTCAAACATAAGCTGCAAAGATAAATACCTATTTGCACGTTTACAAAAGCGACTTATATAAGTCTAACATAAATAAACATATTGTTTACATTTATTTGAAATTTCACTACACAACATAAATTACATATATAAATTATTTTCCTTTAAATTCCCATAGACCAAGGAACAGTCCTGAAAAACGTTCAGATGTGTCATGTATGGAAACATATTATTCCACAGAGGGATTAATGCTGCTTTACAGCTTGTGTGCCCCAGCTTTAGGAAGTTGTTCTCTCAGGAACAACGTTTACAGCCCTCTGGTCATAAAGCTCTGCCAGTAATTTTAACTCCTGTGGAAGCTCTCTCCCCTCACAAGCAAGATGACCCCTGACACCCAGTCTTGCCTGAAACCCTGTTCAAGATCTTATAATTCCTAGCTCTGTAAGCAGTGGGACAAGACCTGATATCTGACATCTCTCTTTTCTGTGGATTCACTTGCGCTTAATAAAGGGTGAGTCTTTATTTCATGGATTATTTCTCATCTACATGTATGTCCATCTTCCTGAAATATGCAGGAACTTAACAGCCCTGGTCTCTATCCCATGACAGTCAAATTTAGGCAAAATTCCTCAATACTTACTCAGAGACCAAGCAGGAATGACTGGTATAAGCAGGCACACAAATAGTGAATGCAACACGATTGCTGCAGCCAAGAAAAAAAATTGACTGCCTTGCTGTTCTGACTGGTGTGTTGGATGGTGACAACAACATTGCTATTCATTGAGAATTATCGCTTATTGCCAGTCTTCTTACAGGTGAAAGAAATTACAGCACTTGAAAGAAAAGCTCCTGAGGTGCAAGGAAGGTACTTCTGCACAGATTCTGTAACATCAGAGACGATTCACTCTTCTTCGTTTCTGTACCCTGTGCTGTGTGAATACATAACCTCATTTCCTACCTGATCATCACACCATGATTAATGCAAAGCACCCCAGGTTTCATCTTGAGCAACACGCCAAATGTTGTGAATGTGAAACTAGAGTTTTAATTACCATAATGAATTAAAGTCTTTAAGCCATCCTCGTACAGTCTCTGCTCAGAAAGTCTTCACATCTTCATGAAACTAGCACTTGAGGTGGGTCATTCAATTGTCCACAGCTGACTGGCCTGGGGACAAGGAATATAACTGCTCACTTAAGAATTCTACCAACATACTAGTAACAGTAATATTATGCAGAAAACCTAGAGTGGAGTCGTGACTCATAAAGGGGTTTCAGCGCTGTTGTGTTATATTATTAAAGAATGTTTTCTCTGTGTTGCGTCAAAGGAATTGCTCTTGAAAGTGGCAAGGCTGAAGGGCAGTCCAGCAAATAATTCCGCCTATAACAGTGAAACATCTAATTTCTTCAGTAATTACGTATTTGTACATACCAGCAAGCACGGAGATATTCTGATCAGCTCTACACAGTAAGATAGTAGCTGCTTGCAGGACAATGACTCCAGAAACCACATGTTCCACAATTACTTATGTGCTCAGTCTGACCCACCAAATGACAGCCAAACCAAAGAGGGGACACTCTTGAGTTAGCATGGAATCTGGGCCATCACAAACACATCAGCAATCCTCATGCTGATTAGAAAAATATTTATTTAGGTGAAGAGGTGAAAAAGAAATTGTCTGTCCCCAAATGCTGGCTAAGCAGCAGGACACACAGGCAAGGAGTATTTAGATTTTAAATGAAACTGTTTTCTCATACACAAAATGCAAATAGCTGAGATACCACTCAGAGGTTATGACCCAGCCACTCAGCCAACCTAAGTATGAATACATACAAGTGATGTCAATATTAAGCAAATAATTTGTGCTGGATGAAACCCCATGCTGAATGGGTGCCTTGGTTTGACTCAATATCAACGAATTTTACCTCCAACCCTCACTACAGCACCTAGTATGTGTCTGGTTTATTTGAAGATCATTTTCGGTTGTTTTCAAATGGCATAATTAATGACATGTGAAGAAGTAAGCAGATGAATGCAAATGTAGGTAAATCTCTGATCTACTCTGCTCTTTCCTACACAGCAAGCTGCTGCACTCTTGTATATGTGAACCAATAATGTCAGCTTTCATGCAACTCCTCCTATAGATTACCCCAGATATGTCAGTGGGAAAATGTTCAGTGGTAAAGCCAGTATACATTCCAAAATGGCTGCATGCTGCTTTGGTTAGGGCAGATATATAATTAGTGCACTGCACAACAGCCTGGCTTCATCAACTGTAGAAGGTACTTCCATTTCTAGAGAGTAATACTGCCTCAAAAACTTATAAATATCTAAGTAGCAGACATTTCCTAGATCTGCAGTTCTAAAAACATGGAGTAACTGCAAATACACTCCTCAGGTTCAAAACCATATATACAAATTATGTAACATACTGGGGGATGTGGAGTGACCTGATGCTTATGGATGAATCACCCAAGGAAGAAAAGACACAGCAGGTTGTTCTGAGGCTTCACACTCAGTACGTCAGCCACCTTGACACTATTAAGCAGACAAAGATGTAAGGCCTTAATGGATGACCACGGCACAAGAAATTGAAGCCAGAAATTGAATGTAGGAGCCAGTCACTTTCAATGCCTAACAGCAAGATGAATTAGGTCTCAGATTGGGGTCCCAGTTTGCGATTGATCACTGTCACTATTCAAAGTTCAGGATTTCCTTACTTTCCCTAAGAGCACTGCTAAAGACGATCCCCCACTGTTTCTTCAGTCAGTCTAAACCACAGGAAAGTTTTCTATTGCTGTGTTTATTGTCTTCACCACCCCTTTCTGTCTTTTAAGAGTGATTTTCTGAAGCCATTTGGGTTTTTTTTTGTCTGTGTTCTGTCTAGCACTGTTTTCCCCGATTATCTACTAGTTTACTGCATTCTATCTATACCTTAGTGCATACCCTACTATTTCTAATGCTATGCCTTTTCTAGCTCTGATTTACTCAACTTTAATTTCCTCTTTTCCTTTCTTTTTCCCTTTCTCATCTTGAAATCACATTTTATAATCCCTTTTTGGCAGAAAGATGGAGGTGTCACATACTTGCTGCTGTGTAGATGCTTTCCTCCTAATTCCTTCTTTTTCATCCACCCACTAGGTGTTGATTCTAAAGGCAGACTTAGTGGTAGGTACATAGTATGCATTATTTATTGGAAAGCAAAGATACATTTTATTTAGAGAATTTGAAAAATAAATAAAGACTGAATGTGTAACTACTTGACTAGTTAATCTTCTATTGCTTGTGTGTTTTTAAAATTTCTAATTCTAGCTAACTACCTAGTTTATTCTTCAACTTCAAAAGACACATGAATAAAAGGGAGTAAAACAGAATACGAACCTTACACAGGGGTTCCCTTGTGGAACCTTAAAACTGATTAGCCACTTTTTGTAAGGTTCAAATCAGATGTGATCATCTGGAAAGTCAGTCTTCCAGAATAAATGTCAAGCAGCATAATTACAAAAAAAGGCAAATTATACAGATGATTTTCAAGGCTTGCAAAACCCAGTGTAAGAGGTCCTTATCCCTCCTATGACTATCCTTTGACAGAAACAGAATTGCCAGAGGGAAACGCTGATTCTATATAATCAATAATTTTGATTTTCATGCTGTCACAATTCAGTAGTAAATTAGGAATCAGAGGATCTACCAAGAAATGCCAGATGGTTCATTACAAAATATAGCAGCTGTCCTTTTTCCTCCAATGACTCATTTTAAACTGGTGGAAAATGAAGTTACTTTAATCTGCCCTGTACAGCTCTATAATAAAAATAGAATCCAGCTACTCACTGGATTCACCTAGTCTGCCATGCAGTGTAATCACCCAGCAATTTCACAAAACAGATTATGTATTTTCACCAAGGTATCTTTGCTCTCACCACCCTGCTGGCCCTTGTCTACCCGAGTTCACAGTGTCAGGGCAGACAAGGAAACAGCTGTCAGTATGAACTGGGTCAACACCCACACATGGGAGCTACCAAGGACATGAGCTGACCACGAACATTGTACCTCAAGCCCAACACAAGGGCAGTTAGCAGCATTCTCATTAAATGCCATGTCAAAGGTGGTTCCTGACTCAAGAGCCTGGAAGTGAAAAACAAAAGCAATTTTAGAGGGATATACATGAACAGCTTGAAAAAAAACCCAACTTCTTACTTAACAGATCAGCAATATACCTATTTCCAAAGCACCCAAGTATTTGAACAGAAATCAGGGGACAAAGAAATTACTTAAAAATCATATCATTATTTACTATCTTTGGGTTCCAACTTTGCAAAACCAATAGCTCAAAACTGGTAATAAATCCTTGGCATTATAAAAGGATAGCTTCTTAGACATACTGGACTGAAACTATTCCTTTCTGTTTCTTTTTAGTTGTATCACTTAAGGGCTTCATTTTGGTGTGTTTTAAGAATGCAACAGACTAAACACACTCTTCAGAGCTCAGTCTCAGTTATTACATAGCCAAAATCTTTTCACCATGGTTTGCTAGAGATAGGAAATCTCTCCCTCAGCCAAGCATAAAGATGCAAGCAGTGTAAAAAGAAGTGGTCCAAAGGGACATTTTTCTCATTGCTTCACTAAAAAAAAGTTAATTTTCAAGTTAATTCTTTCCAGTTCCCTAGCTAAAAAAAAAGACAGCTTAATTCCTGTTGCTAGATGAGTATATTACCAAAGTCTAAAATACAGCCTAATAAAAAATTTATATGATTTGCTCACCTATGTAGCTGGATTATGTGTTTATAAATTTCAATCGTTCAAAAACTTGTGGAAGATTGCTCAAATGTATCATTGTTAGATCTGCAGCCACAATTTCTCCACAGTAGCAATATAAATTACATCAGCTGGGGAGATAAGTGCACTCACTTCTCTGAGGGAAAAAAAAAAAATGGACTTTACATAAATATAGTGACACAAGTTCCTTCCTCCTGCTTGAAAATTGCCAGGCATCTCTAAGTATACTGGTAATTCTGCGGGAAAAAATATGCTGGGCACCACAATCCCCTTTTTACTTTCTGACACCTGGTACCTCATCTTTCTATTACTGTCTTGAAGTGCCTAGAATGAACAAGAAATCAGTGAAACAAAGCAACAGATCAGAAAAATCTAATTAATTCTAAAATTTAGATATGGCATTGAGATAGATAACTATAAAGCTCAAGAAGAACAAGCATTTATCTTTATTTCAACACAAGATATAATTTTAAAATAAAGTTTAAATGTTTCCTCGAAGTATTACTAATTCAAATGTTGTTGGAATGTGAAAATAACTAATTTTTCATTCTTAAGCTGTTTATATGATTTTTTAAAGTTTTTTCCACTTTAATAACCTACAATTTTAATAAACACTTGACACAGGATTTCTTTAACAGTGCCTATATATTAAAATTCTCTTATCTTTCAAGTATTTTTAAAAGATGGTAAATTGATCCACTTTGCAAGACAATGTTTATACTACCTCTTTTTAGTAGTATTGTAAACTGAATGCAATCTGTTTTTTGACATAATCCACAGCTGCTTCAAAATGTCCTTTCTGAAGCTCTAGTGCTTTTTTCAAAGTACTTTAATGAAGAATGCCTTTAATCAGTATTCATTTCAAGCAGATTTTTATTCATTTCATAAAAATCTGGTCCGAGGAGAGTTCTCATCATTGCAAATAACTGACTAAAACTAAAATCCTAAAAAATAGAGTTAGCAGTAAGGTAATTTATATGCCATTTTCCCAGATTGCCTTTATTACTGCTTTTCAGCTTATCTTCTTCTTCATCTTGTTATAAAACTTAAGACTGTTACAAACTGGAGATGGTTTGAACTGAAAGGTTAAATGGTTAAATATCACCAGAGCTGAATGTTTTATGTAATACCAGCCTTGCAGAACACCGACAATGATAAATATTGTGCCGTTAACTCCCTTTTATTGGGTCCTTTCTATCCCAAGGACCAGAAGCACAACACTGAGCCACAGGAGAAACTGCCTAAGAAATTTGTATTTTCTTTTTTGATCAGCTATAGTTAGCCATTTGCTGACTTTCTGTACTTAAGCATGTATGTGCAATCTAAAAAGATGATAAGTAAATGAAAGTTAACGGTTTCCTAGCCTCCCTGTTGTTCTTTCTTCTACGGAGAGATTTTAGCAAAAACAAAATGTTATCTGTCTTTATTTGGACTTCTTTGTATTACCTTTACCTCTGGATGGAGAAACAGAGATAAAGAGTTACATGGGCTGAAGCCATATAGTGAGGCAATGCCAATCAGTAAAACACACTTTTCCAATTACTCTTTTACATTCACAGTACTGCACTCCTAGCAAGTTGTGACTTATTTTTTTGCACAGATGTCAGGCTAGGATGTATGAAATGTGAACACCAGAAAGCACTAAGCCACAGTGAAATAAATTGGCATTAGAATACCACCTTATTAAGTTTAATAACTCTGGATTTTCATAACACCTTCAGTCTTGGTACAACGTTGTTTTTTTTAAGCTAATTTCTACATGTTCGCATTATCACGCAGCAGATGGTCCTGAAGCTTTGGCGTTCTTCACCTGTGTTGAAACTATCACCCCACTCAAGAGCTCAAACACCAACTTCTATTGTTTTCTGACTATATCATCTTTTTTGAGTATTTTTCTCCCCCTAATTCAAGTCCTAAGAATCTGTGTTATCTGAAATACAAAGTTGGTGTCCTAAGCACAACAGAGATATAGAGCTCTTAGAGCAGGTCCAGTGGAGAGGTTTAAAGTTGATCACAGAACTGAAGCATCTCTCTCACAAGGAAAGGCTGAGGGAGCTGGGCCTGTTCAGCCTTGAGGAGAGATGAGAGAGAGGGGAGCTCATCAATGTCTGCCAGTATCTAAAGGGGAGATGCCGATGGAGCCAGGCTCTTCTTGGTGGTGCCCAGCAATGGGCCAAGAGAAACTGATGCACAGGAAGCTGCACTGGAATGTGAGGAAGAACTTCTTTACTGTGCAGATAACCAAGCACTGGAACAGGTTGCCCAGAGAAGTTGTGGAGTCTCCCTCACGGGAGATACTCAAGAACTCTCTGGACACAACAATCCTGTGCCATGAGCTCTGGCATGGCCCTGCTCTGGCCCAGCAGGGAGGATGGACCAGGTGACCGCACTGGGGTCACTTCCAACCCGACCCACTCTGTGATTCTGTGAAACCACCGCGTGGCCCCTCAGTGCCGGCGAGCTTCTGAAGCGCTGTGCCCGAAGGAAGGAATACTGCATCACCCAGGGGGATGGAACACCTAATAGAACGGGCAAGCCTGGGTGCTCACCCACGCGACTCGGAGCCGGGGCGAGTTGGGTTTGCTCACGGGCTCTGGCAGTTCTACACCCGGTACCCTGGGCGCCCCACCCCCGACACTATGCCCGTGGCCGGGCCCGGCAGCTCCGCCAGCCGCTTCGGGCACCATGGGGGCAGCACGACGGCTGCGCAGCACAACCCAACCAACGCGTGCCCGCCTGGCGCGGGAGAAGCCGCGCTCGCCGCCCCCAGCGCTTGGTTTAACCGCGCAGGCGGCACCGCTGCCCGGCGAGAGGCGAGCGCAGGCAGGCGGCTGTTCCCGCCGCTCCCGCCCCGCCCGGCCCCGCCGCGCCGCGCCGCGGAGCCGCCCTCACGCCGCCGCCCCAGCGCTGCCTGCCGGCCGCGCCGCTCTTCGGGCGCGCAGGCGGCGCTTAGGCGAGGCGTCGGGGAGCGGATCGGTAGACGCGGGCAGAGAGTGAAGGAGGGAGAGAGTGGGGAAGCGGTGCGGGAGGCTGCGGCCTTCTTGAGTGTGGAGAGGTGCGGGGCCGCTTCCGTCAGCGCCCTGGTCTGTGAGAGGTTGCTCCGGGTGTGTGTTTGGGGGCGGGCGGGGGGTGAGGGTGTCAGGAAGGGCTTGTCGGTGGCCGTGGTTTTTCTGTGGTCGCCCTCGGCCTCCGTTCTGTTGGTCTGGGCTCCTTCGGGTGTACTCTGAGGCGGCAGCCTGGGAGGGGTTGTCCTCCGCTCCAGGTCGGGCCTGCACCCGTGGTGGGTGCCGGGCTAGCGAGGTTGCAGCGAAAGGTGCCCTGGCCAGTGGGTTCTGTGGGCTCTGCTGCTGTGTCTGCGCCACCGAGATGCCGCAGTTGAGGTCAGGGAAAGTGGTGAGAGCCGGCGAGGTGAAGCTGGTTGACCTGGAGGTCAGCAGCCCCAGCTCTTCGGCGACAGGGTGTGAGCCTGGGGAAAAGCTGCTAGTCAAATGGAGCCCTCGCTTGGCACCAAAGAGAAAGCCTGGGCAGCCCTTACCTTCCTTTCTGCAACCTGACAGGCTTTCTGGTGCTTCCTTGAAGCGTTCTGCTCTTTCTGTGCCTGTGCAGAAGGAGCAACATGAGAACAGACAGAAATTCCCAGGTAAAAAAACCAAGGGAATCCAGCGCAGGAAGTCTCCCAGCAGAAGCAAGAGTGTAGGTTCAGCAGTTTCAGACACAGCTGAGTGTGAAGATTGGCAAGCAGCAGCCACGGCTACAGCAATGTGCTGGGAAGAGACTCTAAGAGGGACAGGTCAAAGTCAACAGCTGTTTTTCTCAGGAACTACTTTGCAGAGTAAGTTCTCAGCAGGGAGTCAAAGGTATGAACATTTCTCAGAAGACCTGAACTTCTCAGGTTACCACAAGGGTTCAATGAACTCAGGAAAAGAAGGCAAACATTCCTGTATGGAAATAAAATTAGAAGTCCCATCCTTAAAGGGGGAAATTGAGGGTTCAGAGAAACATGGAATATCCTGTTTTCCAGAACCTGGAGGTCTTCAACCCAAAAAGATCGCATGGAGTACTGAAGTGAAATGCACTGACTCCATAATGACGCAGAATATGCAAATCTCAGATTTTAGGAAGAATTTGGGCATTTGGGAAACTGTTCCTGAACCAAAACCTCAGCAAGACGTTGATATACCAGAGAGGTTGAATGGGTGTGAATTAGTTGGATCAAGAACACTAGGAACACAGGAAAAAGAAAAGAGATGCTTGGGCAAGAAAGGCAGACCAGTGGTGAAACCAAAAGTACATGGTCCCAAAGAGGGGGATGATTGTGCCTTGCTAGAACAGCAGACACGGTGTCCAGAGTCCAGGAAAGGAGCTTTGAGTATGAAGAATAGAAATGCATTGCTGTCACAGCAGCTGCAGGATCTGAGTGGACAAGAACAACCAACAACCAGAAGAAAGAAGCATTGCATGAAAGAAGAGCAGCAGAACTCAAGCTCTCAGAAAGGACCAGACAACTCAGGGGAAAATGGTAAGCACTGTTAGAGTTCCATTATAGAAGTACAGGTAGAGAATTTTGGCTCCCAAATTGGTCTTGCAGCAAGACCTCTTTAAAGACTTAGTTTGAGAAAAGCCAGGGTGTGCTTCCCAGTACTGTAAATACCATCAGTCTTAGAAGGAGACATTTTCAGAAAGAGGAAAGGCTTTTCTTGAAGGAGAAGAGCAGCCTATTTAACACCAAGGAGATTAGTGCAGTTAGTCTTTGAGGGGGTAGAGAAGAGGGAGAAGAGGGAGGGAGGGAGCAGTATGGGTAGAAACAGGCAGGCCTTTGGTATTAGGTGCTGGGAGTTTGTTTGCCTCAAAAGCATCCCCCATTTCTGCAGAGGTGGTCAGCCACAAGTAAAAAAGGGGGCAGTAGTTTCTGCAATGCTAGAGTAAAAGACAGTAAATTCCTCATTCATCTGTCTATTATCTGTTTATTTTTGATTATGTATGATGCTGTCTTATTTCATTGTCTGCCTTTATAGGATGCTGGGGTTTGCTCTCAGAACTTTTCAGTTGCTATTTTTTGCAAAATCCCAAAAGACATAGAAGCAATGATTGTGTTTTGATGTTTGAAGAGAATGCGGAGTCAAACTGGAACAATTTTGAAATAGGAGTCTTAAAAGTCTTTTTTTCAGGATGATTGTCTAAAAATATTCTTTTTACTTTTGAAGTGAATGACAAATGCTTACTGTAGGGTATTAATATTTTATGTAAAAAACCATATTCTGAAAACCAGAGGTATTAACATTGTGTTTTACCTTGAAAACAAAGGTCTGAAAAAAACAGCATTATGCTAGTATGCTCTTGAGTCCATTCTCTAGTCTAGATTTTCAGATGTATGGTTTTTAACATAATCTCTAATTGCTTTCAAAGAAAAAGCAGTAGTATCTAAAAATCCAAGTCCTTCAATTTTTCTGGATCTTCTTGGTCGATCTGATGCATTTGGTTGGACTGTGTCTCTGAAAGATTGAATAAGTGATCCTACTACAGAGAACAAAAGATTTTTAAGGCTGAGCATGCAGACAGCATCTGCATTTTCTTGCCAGATTTGCTGTAGTTTGTTTTCCACCTATGTGGAATACACAACAAATACACAACTTCCAATATCCTTATGACACTGTAAGGTTCTGTTCCTCTGTGCTTTTGTTTCTGAAGGTGATATATCCTTTTTACTCTTAAGTGTCCCAATATGTTTTGTTGTTTTTTTTTTTTAATCATCAAACAAAAATATTTTAGCTTATACAGTCATGTCTTTAGCAATTTTAAATGTTTGGGGGTTTTTGTTCTCTTTATAAAATAGTGTAGTCTTTTTCTCTTAGAGTTTTCTTTAATGACACTTTTTGTGTTTTTAATCAGCAGAGGAACAATTTAAAGCAATTGAGCAAGACTCTGGTACTTCACAGGCTGTAAAGAAGGTTAAGACAAAGCAAAACAGAGCAGAAGGTTCTAAGGAAAAGGAATCTCACTATTCTAGATCTTTTGCAGTTTCTACATCAGGTGACACTGAAAGCAACAACTTTCTGTGCCATACTGTAACAAAAGAACCTGGTGCGCAGTGTAGAAAAAGACAACGCAGATCTGGGCAAATCAAGCACTTGCAAAGTTTAAGTGTGACTGCAGCTGAGAAAGTAATAAATACATCTGCAAAGTGTGATGCTGAACATTGCAATAATGCCCTAAACCATTGTGGCTTGCTCTGTGCAACTGATAAGAATCCATTTGTGATGTTAGAGGACTGTAGTTACATTAATACATTAGTGAACCCTTCAGCTAGTGGAACAACCCAGAGTTATAAATTAAATGGATTCTTCCGTGTAGCCCATGGTACTAGAGACCTGAATGACAGAATTTGCAGCACTAGTAGAATGCAAAATGAGAGATCACTCATAAAAGGTGGTTTATCATCTAATAAAGAGAAGAATGAAAATGAAAAAGGCAGTATTACATGCTGCCTGAGTGAAAGCAGTAAGTGTTTAAGGGGGAAAAAGTGGAATGTTGGTAGAAAGCCTAGAAAAAAGATGAAAATCACAGAGAAATCTGCAGATGTGGCTAGTAAATGCAAGAAGTGT
This sequence comes from Oenanthe melanoleuca, assembly GCF_029582105.1. NCBI lineage: Eukaryota > Metazoa > Chordata > Aves > Passeriformes > Muscicapidae > Oenanthe > Oenanthe melanoleuca. Next base: position 107,952,630 of record NC_079335.1, read on the forward strand.
GAGTTAGAAGCAGAAGCAGCAGTTGCCATGTCAAGCTCCTTTGCAGTTTCAGGACTAAATCATATTCTCTCAGCTTCATGTGATCATACATCAGATTTTGATGCAGAAAAAAATACTCATGAAGTACAAACTGTATCAGCCTGGAGAAAGAATAATACCAAATTACTTGCATTTGAAACTGGCTTTAAGAAGACATCTGTACTAGTAAAAGGAGAAAACTCAAGCAGTGTGGCACATTATGCAGCTGCCTCAGATAGTCTGAGAGCATTAGCTCAGATCTATGATGTTTCTGATTGTCACAAAAGCAAGACAGGAGGAAATTTGAACCAAGTTAATAAGAAATTGCAGCAGTTTACCTGTCAAAGAACAATACCCATGACTGGTAAAAAAGTTTGGCCCATTGAATCTTGTGCCAGGACTTCTGAATGGTTTCTTAAAAATCGTAGGTCTGTCTCAGAAGGGGAAGGACTTTCAAAGGCTGCTTTTGAGGATTCCTCTGATAAAAGCAGTATTAAAGCAGTAGGACATAGTGCAGTGACTGGGAATGTGAGACAGGTGGATTTGCATACATCATTGGCAGAAATTACAAAAGAAATTATGCATAAAAAGATTGATCCAAATATTGACTGTCAGGCTTCACTTGAAGCAATGGAATCCTCTTCTGTGGACATTTATGAGACTTTGACAGTGAGCAATGAAAATGGGGAATCACCAGTTAATACAGATAGAAGTGCTGATAGAAATGAAGGAGATGTAACAGAAAGAAACCTGTCTGTGACAGTCCAAAACAGCACATCAAAACAAAAGGATAGAAATGAAGGGAATAGAAACCTGCCTGCAATGGTCAAGAGTGACACAACAAAACAAAAAGATAAAAGTGAAGGAGATACGACAAATAGAAACCTGCCTGCGACAGTCCGGATTGGTACAACAGAACAAAAGGATAAACGTGAAGGAGATGTAACAAATAGGAACCTGCCTGCAGCAGTCCAGAATGATACTTGTACAAGTAACACAAACAGTATAGACTTCAGCCCTAAAGTATCAGTAGTGAAACAGACATTTTCTGATTTAAGCCTAATTAAACCATTAACCTCTGGAAAATTCAAAATTCCTTTATGCAGAAACAAACCTGAGTCCAAGAAATGGGAATCTGTCCATTCATTTGAAAGCAAAACTTGTAGTCCACTAGAGCTTCTTGAAAGCACTAGTCCAGGAAGACAGAAGAGAGGTGGAGAGACTTTCTTGCTAAAATCTGAGCAGTGTCCTCTTCCTGTCATGAGTGATGCTACATCTCCAGCCTTCATACTGACAAAAGCAGATGAGATTGACAGTAAGGACTTCCAGCGCAGTGGCTCTGTAAACCTCTCTGATGAGGTGTCTGTGCTCCCTGAAAGTGCATATCCACATGATAGACAGCCAGAGCCATCTGTGCCTGATTTCTACGGCACTGAATGTGTGCTGAAATCTAGTTTCCCTGATCATTCTTGGAATGAAGTTGACCGCCTTGTTGGATTGGAAATACATGGTAATAGAAAATCAAGAGGGAATTTTTCACAAGACAAAAGTCAAAATTTGCCAGATATCCTTGAAGCTTACAACCAGGATGTTCTGGTCATTGATGTGATTCAGGATGACCCTGACCTTTTTGGAGCCAGTAATGAAGAGGAGCTTGCACCTGCACGCTGTGAAAATAGTCCAGTGAAGGCATCCTCTGCAAACTGCATTAAAGACACAAAGGTGTATATTAAGCCTGAGTCTCCCATTACCTCAGAAAAGACATACTCAGAAGAGAGTAATTTTAGGTATGCATATCATTCTTTTTCTATCACGGTATTTCTAAGTACTTTAATCTCATATCCATATACTTTAGTTGTAGTGATCAGGCTTCCTTAGAGAACTTCACTAATTTCTGTTGAAATTATTTATTTATTTGATTTTGAGTGTTTTAAGTTTGATTGAGGTATGACAGTATTCTGAATGCAGATAAATTAATTTGTTCTTCATAAGAGCTGGGATAAACTCTGAATTGTAGGGCAGGGTAGTCCTAAAGGGCTAATTTAAATGAAGTGAAATATGAAAACAGAAACAAATATTAAATATTAAATTAAAAATAATATTCTTAATCTGACCTGATTGGAGATAGCAGATATTCCTTTGAAGACAGTTTTCTTAGCTGGAAAGGGGTATAATACTTAGACTTGTCTTTACTTTTTAGGTGCAACTTATTCTCTTGAATCTCTAAGAGTAAATGGAACACTACAGTAGTGTTCTGTTCTGCCATTCTTCTTCCCTCTTTTTCTCCTATCCCCAGACATGTAAATATTTTTTTTAGATGTGTGATTTGGCTAAGGTGTTCTAGAGGTTTATGATCCTGCATCTTTATTCAGCAAGTTCCTGGTGTAAATCATTAGGTGTTAATATTTTACTGGGTTTTGAGATGATGATAAAAGTCACAGGAGGAGGAAAAGAATTTTAAAGTAGAAACTGACTTCTGTAAATGATCTAGTAATGATATAGTAGTTCTTCATGGAATGGATGAACTCATCTATTGTTTAGTCTGTTTTACCTCTTACTTGTCTTCAGTGAAAAAGTTTTAAGATTGTATTTTTCATTTTACCACCAAAAAAAAAATAAAAAAGGTTTAGATAGAAGTAATACAAGATTTTCCTCCAAAGATTAGGTTTTTTATTGGGATGGGTGTTTTAATTTTCTTTGCATGGTCTGTCTAAGTGGTTTTATGTTACCTGTATTTTAAGTAACACTTCAGTTTTATTTTCAGGATTGTACCACCTTATAACTTCATTTTTTTTTTAAATTTTTTTTTTTAACTCACTGCTCTCCTTAACCTTTCCTTTTCATTAAATGTATGTGCTAAAGAGGAATGAAGTTTTCTTTGAGATGCTGAATACTTCTTTGAACATGAGAATATAAAACTTTCCGATGTTAATAGAATAAAATTTCTGCCAAAACAAGCCTCTAGAGAACAGGGAAAGCCTGTAGTAGGACCATTCAACTTCTTGCAAAGCAGCTAGGCTACAGCATAGTTAATTTTTTAGAAGGAGTATTCATTTCTTTCTGGCACCTGTTGAATTTGTTTGCCATTAGCTAAGGAAAATAAAAATTCATGGTTTTTCTTTCTTACAATTTCCCCTTGATCTGCTAAAGAAACAGGCAAAAATTCTTATTTTGCTTTTTACCTTCCATAATTTGATGCAAAGATTATTAGATGGTGATTAACCATAGTTGGTAGCAGTCAGGAACATGTTAATGAACTGAATATGAGAATACTGAAATAAGGCAATAGACCTTATCACAGTTTTATTAGGTAACTTATGATATCAGCAAGTAATAATCAGATCATGACTAGTTCATACTATTTTATTTTTTTGTTGTTGAGTTTTACCAAATACAACTGGGACTTCAACAGGTTATTTCTCTGGTTCTTGCATTTTACATAGAGAAGAGTGCTGTGGTCATTTCCAGGCATTGGGAAAACATTCTGGCCTGAAGCCTGAATGGAGCAGTAAAACTAATTTTTCACATATGCTTTTGTTTCCCATTTTCTGTTGCCTTGACTGAACAGTGTTGTCATTACACTTGGTGTCATTCACCAGGTACATGCTTACAAAATCTGTGATGATCATCATATATTCTATATGTAATACTTAAAATACTTATTTGTCCCTCCTGAGCTTTTCTAAGGAGTAGTACTAATTTTTTGCCAACTTATCCTTGAAATAGGTGAAGTATCTTCCTATGAACGATTGTTTTTGTTACTCTCTTTGGGATTCATTGTTATGCAAATGATCTTGAATATAAAATTACTATAAATCGCATTTTTTAGAAACAAATGAATTGGCTCATTAGCACAGTATTTTCTTGATTTGTTATACAGAGAAAATTTCCCTTCCCAGTATTTTGGGCAAACATTAAATGAGATCATGAGCTTTTACTGAAAATTTTGGGGTTTGAAATGTCTTGGTTTTACTTAACATGTTTAGGCGTATACCTGAAGGGATAAACATATGACAGTCAAAAGAGAAAGTTAAAAAGAATCTTAAAATAGTGTGTTAGATGTAAGGATTCTGTCCATGGCTAAAGGTATTACTGAGCACTTTTGATTTTATGTAACTGATAGGTTATTTTTGCTTTTTTGCAAGATAGAAATCTTAAATATGCTTTTTGTTCAAAACAGATGCATGCAAGAATCTGGAATGTCAAGTGATACTGAAAGTTCTTGTAATTTGATGTTAAAAGGTAAGGGTCTCTGGAAATTTTTAATTTTTGGCATATAAACAAAAGAAGAAAGAGACCAAAAAGATGTTTTGTGGTCAAATCAAGCTTTCTGCCTTCCCTGGGGGGGGAAAAAAAAGGAACTTGTTTGGTTTTGTGTTATCTTTTTATTGTAACAGCAGTTTGTTTTTTAATGCCTATTGAGTCAACACTTTCAAAATGACACAAGCCTGCATCATATAGGGAACATATACTTCTCTGTAGTACTTGTCTGTTGGTAATACTGGTGGGTTGGAGTGGGTTTTTTTTGTTTGGTTTTGGTTCTGGGTTTTTTTCTGATTTCTCTGATAGTTTTAGGCAAATAATTCTGTTAGTTGTTGAGATCATAGTAAGATGCTGAGTCCTGTGATACTGCTTTGGAGTTTCTCTTGTGTTCATCAACATATAGAATTTTGTGATCAGGTTTATTTCCAGATTGTAAAATTTGGGGGTTTTTGTGGATGCTATGCTCGTTCCACTGCAACCCTGTTTTGTTTTGAAAGGATGCCCTTTCTTAATGAAATAACATTACTTACGATTTAGTGGAGTTTTTCTTCCTATTTAAAGCAGAAGAGTCCAGCTAGGCAGCACATAAATGTGATTTGCTTTGTTTTCTATAGCTTGCATACCAGACCTACTGTGCAAAGTATACCTAATATAGAAGTTTCTACTAGATAGGTTGGAGGAAGAGGGTTTTGACTTTGAATAGAAGCCTGTTAATGACAGTGGTGAGCACACAGAGTGCTGAGACTGGTTTTGAAGGTTCATGGTGTGTCCCTTCTGGTATCAGTTTGTCAGCTTGTTGTTAATCTGACTTTCTGACATTACGTGTTGATTTTGCTTCAGGCTTGAAAGGTGTCTCTGATAGTATCTCTTGTGCTGGTTTTCCACACTGATTGCTGACTATTTATGTATTTATTTAGAAATACTTGTTACTGCTTTGGTGTCCTATGTACTTAGTGAGGCCATGGCTCCTTGCCATAGTGGCTTCACCATTTAAGAAGGGGAAAAAGTACTACAGTTAAAATATTCTGGATGGCATCAATCCTCTTCACCTTTCTAGTGGTAATCTTGTGTATGTTGTCTTCAGCCAGTACTTGGCTATAAGAGAAAAGCCTTCCCAATATTAATCTGATTCTTTCTTCCTGTCTGGACAACACAGTGCAGTTGGAAGTCATTCATGGGATCCAGGAGTGAATTTCTTTTCTATGTAGAACTGTTTTGTTGTACATATACAGCTGTTTCAGAAAGTTGCAGCCAGGTGTGTTGTTCATTTCCTGTGGCATCTGCAAAAGGTGATGAAATTTCCTGACACTGAATTCTTACTGAGTTTGCTAAATTAGAGGAATCTCAGAGCTCTCTGTATTTAATTCAAGGTTGCATCATATCAGTATGATTAACTTAGACCATTTTCTAACAAAGACTAAGTCTTTTTGCTTAGCAAATTACTACACTTACCTTTGGCTGTGTTTTAATAAAAAAGCTTAACTGAATTTATTTCTAAAATACTAAATTTAATATTCTATAAATAAACCTGTTGTACTGTTCTACAGGGACCATTAAAGAACTTACAGCTTGGATAGAATTTTAATTGCAGATTCAGCCTAATATTTGTGTGAAATGGTTCCTGCCTTAAGCATGAAATATTTTTCTGTGTAAATTTCACATTTGAGAAGTCCTAGGAGTTCTTAAATGTCATTAGCTCTAAGCCTTTGTAATATTTAGGAAATAAAAGATTTATTGTCTAGTAGCATAGGAAACAAATAAAGCAATGCATTTATACAATTTCAGCTGAAGATGTGAAAACTCACAACTCCTCCAGAGGAAGCAGTCCTTCAAGAGATGTTAGTGAGGACTTCATTAAAGATGGGCAACAGAGCAAACTAGATGAACTTTTGACGAGTTTGGATGTGGATGAAAAGGTACTGAGAAATTATGCTTTCTCTCCTTATATAGTTATAAGAAATTACAATCCACTTGATTGGGTAATTTTAATTACTAATGCTGTTTTATCAACAAAATTTTAAATTTCCTGCAATAAAAAAGAATATTAGCATTTCATAGATTACTATGTATTGGCAGTGTAATCTTTGCTTAATAGAACTTGGTGGGTTTTTTTGTCTCCAACAGTTAAGCTTCAAATTTGAAGTGAAACGGGATATTGTTACATCAGTTGTTGCAGTAATGCTGTGTTCCCAATGGTATAAAAATTACAGTTCCAGTGTACACCTATGAGTGCTGCTTTTCGTGTATGACGTTTTTACATAATGTACCTAATTTTAAATGGTGCTGTTAAATGCCTCTCAGTATCAGAAGGATGGGGCAATGTTGGAAAGCTGGGGAGCTGCACAGCCATCATGCATTGTAGAAGAATCATTCTGGGCTTCGTTACTTGAGCAAAAGGGCCTTTAACATAGAGATTTCTAGCTGTTCAGATGAGACAATTTCCGTGCTCACTGACTTTGTCTGACCTTTCTCTGTCTCCTCTCCTCTAGATAATAAGTCTAGGTCTTTTAAGGTTTGCTGAAGTTTTATACTATTTGCTTCTTTGATAATGAATTGGAATTTACATCTCTGCCACTCATATGTATTTTCGTATTGTATTTACTGTTTTCCACTACTTCTGGAGGGGCTAGTGGTTTTAACTGGCTATGTTAAACTGTAAAATTCGCATGGTTAAAAATTGGTAAGTAATTGAGAAGTTAATCAAACAGCAGAGAATCAGTTTCCCTTTCAAAATGGTTTAAAAGAAGAGGAACATTTCCTTCAGCAAATGGAATTGGGACTGCTAACATGTGACTCACAGAGTTAACTGCCATTTTGTTTCCTGATCTTTTGGAGAGACAAAAAGAGTCTGTCAAATTTTAAGGTTTGCTGAAGGTGGGGTACTTGTTGCAATATTAACATGTCAGTCCCAGTTGGGTTGTTTCATACCCTTGTGGTTTCATAAAATCAGTGTCCTAGTGCTTGCTTTTCTGTGCTGTGTTGGACAGTAGAAAATACGTACAAGTAATCTCACCCAACCCAAACTCAAAACACAAAATGCTTCCTATGCCCCACCTAAACCTGTTCTGTATGTGGGTAGAAAATAGCAGTGCACTCCTACAGGGGGAATGCAATGGCAGAACAGTTATTGCAGTTACACCATTCGGGGAAGTTTTCAGATTTTGCTTTTTTGATAGTTTTTTCAATTAATAATCCTGTGAGAAGGGCAAAAACTAACCATGGAGAAAATGCTAAAACTACTCAGGAACTGATAAAATAAAGTTTAGAAATCCTGTGAGAGCATATGCAGCTCTAATTCTTTGGCTACAGTAAATTGGTGCTAGAATATGAAGTTCTAAGTTACTTCTTGAAAAATGGACAAAACAAAGCTAGGATTCTGTGACTTCATTCTGTACTAGTAATTTCAGATTCTCTCTTCCAAATACATTTTGTGCTATCTATTTTCTCCATATCATTGAGGATTTTTTTTAACTATCCATAATTGTGTAGAGCTGAGCAAAAGGCTTAAATTCCTCCTCGGTGCAGTTTTAAATTTCATTGAACTTGATGGAGTAACTTTTGTGGTGTTCCACACATCTGTCAAGGACAGTTAAAATTGGGCAGTGGGCTGAAAAATTGCTGAGATTATCATGAGAGCAAAGAGAAGTGAAGACAGTCACATATCCTTTTTTTCCAATTAACAATCATTATTTTAAAGAACACAGAGTATAAAGGCAATATGTCCATGAACAAAGATGTTGTAAGAGCAATTCTACACACTGAATTACAGTTTCTACAGTTAAGACTGTCTTATCATACCTTGCAATGTTCACTAACAGTTTTAAGTCTGTAAAGAATAACAGGCTTAGTAGTGCCTTCCTGTACCTGAAAATAACTTTTAAATATCTTCACAGTTCAAACTTGCAGATGGAGTGCCTGATATTGAAGAAGAAAACAAGAGTGAAGCTGGAAAAAGGTACATATAGTGTGTCCTTCATGTAACCTGTGGTATTCCCCAGTTTACTATACAAATGAAACATGATGTTGTTACCTAAACACTACCAGTATTGAATTCAGTTTTCCATGTTACTGTAACTATGTGATGTAGAAAATAGATGTAAAATAATATAATTTCACTGTACAAAGTACAGAACAAGTTATAGGGTGACAGGACAATATGGCTTATTTTGTCTTTTGACTGGTGGCAAACTATATTAACTTCATGACAGTGTTTCACTTTCACATCTCAATGTGAATGTAGCATAAGATGCCTTTCTTGCCACAAGAGCACTTACCAGAACTTAACAAAACCAAAAAATAGTAATAAATAAATCGTGAAGCTTTCATTTTTCTTTTCTGCTTATGAAAGAATTGAAATATCTCATTCAAGTTCAGGCTGACAAATATTTGTACAGCAGTAGAAAATGGTGCTTAAAAACATGTCACATGCTTTACCGTTCTTCTAGCTTCAAGCTGTGTTTGTGTTGCTTGTTGTACACATCATTTCTTAGTCTGATTTACAGAATTACCTAGTTAAGCTGAGTAGGAAGGGATTCATAAGGATCGTCAAGTCCTACTCCTGGCCCACCACCACATATTCCCAAGAGTCACACCATGTGCCTGAGAGCATTGAGTCCAAATGCTTCTTGAACTCTGTCAGGTTTGTGCTGTGACCGCTTCCCTTGGGAGCCTGTTCCAGTGCCCAGCCACCCTCTGGGTGAGGAACCTTTTTCTAGCATCCAGCCTAAACCTCCCCAGACACACCTTGAAGCTGTTCCCTTGGGTCCTGTCACCAGAAAGAAGAGATCAGTGCCTGCCCCTTCTCTTCCTCTCACAAGGAAGTTGCAGACTGCAGTGAGGTCTCCCCTCAGTCTCATCTTCTTCAGGCTGAACAAACCAAGTGACCTCAGCTACTCCTCACCAGGCTTCCCCTCAAGGCTCTTCACCATTTTCATTGCCCTCCTCTGGACACTCTCTAATAGTTTAATGCCTTTTTTTTGTTGTGGCACCCAAAACTGCACAAAATATTCAAGATGAGGCTGCCCCAGTGCAGAGCAGAGCAGGACAATCCCCTCCCTTGCCCAGCTGGTGATGCTGTCCCTGATGCCCCCCAGGGCAGGCTTGGCCCTCCTGGCTGCCAAGGCACTGCTGACTCACATTCAGCTTGCCATCAACCACAGCTCCCAGGTCCCTTTCCACAGTGCTGCTCTCCAGCCTATTGTTCCCCAGTCTGTCTGTTCTTCCAGGGTTGCCCCATCCTGGGTGCAGACTCCATCGCTTTTCTTTGTTATGGTGGGTGATTGTCCGAGTCTGAATTAGTGTCAGGCTGAGAAGTTTTCATTCATCAGCAGGCCACAAATGACAGAGAATTAGTTTTTGTAGGAAAGAGATACTTAAGATGGAATTAAGTTAATAGAAGAGAAATAACATATTTTAGAATGTTGTGGTTTAGGAGCAGTAATCATCAATTAGCTGCTGCAAAAATTAATCCTGTCCTTGAACTAGACACAGTAATTTTCAAAATAACCAAGAAACCTTAGCAGACATAGAAGAGAGTGCTGCCTTTTTTCCAGCATCGCTCACATTTCTGCAACAGACTTGAGTGCACTAGAAGTCTGTTAGTGGAGAATACTGCATCTTTTTGTTAGTCCACTAGAGAGCTCCAAGCTCCTCCTCCTGCTATAAAAATACCCATTTAGATTTGCCTTAGCAGCATAAATAGTTCTTTATATTATAGAATAAGTAGATTATGCTGAATAAAACACGTTTGTGCAATGCAGTACTCTGTGTGGTTAGAGAAGAGGCCTTCATTTGGAGTTGAACTGTTTTCTCTAGTTTCACTGAAAAATGTTACCATTGCAGTTTTGTCTAGAAGAAAATATAGTCGCTGTTCTTATTTAGTGAACTCTGCTTCAAGTGATGCTGTTACTAAAAAAAAATGCTTTAAGAGCTGTATAGTTTACAGTTCATAGCAAAATTGTGTGTAGTTTCATGTCTAGACTAAAGAAATCTGAAGGGAAACTGCTATGAAAATCCTGTTGTGTCAGAACTGAGGTTGGCATCATGAGGAAGCATAGGAAGACTTTATGTGGTAATTTGAAATTTCTGAGTAACTGAAACTTCAGATTTTTTATTCCCTCTGGAAACCAACTCAAATGCATTCATGACAATAAAGACTGACCTTCAAAAATTTGGGTTTGTTAGATGGAATTTCTTCTTTACTATAGCATTTTTATTTTAAATTGTATTGAAAACATCCTGAGGTTTAGGAACTAAACTTTAGGAACTATTTGAATTATCCTGACTATGAGAAGTATTAAATATCTTTAATCCCTTATAGAAGGTAGCAACTCTGTTTCTGTCTGCAGAGGATCAAGCAGGTTAAAATGTCCTTTGTACTGAACCAGGATTATTAATTGGAAGGGGGAAGGGGATGATATTTTTCCTGTGGCTTTGTTTGCAAATATGAAAGAGATTACCAAGTATTTTACTAGCAATATTTTAGCTTATTTTTGAAAACACCACATTTTAGTAGTTTAATTCTCTGGAATTTACATGTTTGGGAATAAAAGCAGAAAAGTCTTTAATTGGAGTTCCCTTTGAAATCACCTAAATCTTCTGTCCTGTAGGCAGTTTTTAGGAAAGAAAACAGTTGTACTGTTACTCTTCAAATGCAATTTGAAAAGCCTTGAGGTTTACTCCTTTGGTGGATATTACATAACTGATAAATGTAAAGTAGATATTTCTTCAGAGGTGACAGAAATCATCTCAGTCTTCTTGTCAGCGTGGGCGGAGGGGGGGACAGAAGTGGTTCACAGACGCCTTTTCTACTTTTTTATTGAATTTCGTATGGTTATGCATTAGGGCAGAATAATCTCAGCTTAAATCATAATCATATTGAACCAGGCAAATGAGAGTAATGAAAGTGAAATTGTTGGCACTGCTGGCTGTTTAAATTTATGGCAAGTTTTGAAGTGTTGTGTAAAGTGTTGAAGAAATTTTCATCTTTTATGCACTTAATCCCTCTTTTTAGGCATGCAGTACATGAAAGAAATGCCTGTTTAATTTGGTTAAACAAACTAATTTTAACGATTTTTGGTTTTTAATATTCAGCAGTGACTCTAAATGCGAAGTGAACAGTGAATTGCTATCAGGATTACCACTGAATGACCAAAAAGTAAATCTCTTCAGTGGAAGTACAGAGATGAAATCCTGGACAAATGGTATTGTATGCTGTGTTGGTGAACTCTTTGGATTTTTGGGGTTTTTTTGTTCTTTATTTGCCTATGAAATCTTAAGGACTATCTTTAGTTCCTGAAGATGTTGGCTGGAATTCTGATTTGCATATACAAAAGCAATACTGCAAGCTCTCATATGGTGGGTTAGTGAGAGGTTTGGGGTTGGGTTTTAGCAGCATTCTATTTTGTAGGGTCAAATCGAGACAATTATATCTGATATTTATGCCTCTCAGATACTTTAATGGTACAGCAGTGCCTGTTTAGTAGTCTGACACACTGTGCTTGAGACATGTTACTAGCAAGTAACTTGTTCTCCTTTATTTGTGGTCAGAGAATGTGACTGCAGAGAATGGGACTGGTCAATTTCAATAAAACTTGCTAGAGTGGTTTGCCCACCTTGCTGAAGGTCAGAACTTTGTTGTGTATGCCAATTCAAATGTTTTTGAGGCATTCACTAGACTGGACCAAATAATTACATAGATTTAATAAGTACCACTTCATGTTGACCCAGTATATTTCACACCTGGGACAGATACTGCTTCATTGTCTGTGCCACCAGAGAAGTCATAATGGAGCTTTAGTCACTGCACATAACAAATCTGACATTTAGCCTTGCATAAATGCATAGTTTGTTTGGCGTACAAGATAGAGAAAAAACAAATCGATTACTTGTGGATAGATACTGCATTCTGTTTCTTTGCAACAGGTGCTTTGGAAATCAATGTTCTTAGAATTATTGATTAATATGGATGTTTATAAACATGGATTTCTTGAATTAAGATCAGTGACAGGGTTCTTGTTTAGTTTCAAATTATACTGTCGGTCTGAGCTTGTAGAACAATTTTATCATCATGTAATTTAACAGTATTTTCAGGTAGTGCAAGAAACACATGCTATAAAAAGCAGTTTTGAATATGTCTTCAGATTGCAGTTGTTTGAACCTGTTCATGTCTTTGGCCTTCAAGGCATATACACCTTCTGAAGAGTTCTTCTGCCTTCCTTCTTAAAGTCACTTGAAAGTTGCCAAAGCAAGAGTTTCTGTGCTAGGACAGGGCAAAACATCCTTTTATTCCCAGAACTGTGCAGGCAGTATTGACTATTTCACTTTAGTGCCTGCTTCCCTACAAGTCTGACCTACAGTCAGAAAGGGAGAGTACAAGCTCTCAAAGGGACCTGGTCAAAAATTCTGTGCTTGGGGATGGCAAGAATCTGGAGGAAAGATCAAATTCCTAGTGGCATTTTTCTGTATGTAGTGGTTGGCTGTTTTCTCAGTCTTGTCACTAGATGTATCCAATCCTGAATTTATCGAGTAGCCCACCATCGCTTCACAAGTGTGACAATACATAACATTAAATGCTCATTGTTCTACATTATGGTCTTCCTTCTTATCCTGTGATAGCCCTATCTGGTAGGAAGACATGGAGATTAAGAACCATGTACCTAGTGCCAGTATCTGGTAGAACATTCTTCATTGGATGCTCTTTAAAAACTATAGTTTGCTAGAAAGGCCTAAGCACCCTGTCTTTTGAACACTCAGTTCTTTGAAGGGGCCAGATGGGAATCCTAGAATGCAAGGCATTCAGAAGCTCTCATTTGTCTTTAGATATGGAGTTGAAAATTTGAACTTTTATCTTCCAATGACATTATTCATTTTTCAAAGAAAGAAAACTGTAGTTCAATAATAATTAAAGTTCTAAAAACAAGTTTCATGGTTAAGAAACCAGTAACTTACACTGGGCTTAAACTTGCTACTTGCACTGCTTAAAACATAAATGTATGAAAGGTTTTCTATCAGTTCTGAAAAAATAGCTTAAATTTAGGGCTAGTGATGTTGGAATGATTACTGATAAAATGGGTTGGTTTTGAAATTAAGACTTTTGGATATTTTTATTCTTATCTCTGTAAGTTAGAGCAGGAGCCTTGGATAAAGTAGTGAAGTTTTTAATTTAAATGTGCTTACTCTTGAAGTTTGTGTAAAGTCTCACTTTTAGGATAATTAAGAAAACTGTAATTTAAATTACTGCTTTAGAGACTGCATTAATCAAATTTTCATTAATCATTGCTGTGACTTGAAGGAGCTATAAATATAAAAGAAAATAAGATAAATGAGAGTGGTTTCAGTATGATTCGTTTTTATTATGTGATTTGCTTCCTTCATCCTAATTTTTAGGTTACAAATCTTCAGGAAGAAGTACTTTACTGCCAGTGAGGAATTGTGGAGATTCTGAGCCATGGAAGATGGAGAGAAATGCAATTGTGAGTTCTGATCCTGTGGCACTATATTTTTTATGGATGTTCAGACGGTTCCCTATGTATCAAATCAGAAACTGTGAATCTGTATACGTTTATATTTTTACACCTTTAGAGGTGTTATCACTGAATAAGTATAATTTCCGAGAACAAAATCAGTGATGAAGGGACTGCTATTCACAGTGAAGTTCTCTTGATTTCTGTTTTCAGCTTAAGCAAAATCAAATAATGATTTTTGCTTTAGGTGCTTATAGAACTGAAAAGCAGACATGTTTCACATGTATAGGACAGCCTGCTTTGTCCATGATGCTGAGTACTGAAAAATGGTCAAGGAAATTGATGCCCCAAAATTCTCAGATGGTTACTCAGAGCTGTGCAGGAATTTGTCACCTTTCTCCCTCCTCTCTGCTCTTTGCCCATCTCATTTAGAACTTCTTGCATTATCCCTATTTGTGGTCTTCAAGACAGGCTTTTGTTGTATTTAGACGCTAACATGACATGACAAGGGATTGATCTTTGTGTCCTTTGAAATGCTGCAGGTACAGTGTAGAGATGAGGGTTGTTTCAGAGGCTGAGTTATAGATCATATTTTCTGCTTTTGTTTATAGTTTGTAGATATTTTGAAATTCTAAAAAAACCGAAGACCGTGTTTTCTTTCAAGAGATATTATTTGGCTTTTTCTGCTTGTTGTAATTTTCTTTTATTCCAGGCTTGTCATTCAGTCCAGCAGATCCTTGATGCACTTAACTTGCCCCGTAAATACTGCAGATACTATTTTATGACTTCACGTGGGTGTGAAAGAACAAAATGTTGGTTCTGTCACGTTCCAGGACATGGGGATGAAAAGGTAAAAAGATCCATTGAAGTAAGGAAAAGATTGTAAAAATGGACACTTTTTAAAACCAAAACATCATCTCCTTTGCTCATTTATATATGGGAAGTGAGTAATCAGAGATTGATGGATGAAAAAATTGTTCAGAAATTCTACCTCTTGAGGTCTTCAAAATATTTTTTTTTAAAATGGTATAATTTTGAACTAGTAGATGCTTTAACAGAGCACGCATCATCAGTTAGGCTGTACAAATATAGAGTAGTAGAATGGGCAGATTCTGAGACATCTCTGTCCTGAGCATCAGAGACTTCAAGCCACCCTTTGCAAAGACTTTGTATGTGTTGTTAAAGCTGAAAGCCATCTATGGTGTATTACCTTCTGCATGTTTTGTGCAACAGTGGGCATGTTTGTTTTAAGATGCTGTAATCTCATTAAATAGAGCAGCAACTCTCATCATATTTGCAAGCAAGAATAGTTTTCCAGTATGGGCAAAGTAAATGTGTTTTCAAATAATTTAACAGAGACATTATGAATTTAATGCTTCCGAGAACTGTGTAAGGCAAGCTAACTGTACTGACAAGTAATAAGATTATTAAGTTTGTAAGTTAACTAGAAGCAAACAAAAACATCAAAGCAAGAAACCAGTAACAAATGCCTAAACTTGTCCTCATCAGATCTTACAAGATTTATTTCTTACCTACCATCCTACTGGTATGAGAGCAGTTTTATCACTGATGTCAGTAAGTAAAAAATTTCAGAATCAAAATGTAAAAAATAACTTGCAGTTAACCTGTTTGACATAATTGCTAAAAAAAATTAACATCTAAAGGAGCTTATCCATCTTACTGATATCTTATGTATACTGCGTCTGAATTTTTAAAATTACATCAGTGTAATTTGGTTCAATTTTTCTTAATGTTTTCTCTTTTCCTTTACATATATATATATATCCAAAAAAAGCTGCTTTATATTTTTGTTAATGATTTCTAAACCCTTTAAAAATTTATATTATTTGTGATATCTTAAAAATACTAAGATTTGAGAGTAGTTTTGTATGGAAGATTTTTCCTTTTTTCTCAAGTGTGTTATATGTTTAGCAGGCTGTAATGAATATTTGTAACTATTTTCAGCTAGTTTATCTGAACTATTGTGGTTTGCAGTGCTTCATTATGTTACAGGCACATTAAGTAATTATTTGCCTAAACCTATTAAAAATCCATTCCATTTGATTTTACTTGTGCAGCCTTCCAGCACACTTTTAACTGTTCTACCCACCAAACCTAGACAAACATTCTTGGTAGCCTGAAAATACATCCGAGTTTTGTTTGTTTGTGTATGAATTTGTTTTTAGACCTGTCCATTTGAAAATGATAATAGGCCAAGCACCTCATGGTGGCACCAAAGTACATAAATGAAAAACAGGTAAAGAACCAATAAAGGAGTCTAATCTTATACAGGAGGAATAAATCTCTTCAGGAGAACTGTTATGCAGACTGATAGTCCATCTGCTTAGAACTGTGTTCTCAGTGATAAGTTACCAGAGTTGTTTAAGAAAAATACCTTTCTCCATAATGATGTTTTTTGTTTTTCATTAAGTAACTAGTTGATGCTTTAAGGCATAACTTCCTAATATTTAGCACTTTATAGCTGTAGTTGATCACACAACACAGCAGTGCTTGAACTCATAAAAACATCATACGTTTTGAATCTGCATACTCGAGCCCAGCAAGATGTACAAGTTACCAATTTTTGGCGTTCTTTTTCAAAGATGCCTTTCATTTTCAAACAGTGAAATCTGTGTTGCATTAAGTAAACAAAATACAATACTTGCCCAAGTATATAAAGGGAGGGTGGATCTTAACAATACGTGTTAGTGATGGAGAAGAGGGTAAAGGAGGTGGTGCTGGACTCTTCTCTGTGGTCCTCAGTGAAAGGGCAGGGGACAGTGAGCTTAATACAGTAAATTGTTTTGCTCAAATGGCACTTCAGAGTGTAGCACAGGCAGTCATTTAATGCTTAAATGATTGGTTTCAAAACGTGTTGTTATACAAGCTATATTTCCCTTTGTGATTTTATCTTAGCTTTGTGAACCTTACTCATTAATTTTTTTGATTCCTATCCATTAAAGAAAATTTTACTTTCTGTGACTTCATGCTCTCCTTTTCCTTGATCCTGTGAACCTCTTAACTGGAAACAAAGAAGGATATAAAATAGGAAGATTTCTGCCTTCATTAGTGTTGTTTTACAACTTCAGGGCCTTGAATATATGCTTCTGTTGTGGTGGGTTATGATTTTGTGTTTTTAATGTGGCTTCCTAAAGAAATGAGATACTGCACTGTCCTTTTTATTACTGTCTCTAACCACACTAAATGACCATTGAACCTTTTGGTCAGTTTCAGCCACATTGAATAGGGATTGTGTATCTCAAAGCTTCCACAGAGTACAGAAACTTCCTGTAAGAAGGATCCTGGTTTTGATCTCACTGAGATAAAGGCTGCAGTATGGGGTTCTCCCTTATTAAACAACAAAGTGGACACTGACTAGGAGGTGCTGAAGTATTTAGTGAATTCCTGTGCTTGTTCTTCTGAATAAGCACCTCTGTTGTAGTAGGACCATGTTTTTACTGAAGAGTTGGTTGGTTGTATAAGCTACAGAGGCCTTTATTATGGTTTTTATTAAATTGTGTTAAATGAGTCATGGAATCAACTGATAGATGACAGAGTAGTGTGATTTATAATGCCTTTTGAAAATAGGAATAATCTCTTTCATGTATCTTCATTCAAAATCTATTACAACTAACTCAAAATTTAAAGATTCTCACATTTTTACATAGTGTGTGGGTGCAGTTACACCTTTCAAAACTGGAACAACTAAATCAACTGAAGCCTTCTAGAAGGTGTAAATTAATAACACATTTAGTTTCTTTTATTAATGTAATACAGCATGTCCCATGATTGAATACTACTAAAAGTGGTGGTTCAAGCAATTTCACTAATACTTGGAACAGTAAGAGCTCCAGATGCACTCTTGGCTTTTTTTGGGAGTCAGTCCAAAGAAAGGAAAAACAGATTCCAAAAGAAAGCAAACTAATTTCCGTACTGTAAGCATGTGCTAAAGTTCATTCTGGGAATGTCCTCAGCCACCTGGGATTATAGATTTGGATTGAGTTAATCTGTTCCCAAGTGACACTTCACATATATTAATGATCAAAAATTTGATGCGGTTTTCCAAAAGGTATATCTTACAGTATAGCTCAACATTGTGATACTGCTTCCAAATAAAAACTATAAGCTTCATTTATACTTATTGTATTCTTTGGCTTGATGATCTAAACAGGTTAATAGTTTCAAAATAAGAAAGATGTCTTGGCCATAAACCAGTATCTTCTGCTTTGATAATAATTCATTTGCTGTTTAACAAGCTTCATGAGCGAATCCTGTGTCATTTTGAAGTTGCATGTAAAAATAAACCTAATTCAGTTCTGTAGTACTATGACTACTAATTTAGGGCATTTTCTCTCTCGATACTTAATTATTTCACAAAATAGTATTAAATATGACCAATTTATATTGTTGTGCAGAAAGACTGTTAATGTTCCAGAAGTGACAGGGAATTTCTAAAAGGGCATGGGGTTTTTTTTGGAATTCCAAGATACAATATCAGTAGTCTTTATTTCTTCATCTGCAGAGATGGTGCACAATGATTAAGTATCACAAAGCTGACAATTTAGGACGTTAAGGCAAGAATGTTCCAATTATTCCAACTAAATAACATTAAAATATATAGGTGTAGATTTCTTTTTTTTTTTTAGCCAGTTCAGTCTGTGGTGAAATGGGTCATTAAATCAAGTTAGTTCTGAGTTTTTTAATCTGTGTCCTTATGAATGATTCTTTTTGGCAGTCAATGTTACCAGCTTAATTTTTGGGTGTTTTTTTTGACTTCTTAGTTGATACATTCACAGAATTTTTACTTACCATATTTCACTTTCACTTTTTCGTTTCCTTTTCTTTATTTACAGTCTGCCACATTTATACTAATTCTGAAGTAACTGCATTTTCTAATCATCTTTTTTGTTTGTTTGTTTGTTTGTTTGCTATGAGTATATGCACATGCTAACACTTGTGGTCCCAGAAGCTTCTTTCCCAGACATTTTATCGGCATTATTTTTTCTGTTTGATTTGATTTGTCAAAAGAAGACCTTTTGACAGAGTCTTTGCCTACAGACCCCATTAACTTCTTATACAATTTATCAGTATGTATGGCTTTCATGGAAGCAATGTAAAGCTCATTATATAATAGAACTCATGTTTGTGAGTAGTTCTTTTGTTTGGCATAAACTGAAGTTACATTTTACTGTAATTTTTTTTTCTTTTTTTACAGATTTGCATGGCAATTCTTAGGACATACATCAGTATCAAAGAGTCAGGCCTCCTAAAACGTGCAGGTATGGTATAGCAGTAGCTGTTACTTAGCTTATTTGAAGCAAATTAAATAGGCTGTTGAGAGAGAAATGGTTGCCACTTCAGCAGTGAATAAGAAGTTTTTACTTTAAATGAAAGAATACATTCAATTTACATACACACTTACCTCAGGAGATTCTTAGAAATCTTACTTCCAGATAAAATGAACTTAACCTGACTGCAACTAGATTTGGGAGTAGAAATATGTAAATAAGACATGGAAGAGGTTTAAAAGAATTCAAATTTTATTAAGTTGCTTTTGAACACCCTGGCAAAGCATCAGAAACCCAAAAACTTGAGAATGGAAGCTCTTGAAATTAAGTGTTGCTACTGCACGCATCCCCAACAGATTTAGTTTGGTCCTTACACCATATATGCAAACGTGAACATATTTTAGGGACTGTAGTTCATTCAGATCCATCTGAGCTTTTGAGTTCAGTCAGAAACAGCTTTTGTTTTGTTTTTACTCTGGAAGTGGTTCCTTTTGTTCTGGTTCTGAGCAGTCTTTAAGTTTTTGATAGCTTGTTAGAGTGTAGCAGAATGAGCATGGGGAATTCAGTTGCACTGTGTGCTGCCATGTTCTCATGCTGAACATGTGAGTGTTTTAATGTGGGCAACTCTGGATACCAGCAGGCCACTGTGTGTGTCCAGCAAGGAAGGATGCCACTGGAACAGCACTGTAACACAGCACTTCACTTCCTAGAGCTTCCTCTGGAAAGGCCTTACTACCTTGATGCATGTACCAAATCTAACCTGGGTCTGTGCATTCTTCTTGTGCTGCACCAATTCAGCTAAACTTTTCTGGGAACCTACAGGGCTTACAGTGCTCAGCTTAATGAAACAGCATTATTTCAGAATAGTCTGGTTCTGGTAAGGTTAATGCTGTATTCAAACTGGCTCCTTTCACCCCTATTTCTCCATATCCCTGTCCCATAATATCTTGGACAATTAAGCACTATTGCACTGTGTCTAAAATGTAAAGAAATAACTTGTTTAAATAGCTAGCATTAGTTAACCCCAAAGTGAAATTCAATTTAATTGATTTTTCAGTCCAGATATTTGTGCAGTATTACAAAGAAGTTACTCCTGGTGTGGATTTTGCTTCTGAAGTGCTCAATGATCTTCTTGTTTCATTGCTCAGCAACTGTATGTTGCAGGAAGTATTTCAGATATTGGATGTAATTGTACAAATCAAGACACTGGTAGGTGACTTTGTAATATTATGTAAATCTCAGTTTCATAATTTTAGTTTTTTGAGCACTGTGCCATTTATAGAAAGAGGTTTGCTTTTAGTCTGCTACTCAGATCTTGGGTGAGGGGAGTAATTCAGAATACCCTCTTATAAAATCTCTAAGCTTTCTAATTGAATGGAGTTGCAAAACTGATTGTGCTTTTTCTGTCTATATTAGCCGGCTGTAGATGTTCTTCTGAAAGTTTTTGAGCATGTGGCTTCTTTGAATATCAGAAATGCTGTGCCTACATTAATTAGTACCTTCTGTAAGGTATGAGTTTCATTTGTACTACTGCTGCTTTTTGGAATTTCTGAAATATGTTGCCTATTTTAAAACTTGAACATACCAATGTAAAAAACAGTACTGAAATAATATTTAAAGTGTTATTGTGAGTAGCTGTAGTATCAGTTTTCATTTATTCCTTTGTTTCTGACTGAGATTCACTGCAATGTGTTTTTCCTCAATGTTGTTTGCCACTTACCTCTGAAGATGCATTAAGTCATTACAACTTTATATATTCTTACTTTTCTTACCTTGTCTGATATTACAGCTCATTGATGCTGGTATCTTCCTGGAGTTAGAACATTTTGACTACATTATTAAGTTACTTCACCAATTGCATGTTTCCAGTTGGGAAATGAGTACTGTGTTGAACATAAAATCCAGGTAAGTCTTTAAGGAGCTATTTTCTAATTACAGCTGCCTAGTTCCTCCTTCAGCATCTATTTTTATAACTTTATGTGGAATCTTTAAAATATCTGTTGATAAAAATACTATCATATCATGTGTAATGGTATTTTAAAGTGCTACTAAAGTGCTAGTGTATTTTAAGGTCGATCTACTGTGTTTCAAAGATCAAGCATTGTTAAATCAAAACTTAGATTCTGATTTCGTATCAACCATCATTATACAGTCTGCTGCCAGCTGTGATAGAGGCTTATATAGCTAGTCAAATTAGAAACATCATGGTTTAATATATCATTTAGGCTCACTTAAGCAAACAGTATTTCTGCAACAAACAACCCTTCTAGGATTAGTTATAATCTGAAGTAGTTTTCTAGTTTCTTTTACAGTGTGACTACATAAGCATTTGTGCCAACACTACTAGGGAGGAGGGTCATTTTTTGAGTACTGCTGGGATATGCTGGGCAAAATGTCAAATCTCTTCAAAAACTGCTGATACTTCCCCATCTCTTGAACAAGGTTGTGATCCTTTTTCATTTTTGTATCATCTACATCATATACACACACACACAAGTTGAGAAACTAAATTTGTGGTTCATAAACCTACCTTTGGTTCATAGTGGAAACCAAATATGCAGCATCTGTGAAAATAGCTCTGCTCAATTATTTGTTTACCACATGCGCTAACTTCCCTTGGCAAGATTTTAAATGAGCATTTTCAGTGTAATGTGAAGCAAATAGGATCAAAAATCACATCAGTTTAATGTTCATTTGTGATAATTTGATGTTCACCTTCTGCTAGTTCAGTAAGACGTGTTAAAATTTAAGTATTCTTTTTTTCATATGGAAGATTTAAGGAAAGATATTTTGAAAAGACATGGATTTTTGACTTCAGCTTGGCAGTGGCTGAAATTCAGGTACAGTATGTTCATTCTTCATTGCTTCTTTTAAATCTACATGAAATAGCAATTTCTAGACTGTTTTTTACATTTGTGGGCATTATTATTTAGTATAGTGAGCTTATGCAAAGCCATTTTTGGAAATGCTTAACATGCAGGAGAAAACTGTCTTTGGCCTTTCTTTAATGTCAGTATTTTAATTTGCATACTTGTAGTTTTTATCTTTGTTTTGCATCGAATTCAAAGATTTTGTAACTTTAAGCAATTATTTCCTCTGCTTTACATTTGTTGTGTTTGTAACTGGTAGCAGTACACCATTCCTCACCAAAAATGTATTTAATATGTTATTTAGCAAATAGAATTCATATTTAGTATACAAACACACAATTGTAAAAGCTGCAATGGACAACATTAAACAGTATTTTAAAGAATAAGAAAATATTGTAAAACATTCTTCATTTGGACACTTTTGTCTTTCATATTCACGGTCAGATTACTCATTATCTGCAATTATAATATAGTTTACATATTATCACACATCCTTTGTAGATTCAGAGATTGAAATATAAAAAGGCAAAAAACAGTACTGATGTTTTTTACTCCTTTAACACCAAAGTCACCAAGTGATCTGGCAAGCAAAAGACTAATTCATATAGAAATAACCATAAATTCAGTGTGCATCATGGGGAAAAAAATACTGAATTAATGCCAGTTTCTAAATAGGATGAATAAGTTATAAGCTTCCTCAACTGGGGTCATGACATGAAAAAAGGGATTTAATTTCTTGAGGGATAGAAGTAATTAGCAATCCATGCAAGTTTGGCAACGTGTAACTGCCATATGAACATGAAGGTTCTTGGCAGTAGCATTTAATCTCCATTTTTTTCTCCTTTAAGTCTATCCCGGGTACATATCTCAAATTTCACTATATTTTCTGTTTGGTTTTCTGGCAGCAGGTTTGCTTATATTTATTCTTTCCCTTCTTTACAGCATTGCAAGGTAAAAAGGGATTGGATTAAGCTGGGAGCTTTATATCTTAATGCAAGAACTGGATGTGAACATTTTGATGATCTTCAGAAATTGTTTTTATCTATTGCTGAAATTCTAACCAGAGCTTCTGAGACAGACAAACCAGGAGTCCCTTTTTGTAATTTTGCTGATGCAGGTAAATAAAATTAGGATTCAAGAAGTAATTTTTGAAGCGTTTTTAAAAGAGATAAAAAATTAATGCATATAGTTTTCTGATTATTAGTTAAATTTATGTTACAATATTCTGAATTTTTTGAGTTGCAAATTCAGTCAGCTGTAATGTTCAGTAGAAGCTATTTTCCAGTAAAACTAAAATGCTTACACTTAAGGAAGATTTTGAAGGAGAAACAGTATTGTGAAATCAAAAAGAGAGCCCAGGATTCATGATCTTTTTAATAAAAATGGCCTATGCTCAGGACAACGGCAAATATATTTGAGTATTTTCATGTGAAGTATCACACTGTTAATAGCGTAAATAAGCTTCAGTGCTGTAAAAAAATATATATATGTAGTTGTGTATTTTAAAATACATTGAACAGATTACATCATGTATATAATTTTTTTTTAGTAAGTTGGATTTTTAGAATTATTATATTCTCTAAAGAACCAAGGGTTTCTGCAAGGGCTAGGTGCTCAAGAACCCAATGTTTTTAATAGTTCTGGCAGGCTTTCTTGCCTCTTTCCTCCTTATGTCCCTTAATTTGCATGTCTGTATCATGCTTCCTAATGAGTTTGCAGATTACTGGGGCTTGGTGAAGTGTCAGTGGGATATTAAATCGTTTTGCAAAGGATTACTTAGATATTTTTCAACCTGTATTATCCACTAAACATAATGATTATTTATTCCAGATATGTAACGTATCTTTTCTGACCACAGACTTTCATAGCATAAAAAAGCTGTCAGACGTTCCAGTTGTTACACAGGGTGAATATTTTGTTGGAGCTGTCTTCCCAAGAACGATGGTCTCCCAACAGATAGGCACCTCTATCAGTAAAACATTTTTGAGCAGTCACCCACAATTTATTTATTTATATATTACATACATATGCTACTAAACCAATGTATTAAATTCACTATAAACCATACACAAAAACAGGAATTACAAATATGAGATAAGTATTAAATGAACACTACATTTTAAAGTATTTTGCTTATTTTTATTTTCTAATAGTACAAAAAATATTTCCTTACCACAGCTGAATAGATTTTTGTGCTCACACCCTACTTTGAGGCTGCTGCTCTAAAATTTTAAGAGTGCTTCCAAAGAGGTTGTAATTACTCAGTCCTGCAATTACCAGAATTTATTTGTGGTGCCAGAAAATGTAAAGCTTACTTTACAAATAATGATATTACTAAATTAGGCCATTACATGTCCAAGCATTTTATGGATGACTTAGGAAGTTGCTACTTTCAATGGCAAATATTTCAAAAAATGTATTTAGTATTTTCACAATTACTGTGTTTTTGAAATGTGTAATTTCTTTAAAACTGCATTTACATGTTAAATAAATAAATAAGCCTTTTTTTTGTTCTTTCCAGTAATGAAAAATTCACGCCATAATAAAGCAGACAGACTTTTCATTGGAAGGACTGGGATAAGCGTAATGTATTCGTATCACAAAGTACTGCAGTGGGTAAAGGTATGCAGAGCTACAGAAACCTGACTGCAAGAAAAAGAGAAAAATAATTAGTAATTTCTCTTCTGGATATTAAACTCTAGTTTCTCTAGTGGAATGACTGGGTGTGCCACCTGCCTCCCTGCTGTCTTGGTACTTCCTAACTGTCCAGCTGAACCAAAGCATTTTATTGCGCCTTTCTGAGCTGTAGTCTTCTGTGGAGCTGATCATAACTTGTTCTTGCAACCTAGAAACTGATTGCTCATGTTCATCTTGTGATTTTTCTGAGCTCAGGTCTTCCTGAGATTCTGGGGTGAGGTGCTGATGGGACTATTTCCCAGAAACATCACTTTCTTCCACCTGGCAGTCATGCTGCATTCTGAGACCTCCCAACTGAAGTGATATTTAGAGAACTTAGGCCAATTTTCTGCGCTGGTGCTTCTGCATCTGACCTCATATTGAATGGATAAGGCCAGGAAGACACAAAAACAGCATAGCATAGCTGTGCTTGGTGAACTGCTTGTTCCCCAGGACTACTGGAAGTACTTTTCTTCCAATGAATCTAAGTTTCTAAGTTCTGTGAATCTTGCAAAACTCAGACATCACAAAGAAATACCTTTACAGTCATATATTTGCTGTCAAATATTACACAGGGTCAGGATTAAGAGACTAGACTTTTGACTGGATGTTTTACATTTCTTAGGCCTCAGGCAGTATTGGTCATATTTCACTGCAGCAAGATCATTTCAGTGTTAAATCTGGAAGAAAGGAACCAATGAATACCATACTTAATCTCTTCTAGATAGCAACATGAAAAGTGATAGCATACGAAGTAATATAAATCCCCAGTGATTTTAGATTGTGTTTTGGTCAGTGATCCCATTCTGAACTTGGGCCTGATCCTTTCAGCTGCTGATTATGCTGTACAGGGATGTTCCTAATTCTGTGCAAGATGATTTCTAGAATGCTCTTCTATGAACGGAAGCAAATGCTCCCATCCCCTTTTGTCTGTCGGGGTTTTGGGTTGGCTTTTTTTGTGAATTACCATCAAGGAACTCTTTCTGGTTCGCATCAAGGAATTAAATTGTCTTTTGTATGATTGTCTCTAGGAGATGACTTTTAGGAATTCTATTATGTAAAAAACCTGTGCACTGCTCAGTCTGTTTCCAGAGTCAAGCCAAGTCCCAGGAGATATTGATAGAGGGGCTTAGTCTAGAGGCAGGATACCTGTTCTGATGAACCATTCATTTTGCAGCATCAGCTTCTTGAGTTGAATGGCCTTCAGCAGGTCCATATCAAGCTGCAGCACAGAGTGGTACACTGGGAAGGAGAGAGGGTCTTTGCACTAGCACTTGTGTAATACTGCACTAGAACTCTTCAGGCATTTTTGGTCCATAAAACTTAGCAGTTAGAACAGTTAAGATACACCTGACCACAGAAAAGAGAATCTAAATTCTTGGCATTGAGGAGTGGTAGTGCTCACATGCCCACTGAAGAGTTCAGTTTGGCTTGGATTTTGGCTGTCATCTTTGGCATTTAATGTTTTTGTGCCTTCAGACATTTTAGCTGCTTTTCAGATCCATCTTAAGGAAGAGTCTTATCTTGGATTGCACAACCCCTGATATTTCAAGATTGATCTTCATGTCCTGATTTCAGAGGTGCAAGGTGTGAAAAGCATGTGTTGCGTTGTTCTTGTATAACAAGAGTTACTGAAAATAGATGCTTCTTTCAATACTATGATTTCTTTCATGTCTGGAGCAAAAGATCTTTGTTTCTTTGAGAGTGTTGTGTTAGGTATCAAAACTACTTCTCTAGAGATTACTGACAAGATCCTCAAACAGCTTTGTAGACAACCTATGTTGACCATATTAGATTGTGAATGAGGCTCTGCACTGAATGAATTTTATCAGAATTGGCAGATCCCAAATTTATCTCTGCTTCAGGAGGCTGTCATTCTTACCTCTTTCTACCAGTTTCACTCCATTATATATATCAGATAAATCCCAAATTTATGGGCTAGTATCTACTTGCTTCATGGTCTACTTTTTGCCCAAAAGATGGTTCATTAAGTAAGGTAGTAATGGATTTGCTCTTCCTGATCTGCCCAAATTTAGTTTTGGCTTTAGGATATGCCCTGTGCTCTTATATGAATATGTTGGACTGCCTGAAACTCTAAATGTTCTTTTCATATCATTTTTCCTTCAAGAACACCAAACGCCTTTATTGCAGAACTTTGATAGCTCTTGGGGATAAAACATGTATGTTGCTTGGTTCTGAAGAGATTTTTTTTGTAAGAGGCAAGGAAAGTTCATAAAACAGATGTAGTTCCAAAAAAAACATGCAACAGGAATATGTCTTACATGGAGACAGGTCTTCAAGCAACATTAGACTGCTTTCTGGATATTTACTCTTAGAGAATTCTGTAACATCAGTGCTCCTTTGGCAGCTCTTTCATCCACTTCCTATTTCAACTTTTTCCTGAAAGACATCACTATGGTTTATTTTTCTCAGCTTTTTAATATTTCAGAGAACTGGTGAGAGGTTCTAGTCCAATTAAGGATCTCATTCCTCAACTGCATTTTAATTGAGGGCCCTTCCTTTAAGGATCACTTTCCTGCTGATAGCTGCATACTTTCCATCTTCCTATAAAGACCACTTCATAGTGGGCCCTCTTTTGCCAGACGTGTGGAATAGATGCAGATCCTCCTTAATTTTATATTTTATTTCTGATTTGCACTTAGATTTCAAGTTTCACCTGAGTCTTTTTGGTGTGCATTTTCCCCTTCAGCCACATACATCTACAGTTCTTTACACCTTAAATGTTAACTGCAGTTAATGTTAGTATTTTTTATGGATTATGTTGCAGATTAAAGATTGCAGATACTTGTAGGCCATCAAAAGTGTCCAATTTTGAGCACATACCAAGTCCATAGCATATATGTACATATGCGTAAAGTTGTTTGGTTTTTTTTAATTAGCTCCTTAATAAGTAATTCTCTGCTAACTTCTCCATTCTCCTAAAGCTCTCTTTCCCTTTGCCTCCATGGCCCTTGTTCTGCCACCACAATGCATGCTCACATACACCACAGTTTTTAGTAACCCACTTCATCATTGATGAACCCACTAAGCAAGAGCTGAAATACATCTGGTTTGGAGTTTTGTCTTTGTTGCTTGACTAGCAAGGTGCAGCCAGGTGGGACAAGTGCTGAATTCTGCCTGGCCATGCCTTGCTGGGAACATGATTTTGGTATCTCATCTTGACTCAGTCATCCTCTTTTTTAGATTCAGATCCTATTACCTTTGAGACTGCTACCTTTCTTCCACTTTTGACAGAAAGGGACAGCCAAAAAGTTGTTAAGATTAAGTTTCTGTAGAAAACCAGTCTAAATATCAGTCTGGAATCCAGTGATAAAGTTGTTGGTTGTTACAGTGTTGGCCAGATAGGCCCAACTTCTTCCAGTTTATTGTCCTGCTGCCTATAATCATCAGTGTTTCCTTTGACTTACGCTGGAGTAATTATTTAAATTTTAACAATTACATTTTGGCTGCAAAATGAAAACTCTCTGTATGATCTTTTAGAATTTTGTAGATTGTGTAGTGGTGAATGGAATCAAAACTAAAAGTATTAATAAACCAGAGTAAGCACATACAAATTAATTACAAAGTATGTTAAAAATATTGTATTGGACATTATATAATAGAAATAATGTTATGGGTAATAGTGTGTTGGGAACTCTTTGACAATAGGTTGGTAGAATTTGTTTGTCTACATAGTAAAAAAACCCCTAAACTTCTCATTTGAAATTTTATTATAATTCACCCCTGACTCAGTTTGGATACCTGTACATCTGTGTCACCAAATTAAATCTGTTCTATTTTATGTAAATATACTCTGTGTTCACTGATACCATTGCTTTCTCTGACCTTCCCCCTTACCCTCTCCCTCTTATACTAGGGAAGCAAGGTTTTGGATAAACTGCTTGAGCTACAGATAAATTTTACACTCTTGAAAGGACTTATAGGTCCAGGGAGGTCAGCATCCAGATGTCAGATTGTTAATAAAGCCACAGAAATCTTTCTGCATTCTGGAAATTTGGATGGAGCAATTAGGGTATTGAGAGGTAAGCCTGTCTTAAAATTTTGACTTAAATTTGAACAGTTCACTTCTATGACAGATTTCAGATAAAAGTTACAAGCTGATGAGTGATACTAAATACATTTAATAATACTGAGGCAATAAAGGAAAGGTGATCATCTTATTAGTTATTATTCTTGATATGTATAAGAAGTATTACAGCTAATTTTTTCAGATGTCAACACCATTCTACCCAAAAATCTGCCATAGTGAAGGAGGAGTGCAGCTTGGAAAATTATGCTGTCCCATGTAGTTTTCCTTTGAACCAGGAGGACATTCAGTATCAAATTCCTGGATTGGGTCAGTGCAATGTTCCTTTGCGACTAACAGTATCACCATTTAATATAATTGCTTTTAAACAGTACCATACTTCTGCAATTATTACATATGGCTCTTTGGAACTCTGATCTGCTGAAAAGAGAAGAAATTCAGAAGTAAAAAGAACAGAATGTATGCTGTAAAGTGATACTGAGGATGTAAATTTGCTGTTCAATTTTATAGCTGTACACAGATATATACATATCTATATATGCCACTGACAGTCCATTTTACTGCAGTGATATTTTACAGAAGGGGTGATTTATAATATAAAGGTTCAGAGAATCAGTCTAAGGAGTATTGATCATGAGGAACAAATTATAAGTCGAGCTGAGCTTTCTGTGCTACTTTGAAGTTTGTGTTATGGTACAGTTTACAGTACATTCTTAATAGCCCAAAGTCTCAACATCCAGAAGTTCCAGTTCTTAGAAATAACACTGCACTGTTGTTTGCCACAGAGTCAGAGTGGGTTACAGATGGACCATTGTGGCCCTGTGATAAAATGGACATCCTCAATCGACATAATCTGTTGTGTGCAATAGTGCACAAATACTTGAGGAAGAGTTTGTACAGGCAAGCATTTGAAGTTCTGCAGAACTTACCAGGTTTGCAGAAACATTCTGGTAAGTAAAGAAAAAGATACTGTGTAAAGAGAAAAAATTTAACAGATGATTCTTTGCTGTTCTTGTAGTGTTTTCTAGCTAAAATTTATTGAAGAAGGGTTTATACAAACCTGTTACTGTTTTCCAAGGAGTCTGGTGTCATTTAAGTATGTGTTGTGCTCTGCAGTTCTTGCTGCACTTGTGCACACACACTTGGATGTGCACACACACCTGTCCGCTTTTGCTCAGTTACTAGGCAGGGCAACAGGAAAAACCCATTAACTTTTTAAGGATCATACACAGTCTATACAGTGAGATGAAATAGGGATATTTTAATTTTATTTTATATTAATTTCAGATGAATGAGGTGAGAATTTTTTTCTTTAACTGAGGTAGCTAACCTCAGCATCTCTTCTTATATACCATGTTAAGAACCAAGTGCTCATTTAGGCTCTGTTTATCTGACAAATTTTGGATGTAATACATAATTACTTAGGCTCCACTGAGGAAACATCAGCTAATTCCTGTGTGTAGGTCTCACTGTGTACTGCCAGTTTTAGGAATGTTAGGAGAGGTTGGATGGAAGACCATCTACTTAGAGAATACTGAAAGGATCTAGTTCTTTGAGTTACGTGGTGAATACAAGGCTGCTCAGTCCTGCCAAAAAGGAGACAGTTCAGAATAAGAGAAGCAGAAAACCAAGGGGTTTTTTATTGGTGGTAATCTTAAATCTGAGAGATAAGGTGAAGATTGTATTTATAGGCTTGAGCAGGTAAATGTATTTTTAGCTAATTCTATTGGTTTTGGCAGCAAATTATTACTTGAACCTTACCACTTGTCCTTCACAATATAAATGAAGTACTGTATGAAAAGACTTCTAATGAATAAAGCATTCATGTTTCCCCAACCTTGTTCCATCTTGCTGATAGGGACAAGAGTTCTGATTTAAGTACTTACTGAGAAACAATCCTTCAACTAGATTTGCATTTGAATTAATTAAGTAGCAAATATTCCTAATTTCATTTCAGATATTATAGATGCTTCTCAATACAGCTGCCTTTTTAACAAGCTGATAAATGCCTGTTTTGAGAACAAGAACCTTGGAGTCTCATCTTCTGCAGTAGACTTCATGCTTTCCAGGAAGATTGCTATTGATTTTGTTTTACTTAGAGGATTAATCACGGCTTTGGGAAGAAGTTCTTTATGGTCCAAAGCCAGGACCTATTACAAAAGTAAGTTGCTTCTTAAGCAATATCCTCTCCTTACATTCTTTAGATAATGTGGTCATAGCATTTCAGTATGAGTAAAAAGAAAAGTGGTATTTTCTGTGTCATTTTCAGGAAATTATTTGTAACCAAAATATTTATTAGGAAATGGTGAGATGAAAATAAGAATCAGTGCATACTACCTGGCATGAAATAAATGCAATTGCGATAAAATTATTTTTTTTACATTCAGTTTCCAAATTTCAACTATGTGAGCCCTGAAATATTTGAAAAGTGCATCATCTTCATATTTTCGTCTAGACGAATTAGATTTCCTCATACTTCTCTCTAGAAGTGTACCAGCATCTCTGTGGTGGTATAATATTTAAGATTTGAGAAGTCTAGCTAATTAGTTTTTCCTAACTATTAAGAAAATTCCTTTCAATTAAAAGCTAATAGTCTGTAATTGTTTTCAACTCCCCATTTCTGAGCTAAGATAATACTGGGAGTGCCACTCTGTATAGGGTCTCTCCATGTTGTCACATTATTTACTGTTTGGTTCTGTCTTAGGATTGTTGAGGTTAGCAGACTGCTTTAAGATTCCATCGTTCCTAGGATAGATACTTGGTTTTGTTAACATTGTAATTACTGTTTTTCCTTATCTCTTTTTTTTTTTTTTTTTTTTTTTTTTTTTTTTTTTTTTTTTTTATTCCCTGAAATACTGTGTATGTTGGGTTGCTGGCATCACTTGACAGAAGAGAGGGGAGCAAAGCAGGAGATGCTGTTCAAATGTTCTCTCAGTTTGGCCATGATTAACAGCTTCTGTCTGATCTGCCTAAATTGTACTTGTGGTATGACACACTTAGTATCCCCAGACCTCTGATAGAACTTTTTAATCATAGCTGACAAAACTCATTGAAAAAAAAAGAATCCAAACATTTTACAACCATTAATATTATGTGTGAATGCTGTGTTCTCAAATCAGGCCATTTCATAGGTGAAATAGGAAAATCCATTACGGGTTTGGGGTTGGGGTTTTTCCACACTTAGTCACACAGACGAAAACAGATCTATGTTTAGTATTGGTAATCCTAATTCCTTATGTTTCTGCATTTACTCACAGATGCTTTATCACTGGGTTGTTACCCAGAGCTGCAGAGAAATTTATATCACAAACTTCTGAACATTCCCTCTTACCTGTCTGAAGTTGAGATGCTGTTGACCATTGAAATATTTCTTGTTTCAAATGCCAGTGATATTCAAAGTCCGAGGACTAGTCAGGCTCTTCAAATAATACTAAAAAGGTTTGTTGTCTGATATGTGCAGTTTTGATTGTATTTATTCATGTGATCATGTGAGTAATAGATCTTGTTTTTCTTATCCTTCCCTAAGAATATATCTCTTCATTTTGTTTCTTGGATAAGTGAGAAGATTTTTATCTCCTGTTTCCATGTGTATGCTACTGTACATCTGCTTATTTTCTTAAAGAGTAAGTTCTGCTCTTGCAAACAATGTAGGCATGTCATTTGGGCTCAGCCTTGTTCCAAAAGAGACTACATGCCAAAACTGAGTAAACCTTATGGATTCAAGCATGTACATGAATTCTTGTGATATCCAGTTCATTAAATGGTTTGCATTCCTTTACTGAGTTTTTCAGCCCAGAGACATTTTTTCATTAAATGTGCTGTAAATATTGCAGAGCTACTTTGCACTGGCATTAAAGCCTATTACCTTTCATTACCGTTAAATATGTTAAAAATAAACCTTCTGTGACTTTTTAATTCTTCAGAACAATAATATAATCTGTCTAGAAATTAGCATAATATTTATCAGTGAAAAATACAAGGCATTATTTTAATGTTTTTGTATTTTTCCTGCCAGTATAAAGTGTTAGGCAAGTGACACTGAGCCTGTGTGGTACCTAATAATTTATTTGTTAAAATTCCCTTACAGATCTGAAGATACAGTTCAGAATAGCAGTGCCTATCACAGGGCAGTGGAGAAGCTGATCCAGGCGGCTCAATTATCTGATCCAAAGCT
The DNA here is from genome assembly GCF_029582105.1 of Oenanthe melanoleuca. Lineage (NCBI taxonomy): Eukaryota > Metazoa > Chordata > Aves > Passeriformes > Muscicapidae > Oenanthe > Oenanthe melanoleuca. Next base: position 107,985,431 of record NC_079335.1, read on the forward strand.
TTTTCTTAAGCATATGACAATGAATGTTAATATGGAAGAAGTTTACAGCCTGGAGCATTCATCTGCTCTAAAATGGCTTCAGGAAAATATGGAATGGGCTGAGAAGGTCTGGCTGTTTCAATAATTACTAAATAGTTTTCACTATATTCAGACTGTGTCTTACTGATTTACAGCAAGGTTTCAAACTCAAGTTGTGGTTTTAAATACTATATTGATGATAATGCAGATAGTAGCACAGAAAGAGTAATTTTTTTCCCTGCCACACTGACTTATATAGATGTTTTGCAATGGCATCACCAGATAATGAGGAAGCTGCAGCCTCAGAACCATTCTCCATTCTTACAAAGAATTAGCACTTAACTTGTTTCTCCCAGCAGGTAATCATATAGCTGTTGTATAAGCATAGATGAAAGTACATTGGTTGAATGCATGTACTGTTCTTGAGTGAGACATTTTTCACATTCATTCATAGTCTGTAGAAGTAATACCTGTTCTCTTTTGTCTGCTTCACAGTAACTTGTGAGGTCACTGTCCCAAATCTTTGCACCTCAGATCTTGATTTGTTTGCTCCAAAAGGCCAGTAAAAAGCACTGAGAATAAAATAATTACAAAATCACTTGAGGCATGCCTGATTCAGGATACCTTTCTTCAAGAGCCTAAATGTTGCTCACAGCTGAAGATTTAGTTGGTCTTTTAATTAGATATTTAATTGATATAGATAATAGCTTTTGTATGGTTTCACATTTGTATATATGGATACCTCCACTGAAAAGGAAAACTTGCTTTCTCCCTTGATTGTGCTCTTAGAGAGAGATGGTTTTGCCCATCTTTTAGGTTCTGCCATCTGCATGATGAGATGGAGACTTCTAGTAAGCTCATTCCACTCTTCCTGGTTCTTCAGGATTTCTGCTTTTTTCCAGCTGAAAATCCTGAATCACATTCAAAGCATGAGATGCTTAAGTCACACTCTACAGCCTGAATAAGAAGAACCAAACATTTAGTATCAGAAAAATTCTCATAGCAAAACAGGCCTCTGTCAAAGTTGATACTGAGCTCGCCTCTTCTGTAGTGTTGTTATTTAGATCTCCACCACTAACCTTCTCAAACTTGTCAATAATACAGCTCTTTTGGTCCTGCTCTCCATCAATTTTAAAGCCTTTTATTCTGCACACTTAAGTTTTTTTACCTATAGAAGTTCATGAGTTTTTAGGCTGTTCCCTTAGAAGTGAGATTAGGATGGTGGCACAGGACCTCAGTGTTTGAAAAATGTCTCTCCTTGGGGTAGCGTAAGTCTCTTCCCAGTTCCTGCAGCATTATTGCAGGTGTCCTTTGCAGCTCTACATCATGAAAGCCATCATGACCTTAGTACTGGATGGTTGTGTGGAGGGTTTTGGTATCGAGGTATCCAGGGTTTTTCTCTTTGGGGAGGTTGCCATTCTTGGGGTTTATGGGGTTAATCTGACGTCATGAATCTGATCATTAGTTCAAGGCCAGGCCCTGACCTTTTTCAATACCACATCTCATCCAGTGTGTTAGGGAGTTGCAAGTGGAAGAGAAAGGATTGAATCGGATGACTACTTTCCTCCTGTGCCACCTGTACAGAGAACTGTTAGGATAGAGGCTCTTACCTTTTCACAGGGTATCATTCTTCTGTAGGGATCATCTGCCTGCCTTGTAAAAAATGGTAGATCCAGTACCAGTGGTACTAGATGGCATTTCTGTAGGAGCCATTCACCTCAGTCTTAGAATACAGTTGGCACTAGTCCAAACAGACATTGGATTCTGCCCCTGCACATTCATGAAGATGGTTCTGCCATTTGTAAGGGTATCCACCTGGTCAAATCCAACTGGATTCTGCTGATTCTACTTCCCAGTAGCTGAAAGACTGGGTTAGAAGTAGTCAGATTTCAGTCAGGTTTTTAAAGGGCTCTAAATTGATGGTCTTGCAGCAACTCCAGCATTAGTGAAAGGAGCAAGGAAGGTTGGAAGGTTCCAACAAACTAAAACTGTTACTAAGAAATGAAGTAATTGCGACTAATTACGACTTGTAAAATCCTTTGTGGCTTAATCTCCCTTGGAATTAGACAGAGGCTGACTCTCAGCTAAATCCCACGTTTCTTCAAGTGGTACCTGATGTGGCTAATAGTGTGTTTGACAGACATAGAAGGAACAACATTCTCTCTATAATCTATATGGCTTCAAAACTAGGGATGTTCTAGAGACAGCAGAATTTTTTCCTCTCTAAGCAACCTTGAATTTTCACTTAGATCATCCCCAGAACAAAACTCCAAATGTTGCTTTATTTTTCAGAAAGAGGTTAATCATTGACCTTCAAGCTTGACTTGGAACTGTGTAAAATTTTTGCAATGTTTTGGCTCCATGTCCTGAGTATCATCTTCAGCTGATAGGATGTAATCTCAGTCATGTTTTATATTAACAAGCAAAGCAAGCTCCCCACATCATTGCTCAGAAGTTTTGTTACAACTGAGGCTTCTGGTATTAGTGTCAATTTAGTGTTTTTCCCTGTATCACCATGATAAACCAGTAGGCGGTTAAAACAACTTTGCTGTTAAGTCCCTTATTTCACGTTTTTGTTCTGTCTGAGTCCGTGTGAAATACAATGCAAATCTCATCATTTTGATGTGTATCAGAAGGCCAGAAGGGTTTCTTGAGTAACATCTCTGTATTTTGGTTAGAGAAATTCCATGTGCCAAACAGGACAAAACTGTTGATTTTGTCCACTGTGGAATGGAAATGAACCTGAAAAGATAGAAAAAATATCCTGAAGAATGAAGTACAACAGAGGCAATGCAGTTTTGCAGAGCCAGCCACGCAGTAGACAATATCCATATTTTTGCTTTCTCTCAGTATAAGTTAAACTGAAAGAACTTCTATGTTTGACATTGGACAACTTATTTGGTATAATTTTTCATATAGGAAATAAAGTGTATGTTTACTTGTTTGCAGAGAGAGACAGGAAAATGTGCAAATAAAAACTTCGCTGTGCTGTGCTCAGTAGCTTGGAGTAGACAACACTGTGCTCCTTCAATATGCTGTTAGATGCATGAGAAATTCCCTCTGTGAAAATCTTCCTTCAGTTTTCATTGATTACAGACTATGCTCTTGGAAAGATTATTTTTGTTGGGTATGGACAAACTAATAAACAAAATAATGTGGTTTGGAAGACTTACCACAATTTTATTTCAAAATATTGATAATTTTGAGAATTTCAAAATGTGGGACAGAGGTGAGAAGCTGGAAAAAGGACCTTGATAGTTTTATGGTGTTTTATAAAGAGCAATGGGGAAAGAAGTGGGAGCATTTTGGAGTAGTTGTTAAGTTGTTAATAAATGTTTTTTAATATTTATATAAAGCATTGAAAATATCTGAGTCTGTATTATTATTAAATTATTTTCTTTTATTCAGATTCCTGTAATGAACACTCTTAGATATGCAACAAGATAGGCAAGTAGGGAAGTAGACATGGAGTTTAATATCTTGTAACCACTACAAGAGTCTAGAGAATGATATGCAGCATGAGGAGGTTAAGAAAGTGTGAAATCAGTCAGACTATGCAGTTATCACACCAGAGCACACAATGTAGCAAATGCTCATGAATAAATTGGGCTGAAACTCCCAGCTGTGGAGATGGCCAGCTTCCAGCTCTGACTGGAAGTGGAGGCTACAACCAGGGTTACAAGCTGTGCTCAGTTCACTGAAGAATTCAAATGGATGTTAGTGAGAGCTTCACTTGAGGAGAAGTAGTAAAATTAAATGTCTCTGCTATAGTAGTAGAAGTTTAATTACTAAAGTCTCAATGTTGTACTCCTAAGCTTAGTAAAATTTAGCCATAGTAAAAGCAATGATTCGCATTCCTTGTCCTTTCACATTTTCCAGATGTGTCTTGTGTCTGTGGTTTTATTGAAGAGGGTTTTTTGCAAATCCAGCTCTATATTTTTCAGTCTTAAAACTCCTGCATAACTTTTTTTTTTGTTTAAATTACTAGAATTATGTGTAGTGTCAGAATGATACTGACAGGATTGTCTCAGAGTTCTGGACCATAGCATGTGACAGGATTGCAGAAAATGATGCTATCTTTTGACCTTCCACAGACCAAGGACCAAAACGGAAACAACAAGTAAGGACAAAACAGTTCCAATTGCCACTTGTAGCAACTTAGAATTAAGTAGCAAGAATGTTTTAAATTCTCTGTTAGGACTCAAGACATCAAAACACAAAGTTTTCCAGCTGATAATTTTATCTGGTATAAAACAAGCTTTCCATTTGGAAATCGGTGCAGCTCTTGCTGAGCTAGTGGGACGTGTCCTGGGTGTGGATAGGGAATATGGTGACCAGATAAAGCCACAGTAATACTCCCATCAGCACAGTAAATGGTGATACTTAGATAAAGAGCAGGAATTAATTCCTGTGGTGGGGCAGGATAGGAGTGCTCTGTTTGAAAGTGTGTACCCTAAGCAGTGGAGCTGGTATCTGGCACTGGCAATTGCTGATGACCTCTCCCAATTTATTTTATTCCTCAACAAGTTAAAATAAATTTCAGGTGAAACAAACAACATGCTTTTCTGTTGAATAAATTAAATTTATTTTTCCATTTGCATAATTGTCCAGACAATTTGCTTACATAACTGATTGGCTTCTATTGGGAAGCGAAAAACATGCTGCACATTATGGAAATTCTGAAAATCCCCCAGGAGCTGTGAGACTGTTAACTCGATTTAAAGCTTCACTGAACTACAGATAGTTCCTAAACCTTGACAGTTCTCTTTTTAACCTTTTCTGGCTGAAAATGCAATAAATTGCATGCAAATAACTCCAATCCCTAATCTCCCTTTGTTCTCGAACACCGGCAGCAATAGGTATTTTTGCTCCGAGGTTCCATGTCCCTGTATCAGCTGCATTTTGACACCAAGGATCCTGGGAGAAAAACAGGTGTGAAAATGTATTTGTACATCGAGCATTACTAACGTAAGACATCATCTTAAGCTGTGCCAGGGGAGGTTTAGGTTGGACAATAGGAGGAGTTTCTTCACAGGAAGGGTGGTTAGGCACTGGAATGTCTAATGCCCGTGGAGGTGGTGGAGTCACCGTCCGTGGAGGTGTTAAAGGCTGAACGCGGCACTCAGTGCCACGGTCCAGTGGCCGGGTGGTGCTCGGTCACAGGCTGGACTCGGTGATCTCAGGTCTTTTCCAACCTGACTGTGTGAAACTGCAGGAAAGCAGCTCTTGCATTCCCCTCGGGACTGCAGAGTTCATGCCTGGTTTTTCGCCTACTTGGTGTTCTTTTCTACAGAACAAAAGGCGACCTAAAGCGCACGCAAGCATACGTTGCTCCCATCCCCTCAGCAAAAAGGCAGGCATTCCTTCCGTCGGGGTTTTCTCCTTCTGTATCCATGAGGAACCGCTGCAGGTGTAGCTGGACTGACGGGCGCAGCGGTCCCTGGAGTGGGAAGGGGTCGCTTCCCTCAGGCGCCCCTGAGGGGCGGGGCCTGCGGGGCGCGCGCCGGGGGCGGGGCCGGGGCGGGGGGAGCCCCGCCCGCCCGAGCGGCCGCTCAGCGGAGGAGCCGCCAGGGGGCGGGAGCGCAGGCGCGCGCCGGCCCCGCCCCCGGCGGGAATCCCCCCCCCGGGCCCGCCCCCTCCGGGGCCGTCGGCGGGGGCGATGGGGCCGAGCCCCGGCGGGCGCTGTCCGGCCGCGGCGGTAAGCGGGGCCGGGCGGGGGCCCTCGGCGCGCCGCTCCGCGAGCGGGAGGGAAGGCAGCGCGGCCCACCGCCCACCTGCGCGGGGGGTCCGCCCGGACGGCGGCCGGAGGACCGGTGCGAGGCCGGGCCGGGCGGTGTTGGGGGAGGTCGGGCCGCGTCGCTCGGTGCCCGCCGGCGGGGTTGGGGCCGCGGGCTGCCCGCGCGCTGGCACGCGCGTGGCGGTACGTGCGCGCGGGCACGCGCGGACCCAGTCTCGGCCGAGCTCGGCTCGGCTCGGCCCGGCCCGGCCCGGCCCGGCCCGGCCCGGCATCGGCGGCTCCTCATCCCGCGCCTTGTTCCTGACGAGGGTGCGAAAGGCCCGTGAGCCGGATCGCGGTCAGCTCTGCCGCCCTCTGGGAAGACCTTTCCTTTAGTGGATCTGAAGGCGAATTCTACCGGGGCTCTCTGTTCGGTAGCTAAAGTAGTTTGTGGTCGGACCGCTGCCGCTCATTTCCTTTCATGCAGCGAGCGAGTCACGTTCGCCCGAGCTTATTTTCTGAGCGCTGTCATCTCGTTGATTTTCACGCTGTTTTCTCCGCGCTGCCTCTAGTGTAGGTAAACACCTGGAACAGACAGCAGCGGGGGGGCGGCAGCGATGGGCGACCTCTGGTGCCACAGGCTTCTGCGACATAATTCATATTTCGTTTTGTTTCAGCGGGTTTGTCTTTGAGGTAGGGTGCAGGTGAAACTTAGTCAGACCCAGGAGGTTTTGTTTTTCAGCTAAGCGGTGTACCAATTTCCAAGCAGTTAATAGAGCATCTAAAGTAAGAAACAATGATGCTTTTGTCTGGTTATATAAAGCGTCACCGCGGATTAAGTGAGATTGTTGAGTTTTTTCCATTCTCTACCGAAATGCCTGAAGCTAAAATTACAGTGAGGGAAAACTGTTTTATGACCAGAGGGCTTGTTAATGTGTTTAACTTAATTTATGATTAGGGTTGTTGTTACAAACAGTGAAAATGACTTGGTTACTGTTTTGCCCACCTGTCTGAAAATCAGAAGACAAAAATTATCAAGTGTTTTGGGGTTATTTTTGCCAAGTATGGCTTTTTCCTCGCACTATCTCCCTTTAGTAAAAAATTAGATTCTTGGTTAAATACATTTGTATTAGTTATATGCACTTCTGAAACTTTAGGTGTTTTGCAGAGTAGGCATAGGAAGTGTCACGCTGTATCGGAACACTGATGATGGTTCTCTGATAGCTGTTCATCTCGGGTTCTTTAAAACAGTATATGTAGCAGGCATGTTATTTTGATGAGTGCAAAGTGTATTTAAAAAAAAATGCTTGAAAACATTGCCAATAGGGAGCTTACCTCATAATTCCTAATAATTAGGTGTATACAGGCACTCTGGCATGCCAAGTGGTTTGTCTCCTGTTGGCAAACTCTAGCCTACAGTTGCCTAGTGCAGAAGTTACTGGTAAGAATTGCTAATTCATTTTTATGAATGTCAGCAAACTTTTGATAAAGATTCCCAGGCATTGTTGTATGACAGTGATTTTCCCTCTGGTTTTATAATACCCTCCCATAAAGTAGTTGGTACGTGTTCTAAAGTATTAATATTTGCGTGTAGGAATTAGTAAAAGTTTATATGGAATTCCATGTGTTAGTCCTTAAAGAAAGCTTCTATTTGTTTGCTTTTTATATTCTTTGGAGTTCTTCCCTCACTGGAGTACCTTTAAATGTTCATTCTCAAATCAAGATGCTGTAACAACTCTTAATATTGGCAAGACTCACTGTTAGTAGAGGAAACTGGAAGCATTCTTACACAAAGCTTTAGGTTTTGTGTGTGGTTGCTCAAAGTTATATTGCTATTGTGACTTTAAAAGTTATCACCCAAGGTTTAGAAAATGCACTGATAAGTAACAGAGGAAAATAGCAATGTCCATTTCTAAGAGGGTTTTTTTTTTTTTTTTCATTTTTTTAAAGTGAGTTAGTGGATGGCTGAAATTTGGCTCAACCATTAAGTTGCTGAAATGTTTTGCTCCTTGAGAACCGTGAGAAGGTATGGCATGTTACTGATCTAATTTACCTTTAGCATATGTTTTAGTGTTTGCTTATGACTTGCATATTTGTGAAACTGGTTTGGTATTTTTGTTTCATGCTTATTTCTTTGACATTCTCATCTTTACAGCTTGAAGCTTTCAGCAGAGCATCCACAGTTGAAAACCCTCCAAAACCAAATGCCTCTCCTCAAGTGAGACATTAAAAAGGCTATCAAGAAAACAAGGGTTTTAAAATGACTTAATCATGAGAAATATGAATCTGATATCCAATATATTGAGTTATTGCATTATTGAGTTCTTAAAGCTTAGTGCTTCAAAATGTGTGAATATGTCTGTAACTATGAACTTAATTTAACAGAGCTTTTCAGTGCCAAAGCTATACGCCAAAAAGTTGAACTTTGGAGAGATGTGAAGAAAAAGGAAGTTGAAGGGACTTATTTAACCAATAAATTAAATCAGTCTTGGAGTATGATTGCATAATGTGTTCTAGCAGAGATTGTGTTTCATGTCTTTCATGGAGACGCTGTCTTCAAGGTGGTTGTGACCTTGATTTTAATACGAAGCCTGTCTCTGCTCTTCAGATCTAAATGAAGCTCTTGGAACAATCTTTGCTCCTTGTGAGTGAAGCCACAAACATCCTTCTTGTGTTTTCTCCCTCTAAATCCATTTTAATTCACTTACTTTGTCACTTCATTTGAAAGATGCCTCAGAGTTCTGTCTTTCACCTTCAGTGAGTGAATTCTTCCTTCTGTCACGCAGACTAATTTTGGCCTTTGAGCATTTCTCTTTTAAGCAAATTCAAAATAGACTTTTGGCTGGAATCCTAAGCCTTCCTTCTAGCATGACAATGTTGTTTAGATACAAAACAAGGGAACTAAAGTTAGCCATACTTGGCCATTTTTCATGTAGAATAACAGATGGGATTTTATGGTTAATAAACTCAGAAGTATGATTAATGGTTTCCAGGTATGTTGAACTTTTTTTCTGAACTACTGGAAACATGACGCAGTGTAGCTTGAGAGTGGATGTGGGAAATAGTGTACAAATAGGTGAACAGAGAGCTGAGCTCCCCTTCCTTCTAGCAGCTTGGTCTAGGAGGATGTGAATTTCTTGCATAGCAGTCAACTGCAATCAGAAGGGGGTAACTAGTTAGTTTACTTTTTTCCTTTGCTGGAAATACTTTTTTTCCTTTTACTGTTTTTTATCTGCTTGCTACCCGAAAAAAGAGAAAAATTTGCTATTTTTTCTCAGCAGGACAATTATTTTGTGCTTCCAGGTCCAAAATGATAAAGCATATGACCAAGTGTACTTCTTTCCAGAGTGCTTTGCTTCCTGTTTTGCCTAGTCTACTAGAGGTGTTTTTCCTGCATCACTGGGCAACTGTGGCATGATTTTGTCATTAAGAGCTTTCACTCTCCCTAATAGCATTACACTGCTTCACCATCTCCTGCTGTTTTGAGTAGGATCATGGGATGTGGTGATGACTAGTCTTAAGAGTCTCTGAGATGCAGCCAACAAGGAGGTGAAGTGTTTACCACTAGTATATTTTAGTGGTTTTTTTTATTTTTTGATCTTACATTTCATCTACATGCATGAAAATTGTTTTTAAGTCATAGCGGATTTGGAATTCCATCATGGGGTTTTTGTCCCACTTTTCTACAATAACTTCTGTTTTCAGCAAGCTGACTTTTAAGATTTACTAATTAAATATTTGCCCACCTCTTAGGCAGAAAAAATTAGTCTTCACTGCTTTCATGTTTCTAATTGAAGAGCTGGGAAGGTTGACAGAAAAAAGGTAAAGTAAGGGTCACTGTTTCTGCTTGACAGCTCAAATGTTGTCATTTATCATTTTCCAAAATAAAACATTCTGCTTATTATCTGAGCACAAATTTGGGGATTTTTGGATTTTTTTCAATTAATGATACCAGTTGGGAAACTCTCCCATTTCTGGGTCCAGGATGTTTATTTGGTCTAGGATGCTGGACAAATAGCTCTCTGTAAAACAGTCCTGCTAACTACGGTTAATAAAGTTATTAGTTTTATGTGAGTTGGAAGCACCTTTGTCTCTAATCTGCCGTATATTTTCCTATTTGGGGGTTGAATGATATTGTGAGGAGTGAAACTGCTTTGTACTGCTTAACAGAGCAGAGTCTCTGCCCTTCTGATTTGCAAACTAAAATTAATTTTAAATCACCAAAATTGGCCTGTTGAATTTGTTAGCTTGTGAAATCGGCTGAAGGTCAAACCTATTGTTCTATATCTCCCAGTTCACATTTTCTTACTGCTTTTATATATACATTCTTGTTTCTTAGTTTGCTAAACCTGAATTCTGCCTTTGAGCTATGGCAGGATATTTTGGTGGTTTTTAATGCAGGACTTGTTTTTTCTTTCCATTTCAGTCTTCTGTTACACAAATGTGCTTGTTACAGAACTGTTGTTTAATTTCTACATAATTGCAGGCATTCAATCATTTGAACTTTCTGAACTTCCTAGAACTTCTTCAACTTAACTTTTCCTTCTGATCTTAGGTAAAACAATCTTCTTCTCTTACCCTTAAATTTCTTTTAGTCCTGGTTTATTGTAATTCAGTGAAGATAAAAGGGCAAAAAGTACTGTCTTTTTACTTGATGTTTTCTGTAAAAGAGTATGTTCACGAAAGTCAATTTTTTTTTTTAATGGACACAAGTGTGGAACTCTGAAACTAATGCAGAACTTTTTTTCACTGAATCCTGATTGTTATTCCTGGGTAAAATTTAATATTCTTTTGGCACTGCTTTAAAAATACTGGGTTTGGCTTTTTAACTTGGAGGTTCAAAGGTATATAAGGGTTAGCTTTTAAGAGCAGCTTCAGCAATGTCTACAAAAAATGCCACTAGAGCCAGTATTTGCAATTTGAGCTACTTGACTGGGGATTTTTTGAGGCGTGTTTGAGAGAGTAGAGAGAAATTCCTGTACTTATTTACATGACTTGTTCAACCACTAGCATCCACCATTCCTCAAACCTGTTGAATTGGCACTCTCAAAACACAACTTTGTTCATCCCAAAGGGAAAGATCCAGAATTCAGACTCCTAATTTAAATTCTCCAGTTTTAAATTATTATACTTGAACTATGACTGTTTGCTCCATTCTGTCACATTTTAATGTAATTATATCAGTTTGTCACTTGATTGGTAGCATCATGCATAAATATTTTACTACTTTTTTAGGTTGTGTCTGGACAAGATACTGGTGCAGTGCGTTCTTCAGTCAAGAACTTTGTCAGGTGCTGATGCCATCAATGCTCTCAGACCTTTCTATTTTGCTGTACATCCAGATTTCTTTGGCCAGCATCCCAAAGAGAGGGTAAAACTACTTTAGTATACTTTCTTTGTAAATATTTCATATATCAAAGATGGAAACTTTCTAGTTTTCCTACTGTCAGAGAGACAAAAGTAATGTTAGAATTAATTATGGTTGGTACCAGAGAACAAAAAGATGCACTTCCTTAATTTTTAACAAGGATAGGTCCTGTAAAAGTCCCTGATTTGTTAATCATATTTTCTAATTGTTATAAAGAAAATACTGGATTCTTCCAGGCTAATTCCAGTACATTTTACTTTATCCTTTTGAAATGCTGTGCATTATATTTGAATCAATGAATTTCTTTAAGCCTGAAAGTCATTGGGCTTTGGAACGTACACAAATGTACAAGTATGTGCACCATATAAATTTATTCATGCAAGTAATTATAAATGCTGAGAATGTGAATAATATTACTGCTTGTTAAAAACAACTGACATTTTGTGAAACCTAATTCTGCATGTAAGATTAAACAGTTTAGACGAAATATGGCCAAATTTATAATTGTAATTTTTGTTTGTTTTTGTTTTAAAACAGGAAGTAAATGAAAACTCTCTGAAGAGGCTAAATGGTTACTTGGAGAACCTACAGAAACCAGGATTTCGTTCCTTTAAACCAACTCAGCTTACTTTTTATGTAAGAGAAAGAGAACCAAATTCTTCTAATGTTCAGGAATCCTTCAGTGCTTCAGGTGCTTTTATATTGGGTAGAATATATCTTCCTGTATTTTAATTCCTTCAGAGCATTGCTTACCCTTGTGCAGTCATAACGACTTTTCAACTGAACGATATCCTGTCAAAGTGTGAAAATGTATTAGATCAGGCAGATGGGACCATCCCAAGTAATTACACATCTTAAGCTTTAAAAAGCCTTGAAAGAATGAGACGTGACAGCCCTCAGGTCAAATTACAGTATAAGGAAGTAAAAAAGGTGGATGTAAATGATAATATTTCTGCTTTTAATACCATTGCCATGTTTAACTGTAGCAACAGTTGGGTTCTTGTCCTCTTTGCAGTTCATGTGTACTACACAATGTCAGGGCACTTGTAGAATCAGTAGGAACTTACTCTCTAAGCAGAAGCTGTATAATATCTGAAGTTTCAATTTAGTTCATTGTCTCTTATCTTTGAGACTACGAAAAATATTACCAAACTTGGGATGTTGGCTTTTGATTAACTTTATTCTACAAATTTGTCTCCAGCCAATATGCCTTATGAAGAGCTTTACCTTCTATAGTCTGACAGTTAGAACACCTGAGCAAATTGAGAGACCCTCATGCTAGAAAATAAAATCGTGCTGTTTTTCAAGAAAATGGTAGTGTTATGTCTGGTCTCCTTAACATAACATTTGAGCTGGATGCTGTCCTCTGCTCTTGAGGCAAAGCTTACTTTCTAATTAGTGAAATTAGGTCTGGTAGCTAAGTGATGAGACATAGTTAAACTACGTGCATGTGAAATTTTGCAGTGAGTATTGAAATAACAGTATCATCATGATTTCCAACTATCTGAGCCTTGTTTAGCTTCTTGTGTAAGAGGAGAGAAATGGGAATGCATTTTAAATAATTTTAATTAAATGATACTTGTTTTTTGCAGGGTTTCGAGCAGTCAGTTTTACATTACATACTAGGGATCTCCTGAGCACAGTATTAGATATTCTCAACTCCTGCAGTTTATCTACAGAGCATGTTCAGAGTTTGAATGTGAGCTCTCAGCCCCACAAGGAAGCAAAAAGCACAGTGAACAGACCTATCAAATGGGATAAGACTTATTATTCATTTACTGGATTCAAGGATCCTGAGGAGGAACTTGAGCAAGCCCAGAGAGTGGAAACAACTTTACTGTATGTAATGCTTTCATTAACTGAAATTTTGAAACCTAAATTGATCTTATTCTAATGCTGAGTTTTTAAAGGTAGGCAATAAACATTCTGAACAATACAAAACTTTATTGTCCAACATGTAATTTTGCCATGCTTTTTATAATTAGAGTTCAAGTGAGCTCCTGGGGTAACTACAGTGCCAGCAAAGCTGAAGCATTCTTGTCTCTTTGCCCAGCAGTCATGTTTGGTCAATCTAGTTTTGGTTGATCTAGTTTTTCAGATTTGTGGAATATTGGTGGCAATTCAAAAGGAAACAAGGGCTTCACTTGCTTCAAATAGCTCCTTACCTCTTACAGGACTTCTGTAACACAAACTTATATGGCTGTTAACTTTATTGTTCCTATTTCATTATCACATTCTGTTGAGGGTGAGAGATAATACATGAAAACTAAGGGTAAAAGGCTTTAATATATATAGTATTTTACTGTTGTGCTTCTCATTTGCTGTTCAGCAGGAAAACCTTAATATTTATGTCGATGTAATTATAAATGCTGAACTTGCATTACTTGTAGTATGTTTTGTAGCAAAGTTGGTGATTTAAAAAAATTTATACATGCTCTATTTGGGACACATTCACATTTTGGGGCCTTGAACAATTTTTTGGAGCAATGAAATTTAGGTGCCATTTGAAATGAGTGCTGGAAGGATCATCAGAGCAAAGTATGCACCTTGTCCTGCATACCACCTCACAAATAAAACTACTGTAATACACATACTTATAAAACACTTAACTGAAATTTAACAGCTTGAGAATATTTTTACTTATTTTTACACATTTACAAGAAATACCATAGACAGTTACATATTAACAATCTAGTTGTAATACATAGACAGCTGGCATCAGGCCTCCCTTTTTAATTGAGTTTGAATTTTTTTGCTTCAAATACAAATGAGAATTGAGTTATTTGTTTGCAAAAGTGAGAGTATGAAAATCAGTTTATACTGTGAACAAAGACTAAATCTCTTAAATAGTAACCTTTTCCTAGAAACAGAATTACCTACTGAAAGTCTAGACGTCCTCAAAGAGTCATGTTTGTCTGGTTGTGATTATTGGCAAAAAAACTATAAAACTTTGACCTGTTTGATCTATGTTCATGTCAGCTCTGTAAAAGTTACCTAACTTAGCCCTTTAGTACCACCTCCCATATTTGATAGTCTACTGTTATCACTTTGTTTGGGGGTTATTTGTTAGGTTTTGGTGTGTTTGGGTTTGTTTGGGTTTTTTTAAAGGCACATATGTGGAAATTCCGTAAATTAAATCACAGATTTCTGAAGATCTTCACTGAAGTCACACTGACTTGTTTCATGCCTTTTACACACGCATCTAAGTCTTACAGTTTTAACACTGTCAGTGGTTTTGATTTTCATTTCTTAGTCCCCTCCAAAGACATTAAGTGCCAGAGTTTCCTCTGTAGATATCTTCAGGTGAAGTGTTTAGCCATTCCATCTTCTATCCTGTTTTTAAAAAATCCCTTTACCTGATAATTTGACATGAAGCACTTACATTAGCAGTAAGAATTGAGTTAACTGTACTGCTTACATAATAGATCATATAGCAGCATGCTTCTACCGTTGAGTATTTTTCCTCTTTCAGGTCCTGGCTAGATTATAATGAAGCAAGTGCAGTAAAAAAGCTGAAAAAGAGTTTGCCGCTTAGAAAAGAATTAGAACGTTTAAAAATTGAACTTTCTCATGAACTCCAGCTCTCAGATATCAGGTAATTAATTAGATCAGTTGAACTTGGATTAAGACAGTCAAAGCAAGGAAGTTTTTGTCTAATACTATGCTGTGAACTTTAAAAGCTTATTTCAGCAAAACAGCTATATTTCATATATGAAGAAGTGTTACTGCACTGAGTATATTTCTAGAAGTATTGTCCTGGGACAAAAGTTTCCTGTTACAATCTGCTCTGAGAGACCTCCTGTTTGTAACTGAAAACATGGGCTTCAGTTGAAGCATACACAGCAATAGAACTGGTGTGTATGTGTTAGTTCGGGTGTTTTGCTGGTTAAAATTGCATTTCCTGAATTCAAGTTAATATCTACAAAGATAACTAGACAGGCAGTGAAAATGCAACTTTGCACATGGTGCATAATGACATCCTGTGAATGCTTAATAAAAATGTTCTTTCTTCTAGTGTTTAGTTTCTCACTCTCCAGAGGAGATTTGTTTGTTTGAAAAATATGAGTGCAGTTGGAGATCTTGATTCTTCAGAATATTTGCCAGAAAATAGTTAGCAAATTTTTTTTTAGTCTTTGTGCCTTTGAGTGAGGATGTTGTGAAGTGAGATATTCAGGGTGGGAAAAGTGGCAGCGAAGGTATTCACAAATAGAAAAATAAACTTTGGTGGATTATTTCAAGGGCTAGTCTGTTAGGTTCTATTTTCTTAACCAGGAAAGAGAGTTGGAGCTTCTAAAATCCTGCTTTTGTCCTTTCACCCTGCAAAAGACCCTGGTTTCCTTTAAGCTGAAGCCAGGTTTTTTGAACACAATTTCTAATTCTCTGTAACTGTGCTGTGGTGAGGGTTTTAACATTCTGAAACAGTCTTCAGTATTAAATGCGTAGGTTTGATTTTATTCATGGTTTAATTTTCTTAAATAGTTTGTTCTTCCAAAATACATTAAAATTTTTGTGTCCCATGAAGAGTTATTAATCTTCCATGAGTTACATTGTTATAATTCAGAAAAGGATGTGAGTGCTGGAAATCTGACAAACCAGTATCTTAATAGGACACTATTACTTGTGATTCTGGAGTCTCGTGCTAGTGTTCACAGAGATCTGAAAAATAACTGGGTCACTGGCTTTATTCCATGTATAAGTTTGGGTCAGATGAAGAAATGGCCACCTTTTTCAGCTGCCATCTGGTGCTGCTGAAAGCAAAATGATACTGCTAGGTAACAGTAAATAATTTGAATTACTTATATTATATTAAATTGCCTCACAAATGCTGTGGCATAGTGCTATTCTCTCAATGAGTGAGGTTTTGCCAGTTAGGTTTCCCTAAATTAGATGATGTGGGTGACCCCAGCCAGCAGCTGAGCACCCTCACAACCACTTGCTCATACACCCCCAGTGGAATGGGAGGAAAAAAATAGGAAGGGCACAAGCAAGACAATTTGTTGGTTAAGGCAGAAGTTTAATAGCTGAAGCGAAGCAAAACTCTTGAGTTCAAGCAAAGCAAAAGGAGAAATTAATTCTCTGTTCCCCATTGATGGACAAGTGTTTAGCCACTTCTGGGCAGTTGGGCCTCAGCATGTGTAATGCTTGCTTGGGAAGACAAGCACCATAACCATGAAGGTCTCCCTTGCTTCTCCTTTCCAAGCATTTATTGTTGAACATGACAAGGTCTGCAATATCCCTTTAGTTAATAGGAGTCACCCAGCCTGGCTGTGTCCCCTCCCAGCATCTTGTCCACCCCAGCCTACTTTGCTGATTGTGGGGGGGCAGAGTGGGAGGAAAAAATGAGACTTGGACGCTGTGCCAGCACTGCACAATAGCCAAAATACTGATGTGTTATGATCACTCGTAATAAAATATAAAATATGGGTGTTGTGAAGAAAATTTATTCAATTCCAAGCACACACAGTAAAATAAAATGTGAATTTTCCGCTTGGAGACAGTTTTATATCAACTAAAAGTATTTTTCCAATACACTGGGACATTTGCAACTTTGCAATTCAGATGCTTTTTGAAATTTGGTTAGCAATCAGTCTGATCAGTCTTTGATGGAAAAGATGTCAAAACTGTGTGTATTACAGCCAGCAAGGTAACACCTGGCTCTTGAATGGTTTAACAAAAATTACTCCCTGTAAAATACGAATAATACATAGCGAGTTTCTGTTGGAATCGTAGTAATGTTTTGGGCTAGAAACCAAAAAAAAAAAAAAAGAAAATAAGACAATGTCCTTACATATTGTATTTGCTCCTCTGGACAAACATTGCACAGTGTCCAAACAAACTGCATGCTCCATGACCAAATCAAATACTGGATTGTCTGGTGCTGTTTTCTTACTAACCCCCTCTTACTGGGGGTGAGATTTACAAGTTCTGTCTACCTAGTTTTATATTTATTTTTCCTGGTGTTGGTTTTCTTTGTTCTTTGGGACTCGATTTAAGAAACACTGGAATTTTATCTAGGCTTTTTATGAGTTTAAATAACATATGACTTGGACAGCTTTTGAGTAGCCTTTGCTTTTATTGCTTTTGGGATGCTACTTTGCTTGTGTTATAAGGCTTTGAGCTGCATCTCAACTTCTGTGATTTTGTTTTTAATAATATTGAGGATTAAATGCTTTCAATTACATTTTTTTTTAGGTGGCAGAGGAGCTGGGGCATTGCTCACCGCTGTAGCCAGCTACACAGTCTGGGTCGCTTGGTCCAGCAGCGACCTGAAGTATTAGAGAATGTTAAAGGTATTTCTGTTGCTTGTTTCATGTATCCTAGTATAGTATTGATTCAGAAATGAGCATGGGCCTTCTGTGACAAGGGAGCTCTAGTTCTTATTACAAATTCTTTTGATAACTGCAAAAACAAACTTGTCAGGCTTACTGAAAAGCTGGTTACACTTACATTTAAAGCTACAAGGTATTTTTAAAAGTGGTCTTTCCTTAGAATTTATACACTGCACTCAGCTTCTAGTTTACTTCTTAATAAATGCTAGTGGAGTCTGTTGAAGGCACTAGACTTAATATTAGCAATGAAAGTAAAAAAATCTGAACTGAACCTCTCAAAGGGAGGAGATAGCAATAGATCATTGCCCATGATAGATCCAAGACAAAAATGTGAGTAGGTCTCTAACCCTAGCAAGGATTTACTAGAATACCTTTAAAATGCTACTGCTTTCTTTTCTCATGTGTGTTCCATAAAATAACTATATTAATGTCGGTATTTTCTCAGGAAAAACTAAAATTCTGTAAACCTGACCTACCATTCTTCTCATACAGCTGTTTGACCTGTGGCAGTAGCTGTTTCCTCTAATTGTAATTCCATATTTTATACCTGTCTGCCGATACTCAGTTTTGAGTGGCTTTCATTTGAGGGTTCACCTAATCCTTTACCAAAAGACAGAGCAGGAAGGACAATGAGTAGTAGTTTCAAATTGTATCAGATTTCAAATGAATTTCTTTTCCTGAGCATGCTAAAGATTGAAAGTATTAGAGAAGTCTGTCTTGTGAACCTGTCGTAGTCTCCATCTTTGAAGATACTTAATAATGTGCTGGATAAATACCTGTCAGTAATTATACAAGTACAGTTGATGTTGCCTTAGGGTACAAGGATGGACTAGATGCATTGAAGTCAGTGTTGCTCTTTCTTTGAGATTGTGGAAAACTGATTTTTGAGAGCAAGTGCTTCTATTTAAGCCTTGTCTTGTGGATTAATACATCACACTGAAGACTTTTGTGGAAGCTTATTTTGATAAATATTTGCCTGTGATTTTACCCTAAAGAATTCTTGAGGATCTTTGTACTCAACTTAAAAAAACATACATTCAAAACTGATTTATCCCCCTAAAAATCCACCTAAAATTAGCCTTTTATGTTGTCTCTGTTTTAAAAAAGAATGAAAACATAATGTCCAAGTGTTTCTTACAGCTTGCATGTTGCTGAGAGTTCTGAAATAGAGTTGAATAACCTTATTAATAGTTAATTCAGCAACTTTTAATTTATGTATGCTTCAAGCATATAGCATGTGTGTCCACTTTATACATGATTTGTACAGATTCTTTGAGATTTTTTTATTTGATGAGATTTTCTCATATTTTAAAATCAGTCATAAGAAAGAAGTTCAAGTAAATAAAAATCTATCGAATTCAAACAGAGAGAAGGCAAATGCTGCGTCAGGTTTGTATGTAAAAAATTCTTAAACTGGACTTTTTAAGAACCTTTCAAAATATTGAGAATAGGAGAAGCACCTGCTCATATGTGTTTGTGCTGCAGAAATGTGTTGCTTGTGACGTGTTAGCAGCCTGGTTAAGTCTTTAGTAAAGAATGATTGCAGTAACCCAAATCAGTAAAGAGCTTTGTTCAATCTCTAGGACGCACGGTGGTATTTACAGACCGCTCGGGTATGAGTGCAGCAGGTCACATAATGCTGGGGACCATGGATGTTCACCATCACTGGACCAAAGTAAGAAGATTTCAGATTAAATGCAATTGCCCTTTGCTGGGACATCCTTTTTAAAACTATAAACAAAAATGTTAATAGGTGCAAATAACTGTTGAGTGATTTAAAGCAAACACTTAGCTAATGTGTTTAGCATAGTGGTGTACACTGCATTTGAAATTTAATCTGTGTGTGCAGTTACTAATAACAGTCTTTGCTAGATCTTTGCTTTCATTAGTAAGTCAGTACTACTTCTGATTAGATATAAAGAAAACTAATTTGTTATGCACTGTTCCAGTCCTGGCAGAATACTTGGTGATCCATAAAGAGCTCATTCCCATGAAGAGCTAATGGATTTTTTCCCGATCTTTTGTAAATATGAGATTTAAAGGGAGTTGTGAACTGATGATTTCAGTCAATGCTGCTAACCAGCTCTGTCACTCCCTTTTATTCTTTTAGGCAGCTAATGTTGCAGAATTTTATCTTTAGTAACTATGTCAATTCTGCTGCTGCTTGTGTAAAGTTCAGAGTTGATAAGATTTCTGACATCCTAAATTGTATGCAAAGGACCAAAAACTAAATATGTAGCATTATCAACATGTCACTTGAGGAATTTTTTCTTTCATCTCGGTTACTGAAACATTACTGATAGTTCTATCAAAAAATATTTCTTCATAAAGGAGATTATTGGTGGAATTTAATAGTTGGAAATTTCACCCTGCTGGAATATCAGAATATTCTATTTCTGTATTCCAGTCAGTGAATAGTATGAAAAGTTAACACTCAATCTTTTTTTGGTTGTGGTTTGAATTTTTGCCTTTATATGTTTCGCTTAGGGGGGGAAAACAAACCATGGCTTGTTAGTGTGAACAATTTACTAAGAATTTAAACTATGAAACTAGAATTTAAGAGAAAAATTCCTGAGATTTGAGTATTGATAGTCATTGCAATGAAAGTGTTCTGATCATACTAAAATAAATGTTGACTTCCTTGAAAAGATAAATGCTTCATCTTGCTAGCCTTTGCTACGGATTTTTCCAAAGCCATCATAAAGCCACACAAAGTGCCATGCAAATGGAACAATGTGTGTAGTTAGTTATAGTGATTGTATTTGCTTGGGAAGACAAAAGAGTGGTATATATTAGAACCTGAAATCAAAGGCTTTTTATTTTGAAATGCACTGAAGATCATGTGAAATGTTACACAGAAAATCAGCGAAGATCTTGATGAGGTCGGTGAGTCAGTTTCTAAAGAGTATATTTGTCCAATTCCGCCTCATTTTAGAAAGTAGTCCTAAGTGCTATTGCTTTTTGTTACTAATTACTAGAAGAATGAAGCAGTACAATATTGTCCAAGTCAGTCTGTAAAATGCTTGTTCAGAGCTACAATATTTAAAGGAATTTCACTGTTTTTCTCTCTAACAAATGCAAATGCCAAACCAAATTTTTTTGTGCCAAAAACCGTTCTGATTCTACTATCAGAACTATCTACTGTCTATTCTGCTCTTTTTCTGGGTTTCTAAAGAGATAGTTCTGAAATCACTTGACTTGTTGCAGCAGCAGCTTTTTTTTGTATGAAAAACTACTTTAAAATAATATCAACAGAGTAGATGGTAGGTAGTGACTACTGTATGAGGAATAACTTTACCACTGTAACTGTGGTGATAAATATTTTATATAAGCATGAGGTTATATATTTACCTTCTATCTGAGATTATTAATTTCTGAATATATAGAGGACATCCATCCATGGTTTTATGTCCTTTTGGTACCTTTATTTTATAAATACAGAAACTACTTAAAAGCTTCTTGGATTATATCGTGTCCCAAAATGTATATACTTGATATTTCTCACCTGTGGTATTCTTTGATTTTTTTTTTTTTCCCCCTGGGTTCCATGTTTACATTGTTAAGTGTCTTTTTTATAGTTTCTTGTTATTTTTTAGTTTATTAGAATTAACATTTAAGCTCTGTAACATAGAAAATGTTTGTTCATGTGTATGCATAGATTTTTGAGAGACTGCCAAATTATTATAAGCTTCAAAAAAGGCTGCTGCTCTTGGAAGATCGGATAAGCCAACTCCTGGGAGGCATCCAAGTAATATATATTGAAGAACTGCAACCTCTGTTGACTCTAGAAGAGTACTTTGAGCTTCTGAACTCTTTTTATAATAAACTACGTGACAGCCGACTACCTTTTCATCCTCGCAGTCTGCGAGGCTTGCAAATGATTCTGGAAAGGTAGGTATTGGCAGGGAAGGTTGATTTCTTCTTTTACTCTTTTTGTTACACTGCTCATTGCTCTCAGTAAGAAGAAAAGTGATATAGTCTCAAATTTTCATTATGTCAAGTCTTTTTGTTTCTGAAGGTTTTAAGTGCATTTTTTGGGTTACAAAGGGATCAGACTGAAGAAAATCCTGCTTAATTTCATTCAAGTTGGATTCAGAGTTCTGTCTATTTTAGAGTGTTCTACTGGGTTAAATCAAAAGTTTTGTGCTGTCATTATGATGTTCGTATTTTTTGACTATTATTGCCAGCTGCTTTCAAAATTTAATTTTAAAAAAGAGTAACCTACTATATTTATCTGTTCTCATTAACCAAACCTCATAGCTTCACCAATTATTATGATTAATTTATATTTTTTTATCTTTAGATTTTTTTCTGAAAGTAATTTATATAAATAATTGCATTAAAAAAAATATACCTTGTTCTTTACTTCCATGGTTCATTAGTGACAGATATGCACCAAGCTTACATGAATTTGGACACTTTATGATCCCAACGGTCTGTGATCCAGCAGCTCTTCAATGGTTTATTTTTGCCAAAGCACAGGAAGCAAGAGAGAATTTGAAAAGAAAAGAGGAGTAAGTGTTCATGTGACTGTATACATTTAGCTCTTTAAAATCTTTGCATGTTCTGTTTTTTATTTGGAGAGGGAGCAGAATTTTAAGGATTCATACCATTTGGTGGAAAAACCCCTTTTGTTTCTAAAATTATACTTTACCCATCAGCTTTACTAAGTAAAGAATTACAGCATTAGTAAATGCAAAGTTATTAGAAAATACCCTCTTTCAACTTGGAGAGACAATTGTATGTCATTCAGAAGTAAAATATCTTTGCTTACAAGACAAAATTGCATAATTCTTTTTACAATCACATCCCCAAAGAAGAGGTGGAAAACACCTTCTTAATGAATAAGAAATGCAACAATCTTTAATAAGGTTAATTAAAATATGACAAAAAAGCAGTGAAATCTAAGTTCAAAATAACTGAGACCAACTAGAGAATCATTATTTCTAGTTGTTGGCCAGTTAATTGAGAAAACTATTAATTAGTACCTAACAAGGGGAAGAAAAAAAAATGGGAAAGAATGGTGAGAGAAACACCTTGTTGGTACTCTCTCTCACAGATGTGAGACAAGAGCGACTATGATAGAGAGTCACAGCACTAAATATTAGGGCCATGCTCTGGAATATCCATCAGAACTATGAATTTGTTTCTTGACCTTGTACCCGGTATGTGTCCTTGAGAATGAAGTAGAGATACTGGGTTTTTTTAATAAAATACTGTTACAAGTAAGTGGGTGGTACTTGTTCTTTCAGAGGACGTTATTGCAACTTTATTTTTCTGCTTTGGAGACCTTTTCTTGAGTTGTTGAACTATCGTGAATGTATACATGATGTATAGATCCAGATATGTTTCTGTGAAATTGTTTTAGGCATGAGTCTTGCTGAAGGCACTGTGATTTTAGCTCTGTTAAGACCTCATTACTTGGAAAGATATGTTTTGCAGGTGGACTTCAGTAAACATGATTTTTTGGGATTTTTCCACAACCCTAGTCCATCTTGGAAATTAGATTTTTGCCATATAAATTGTAATTACTGAATAGTTCTCTGTGTAACTATCCACATGTGACAGCTGGGAAAGTATTGTCTGTAGATTTTGGGAGGGATGTTGTAGCAAATGTATGCATTTGCATCTGGGTAACTCACTCTCCAAAAAACCTCACACTACCACACTTCATAAAGACACTAATCCAGGAAAACCATGCCCTCAGAGTACAAGCAGCTGTGTTGTAAGAATGTAGGAGCCAAGATGCATATCTTGTGTGCTGGATGATTGCCGGTTTGTGTGAAATAGTAAAGAATAACTGTACTGAGTGACAATGTCTGTCCCCATCATATATTAGCTTACAGAGAGTCTTTATGGATGGGGCAAAAAATGTGGTGGGCGTTTACTCAATACTTCTTCCCAGTTTCTGTCTGACTGCACTTGTGAAAATACTTGAAGCTGGAAACATCTCATGTTAATAGCATTCAATAGACTTTTTATTTCTCCCCCTCTTGTCTTATTACTTTTTGAGCCAATTTGCATTTTGTGGCTCCAAATAGCAATGGCAGCAAATTGCGTATTTGAATCACATAAGGCATTTGTATGTGAAAGAGGGAGGAGGTGTTCTGTGATTTATGGACCCACAGCCTGATGAGTTAATTTGTCATTCTTTTATTCTTATGTGATAGGAGATACAAAACAGTCATTCTGTATCACCTCTGCTTCTGTTTTGTAGCTGTCTCATATTTCCTCTTACTTGCCTTTTATCAAAGCTGGAAACTCCTTTTCCACTTAATGCTTCCTTGGACTCATTAACGTCCTTCTGATTTTTCTTAGCCTCATATGGTGGTTAAAAAGGCCCTAAGATAAAGGAAAATACTTTGAGATGTACTGGCTGTACTTTGCACATGGACTTGAATGTTTTGCATGCAGTAAACAGCATAGAGTGGCTGTAATTCTGACCTGCATGCACAAGGAAATCCAAACAGTGCTGCTCCACAAAGTTCTGTTGTCTTTGTGGTTAATGTCAGTCTTCTAGTCATGCAGGATTCTCCTTCCCATGCTTCTTTCAAGTATCAGGTTTGTGTGGTGATAAAGGTGTAAACCTCCCTGTGGAAGTGACAGAAAACAAACCTGCAGTTCTCCAGCTAACTGGAATTCCTTCAAGGGAGCCTAGGATTTCACAGAACTGGAAAGCTTGGTGCCTAGGTATTTGGGAATGCACTCAGGAAGGTGGCATGGAAATTACCTGTAGAGAGGACAGGCTTGCTGTAAGGTTAACTCACTGGCTTGGCTTATTGCTGACTGCCAGAGTGGGCTGGGCTCTTGGGCAGTGATCTGAGTGCCTCAGCAGAGCTCAGTGCCATGCAAGTACACAGAGGTCCCATCCTGAGCTCTGGAGAGTAGTGGCAAGGCCACACAGTAGCATTTTCATGTCAGGCAGATAGCCTCAGTAGTGACGTCTGTGCTTAGCTTGGGCTGATTCACAGCCCAGTGGTGCTGCTGCTTTGTCGCTCCTCCCCTGTCCAGCTCAGGGTCTGTGTGTAGGGCAGCAGTGGTGCTGTGTCTGCAGCCAGGCTGGCTTGGTAGTGCAGCTGTGTTCGTGTGGCACAGTGCCCGAGCTGGTGGGGCTGGCTGAACCTGAACTGTCTCTTCATCAGTTGATCAGTCACAGCTCCAGTGACTTAATTAAATCTACACATTAACTTTCTTTCTCAGTAGTTTGGGTTTGCCAGGTGGTGTCTTGTTTCTCTGAGGTGAAGGAAAGAAATCATTTACAAGCTTTGCATTCAAAATTCATAGAATCATTTAGGCTGGAAAAGACCTTTAAGATCATTCAGTCCTAACACATCAACAAAGTTCTGCAATTGGGAAGTTACTAACACACTTATTATGCATTAGTTTACTTTACCTGTCAGTTGTTGGTTTTGATTACATAAGGAGTACTGGTTTAATTAAGAGTAATTATGAGCATGATTTTATGCTTAAAACCTAAACTTTCAATATTATTTAAGTATTTTCATTCCTTACTTTAAAAATGAAGCCTCGCAGAATTTTTATTATTGTGTTTTTCCCAGTTACTTAGTGAGCAAAAAGATGTCATGGCACAGGCTTTGAAATGTGAGTCCATGGGCGTGGGATGCCCATAGTCACGGAAGAATGTTCACTCTGACTTCTGAGATGAGACACATGTGTCAACCTGCACAAAAATCTCAGCTCCAGCATAGCTGTATATGAATTGGCACTTTTTTTTACAAGCATATAATCTACTTATTTCAGTATTTCTTGTTTTAATACATGTTCAATATATACTGAAATGCTTATTTCAAAGTGGGGGTTTTAAGAGATGAAGTTGTAACTTTGCCACTGTGTGTTGTCTCCATTTGCTAGGATGATGATTACAGAGAAAGAGCTAATCAATACTTCCACGGAAAGATTTTCTTTGGATCGGTTGTATAAGGAGCCCAGTGTTTCCAGTGCACAGATGATAGATTGTTGTAAAAGGCTGCTGGAGGAATCGTTGCCCTACCTGCAAGGCATGCACCTTTGTGTTTCACATTTCTACTCTGTGCTGCAGGATGGAGACCTGTGTATACCTTGGAACTGGAAAAACTGAGGGGTGTATCTGATAATCAGATGAATTGTTTTATTTTCTGTAAGAGGTTATAAATATAATTGTTTTTGAGAGTAAATTATTGAAATCTGTATTTTGATATCAGTATTCAGTTCACAAATTTTCTTCCAACTGCTGCTGAGAAAGGATTGCAGTCCTAGACAATTTGCACAATGCACAGTATTGATAGTCCTGAGAAAGACATCTGTACATTATCCATACTACTGTAGGAGTCCCAGTTTATGGTTACAGTTGTGAAACCGCATTTTTGTAGTGAATTCTGAAAATACATTAAATTGCAAGTCTGCAAAAATGTGCATGTGTGTTTTTAATGTACATGAATATCGCCAGATAGATCATCTTAAATAAAGAGTTTACTACTCCAGCCTGACATTACATGGTATCTTAAGGGGTTCATTGAATGCAAAAGTTAAGAATAGAAGTTATCTGGTAGCAATGCTGGCATTTCATATTGCTGCCTATCCCTAAATTAGAAAAAAACAAGGGAAAAAACATTGGAATATTTCTCCTTTACAGAAGACAGCAGTACATTAACTTGGAGTCTACAGCAGAATTTTACATGCTGGTCCAACACTGTTGCCTTAGAATTCCAAAATGTATCAGTTATACTTTAAAGTACTTCAAAGTTACTTTAAAGCAGATGTCATTTTCTTTGTTTTCCGGCATTTGCTCCATAAATACCAACAATCCTCTTTACTTACACTGTAGCAGGTTGCAAATCCCATACACAACAGTTAAACCCAGAGGAGTTTAATGTGACATCTAAGGAAAGGAAGCACTGATTTGTGTGGGATTGTCTGCAAGAGTAAAGTACTTCTCAGTAAGAACAAAAGGAGTTTGCAATATGGCAGATGTGTGGATCCTTATTGGTACTTTATTCCTTGAAAAAAAATGAAATAAAGTGTGAATGCATGTCAACGCTTTTTCATTTTAATATATGCCAAGATGCATATTTAGATTACTGCTTTGTAACATATCATTTGAGAAAGACCAACTGCTTAACATTTCTGGATTTGGATTTACCATAACTGGCAAAAAGAAAAAGAATTACTGAATGCTTACCTGCCTTTTATTTTTGTTCGTAATGAATGGGGAAATTGGTGTGGTTCTCTGTTTTCTCCTGTTAGAAGACTCAGTATCAAGTTGTTCATTAAGATGTCAAAGAAAAAAACCCTACTGTGTTCTCAAAAATGTCTGTTTTAAAATGTCAGGACAGAGGCTGTGACTTCCTCAGACCTTCAATCCAGGGGATTTACTGGCAATGCCTGGAGAGGTTTTGAAGATGAATTGACAGTTTCTTCTAAGTAGTTAACTTCCATGGCAATGCCCTCCCTCAGTCCATCTAGCACTGCTGATGCTCTGTGTCCTACCTCTGCTAAGCAAGTGAGCCAGTCCCACCAGCTGTAGCCCAGCAATATTCCCTTGTTCAGCTCTTTGAAAGTAGGGTGGTTTTGGGAATAAAAAGACTGTATTAGTGTTTTGATTTTTTTTTTTTGCTTGAGTTGAATGACCCCTTATAGATCTTGAGGGAAGAAGCATCTGTCCAGTTTGACTGTAGAGTAGGTGATAAAAGGTCTAAGGGAAGGTGAGTGGATGCAACGAGCCTGAGGTGATCCTGTGAGGACTGACACTAGTGTCACTGGAAGTGACTGCACCTTCTCTTTGCAGCACAGAGCAGACAACTGGAACTGGCTGGAGAAGAAGACATAAAGAACCTTTATGAAATAAAGCATGGAATGTTTCTCAAGTAATGGACACCCTGATGTTGAATGGGGGTTGAAGAAGGTGAAGCTTGACAAGAGGGAATGGGACCGATATTAAGTATAGAAGCAGTGAGGCAGTTGCTGTAAAGCATTTCTGGTCTGGGATGCATCTGAAGACTCTCACTGTTCCTTCTAAGGGAAAATAGCCAAAATCCTTTGGCAGAATGTGTCAGTCCTTAAAGGGTAGCATGACAACTTTCCTGACCCAGGCTAGGGTCTTGGGTCAGTGCAATAAACCAGAGTTGCAGTGCTGCCACCCTCCCACCAGGGAGATGGTTGTCACATGCCATGGGAGTGTGCCTTCTCTCATCTGTTGTTTTTTTTTTTTTCCTGAGTTCTGAAGGTAATGATTATGAAATCTCTAAAACTGCTCTGAGGTCTAGCAATATAAAAATGAAGTTTGAGTATAGGTCAGTAATTCAGCAGTGAAAGGTCTGGGTTTTAACTGGTTTTTTATAGCCCACTTTCTGTAAGTTGGTTTTGCTGCTGAATGATCAAATTGCTTTTACAGACATATGGGCCTCTTTACATTCTTTAATGTACTTGGAAAAACAGTGCTTAGAAAGCATGTTGTAGGTGCTTATTTGGTCATGTTTGATTTATTTTCAAGACCAAAAGTAACTTCTGTTATCCATTTAGGTAAAAGTATATGGGTTAAATCTGTCAGAATTACATTTTGATTTCTAACATTTTATATATGGCAGGGGAAATACAAGGGGTTACAAATCTGAAAATCTTTGTCACTATGGCAGGATGGAAACAGATGATGAATTAATACTCTTGTGTTTTTAAATAGTGCAGAACACCTCAATTCTGTTCAACAGGCAGTGTTGTCACCTTGTGGAAATATTTTTGAATGAGTACTGACATCTACTGCAGTTTTATCTAATACAGCACTCCTACTTGCTCTGTGAGCAACAACTAAAAACATTTATTATGAAGTTTCAAGAAGCATCCTCTTTTAAAAAAATCCTAATATTAAATCCGGTGGAATTGATCTCTTGCTGTTTTAATCATTATTGTTTGGCTTAGATTTGAGTGTTTCTACTGTTCAGAAGTTTGCAGCATACATTTGAAAGGTAAGTAAGAAACCCTACCACTGATCAAAGAATTGAAATGTTTGTTGGTTATCCATCATGAGTCAATAAACTGTGATAGCCAGATCGTGTCATTCAGCCTCTGAGAGTGGTTTAGTATTTTAGTGCAGCTGCCAGAAGGAAATTCAATGCTAAAATAAAAGAGATGGGGACTTGAGACAAAATTTATCACCTTAACAAGTTATTTTGATGCTGTTTAATACTGTGACCTTGAGATGCAGGCACTGGCAAACAACATTTTCCATTTTGTCAGGTGTTGGTGTAACATTTTACAGTATCAGTTCCTTGTGAATTCCAGTGTTACAGAACTCCTGCCTGTGTTTTAACAGCTGTGTATGAAAATTGCATGAAATTACGTGCAATAGTGCCCGTTTTGTCATTGTTCTTACGGCTGTTAACAGCTGGGATGCAGTCCTCAGCACTAGTAGTCTTGTATTCATGTTTTGTAAAGCATTCAAAAGGTTGATAATGAATCTTGAGGAAGACAAAAAAAGGGTAAGTGTCTCAGAAGATTAGAGCTGATGTATCAAAGCATATCCAAAATTCATCAAAACTCTTCATGGAAAATGTAAATCTCATCTGGTTTGTGTACAATGACAGCTTGAAAAACCTTTCTGAGGAAACTGAAATTTTTACTTCGTAATTTCCAGTTGTCTTTCTGAAAATATATAGTATTTGTCTGTAAAGTGTTATCTCTGTGACTCCTTGGACAGATTAATGTATGATATGTGTCTAGTACATGTATACAAAGATGAGACTTTCCTAGTATTTCTTTATAAGCTTAATATTATGCAAATTTGTAATGTAGAAGGGCAGAAGTATTTGTCAACTTTTTATAAAAAGGTAGCCTAACTGAGAAAGAGAAAACATAGTTGTAAATACAGTCAAAATGTTAATTTTATAAGTTGAGAGAGAGGTGATCCTTTTCAGCTGCATATAAATACTAGAGTAATTTGACTTCAAAATACTAGACGAAAAGCTGGGATCTCAATTCTGTGCATGGAAAAAATGTCTAGATCTCTCCCCTGGAAAACCCTGTTAAAACTACAGCACATACTGGTGTAACAGGGAAATAATCTTGTTTTGCAGTTTGTCCTTTTCAGCTACATATTCCTTATACAATTGCTTAAATGCTGAATAATTTAGTACTTCATTTTTGCTAAATCCTCAGTGGGGCGCTGTGTCTAAATAGCCAGACTGATTGATTATGAGCTCAGTAATGTGTTTAAGACAAAAAACCTTTAGAAGATATTTAGTAGAGCTGAAATTTAATATTTTCTTGCCAGCTCTTATATTTTGAAACTGTCTTTTCTGGGATCTTCTGTTTCCACAGCTTTTGGCTATTATATGGCTCTGTATTTTAGTGATTTTAAATTATTTTTAACCCTTCTGCTTTTCTTAATGTATTTGCCAAAAGAGCACAGGTTTAAATGTCTATGCTGTGAACTGTGCTAACTATAGACTCCCCCAACATGCCTAAAATTGAGCTGCTTATCCCCTCTGTAAAGGATTTTAACAGGGAATAAGATTTCCAAAAAGTGAGAGCAGCCCAAGTTTGTGCCAAATGTAGCAGCTGCAATGGCAACATGAATAGTTCTTAGCATCAAGATTAAATAAAAAGAACAGGTTCATTTTCTTCTTATTTAGTACCAGCATCCCTACCTGCCTACTCAGTACAACTCAAGGCAATTTACTGTAGATTAAGATACCAGTCAGTTTGAATTCCTTTTTGATTGTTTCTCTTTCATCATCTCCTTTGTAATTTGATTTTTTTATGTTGCAGGGACATAGTTGAGTAGTCAGCTAATGCCTGTGGTAGCTGTGTGCACCCTCTCTCTGTAATGGGATATTCTGGGACCATTTAATAAAAGCAGCAATCGGATGGGAACCTGATGTCCTCCCTCAAGACTGCTCTGTGATCTGGTGGCCACAGTTCAAGATCAAGGCGTTTCCTTGATAGTGCTTTGTCCAGCCCACACATTATTTTACCTATTGGTTTGTCATGCTCCTGGGAACTCCTTCAGAGTTGTGGTTTTTTTTAATGGGATGTTTCAAGTTCATTGAGTCAGTGGTTGTGGTTGTAGACTGAATTTTTGAATCCTGT